>NW_028295749.1:1378957-2068436 GCF_964341445.2 Mesoplodon mirus | reverse complement strand
AAAATCTAGAAATAGAATTACCATCTGATCCAGCAATCCCACTTCTGGGCATATACCCAGAGAAAACCGTATTTCAAAAAGGCACATTCACCACAATGTTCGTTGCAGCACTATTTACAATAGCCAGGTAATGGAATCAACCTAAATGCCCACAGACAGATGAATGGATAAAGATGTGGTACATATATAAAATGGAATATTACTCGGCCATAAAAAGGAATGAAACTGGGTCGTTTGTAGAGACATCGATGGATCGAGAGACTGTCATACAGAATGAAGTAAGTCAGAAAGAGGAAAACAAATATTGTATATTAACGCATATATGTGGAGCCTAAAAATGGTACAGATGAACTGGTTGGCAGGGAAGAAATAGAGACACAGAGGTAGAGAACAAACGTATGGACACCAAGTGTGGGAAGCCAGGGGTGGTAGTGGTGGGATGAGTTGGGAGTTTGGGATTGACCTGTATACATGTATATGCATAAAATACATAACTAATAATAACGTGCTGTATAAAAAAATAAATAAAATTAAATTTCAAAATTTTAAAAAATAAAATTTAAAAATAAAACAAAAAAAAGTTCTTCCCGTCACACAGATGTATTTATAGGAATGAATTATTTCCATGCTTATATATATAAATACATAAAAGAGGAATAACATCTAACTTGAAACATAAAAGAAAAAAAAAGTGAACCCACGAGTTATACAGAGGAAAACCCTATCACGGCACTTGCTCCAGCGGTAAACAATTCTGAAATTGGTCAGAGGTGGGGAACCATCTCCCGTACAGCCAGCAACCCAACCCCCACTCAAGGAGCGTCCTCATTGCAAAGCTGGGGGACCGTGCCGAGGCATCTGTGAGTAAACGTGAGCTGAGCCCCAGGCCAGCTGCTGCTGAACTGTTCCCACCCTTTCCAGGTAAAACACCTGAATATGTACAAGGGCTTGAAAGCCTAGAGGAAGGACCGTGGAGCCACACCAGCGACAGCACGCAGGCCAACTTGGTGCTTGCAGGCCAGCCAGGTTGGTCCTGGCCCCGGGCGCTCCTCCAGAAGATTTCCATTGCCCTGCCTGAGATACCCCTCCTGTCCCGGCTCCCACTGCATTTTTTCCTTCCTCACCTCTGTCCGGAGAGAAATTCCAGCGGAAGGTATGGGTGACACAACCTCTTCTTTACAGGCGGCAGCCTGGCAACTCCTGCAGAAAGGCCAGCAGAACCCCACTCACACCGGGCCACCCACAAAGCTGTGGCCCCTCACTCCCTCCCACCAGCACAGCCCCGAGACTGCTGACAGGGCAGAGAATATGGAGGCAGGCACAGCTTCAGGGGCTATTGCTGCCTGGAGCTCTGTTTATATTGACCTCAACGAGGCACACCTGGGGAGGGCGGGCCGGCAGGGTAAGGCTGCCCAGGTCAGCTAATCCACAACCCTCAGGGAATCACATTGTTGAAAATGGACCCCGCTAAGGCAGAAGAGAAGCCAAGGGAAAAAAGGACACAATGCCATTTGCAGCACCGTAGATGAGTCTAGAAGTAATCACGTGACTTGTAGTAAGTCAGAAAGTGAAAGACACATATCATATCATATCACTTATAGGTGTTACCTAAAAATGGATACCAGGGCAGATATTTCCACGGAGAAAGGCAATCACAGATTCATTAAACAAACTTATGGTTCACCAATGGAAATGTGTGAGGATTGGTTTCATTACGATATCGGGGTTAACAGACATATACAAACACAGGTGACATATATAATCACCAAAGACCTACAGAATACCAAGAGAGGACTACTCAACATTCTGTCATAACGTACATGGGAAAAGGATCCCAGGAAGAACAGACATCTGTATATGTGTAAAAGAACCACATCTTCCACACCTACAAAAAGCCAAACATTGTAATCAAACTTGCTGTAATAAAAAATAAAAAATTAAATTAAAATCACGAACAAGAAGTAGTGAGACAAACGTGAGGGGCTTTCTCCTGGCACATTCCATTCTAAACTCCAATCTAGAACACCACTTCCACTGAGGCTCTCTTGCCCTAGTAACCAGATTTGGTAAGGGTGAACTGCTGCCACCTTGTGGCCGTTTCACACAACAGCAGCTTTAATCCCAACGCTAATGGTCAGTTGATATTCAAAATCATTGCAGGCCTGTAAATGACACCTGCCCTGAAAACAAACCCTGGGGTCACATATCGACCAAAAAATTCAAAGGACGTCCATATTTCAAAACGACCGTTTCAAAAGGCATATTTTACGCACATTAGTGTTCTGCTTCTTTTCCTTTCTTTCCTTTTTTGTTAGAAAACACGGGAATGGAAAAGGGCATCCCTCAGAATGGGCAAAAATCGTTGCAAACGAATCAATGGACAGAGGTTTAATCTCCAATATATATAAACAGCTCATGCAGCTTAATATTAAAAAAACAAACAACCCAATACAAAAATGGGCAGAAGATCTAAAGAGACGTTTCTTCAAAGAAGACACAGAGATGGCCAAGACGCACATGAAAACCTGCTCAACAGCACTAATTATTAGAGAAATGCAAATCAAAACTACAATGAGGTATCACCTCACACCTGTTAGAATCGGCATCATCAGAAAATCTACAAACAACCAATTCTGGGGAGGGTGTGGACAAAAGGAGCCCTCTTCCACTATTGGTGGGAATGTAAATTGATACAGTCACTATGGAGAACAGTATGGAGTTTCCTTAAAAAAACTAGAAATAGAATTACCATCTGATCCAGCAATCCCACTTCTGGGCATATACCCAGAGAAAACCGTATTTCAAAAAGGCACATTCACCACAATGTTCGTTGCAGCACTATTTACAATAGCCAGGTAATGGAAGCAACCTAAATGCCCACAGACAGATGAATGGATAAAGATGTGGTACATATATAAAATGGAATATTACTCGGCCATAAAAAGGAATGAAACTGGGTCATTTGTAGAGACATCGATGGATCGAGAGACTGTCATACAGAATGAAGTAAGTCAGAAAGAGGAAAACAAATATTGTATATTAATGCATATATGTGGAGCCTAAAAATGGTACAGATGAACTGGTGTGCAGGGAAGAAATAGAGACACAGAGGTAGAGAACAAACGTATGGACATCAAGTGTGGGAAGCCATGGGGTGGTGGTGGTGGGATGAGTTGGGAGTTTGGGATTGACCTGTATACATGTATATGCATAAAATACATAACTAATAATAACGTGCTGTATAAAAAAATAAATAAAATTAAATTTCAAAATTTTAAAAAATAAAATTTAAAAATAAAACAAAAAAAAGTTCTTCCCGTCACACAGATGTATTTATAGGAATGAATTATTTCCATGCTTATATATATAAATACATAAAAGAGGAATAACATCTAACTTGAAACATAAAAGAAAAAAAAAGTGAACCCACGAGTTATACAGAGGAAAACCCTATCACGGCACTTGCTCCAGCGGTAAACAATTCTGAAATTGGTCAGAGGTGGGGAACCATCTCCCGTACAGCCAGCAACCCAACCCCCACTCAAGGAGCGTCCTCATTGCAAAGCTGGGGGACCGTGCCGAGGCATCTGTGAGTAAACGTGAGCTGAGCCCCAGGCCAGCTGCTGCTGAACTGTTCCCACCCTTTCCAGGTAAAACACCTGAATATGTACAAGGGCTTGAAAGCCTAGAGGAAGGACCGTGGAGCCACACCAGCGACAGCACGCAGGCCAACTTGGTGCTTGCAGGCCAGCCAGGTTGGTCCTGGCCCCGGGCGCTCCTCCAGAAGATTTCCATTGCCCTGCCTGAGATACCCCTCCTGTCCCGGCTCCCACTGCATTTTTTCCTTCCTCACCTCTGTCCGGAGAGAAATTCCAGCGGAAGGTATGGGTGACACAACCTCTTCTTTACAGGCGGCAGCCTGGCAACTCCTGCAGAAAGGCCAGCAGAACCCCACTCACACCGGGCCACCCACAAAGCTGTGGCCCCTCACTCCCTCCCACCAGCACAGCCCCGAGACTGCTGACAGGGCAGAGAATATGGAGGCAGGCACAGCTTCAGGGGCTATTGCTGCCTGGAGCTCTGTTTATATTGACCTCAACGAGGCACACCTGGGGAGGGCGGGCCGGCAGGGTAAGGCTGCCCAGGTCAGCTAATCCACAACCCTCAGGGAATCACATTGTTGAAAATGGACCCCGCTAAGGCAGAAGAGAAGCCAAGGGAAAAAAGGACACAATGCCATTTGCAGCACCGTAGATGAGTCTAGAAGTAATCACGTGACTTGTAGTAAGTCAGAAAGTGAAAGACACATATCATATCATATCACTTATAGGTGTTACCTAAAAATGGATACCAGGGCAGATATTTCCACGGAGAAAGGCAATCACAGATTCATTAAACAAACTTATGGTTCACCAATGGAAATGTGTGAGGATTGGTTTCATTACGATATCGGGGTTAACAGACATATACAAACACAGGTGACATATATAATCACCAAAGACCTACAGAATACCAAGAGAGGACTACTCAACATTCTGTCATAACGTACATGGGAAAAGGATCCCAGGAAGAACAGACATCTGTATATGTGTAAAAGAACCACATCTTCCACACCTACAACAAGCCAAACATTGTAATCAAACTTGCTGTAATAAAAAATAAAAAATTAAATTAAAATCACGAACAAGAAGTAGTGAGACAAACGTGAGGGGCTTTCTCCTGGCACATTCCATTCTAAACTCCAATCTAGAACACCACTTCCACTGAGGCTCTCTTGCCCTAGTAACCAGATTTGGTAAGGGTGAACTGCTGCCACCTTGTGGCCGTTTCACACAACAGCAGCTTTAATCCCAACGCTAATGGTCAGTTGATATTCAAAATCATTGCAGGCCTGTAAATGACACCTGCCCTGAAAACAAACCCTGGGGTCACATATCGACCAAAAAATTCAAAGGACGTCCATATTTCAAAACGACCGTTTCAAAAGGCATATTTTACGCACATTAGTGTTCTGCTTCTTTTCCTTTCTTTCCTTTTTTGTTAGAAAAAACGGGAATGGAAAAGGGCATCCCTCAGAATGGGCAAAAATCGTTGCAAACGAATCAATGGACAGAGGTTTAATCTCCAATATATATAAACAGCTCATGCAGCTTAATATTAAAAAAACAAACAACCCAATACAAAAATGGGCAGAAGATCTAAAGAGACGTTTCTTCAAAGAAGACACAGAGATGGCCAAGACGCACATGAAAACCTGCTCAACAGCACTAATTATTAGAGAAATGCAAATCAAAACTACAATGAGGTATCACCTCACACCTGTTAGAATCGGCATCATCAGAAAATCTACAAACAACCAATTCTGGGGCGGGTGTGGACAAAAGGAGCCCTCTTCCACTATTGGTGGGAATGCAAATTGATACAGTCACTACGGAGAACAGTATGGAGTTTCCTTAAAAAAACTAGAAATAGAATTACCATCTGATCCAGCAATCCCACTTCTGGGCATATACCCAGAGAAAACCGTATTTCAAAAAGGCACATTCACCACAATGTTCGTTGCAGCACTATTTACAATAGCCAGGTAATGGAAGCAACCTAAATGCCCACAGACAGATGAATGGATAAAGATGTGGTACACATATAAAATGAAATATTACTCGGCCATAAACAGGAATGAAACTGGGTCATTTGTAGAGACATCGATGGATCGAGAGACTGTCATACAGAATGAAGTAAGTCAGAAAGAGGAAAACAAATACTGTATATTAATGCATATAGGTGGAACCTAAAAAATGGTACAGATGAACTGGTTTGCAGGGAAGAAATAGAGACACAGAGGTAGAGAACAAACGTATGGACACCAAGTGTGAGAATCCAAGGGGTGGTGGTGGTGGGATGAGTTGGGAGATTGGGATTGACCTGTATACATGTATATGCATAAAATACATAACTAATAATAACGTGCTGTATAAAAAAAATAAAATTGAATTTCAAAATTTTAAAAAATAATATTTAAAAATAAAAGAGAAAAAAGTTCTTCCCGTCACACAGATGTATTTATAGGAATGAATTATTTCCATGCTTATATCTATAAATATATAAAAGAGGAATAAAATCTAACTTGAACCATAAAAGAAAAAAACACTTGAACCCATGAGTTATACAGAGGAAAACCCTATCAGCGCACTTGCTCCAGCGGTAAACAATTCTGAAATTGGACAGAGGTGGGAAACCATCTCCCATACAGCCAGCAACCCACGCCCCACGCAAGGAGCGTCCTCATTGCAAAGCTGGGGGACCGTGCCGAGGCATCTGTGAGTAAACGTGAGCTGAGCCCCAGGCCAGCTGCTGCTGAACTGTTCCCACCCTTCCCAGGTAAAACACCTGAATATGTACAAGGGCTTGAAAGCCTAGAGGAAGGGCCGTCGAGCCACACCAGGGACAGCACGCAGGCCAACTTGGTGCCAGCAGGCCAGCCAGGGTGGTCTTGGCCCCGGGCGCTCTTCCAGAAGCTTTCCATTGCCCTGCCTGAGATACCCCTCCTGTCCCGGCCCCCACTGCTTTTTTCCTTCCTCACCTCTGTCCGGAGAGAAATTCCAGCGGAAGGTATGGGTGACACATCCTCTTCTTTACAGGCGGCAGCCTGGCAAATCCTGCAGAAAGCCAGCAGAGCCCCACTCACACCAGGCCACCCACAAAGCTGTGGCCCCTCACTCCCTCCCACCAGCACAGCCCCGAGACTGCTGACGGGGCAGAGAATATGGAGTCAGGCACAGCTTCAGGGGCTATGGCTGCCTGGAGCGCTGTTTATATTGACCTCAACGAGGCACACCTGGGGAGGGCGGGCCGGCAGGGTAAGGCTGCCCAGGTCAGCTAATCCACAACCCTCAGGGAATCACATTGGTGAAAATGGACCTCGCTAAGGCAGAAGAGAAGCCAAGGGAAAAAAGGACACAATGCCATTTGCAGCACCGTAAATGAGTCTAGAAGTTATCACGTGACTTGTAGTAAGTCAGAAAGTGAAAGACACATATCATATCATATCACTTATAGGTGTTACCTAAAAATGGATACCAGGGCAGATATTTCCATGGAGAAGGGCAATCACAGATTCATTAAACAAACTTATGGTTCACCAATGGAATGGTGTGAGGATTGGTTTCATTACAATATCGGGGTTAACAGACATATACAAACACAGGTGACATATATAATCACTAAAGACCTACAGAATACCAAGAGAGGACTACTCAACATTCTGTCATAACGTACATGGGAAAAGGATCCCAGGAAGAAAATACATCTGTATATGTGTAAAAGAACCACATTTTCCACACCTATAACAAGCCAAACATTGTAATCAAACTTGCTGTAATAAAAAATAAAAAAATTAAATTAAAAACACGAACAAGAAGTAGTGAGACAAACTTGAGGGGCATAATCCTGGCACATTCCATTCTAAACTCCAATCTAGAACACCACTTCCACTGAGGCTCTCTTGCCCTAGTAACCAGATTTGGTAAGGGTGAACTGCTGCCACCTTGTGGCCGTTTCACACAACAGCAGCTTTAATCGCAACGCTAATGGTCAGTTGATATTCAAAATCATTGCAGGCCTGTAAATGACACCTGCCCTGAAAACAAATCCTGGGGTCACATATCGACCAAAAAATTCAAAGGACGTCCATATTTCAAAACGACCGTTTCAAAAGGCATATTTTACGCACATTAGTGTTCTGCTTCTTTTCCTTTCTTTCCTTTTTTGTTAAAAAAAACTGGAATGGAAAAAGGCATCCCTCAGAATGTGTGAAAATCGTGGCAAACGAATCAATGGACAGAGGTTTAATCTCCAATATATATAAACAGCTCATGCAGCTTAATATTAAAAAAAAACAACCCAAAAAAAATGGGCAGAAGATCTAAAGAGACGTTTCTTCAAAGGAGACACAGAGATGGCCAAGACGCACATGAAAAGCTGCTCAACAGCACTAATTTTTAGAGAAATGCAAATCAAAACTACAATGAGGTATCACCTCACACCTGTTAGAATCGGCATCATCAGAAAATCTACAAACAACCAATTCTGGGGAGGGTGTGGACAAAAGGAGCCCTTTTCCTCAATTGGTGGGAATGTAAATTGATACAGTCACTATGGAGAACAGTATGGAGTTTCCTTAAAAAATCTAGAAATAGAATTACCATCTGATCCAGCAATCCCACTTCTGGGCATATACCCAGAGAAAACCGTATTTCCAAAAGGCACATTCACCACAATGTTCGTTGCAGCACTATTTACAATAGCCAGGTAATGGAAGCAACCTAAATGCCCACAGACAGATGAATGGATAAAGATGTGGTACATATATAAAATGGAATATTACTCGGCCATAAAAAGGAATGAAACTGGGTCGTTTGTAGAGACATCGATGGATCGAGAGACTGTCATACAGAATGAAGTAAGTCAGAAAGAGGAAAACAAATATTGTATATTAACACATATATGTGGAGCCTAAAAATGGTACAGATGAACTGGTTGGCAGGGAAGAAATAGAGACACAGAGGTAGAGAACAAACGTATGGACACCAAGTGTGGGAAGCCAGGGGTGGTAGTGGTGGGATGAGTTGGGAGTTTGGGATTGACCTGTATACATGTATATGCATAAAATACATAACTAATAATAACGTGCTGTATAAAAAAATAAATAAAATTAAATTTCAAAATTTTAAAAAATAAAATTTAAAAATAAAACAAAAAAAAGTTCTTCCCGTCACACAGATGTATTTATAGGAATGAATTATTTCCATGCTTATATATATAAATACATAAAAGAGGAATAACATCTAACTTGAAACATAAAAGAAAAAAAAAGTGAACCCACGAGTTATACAGAGGAAAACCCTATCACGGCACTTGCTCCAGCGGTAAACAATTCTGAAATTGGTCAGAGGTGGGGAACCATCTCCCGTACAGCCAGCAACCCAACCCCCACTCAAGGAGCGTCCTCATTGCAAAGCTGGGGGACCGTGCCGAGGCATCTGTGAGTAAACGTGAGCTGAGCCCCAGGCCAGCTGCTGCTGAACTGTTCCCACCCTTTCCAGGTAAAACACCTGAATATGTACAAGGGCTTGAAAGCCTAGAGGAAGGACCGTGGAGCCACACCAGCGACAGCACGCAGGCCAACTTGGTGCTTGCAGGCCAGCCAGGTTGGTCCTGGCCCCGGGCGCTCCTCCAGAAGATTTCCATTGCCCTGCCTGAGATACCCCTCCTGTCCCGGCTCCCACTGCATTTTTTCCTTCCTCACCTCTGTCCGGAGAGAAATTCCAGCGGAAGGTATGGGTGACACAACCTCTTCTTTACAGGCGGCAGCCTGGCAACTCCTGCAGAAAGGCCAGCAGAACCCCACTCACACCGGGCCACCCACAAAGCTGTGGCCCCTCACTCCCTCCCACCAGCACAGCCCCGAGACTGCTGACAGGGCAGAGAATATGGAGGCAGGCACAGCTTCAGGG
Organism: Mesoplodon mirus; assembly: GCF_964341445.2. Classification (NCBI taxonomy): domain Eukaryota; kingdom Metazoa; phylum Chordata; class Mammalia; order Artiodactyla; family Ziphiidae; genus Mesoplodon; species Mesoplodon mirus. Next base: position 2,058,924 of record NW_028295749.1, on the reverse strand, counting down.
GCTATTGCTGCCTGGAGCTCTGTTTATATTGACCTCAACGAGGCACACCTGGGGAGGGCGGGCCGGCAGGGTAAGGCTGCCCAGGTCAGCTAATCCACAACCCTCAGGGAATCACATTGTTGAAAATGGACCCCGCTAAGGCAGAAGAGAAGCCAAGGGAAAAAAGGACACAATGCCATTTGCAGCACCGTAGATGAGTCTAGAAGTAATCACGTGACTTGTAGTAAGTCAGAAAGTGAAAGACACATATCATATCATATCACTTATAGGTGTTACCTAAAAATGGATACCAGGGCAGATATTTCCACGGAGAAAGGCAATCACAGATTCATTAAACAAACTTATGGTTCACCAATGGAAATGTGTGAGGATTGGTTTCATTACGATATCGGGGTTAACAGACATATACAAACACAGGTGACATATATAATCACCAAAGACCTACAGAATACCAAGAGAGGACTACTCAACATTCTGTCATAACGTACATGGGAAAAGGATCCCAGGAAGAACAGACATCTGTATATGTGTAAAAGAACCACATCTTCCACACCTACAACAAGCCAAACATTGTAATCAAACTTGCTGTAATAAAAAATAAAAAATTAAATTAAAATCACGAACAAGAAGTAGTGAGACAAACGTGAGGGGCTTTCTCCTGGCACATTCCATTCTAAACTCCAATCTAGAACACCACTTCCACTGAGGCTCTCTTGCCCTAGTAACCAGATTTGGTAAGGGTGAACTGCTGCCACCTTGTGGCCGTTTCACACAACAGCAGCTTTAATCCCAACGCTAATGGTCAGTTGATATTCAAAATCATTGCAGGCCTGTAAATGACACCTGCCCTGAAAACAAACCCTGGGGTCACATATCGACCAAAAAATTCAAAGGACGTCCATATTTCAAAACGACCGTTTCAAAAGGCATATTTTACGCACATTAGTGTTCTGCTTCTTTTCCTTTCTTTCCTTTTTTGTTAGAAAAAACGGGAATGGAAAAGGGCATCCCTCAGAATGGGCAAAAATCGTTGCAAACGAATCAATGGACAGAGGTTTAATCTCCAATATATATAAACAGCTCATGCAGCTTAATATTAAAAAAACAAACAACCCAATACAAAAATGGGCAGAAGATCTAAAGAGACGTTTCTTCAAAGAAGACACAGAGATGGCCAAGACGCACATGAAAACCTGCTCAACAGCACTAATTATTAGAGAAATGCAAATCAAAACTACAATGAGGTATCACCTCACACCTGTTAGAATCGGCATCATCAGAAAATCTACAAACAACCAATTCTGGGGAGGGTGTGGACAAAAGGAGCCCTCTTCCACTATTGGTGGGAATGTAAATTGATACAGTCACTATGGAGAACAGTATGGAGTTTCCTTAAAAAAACTAGAAATAGAATTACCATCTGATCCAGCAATCCCACTTCTGGGCATATACCCAGAGAAAACCGTATTTCAAAAAGGCACATTCACCACAATGTTCGTTGCAGCACTATTTACAATAGCCAGGTAATGGAAGCAACCTAAATGCCCACAGACAGATGAATGGATAAAGATGTGGTACATATATAAAATGGAATATTACTCGGCCATAAAAAGGAATGAAACTGGGTCATTTGTAGAGACATCGATGGATCGAGAGACTGTCATACAGAATGAAGTAAGTCAGAAAGAGGAAAACAAATATTGTATATTAATGCATATATGTGGAGCCTAAAAATGGTACAGATGAACTGGTGTGCAGGGAAGAAATAGAGACACAGAGGTAGAGAACAAACGTATGGACATCAAGTGTGGGAAGCCATGGGGTGGTGGTGGTGGGATGAGTTGGGAGTTTGGGATTGACCTGTATACATGTATATGCATAAAATACATAACTAATAATAACGTGCTGTATAAAAAAATAAATAAAATTAAATTTCAAAATTTTAAAAAATAAAATTTAAAAATAAAACAAAAAAAAGTTCTTCCCGTCACACAGATGTATTTATAGGAATGAATTATTTCCATGCTTATATATATAAATACATAAAAGAGGAATAACATCTAACTTGAAACATAAAAGAAAAAAAAAGTGAACCCACGAGTTATACAGAGGAAAACCCTATCACGGCACTTGCTCCAGCGGTAAACAATTCTGAAATTGGTCAGAGGTGGGGAACCATCTCCCGTACAGCCAGCAACCCAACCCCCACTCAAGGAGCGTCCTCATTGCAAAGCTGGGGGACCGTGCCGAGGCATCTGTGAGTAAACGTGAGCTGAGCCCCAGGCCAGCTGCTGCTGAACTGTTCCCACCCTTTCCAGGTAAAACACCTGAATATGTACAAGGGCTTGAAAGCCTAGAGGAAGGACCGTGGAGCCACACCAGCGACAGCACGCAGGCCAACTTGGTGCTTGCAGGCCAGCCAGGTTGGTCCTGGCCCCGGGCGCTCCTCCAGAAGATTTCCATTGCCCTGCCTGAGATACCCCTCCTGTCCCGGCTCCCACTGCATTTTTTCCTTCCTCACCTCTGTCCGGAGAGAAATTCCAGCGGAAGGTATGGGTGACACAACCTCTTCTTTACAGGCGGCAGCCTGGCAACTCCTGCAGAAAGGCCAGCAGAACCCCACTCACACCGGGCCACCCACAAAGCTGTGGCCCCTCACTCCCTCCCACCAGCACAGCCCCGAGACTGCTGACAGGGCAGAGAATATGGAGGCAGGCACAGCTTCAGGGGCTATTGCTGCCTGGAGCTCTGTTTATATTGACCTCAACGAGGCACACCTGGGGAGGGCGGGCCGGCAGGGTAAGGCTGCCCAGGTCAGCTAATCCACAACCCTCAGGGAATCACATTGTTGAAAATGGACCCCGCTAAGGCAGAAGAGAAGCCAAGGGAAAAAAGGACACAATGCCATTTGCAGCACCGTAGATGAGTCTAGAAGTAATCACGTGACTTGTAGTAAGTCAGAAAGTGAAAGACACATATCATATCATATCACTTATAGGTGTTACCTAAAAATGGATACCAGGGCAGATATTTCCACGGAGAAAGGCAATCACAGATTCATTAAACAAACTTATGGTTCACCAATGGAAATGTGTGAGGATTGGTTTCATTACGATATCGGGGTTAACAGACATATACAAACACAGGTGACATATATAATCACCAAAGACCTACAGAATACCAAGAGAGGACTACTCAACATTCTGTCATAACGTACATGGGAAAAGGATCCCAGGAAGAACAGACATCTGTATATGTGTAAAAGAACCACATCTTCCACACCTACAACAAGCCAAACATTGTAATCAAACTTGCTGTAATAAAAAATAAAAAATTAAATTAAAATCACGAACAAGAAGTAGTGAGACAAACGTGAGGGGCTTTCTCCTGGCACATTCCATTCTAAACTCCAATCTAGAACACCACTTCCACTGAGGCTCTCTTGCCCTAGTAACCAGATTTGGTAAGGGTGAACTGCTGCCACCTTGTGGCCGTTTCACACAACAGCAGCTTTAATCCCAACGCTAATGGTCAGTTGATATTCAAAATCATTGCAGGCCTGTAAATGACACCTGCCCTGAAAACAAACCCTGGGGTCACATATCGACCAAAAAATTCAAAGGACGTCCATATTTCAAAACGACCGTTTCAAAAGGCATATTTTACGCACATTAGTGTTCTGCTTCTTTTCCTTTCTTTCCTTTTTTGTTAGAAAAAACGGGAATGGAAAAGGGCATCCCTCAGAATGGGCAAAAATCGTTGCAAACGAATCAATGGACAGAGGTTTAATCTCCAATATATATAAACAGCTCATGCAGCTTAATATTAAAAAAACAAACAACCCAATACAAAAATGGGCAGAAGATCTAAAGAGACGTTTCTTCAAAGAAGACACAGAGATGGCCAAGACGCACATGAAAACCTGCTCAACAGCACTAATTATTAGAGAAATGCAAATCAAAACTACAATGAGGTATCACCTCACACCTGTTAGAATCGGCATCATCAGAAAATCTACAAACAACCAATTCTGGGGAGGGTGTGGACAAAAGGAGCCCTCTTCCACTATTGGTGGGAATGCAAATTGATACAGTCACTACGGAGAACAGTATGGAGTTTCCTTAAAAAAACTAGAAATAGAATTACCATTTGATCCAGCAATCCCACTTCTGGGCATATACCCAGAGAAAACCGTATTTCAAAAAGGCACATTCACCACAATGTTCGTTGCAGCACTATTTACAATAGCCAGGTAATGGAAGCAACCTAAATGCCCACAGACAGATGAATGGATAAAGATGTGGTACACATATAAAATGAAATATTACTCGGCCATAAACAGGAATGAAACTGGGTCATTTGTAGAGACATCGATGGATCGAGAGACTGTCATACAGAATGAAGTAAGTCAGAAAGAGGAAAACAAATACTGTATATTAATGCATATAGGTGGATCCTAAAAAATGGTACAGATGAACTGGTTTGCAGGGAAGAAATAGAGACACAGAGGTAGAGAACAAACGTATGGACACCAAGTGTGAGAATCCAAGGGGTGGTGGTGGTGGGATGAGTTGGGAGATTGGGATTGACCTGTATACATGTATATGCATAAAATACATAACTAATAATAACGTGCTGTATAAAAAAAATAAAATTGAATTTCAAAATTTTAAAAAATAATATTTAAAAATAAAAGAGAAAAAAGTTCTTCCCGTCACACAGATGTATTTATAGGAATGAATTATTTCCATGCTTATATCTATAAATATATAAAAGAGGAATAAAATCTAACTTGAACCATAAAAGAAAAAAACACTTGAACCCATGAGTTATACAGAGGAAAACCCTATCAGCGCACTTGCTCCAGCGGTAAACAATTCTGAAATTGGACAGAGGTGGGAAACCATCTCCCATACAGCCAGCAACCCACGCCCCACGCAAGGAGCGTCCTCATTGCAAAGCTGGGGGACCGTGCCGAGGCATCTGTGAGTAAACGTGAGCTGAGCCCCAGGCCAGCTGCTGCTGAACTGTTCCCACCCTTCCCAGGTAAAACACCTGAATATGTACAAGGGCTTGAAAGCCTAGAGGAAGGGCCGTCGAGCCACACCAGGGACAGCACGCAGGCCAACTTGGTGCCAGCAGGCCAGCCAGGGTGGTCTTGGCCCCGGGCGCTCTTCCAGAAGCTTTCCATTGCCCTGCCTGAGATACACCTCCTGTCCCGGCCCCCACTGCGTTTTTCCTTCCTCACCTCTGTCCGGAGAGAAATTCCAGCGGAAGGTATGGGTGACACATCCTCTTCTTTACAGGCGGCAGCCTGGCAAATCCTGCAGAAAGCCAGCAGAGCCCCACTCACACCAGGCCACCCACAAAGCTGTGGCCCCTCACTCCCTCCCACCAGCACAGCCCCGAGACTGCTGACGGGGCAGAGAATATGGAGTCAGGCACAGCTTCAGGGGCTATGGCTGCCTGGAGCGCTGTTTATATTGACCTCAACGAGGCACACCTGGGGAGGGCGGGCCGGCAGGGTAAGGCTGCCCAGGTCAGCTAATCCACAACCCTCAGGGAATCACATTGGTGAAAATGGACCTCGCTAAGGCAGAAGAGAAGCCAAGGGAAAAAAGGACACAATGCCATTTGCAGCACCGTAAATGAGTCTAGAAGTTATCACGTGACTTGTAGTAAGTCAGAAAGTGAAAGACACATATCATATCATATCACTTATAGGTGTTACCTAAAAATGGATACCAGGGCAGATATTTCCATGGAGAAGGGCAATCACAGATTCATTAAACAAACTTATGGTTCACCAATGGAATGGTGTGAGGATTGGTTTCATTACAATATCGGGGTTAACAGACATATACAAACACAGGTGACATATATAATCACTAAAGACCTACAGAATACCAAGAGAGGACTACTCAACATTCTGTCATAACGTACATGGGAAAAGGATCCCAGGAAGAAAATACATCTGTATATGTGTAAAAGAACCACATTTTCCACACCTATAACAAGCCAAACATTGTAATCAAACTTGCTGTAATAAAAAATAAAAAAATTAAATTAAAAACACGAACAAGAAGTAGTGAGACAAACTTGAGGGGCATAATCCTGGCACATTCCATTCTAAACTCCAATCTAGAACACCACTTCCACTGAGGCTCTCTTGCCCTAGTAACCAGATTTGGTAAAGGTGAACTGCTGCCACCTTGTGGCCGTTTCACACAACAGCAGCTTTAATCCCAGCGCTAATGGTCAGTTGATATTCAAAATCATTGCAGGCCTGTAAATGACACCTGCCCTGAAAACAAATCCTGGGGTCACATATCGACGAAAAAATTCAACGGACGTCCATATTTCAAAACGACCGTTTCAAAAGGCATATTTTACGCACATTAGTGTTCTGCTTCTTTTCCTTTCTTTCCTTTTTTGTTAAAAAAAACGGGAATGGAAAAAGGCATCCCTCAGAATGGGCGAAAATCGTTGCAAACGAAACAATGGACAGAGGTTTAATCTCCAATATATATAAGCAGCTCATGCAGCTTAATATTAAAAGAAAACAAACAACCCAATACAAAAATGGGCAGAAGGTCTAAAGAGACGTTTCTTCAAAGAAGACACAGAGATGGCCAAGACGCACATGAAAAGCTGCTCACCAGCACTAATTATTAGAGAAATGCAAATCAAAACTACAATGAGGTATCACCTCACACCTGTTAGAATCGGCATCATCAGAAAATCTACAAACAACCAATTCTGGGGAGGGTGTGGACAAAAGTAGCCCTCTTCCACTATTGGTGGGAATGTAAATTGATACAGTCACTATGGAGAACAGTATGGAGTTTCCTTAAAAATACTATAAATAGAATTACCATCTGATCCAGCCATCCCACTTCTGGGCATATACCCAGAGAAAACGGTAAATCAAAAAGGCACATTCACCACAATGTTCGTTGCAGCACTATTTACAATAGCCAGGTAATGGAAGCAACCTAAATGCCCACAGACAGATGAATGGATAAAGATGTGGTACATATATAAAATGGAATATTACTCGGCCATAAAAAGGAATGAAACTGGGTCATTTGTAGAGACATCGATGGATCGAGAGACTGTCATACAGAATGAAGTAAGTCAGAAAGAGGAAAACAAATATTGTATATTAATGCATATATGTGGAGCCTAAAAAATGGTACAGATGAACTGGTTTGCAGGGAAGAAATAGAGACACAGAGGTAGAGAACAAACGTATGGACACCAAGTGTGGGAAGCCATGGGGTGGTGGTGGTGGGATGAGTTAGGAGATTGGGATTGACCTGTATACATGTATATGCATAAAATACATAACTAATAATAACGTGCTGTATTTAAAAAATAAAATTAAATTTCAAAATTTTAAAAAATAAAATTTAAAAATAAAACAGAAAAACGTTCTTCCCGTCACACAGATGTATTTATAGGAATGAATTATTTCCATGCTTATATCTATAAATATATAAAAGAGGAATAAAATCTAACTTGAACCATAAAAGAAAAAAAAACCTGAACCCACGAGTTATACAGAGGAAAACCCTATCAGGGCACTTGCTCCAGTGGTAAACAATACTGAAATTGGTCAGAGGTGGGAAACCATCTCCCATACAGCCAGCAACCCACCCCCCACGCAAGGAGCGTCCTCATTGCAAAGCTGGGGGACCGTGCCGAGGCATCTGTGAGTAAACGTGAGCTGAGCCCCAGGCCAGCTGCTGCTGAACTGTTCCCACCCTTCCCAGGTAAAACACCTGAATATGTACAAGGGCTTGATAGCCTAGAGGAAGGGCCGTCGAGCCACACCAGCGACAACACGCAGGCCAACTTGGTGCCTGCAGGCCAGCCAGGTTGGTCTTGGCCCCGGGCACTCTTCCGGAAGCTTTCCATTGCCCTGTCTGAGATACCCCTCCTGTCCCGGCCCCCACTGCTTTTTTCCTTCCTCACCTCTGTCCGGAGAGAAATTCCAGCGGAAGGTATGGGTGACACAACCTCTTCTTTACAGGTGGCAGCCTGGCAACTCCTGCAGAAAGGCCAACAGAGTCCCACTCACACCGGGCCACCCACAAGGCTGTGGCCCCACACTCCCTCCCAACAGCACAGCCCCGAGACTTCTGACGGGGCAGAGAATATGGGGTCAGGCACAGCTTCAGGGGCTATTGCTGCCTGGAGCTCTGTTTATATTGACCTCAATGAGGCACACCTGGGGAGGGCGGGCCGGCAGGGTAAGGCTGCCCAGGTCAGCTAATCCACAACCCTCAGGGAATCACATTGGTGAAAATGGACCTCGCTAAGGCAGAAGAGAAGCCAAGGGAAAAAAGGACACAATGCCATTTGCAGCACCGTAAATGAGTCTAGAAGTTATCACGTGACTTGTAGTAAGTCAGAAAGTGAAAGACACATATCATATCATATAACTTATAGGTGTTACCTAAAAATGGATACCAGGGCAGATATTTCCACGGAGAAGGGCAATCACAGATTCATTAAACAAACTTATGGTTCACCAATGGAATGGTGTGAGGATTGGTTTCATTACAATATCGGGGTTAACAGACATATACAAACACAGGTGACATATATAATCACCAAAGACCTACAGAATACCAAGAGAGGACTACTCAACATTCTGTCATAACGTACATGGGAAAAGGATCCCAGGAAGGACAGACATCTGTATATATGTAAAAGAACCACATTTTCCACACCTACAACAAGCCAAACATTGTAATCAAATTTGCTGTAATAAAAAATAAAAAAATTAAATTAAAAACACGAACAAGAAGTAGTGAGACAAACTTGAGGGGCATTCTCCTGGCACATTCCATTCTAAATTCCAATCTAGAACACCACTTCCACTGAGGCTCTCTTGCCCTAGTAACCAGATTTGGTAAGGGTGAACTGCTGCCACCTTGTGGCCGTTTCACACAACAGCAGCTTTAATCCCAGCGCTAATGGTCAGTTGATATTCAAAATCATTGCAGGCCTGTAAATGACACCTGCCCTGAAAACAAATCCTGGGGTCACATATCGACCAAAAATTTCAAAGGACGTCCATATTTCAAAAAGACCGTTTCAAAAGGCATATTTTACGCACATTAGTGTTCTGCTTCTTTTCCTTTCTTTCCTTTTTTGTTAGAAAAAACAGGAATGGAAAAAGGCATCCCTCAGAATGGGCGAAAATCGGTGCAAACGAATCAATGGACAGAGGTTTAATCTCCAATATATATAAACAGCTCATGCAGCTTAATATTAAAAAAACAAACAACCCAATACAAAAATGGGCAGAAGATCTAAAGAGACGTTTCTTCAAAGAAGACACAGAGATGGCCAAGACGCACATGAAAAGCTGCTCAACAGCACTAATTATTAGAGAAATGCAAATCAAAACTACAATGAGGTATCACCTCACACCTGTTAGAATCGGCATCATCAGAAAATCTACAAACAACCAATTCTGGGGAGGGTGTGGACAAAAGGAGCCCTCTTCCACTATTGGTGGGAATGTAAATTGATACAGTCACTATGGAGAACAGTATGGAGTTTCCTTAAAAAAACTAGAAATAGAATTACCATCTGATCCAGCAATCCCACTTCTGGGCATATACCCAGAGAAAACCGTAAATCAAAAAGGCACATTCACCACAATGTTTGTTGCAGCACTATTTACAATAGCCAGGTAATGGAAGCAACCTAAATGCCCACAGACAGATGAATGGATAAAGATGTGGTACATATATAAAATGAAATATTACTCGGCCATAAACAGGAATGAAACTGGGTCATTTGTAGAGACATCGATGGATCGAGAGACTGTCATACAGAATGAAGTAAGTCAGAAAGAGGAAAACAAATACTGTATATTAATGCATATAGGTGGAACCTAAAAAATGGTACAGATGAACTGGTTTGCAGGGAAGAAATAGAGACACAGAGGTAGAGAACAAACGTATGGACACCAAGGGTGTGAAGCGATGGGGTGGTGGTGGTGGGATGAGTTGGGAGATGGGATGGACCTGTATACATGTATATGCATAAAATACATAACTAATAATAACGTGCTGTATAAAAAAAATAAAATTGAATTTCAAAATTTTAAAAAATAAAATTTAAAAATAAAAGAGAAAAAAGTTCTTCCCGTCACACAGATGTATTTATAGGAATGAATTATTTCCATGCTTATATCTATAAATATATAAAAGAGGAATAAAATCTAACTTGAACCATAAAAGAAAAAAACACCTGAACCCATGAGTTATACAGAGGAAAACCCTATCAGCGCACTTGCTCCAGCGGTAAACAATTCTGAAATTGGTCAGAGGTGGGAAACCATCTCCCATACAGCCAGCAACCCACGCCCCACGCAAGGAGCGTCCTCATTGCAAAGCTGGGGGACCGTGCCGAGGCATCTGTGAGTAAACGTGAGCTGAGCCCCAGGCCAGCTGCTGCTGAACTGTTCCCACCCTTCCCAGGTAAAACACCTGAATATGTACAAGGGCTTCAAAGCCTAGAGGAACGGCCGTCGAGCCACACCAGGGACAGCACGCAGGCCAACTTGGTGCCTGCAGGCCAGCCAGGGTGGTCTTGGCCCCGGGTGCTCTTCCGGAAACTTTCCATTGCCCTGCCTGAGATACCCCTCCTGTCCCGGCCCCCACTGCTTTTTTCCTTCCTCACCTCTGTCCGGAGAGAAATTCCAGCAGAAGTATGGGTGACACATTCTCTTCTTTACAGTTGGCAGCCTGGCAACTCCTGCAGAAAGGCCAGCAGAGTCCCACTCACACCAGGCCACTCACAAAGCTGTGGCCCCTCACTCCCTCCCACCAGCACAGCCCCGAGACTGCTGACGGGGCAGAGAATATGGAGTCAGGCACAGCTTCAGGGGCTATTGCTGCCTGGAGGGCTGTTTATATTGACCTCAACGAGGCACACCTGGGGAGGGCAGGCCGGCAGGGTAAGGCTGCCCAGGTCAGCTAATCCACAACCCTCAGGGAATCACATTGTTGAAAATGGACCCCACTAAGGCAGAAGAGAAGCCAAGGGAAAAAAAGGCACAATGCCATTTGCAGCACCGTAGATGAGTCTAGAAGTAATCACGTGACTTGTAGTAAGTCAGAAAGTGAAAGACACATATCATATCATATCACTTATAGGTGTTAACTAGAAATGGATACCAGGGCAGATATTTCCACGGAGAAGGGCAATCACAGATTCATTAAACAAACTTATGGTTCACCAATGGAAAGGTGTGAGGATTGGTTTCATTACGATATCGGGTTTAAGTGACATATACAAACAGAGGTGACATATATAATCACCAAAGACCTACGGAATACCAAGAGAGGACTACTCAACATTCTGTCATAACGTACATGGGAAAAGGATCCCAGGAAGAACAGACATCTGTATATGTGTAAAAGAACCACATCTTCCACACCTACAACAAGCCAAACATTGTAATCAAACTTGCTGTAATAAAAAATAAAAAAATTAAATTAAAAACACGAACAAGAAGTAGTGAGACAAACGTGAGGGGCTTTCTCCTGGCACATTCCATTCTAAACTCCAATCTAGAACACCACTTCCACTGAGGCTCTCTTGCCCTAGTAACCAGATTTGGTAAGGGTGAACTGCTGCCACCTTGTGGCCGTTTCACACAACAGCAGCTTTAATCCCAACGCTAATGGTCAGTTGATATTCAAAATCATTGCAGGTCTGTAAATGACACCTGCCCTGAAAACAAATCCTGGGGTCACATATCGACCAAAAAATTCAAAGGACGTCCATATTTCAAAACGACCATTTCAAAAGGCATATTTTACGCACATTAGTGTTCTGCTTCTTTTCCTTTCTTTCCTTTTTTGTTAAAAAAAACGGGAATGGAAAAAGGCATCCCTCAGAATGGGCGAAAATCGTTGCAAACTAATCAATGGGCAAAGGTTTAATCTCCAATATATATAAACAGCACATGCAGCTTAATATTACTAAAACAAACAACCCAATACAAAAATGGGCAGAAGATCTAAATAGACGTTTCTTCAAAGAAGACACAGAGATGGCCAAGACGCACATGAAAAGCTGCTCAGCATCACTAATTGTTAGAGAAATGCAAATCAAAACTACAATAAGGTATGATGTCACACCCATTAGAGTCGGCATCATCAGAAAATCTACAAACAAAAATTCTGGGGAGGGTGTGGACAAAAGGAACCCTCTTCCACTATTGGTGGGAATGTAAATTGATACAGTCACTATGGAGAACAGTATGGAGGTTCCTTTAAAAAACTAAAAAGAGGAGTACAATCTGATGCAGCAATCCCACTTCTGAGCATATACCCAGAGAAAACCATAAATCAAAGAGACACATTCACCACAATGTTCATTGCAGCACTATTAACAATAGCCAGGTAATGGAAGCAACCTAAATGCCCACAGACTGAAGAACGGATAAAGATGTGGTACATATATAAAATGGAGTATTACTCAACCATATAAAGGAATGAAACTGGGTCATTTGTAGAGAACTCGATGTATCTAGAGACTGTCATACAGAGTGGAGTAAGTCAGAAACAGAAAAACAAATATTGTATATTAATGCCTATATTTGGTACCTAGAAAAGTGGTACAGATGAACTTGTTTGCAGGGCAGAAATAGAGACACACAGGTAGAGAACAAACGTATGGACACAAAGAGGGGGAAGCCATGGGGTGGTGGTGGTGGTGGGATGAGTTGGGAGATTGGGATTGACCTGTATACATGTAAATGCATAAAATACATAACTAATAATAACCTGCTGTATAAGAAAATAAATTTAAATTTCAAAAATTTTAAAAATAAAACAGAAAAAATGTTCTTCCATTCACACAGATGTATTTATATGAATGACTTATTTCCATGCTTATATCTATAAATACATAAAAGAGGAATAAAATTTAACTTGAAACAATGGAGAAAAAAAAAAACCTGAACCCAACAGTTATACAGAGGAAAACCCTATCAAGGCACTTACTCCAGCGGTAAACAATTCTGAAATTGGTCAGATGTGGAGAATCATCTCCCATACAGCCAGCAGCCCCACCCCACGCAAGGAGGGTCCTCATTGCAAAGCTGCGGGACCGTGCCGAGGCGTCTGTGAGTAAACGTGAGCTGAGCCCCAGGCCAGCTGCTGCTGAACTGTTCCCACCCTTCCCAGGTAAAACACCTGAATATGTACAAGGGCTTGAAAGCCTAGAGGAAGGGCAGTGGAGCCACACCAGCGACAGCACACAGGCCAACTTGGTGCCTGCAGGCCAGCCAGGATGGTCCTGGCCACAGGCGCTCTTCTGGAAGCTTTCCATTTTCCTGCCTGAGATACCCCTCCTATCCCGGCCCCCACTCCTTTTTTTCCTTCCTCACCTCAGCCCGGAGAGAAATTTCTGCAGACGTTATGGGTGACGCATCCTCTTCTTTACAGGTGGCAGCCTGGCAACTCCTAAGCCTTGCCGTTCCCTAACCCTAACCCTAGCCCGGAACGGAAACCCACCACCAGCCCTATACCTTTCCCTACGCCGTAGCCTATTCCTGGCCCGTACGCAGGCACTGAACATTTCATCAGCACGTATCCTGACCCTGCCATTTTGCCATACCCTCACCTGTGCCCTAAGCCTTGCCGTTCCCTAACCCTAACCCTAGCCCGGAAGGGAAACCCACCACAAGCCCTACACCTTACCCCCAAGCCGTAGCCTAATCCTGGTCCATACGCGGGCACTGATTTGTGCGTCAGCACGTAGCCTGACCTTCCCACATTACCGTAACGTCACCTGTGCCCTAAGCCTTGCCGTTCCCTAACCCTAACCCTAGTACGGAATGGAAACACACCACAAGCCCTACACCTAACCCCCAAGCCATAGCCTACTCCTGGCCCGTACGCTGGCACTGACCCGTGCGTCAGCACGTAGCCTGACCCTCCCAAGTTTCCGTACCCTCACCTGTGCCCTAAGCCTTGCTGTTCCCTAACACTAACCCTAGCCCGGAACGGAAACCCACCACCAGCCCTACACCTAACCCCCAACCCGTGGCCTACTACTGGCCGGTACGCTGGCACTGACCCGTGCGTCAGCACGTAGCCTGACCCTCCCACGTTTCCGTACCCTCACCTGTGCCCAAAGCCTTGCCGTTCCCTAACCTTAACCCTAGCCCTGAACGGAAACCCACCACCAGCCCTAGACCTTACCCTACGACATAGCCTACTCCTGGCCTGTACGCTGGCACTGGCCCATCCGTCAGCACGTAGCCTGACGCTCCCACGTTTCCGTACCATCACCTGTGCCCTAAGACTTGCCGTTCCCTAACCCTAACCCTAGCCCGGAACGGAAACCCACCACCAGCCCTACACCTAACCCCGAAGCCGTAGCCTACTCCTGGCCAGTACGCTGGCACTGACCCGTGCGTCAGCATGTAACCTGACCCTTGCACGTTTCTGTACCCTCACCTGTGCCCTAAGCCTTGCCGTTCCCTAACCCTAACCCTAGCCAGTAAAGGAAACCCACCACCAGCCCTACACCTTACCCTACGCCGTAGCCTACTCCTGGGCTGTACGCTGGCACTGATCCTTGCGTCAGCACGTAGCGAGACCCTCCCACTTTTCCGTACCCTCACCTGAGGACTAAGCCTTGCCGTTCCGTAACCCTAACCCTAGCCCGGAACGGAAACCCACCACCAGCCCTACACTTTACCCTACGCCGTAGCCTACTCCTGGCCCGTACGCTGGCACTGACCCGTGTGTAAGCATGGAGCCTGACCTTCCCACATTTCCGTACCCACACCTGTGCCCTAAGCCTTGCCGTTCCCTAACCCTAACCCTAGTACGGAACGGAAACCCACCACCAGCCCTACACCTAACCCCCAACCCGTGGCCTACTCCTGGCCGGTACGCTGGCACTGACCCGTGCGTCAGCACGTAGCCTGACCCTCCCACGTTTCCGTGTCCTCACCTGTGCCCTAAGCCTTGCCTTTCACTAACCCTAACCATAGCCCGGAACGGAAACCCACCACCAACCCTACACCTTACCCTACGCCGTAGCCTATTCCTGGCCCGTACGCTGGCACTGACCCGTGTGTCAGCATGTAGCCTGACCTTCCCACATTTCCGTACCCTCACCTGTGCCCTAAGCCTTGCCGTTCCCTAACCCTAACCCTAGTACGGAACGGAAACCCACCAGCAGCCCTACACCTAACACCCAAGCCATAGCCTAATGCTGGCCTGTACGCTGGCACTGACCCATGCGTCAGCACGTAGCCTGACCCTCCCACGTTTCCGTAACCTCACCTGTGCCCTAAGCCTTTCCGTTCCCTATCCCTAACCCTAGCCCAGAAAGGAAACCCACCACAAGCCATACACCTTTCTCTACGACGTAGCCTACTCCTGGCCCGTACGCTAGCATTGACACGAGCATTAGCACGTAGCCTGAACCTCCAACTTTTCTGTACCCTCACCTGAGCCCTAAGCCTTGCCGTTCCCTAACACTAAGCCTAGACCGGAACGGAAACCCACCACCAGCCATAGACCTTACCCTACCCCGTAGCCTACTCCTTGCCCGTACGCTGGCACTGACCCGTGCGTCAGCACGTAGCCTGACCCTCCCACATTTCCGTTCCCTAACCTATGCCCTAAGCCTTGCCGTTCCCTAACCCTAACCGTACCCCACAATGAAAACCCACCAACAGCCCTACACGTTACCCTACACCGTAGCCTACTCCTGGCCCGTACGCTGGCACTGACCCATGCATCAGTACGTAGACTGACCCTCCCACGTTTCCGTACCCTCACCTGTGCCCTAAGCCTTGACGTTCCCTAACCCTAACCCTAGCCCGGAACGGAAACCCACCACCATCCCTAGACATTACCCTACGCCGTAGCCTACTCCTGGCCTGTACGTTGGCACTGACCCGTGCGTCATCACGTAGCCAGACCCTCCCACGTTTCCCTAACCTCACCTGTGCCCTAAGCCTTGCCGTTCCCTCTCCCTAACCCTATTCCGAAAAGGAAACACACCACCAGCCCTAAACATAACGCCCAAACCATAGCCTACTCCTGGCCCGTACGCTGGCACTGACCCGTGCGTCAGCACGTAGCCTGACCCGCCCACGTTTGCGGACCCTCACCTGTGCCCTAAGCCTTGCCATTCCCTAACCCTAACCCTAGCCCGGAAAGGAAACCCACCACAAGCCCTACACCGTTCCCTACGCTGTAGCCTACTCCTGGCATGTACGCTGGCACTGACATGTGCGTCAGCACGTAGCCTGACCCTCACACGTTTCCGTACCCTCACCTGTGCCCTAAGCCTTGCCGTTCCCTAACCCTAACCCTAGTCCGGAACGGAAACCCACCAGCAGCCCTACAGCTTACCCCCAAGCCATAGCCTATTCCTGGCCCGTACGCTGGCACTGACCCGTGCGTCAGCATGTAGCCTGACCCTCCCACGTTTCCGTACCCTCACCTGTGCCCTAAGCTTTGCCGTTCCCTAACCCTAACCCTAGCCCGGAACGGAAACCCACCACCAGCCCTAAACGTAACCCCCAAGCCGTAGCTTACTCCTGGCCAGTACGCTGGCACTGACCCGTGCATCATCACGTAGCCTGACCCTCCCACGTTTCCGTACCCTCACCTGTGCCCTAAGCCTTGGCGTTCCCTAACCCTAACCGTAGCCCGGAAGGGAAACCCACCACCAGCCCTACACCTTACCCCCAAGTCGTAGCCTCTTTCGGGCCCGTACGCTGGCACAGACCCGTGCGTCAGCACGAAGCCTGACCCTCCCCCGTTTGTGGACCCTCACCTGTGCCCTAAGCCTTGCCGTTCCCTAACCCTAACCCTAGCTCGGAACGGAAACCCACCTCCAGCCCTACACCTTTCCCTACGCCGTAACGTATTCTTGGCTCATACGCAGGCACTGACCCTTTCATCAGCAAGTAGACTGACCCTCCCACGTTTCCGTACCCTCACCTGTGCCCTAAGCCTTGCCGTTCACTAACCCTAACACTAGCCCGGAATGGAAAACCACCACCAGCCCTACACCTTACTCTATGCCGTAGCCTACACCTGGCCCGTACGCGGGCACTGACCTGTGCTTCAGCACGTAGCCTGACCCTCCCATGATACCGTATGCTCACCTGTGCCCTAAGCCTTGCCGTTCCATAACCCTAACCCTAGCCCGAAACAGAAAACCACCACAAGCCCTAGAAATTACCACAACGCCGTAGCCTACTCCTGGCCCATAGGCTGGCACTGACCCGTGCGTCAGCACGTAGCCTGTCCCTCCCACGTTTCCGTAACCTCACCTGTGCCCTAAGCCTTGCCGTTTCCTAACCTTAACCCTAGCCCGGAAAGAAAACCCACCACCAGCCCTACACCTTACCCTATGCCGTAGCCTACACCTGGCCCGTACGCGGGCACTGACATGTGCTTCAGCACGTAGCCTGACCCTCCCATGTTACCGTATGCTCACCTGTGCCCTAAGCCTTGCCGTTCCATAAACCTAACCCTAGCCCGGCACGGAATCCCACCACCAGCCCTACACCTTATTGTATGCCGTAGCCTAGGCCTGGCCCGTACGCTGGCACTGACCCGTGTGTCAGCATGTAGCCTGATCCTCCCAAGTTTCCGTAACCTCACCTGTGCCCTAATCCTTGCCGTTCCCTAACCCGAAACCTAGCCCGGAACAGAAACCCACCACCAGCCCTACACCTTACCCCGAGCCGTAGCCTATTCCTGGCCCGTACGCAGGCACTGACCCTTTCACTAGCACGTAGCCTGACCCTCCCACGTTTCCGTACCCTCATCTGTGCCCTAAGCCTTGCCGTTCCCTAACCCTAACCCTAGCCCGGAACGGAAACCCACCACCAGCCCTAAACCTTAACCTCCGCCGTAGCCTACTCCTGGCCTGTACGTTGGCACTGACCCTTGCGTCAGCATGTAGCCTGACCCTCCCACGTTTCCGTACCATCCCCTGTGCCCTAAGCCTTGCCGTTCTGTAACCCTAACCCTAGCCCGGAACGGAAACCCACCACCAGCCCTACACCTTACCCCCAAGCCGTAGCCTAATCCTGGCACGTTCGGTGGCACTAACCCTAGCATCAGCAAGTAGCCTGACCCTCCCAAGTTTCTGTACCCTCACCCGTGCCCTAAGCCTTGCCGTTCCGTAACACTAACCCTAGCCCAGAACGGAAACCCACCACCAGCCCTACACCTTAGCCCCAAGCCGTAGCCTACTCCTGGCCCGTACGCTGGCACTGACCCGTGCGTCAGCACGTAGCCATACCCTCCCACGTTTCCGTACCCTCACCTGTGCCCTAAGCCTTGCCGTTCCGTAACCCTAACCCTAGCCCGGAACGGAAACCCACCATCAGCCCTACAACTTACCCCCAAGCCATAGCCTACGCCTGGCCCGTTCGGTGGCACTAACCTTAGCATCAGCAAGTAGCCTGACCCTCCCTCGTTTCTGTACCCTCACCCGTGCCCTAAGCCTTGCCGTTCCGTAACCCTAACCCTAGCCCGGAACGGACACCCACCACCAGCCCTACAACTTACCCCCAAGCCGTAGCATACTCCTGGCCCGTTCGGTGGCACTAACCCTAGCATCAGCAAGTAGCCTGACCCTCCCACGTTTCTGTACCCTCACCCGTGCCCTAAGCCTTGCCGTTCCATAACCCTAACCATAGCCCGGAACTGAAAGCCACCACCAGCCCTAAAACTTAGCCACAAGCCGTGGCCTACTCCTGGCCCGTACGCTGGCACTGACCCGTGCATCAGCACGTAGCCTGACCCTCCCACTTTTCCGTACCCTCACCTGTGCCCTAAGCCTTGCCGTTCCCTAACCCTAACCCTAGCCCGGAACGGAAACCCACCACCAGCCCTACACCATACGCTACACCGTAGCCTACTCCTGGCCCGTACGCTGGCACTGACCCGTGCGTCAGCATGTAGCCTGACCCTCTCACGTTTCCGTACCCTCACATGTGCCCTAAGCCTTGATGTTCCCTATCCCTAAACCCAGCCCGGAACGCAAACCCACCACCAGCCCTACACCTTTCCCTACGCCGTAGCCTACTCCTGGCCCGTACGCTGGCACTGACCCGTGCGTCATCACGTAGCCTGACCCTCCCACTTTTCCGTACACTCACCTGTGCCCTAAGCCTTGCCGTTCCCTTACCCTAACCCTAACCCAGAACGGAAACCCACCACCCGCCCTGCACCTTACCCTATGCCGTAGCCTACTCTTTGCCCATACCCTGGCACTGACCCGTGCTTCAGCACGTAACCATACCCTCCCACGTTTCGGTACCCTCACATGTGCCCTAAGCCTTGCCGTTCCCTAACCCTAACCCTAGCCCGGAACGGAAACCCACCACCAGCCCTAAAACTTACCCACAAGCCGTAGACTACTCCTGGCCCGTACGCTGGCACTGACCCGTGCGTCAGCACGTAGCCTGACCCTCCCACGTTTCTCTACCTTCACCTGTGCCCTAAGCCTTGCCGTTCCCTCACCCTCACCCTAGCCATGAACAGAAACCCACCAACAGCCCTACAACTTACCACAATGCCGTAGCCTAATCCTGGCCCATATGCTGGCACTGACCCGTGCGTCAGCACGTAGCCTGACCCTCCCACGTTTCCGTAACCTCACATGTGCCCTAAGCCTTGCCATTCCCTAACCCTAACCCTAGCCCGGAACGGAAAACCACCACCAGCCCTACACCTTACTCTATGCCGTAGACTACACCTGGCCCGTACGCGGGCACTGACTTGTGCTTCAGCACGTAGCCTGACCCTCCAATGTTACTGTACCCTCACGTGTGCCCTAAGCCTTGCCGTTCCCTAACCCTAACCCGAGCCCGGCACGGAATCCCACCACCAGCCCTACACCTTATCGTATGCCGTAGCCTAGTCCTGGCCCGTACGCTGGCACTGACCCGTGCGTCAGCATGGAGCCTGACCCTCCCACGTTTCCGTACCCTCACCTGTGCCCTAAGCCTTGCCGTTCCCTAACCCTAACCCTAGCCCGGAACGGAAACCCACCACAATCCCTACACCTTACCATAAGCCGTAGCCTACTCCTGGCCCGTACCCTGGCACTGACCCATGAGTCAGCACGTAGACTGACCCTCCCACGTTTCTGTACCCTCACCTGTGCCCTAAGACTTGCCGTTCCCTCACCCTAACCCTAGCCAAGAACGGAAACCCACCAGCATCCCTAAACCTTACCCTACACCATAGCCTACTCCTGGCCCGTACGCTGGCACTGACCCATGCTTCAGCATGTAGCCTGTCCCTCCCACGTTTCCGTACCCTCACCTGTGCCCTAAGCCTTGCCGTTCCCTAACCCTAACCCTAGCCCGGAACGGAAAACCACCACCAGCCCTAAACCTTATCGTATGCCGTAGCCTAGTCCTGGCCCGTATGCTAGCACTGACCCGTGCGTCAGCATGTAGCCTGACCCTCCCACGTTTCCATAACCTCACCTGTGCCCTAAGCCTTGCCGTTCTCTAACCCTAACCCTAGCCCGGAACAGAAAACCACCACCAGCCCTATACCTTTCCCTATGCGGTAGCTTATTCCTGGACCGTACACAGGCACTGACCCTTTCATCAGCACGTAGCCTGACCCTCCCACGTTTCCGTACCCTCACCTGTGCCCTAAGCCTTGCCGTTCCCTACACCTAACACTAGCCCGGCACGGAAACCCACCACCAGCCCTACACTTTACCGTACGCCGTAGCCTACTCCTGGCCCGAACCTGGCAATGACACGTGCGTGAGCACGTAGCCTGACCCTCCCACGTTTCCATACCCTCACCTGTGCCCTAAGACTTGCCGTTCCCTAACCCTTACCCTAGCCCGGAACGGAAAACCACCATCAGCCCTATACCTTACCCACAAGCCGTAGCCTACTCCTGGCCCGTACACTGGCACTGACCCGTGCATCAGCACGTAGCCTGACCCTCCCACTTTTCTGTACCCTTACCTGAGCCCTAAGCCTTGCCGTTCCCTATCCCTAACCCTAGCCCGGAACGGAATCCCACCACCAGCCCTACACTTTAGCATATGCCGCAGCCTACTCCTGCCCGGTACACTGCCACTGAGCCGTGCATCAGCACGTAGCCTGACCCTCCCACGTTTCCGTACCCTCACCTGTGCCCTAAGCCTTGCCGTTCCCTAACCCAAACCGTAGCCCGGAACGGAAACCCACCACCAGCCCTACACCTTACCCCCAAGCCGTAGCCTACTCCTGGCCCGTACGCTGGCACAGACCCGTGCGTCAGCACGAAGCCTGACCCTCCCACGTTTGTGGACCCTCACCTGTGCTCTAAGCCTTGCCGTTCCCTAACCCTAACCCTAGGCCGGAACGGAAACCCACCACCAGCCCTACAACATACCCCAAAGCCGTAGCCTATTCCTGGACCTTATGCTGGCACTAACCCGTGCGTCAGCACGTAGCATGACCCTCCCACGTTTGCGGACCATCACCTGTGCCCTAAGCCTTGCCATTCCCTAACCCTAACCCTAGCCCGGAACGGAAACCCACCACCAGCCCTACACCATTCCCTACGCCGTAGCCTATTCGTGGCCCGTACGCAGGCACTGACCCTTTCATCAGCACGTAGCCTGACCCTCCCACGTTTCCGTACCCTCACCTGTGCCCTAAGCCTTGCCGTTCCCTAACCCTAACCCTAGCCCGGAACGGAAACCCACCACCAGCCCTACACCTTACCCTATGCTGTAGCCTACACCTGGCCCATATGCGGGCACTGACGCATGCGTCAGCACGTAGCCTGACCCTCCCACGTTTCCGTACCCTCACCTGTGCCCTAAGCATTGCCGTTCTCTAACCCTAACCCTAACCCGGAACGGAAACCCACCACCATCCCTAAACCTTTCCCTACTGGGTAGCCTACTCCTCACCCGTACGCTCGCAATGACCCGTGCGTCAGAATGGAGTTTGACCCTCCCACGTTTCCGTACCCTCACCTGTGCCCAAAGACATGCCATTCCCTAACACTAACCCTAGCCCGGAACGGAAACCCACCACCAGCCCTACACCTTACCCTATGCCGTAGCCTACACCTGGCCCATACGCGGGCACTGACCTGTGCTTCAGCACGTAGCCAGACCCTCCCACGTTTGCAGACCCTCACCTGTGCCCTAAGACTTGCCGTTCCCTAACCCTAACCCTAGCCCGGAACGGAAAGCCACCACCAGCCCTAAAACTTCGCCACAAGCCGTAGCCTACTCCTGGCCCGTACGCTGGCACTGACCCGTGCATCAGCACGTAGCCTGACCCTCCCACTTTTCCGTACCCTCACCTGTGCCCTAAGCCTTGCCGTTCCCTAACCCTAACCCTAGCCCGGAACGGAAACCCACCACCAGCCCTACACCATACGCTACACCGTAGCCTACTCCTGGCCCGTACGCTGGCCCTGACCTGTGCGTCAGCAGGTAGCCAGACCCTCTCACGTTTCTGTACCCTCACATGAGCCCTAAGCCTTGACGTTCCCTATCCCTAAACCCAGCCCGGAACGCAAACCCACCACCAGTCCTACACCTTTCCCTATGCCGTAGCCTACTCCTGGCCCGTACGCTGGCACTGACCCATGCGTCATCACGTAGCCTGACCCTCCCACTTTTCCGTACCATCACCTGTGCCCTAAGCCTTGCCGTTCCCTTACCCTAACCCTAGCCCGGAACGGAAACCCACCACCCGCCCTACACCTTACCCTATGCCGTAGCCTACTCCTTGCCCGTACCCTGGCACTGACCCGTGCTTCAGCACGTAGCCATACCCTCCCACGTTTCCGTACCCTCACATGTGCCCTAAGCCTTGCCGTTCCCTAACCCTAACCCTAGCCGGGAACGGAAACCCACCACCAGCCCTAAAACTTACGCACAAGCCGTAGACTACTCCTGGCCCATACGCTGGCACTGACCCGTGCGTCAGCACGTAGCCTGACCCTCCCACGTTTCTCTACCATCACCTGTGCCCTAAGCCTTGCCGTTCCCGCACCCTCACCCTAGCCATGAACAGAAACCCACCAGCAGCCCTACACCTTACCCTACGCCGTAGCCTACCCCTGGCATGTACGCTGGCACTGACACGTGCGTCAGCATGTAGCCTGAACCTCACACGTTTCCGTACCCTCACCTGTGCCCTAAGCCTTGCCATTCCCTAACCCTAACCCTAGTCCGGAACGGAAACCCACCACCAGCCCTACAGCTTACCCCCAAGCCATAGCCTATTCCTGGCCTATACGCTGGCACTGACCCGTGCGTCAGCATGTAGCCTGACCCTCCCACGTTTCCGTACCCTCAGCTGTGCCCTAAGTCTTGCCGTTCCCTAACCCTAACCCTAGCCCAGAACGGAAACCCACCACCAGCCCTACACCTAATCCCGAAGCCTTAGGCTACTCCTGGTCAGTACGCTGGCACGGACCCGTGCATCATCACGTACCCTGACCCTCCCACGTTTCCGTACCCACACCTGGGCCCTAAGCCTTGCCGTTCCCTAACTCTAACACTAGCCCGGAACGGAAAACCACCACCAGCCCTACACCTTAACCCCAAGCCGTAGCCTACTCCTGGCCCGTACGTTGGCACTGACCCGTGCGTCAGCACGTAGCCTGACCCTCCCACGTTTGCGGACCCTCACCTGTGCCCTAAGCCTTGCCATTCCCTAACCCTAACCCTAGCCCGGAACGGAAACCCACCACAAGCCCTACACCGTTCCCTACGCTGTAGCTTATTCCTGCCTCGTACGCAGGCACTGACCCTTTCATCAGCACGTAGCCTGACCATCCCACGTTTCCGTACACTCAGCTGTGCCCTAAGCCTTGCCATTCACTAACCCTAAACCTAGCCCGGAACGGAAACACACCACCAGCCCTACACCTTACCCCAAAGCCGTAGCCTACTCCTGGCCGGTACGCTGGCACTGACACGTGCGTCAGCACGTAGCCTGACCCTCACACGTTTCCGTACCCTGACCTGTGCACTAAGCCTTGCCGTTCCCTAACCCTAACCTTAGCCCGGAACAGAAACCCACCACCAGCCCTACACTCTACCCTACGCCATAGCCTATTCCTGGACCATACGCTGGCACTGACCCGTGCGTCAGCACGTAGCCTGACCATCCCACGTTTCCGAACCCTCACCTGTGCCCTAAGCCTTGACGTTCCCTAACCCTAACCCTAGCCCGGTACAGAAACCCACCAACAGCCCTACAACTTACCACAATGCCGTAGCCTACTCATGGCCCATATGCTGGCACTGACCCGTGCGTCAGCACGTAGCCTGACACACCCACGTTTCCATAACCTCACATGTGCCCTAAGCCTTGCCATTCCCTAACCCTAACCCTAGCCCGGAACGGAAAACCACCACCAGCCCTACACCTTACCCTATGCCATAGACTACACCTGGCCCGTACGCGGGCACTGACCTGTGCTTCAGCACGTAGCCTGACCCTCCAATGTTACTGTACCCTCACGCGTGCCCTAAGCCTTGCCGTTCCCTAACCCTAACCCGAGCCCGGCACGGAATCCCACCACCAGCCCTACACATTATCGTATGCCGTAGCCTAGTCCTGGCCCGTACGCTGGCACTGACCCGTGCGTCAGCATGTAGCCTGACCCTCCCACGTTTCTGTACCCTCACCTGTGCCCTAAGCCTTGCCATTCCCTAACCCTAACCCTAGCCCGGAACGGAAACCCACCACAATCCCTACACCTTACCATACGCCGTAGCCTACTCCTGGCCCGTACGCTGGCACTGACCCGTGAGTCAGCACGTAGACTGACCCTCCCACGTTTCCGTACCCTCACCTGTGCCCTAAGACTTGCCGTTCCCTCACCCTAACCCTAGCCATGAACGGAAACCCACCAGCATCCCTAAACTTTACCCTATACCATAGCCTACTCCTGGCCCGTACGCTGGCACTGACCCGTGCGTCAGCACGTAGCCTGACCCTCACACGTTTCCGTACCCTCAGCTGTGCCCTACGCCTTGCCGTTCCCTAACCCTATCCCTAGCCCGAAACGGAAACCCCCCACCAGCCCTACAACTTAACCCCAAGCCATAGCCTACTCCTGGCCTGTACGGTGGCACTGACCCTTGCGTCAGCATGTAGCCTGACCCTCCCACGTTTCCGTACCCTCACATGTGCCCTAAGTCTTGACGTTCCCTAAACCTAACCCTAGCCCGGAACGCAAACCCACCACCAGCCCTACACATTTCCCTATGCCGTAGCCTACTCCTGGCCCGTACGCTGGCACTGAACCGTGCGTCATCACGTAGCCTTACCCTCCCACTTTTCCGTACACTCACCAGTGCCCTAAGCCTTGCCGTTCCCTTACCCTAGCCCTAGCCCGGAACGGAAACCCACCACCAGCCCTACTCCTTAGCCTATGCCGTAGCCTTCTCCTTGCCTGTACCCTGGCACTGACCCATGCGTCAGCACGTAGCCAGACCCTCCCACGTTTCCGTACCATCACCTGTGCCCTAAGCCTTGCCGTTCCCTAACCCTAACCATAGCCCGGAACGAAAACCCACCACCAGGCCTAAACCTTTCCCTACGCTGTAGCCTACTCCTGGCCCGTACGCTGGCACTGACCCGTGCGTCAGCACGTAGCCAGAACCTCCCACGTTTCCATACCCTCACCTGTGCCCTAAGCCTTGCCGTTCCCTAACCCTAACCCTAACCCAGAACGGAAAACCACCACCATCCCTAAACCTTTCCCTACTGGGTAGCCTACTCCTCGCCCGTACGCTCGCACTGACCCGTGCGTCAGCATGGAGTTTGACCCTCCCACGTTTCCGTACCCTCACCTGGGTCCTAAGCCTTGCCATTCCCTAACACTAACCCTAGCCCGGAACGGAAACCCACCACCAGCCCTACACCTTACCCTATGCCGTAGCCTACACCTGGCCCATACGCGGGCACTGACCTGTGCTTCAGCACGTAGCCTGACCCTCCCACGTTTGCGGACCCTCACCTGTGCCCTAAGCCTTGCCTTTCCCTAACCCTAACCCTAGGAAGGAACGGAAACCCACCACCAGCCCTACACATTTCCCAACACCGTAGCCTATTCCTGGCTCATATGCAGGCACTCACCATTTCATCAGCACGTAGCCTGACCCTCCCACGTTTCTGTACCCTCACCTATGCCCTAAGCCTTGCCGTTCACTAACCCTAACCCTAGCCCTGAACGGAAACACACCACCAGCCCTACACCTTACGCCCAAGCCGTAGCCTACTCCTGGCCGGTACGCTGGCACTGACACGTGCGTCAGCACGTAGCCTGACCCTCACACGTTTCCGTACCCTCACCTGTGCCCTAATCCTTGCCGTTTCCTAACCCTAACCCTAGCCCGGAACAGAAACCCACCACCAGCCCTACACTCTACCCTACGCCATAGCCTATTCCTGGCCCGTACGCTGGCACTGAGCCGTGCGTCAGCACGTAGCCTGACCCTCACACGTTTCCGTACCCTGACCTGGGCCCTAAGCCTTGCCGTTCCCTAACCGTAACCCTAGTCTGGAACGGAAACCCAACACCAGCCCTACAGCTTACCCCAAAGCCATAGCCTATTCCTGGCCCGTACGCTGGCACTGAACCGTGCGTCAGCATGCAGCCTGACCCTCCCACGTTTCCGTACCCTCACCTGTGCCCTAAGCTTTGCCGTTCCCTAACCCTAACCCTAGCCCGGAACGGAAACCCACCACCAGCCCTAAACGTAACCCCCAAGCCGTAGCTTACTCCTGGCCAGTACGCTGGCACTGACCCGTGCATCATCACGTAGCCTGACCCTCCCACGTTTCCGTACCCTCACCTGTGCCCTAAGCCTTGCCGTTCCCTAACCCTAACCGTAGCCCGGAAGGGAAACCCACCACCAGCCCTAAACCTTACCCCCAAGTCGTAGCCTCCTTCTGGCCCGTACGCTGGCACAGAACCGTGCGTCAGCACGAAGCCTGACCCTCCCCCGTTTGTGGACCCTCACCTGTGCCCTAAGCCTTGCCTTTCCCTAACCCTAACCCTAGCCCGGAACGGAAACCCACCTCCAGCCCTACACCTTTCCCTACGCCGTAACGTATTCTTGGCTCATACGCAGGCACTGACCCTTTCATCAGCAAGTAGACTGACCCTCCCACGTTTCCGTACCCTCACTTGTGCCCTAAGCCTTGCCGTTCACTAACCCTAACCATAGCCCGGAACGGAAACCCACCACCAGCCCTACACCTTACTCTATGCCGTAGCCTACACCTGGCCCGTACGCGGGCACTGACCTGTGCTTCAGCACGTAGCCTGACCCTCCCATGTTACCGTATTCTCACCTGTGCCCTAAGCCTTGCCGTTCCCTAACCCTAACCCTAGCCCGGCACGGAATCCCACCACCAGCCCTACACCTTATCGTATGCCGTAGCCTAGTCCTGGCCCGTACGCTGGCACTGACCCGTGTGTCAGCATGTAGCCTGACCCTCCCACGTTTCCGTATCCTCACCTGTTCCCTAATCCTTGCCGTTCCCTAACCCGAAACCTAGCCCGGAACAGAAACCCACCACCAGCCCTACACCTTACCCCAAGCCGTAGCCTATTCCTGGCCCGTACACAGGCACTGACCCTTTCATCAGCACTTAGCCTGACCCTCCCACGTTTCCGTACCCTCATCTGTGCCCTAAGCCTTGCCGTTCCCTAACCCTAACCCTAGCCCGGAACGGAAACCCACCACCAGACCTACACCTTACCCCCAAGCCGTAGCCTAATCCTGGCCCGTTCGGTGGCACTAACCCTAGCATCAGCAAGTTGCCTGACCCTCCAAAGTTTCTGTACACTCACCCGTGCCCTAAGCCTTGCCGTTCCGTAACACTAACCCTAGCCCGGAACGGAAACCCACCACCATCCCTACACCTTACCCCCAAGCCGTAGCCTACTCCTGGCCCGTACGCTGGCACTGACCCGTGCGTCAGCACGTAGCCATACCCTCCCAAGTTTCCATACCCTCACATGTGCCCAAAGCCTTGCCGTTCCCTAACCCTAACTCTAGCCCGGAACGAAAACCCACCACCAGCCCTACACCTTACACTACGCCGTAGCCTAAACCTGGCCCGTACGCTGGCACTGACCCGTGCGTCAGCACGTAGCCTGACCCTCCCACGTTTCCGTACCATCACCTGTGCGCTAAGCCTTGCCGTTCCCTAACCCTAACCCTAACCCGGTACGGAAACCCACCACCATCCCTAAACCTTTCCCTACTGGGTAGCCTACTCCTCGCCCGTACGCTCGCACTGACCCGTGCGTCAGCATGGAGTTTGACCCTCCCACGTTTCCGTACTCTCACCTGGGCCCTAAACCTTGCCATTCCCTAACACTAACCTTACCCCGGAACGGAAACCCATCACCAGCCCTACACCTTACCCTATGCCGTAGCCTACACCTGGCCCATACGCGGGCACTGACCTGTGCTTCAGCACGTAGCCTGACCCTCCCACGTTTGCGGACCCTCACCTGTGCCCTAAGACTTGCCGTTCCCTAACCCTAACCCTAGCCCTGAACGGAAAACTGCCACCAGCCCTACACCTTTCCCTACGCCGTAGCCTATTCCTGGCTCGTACGCAGGCCCTGACACTTTCATCAGCACTTAGCCTGACCCTCCCACGTTTCTGTACCCTCACCTGTGCCCTAAGCCTTGCCGTTCACTAACCCTAACCCTAGCCCGGAACGGAAACACACCACCAGTCCTACAACTTACCCCCAAGCCGTAGCCTACTCCTGGCCGGTACGCTGGCACTGACACGTGCGTCAGCACGTAGCCTGACCCTCACACGTTTCCGTACCCTCACCTGTGCCCTAAGCCTTGCCGTTTCCTAACCCTAACCCTAGCCCGGAACAGAAACCCACCACCAGCCCTACACTCTACCCTACGCCATAGCTTATTCCTGGCCCGTACGCTGGCACTGAGCTGTGCGTCAGCAAGTAGCCTGACCCTCCCACGTTTCCGTACGCTCACCTGTGCCCTAAGCCTTGACGTTCCCTAACCCTAAACCTAGCCCGAAACAGAAAACCACCACAAGCCCTACAAATTACCACCACGCCGTAGCCTACTCCTGGACCATAGGCTGGCACTGACCCGTGCGTCAGCACGTAGCCTGTCCCTCCCACGTTTCCGTAACCTCACCTGTGCCCTAAGCCTTGCCGTTTCCTAACCTTAACCCTAGCCCTGAAAGAAAACCCACCACCAGCCCTACACCTTACCCTATGCTGTAGCCTACACCTGGCCCGTACGCGGGCACTGACCCGTTCGTCAGCACGTAGCCTGACCCTCCCACGTTTCTGTACCATCACCTGTGCCCTAAGCCTTGCCGTTCCCTCACCCTCACCCTAGCCCGGAACGGAAACCCACCACCAGCCCTACACCTTAACCTACGCCGTAGCCTAGTCCTGGCCTGTACGGTGGCACTGACCCTTGCGTCAGCATGTAGCCTGACCCTCCCACGTTTCCGTACCCTCACCTGTGCCCTAAGCCTTGCCGTTCCGTAACCCTAACCCTAGCCCGGAACGGAAACCCACCACCAGCCCTACAACTTACCCCCAAGCCGTAGCCTACTCCTGGACCGTTCGGTGGCACTAACCTTAGCATCAGCAAGTAGCCTGACCCTCCCACGTTTCTGTACCCTCACCCGTGCCCTAAGCCTTGCCGTTCCGTAACCCTAACCCTAGCCCGGAACGGAAACCCACCACCAGCCCTACAACTTACCCCCAAGCCGTAGCCTACTCCTGGCCCGTTCTGTGGCACTAACCCTAGCATCAGCAAGTAGCCTGACCCTCCCACGTTTCTGTACCCTCACCCGTGCCCTAAGCCTTGCCGTTCCATAACCCTAACGCTAGCCCGGAACGGAAAGCCACCACCAGCCCTAAAACTTAGCCACAAGCCGTAGCCTATTCCTGGCCCGTACGCAGGCACTGACCCTTTCATTAGCACGTAGCCTGACCCTCCCACGTTTCCGTACCCTCATCTGTGCCCTAAGCCTTGCCGTTCCCTAACCCTAACCCTAGCCCGGAATGGAAACCCACCACCAGCCCTACACCTTACCCCCAAGCCGTAGCCTAATCCTGGCACGTTCGGTGGCACTAACCCTAGCATCAGCAAGTAGCCTGACCCTCCCAAGTTTCTGTACCCTCACCCGTGCCCTAAGCCTTGCCGTTCCGTAACACTAACCCTAGCCCAGAACGGAAACCCACCACCAGCCCTACACCTTAGCCCCAAGCCGTAGCCTACTCCTGGCCCGTACGCTGGCACTGACCCGTGTGTCAGCACGTAGCCATACCCTCCCACGTTTCCGTACCCTCACCTGTGCCCTAAGCCTTGCCGTTCCGTAACCCTAACCCTAGCCCGGAACGGAAACCCACCATCAGCCCTACAACTTACCCCCAAGCCGTAGCCTACGCCTGGCCCGTTCGGTGGCACTAACCTTAGCATCAGCAAGTAGCCTGACCCTCCCACGTTTCTGTACCCTCACCCGTGCCCTAAGCCTTGCCGTTCCGTAACCCTAAACCTAGCCCGGAACGGACACCCACCACCAGCCCTACAACTTACCCCCAAGCCGTAGCATACTCCTGGCCCGTTCGGTGGCACTAACCCTAGCATCAGCAAGTAGCCTGACCCTCCCACGTTTCTGTACCCTCACCCGTGCCCTAAGCCTTGCCGTTCCATAACCCTAACCATAGCCCGGAACGGAAAGCCACCACCAGCCCTAAAACTTAGCCACAAGCCGTAGCCTACTCCTGGCCCGTACGCTGGCACTGACCCGTGCATCAGCACGTAGCCTGACCCTCCCACTTTTCCGTACCCTCACCTGTGCCCTAAGCCTTGCCGTTCCCTAACCCTAACCCTAGCCCGGAACGGAAACCCACCACCAGCCCTACACCATACGCTACACCGTAGCCTACTCCTGGCCCGTACGCTGGCACTGACCCGTGCGTCAGCATGTAGCCTGACCCTCTCACGTTTCCGTACCCTCACATGTGCCCTAAGCCTTGACGTTCCCTATCCCTAAACCCAGCCCGGAACGCAAACCCACCACCAGCCCTACACCTTTCCCTACGCCGTAGCCTACTCCTGGCCCGTACGCTGGCACTGACCCGTGCGTCATCACGTAGCCTGACCCTCCCACTTTTCCGTACACTCACCTGTGCCCTAAGCCTTGCCGTTCCCTTACCCTAACCCTAACCCAGAACGGAAACCCACCACCCGCCTTACACCTTACCCTATGCCGTAGCCTACTCTTTGCCCATACCCTGGCACTGACCCGTGCTTCAGCACGTAACCATACCCTCCCACGTTTCGGTACCCTCACATGTGCCCTAAGACTTGCCGTTCCCTAACCCTAACCCTAGCCCGGAACGGAAACCCACCACCAGCCCTAAAACTTACCCACAAGCCGTAGACTACTCCTGGCCCGTACGCTGGCACTGACCCGTGCGTCAGCACGTAGCCTGACCCTCCCACGTTTCTCTACCTTCACCTGTGCCCTAAGCCTTGCCGTTCCCTCACCCTCAACCTAGCCATGAACAGAAACCCACCAGCAGCCCTACACCTTACCCTACGCCGTAGCCTACCCCTGGCACGTACGCTGGCACTGACACTTGCGTCAGCATGTAGCCTGAACCTCACACGTTTCCGTACCCTCACCTGTGCCCTAAGCCTTGCCATTCCCTAACCCTAAACCTAGTCCGGAACAGAAACCCACCACCAGCCCTACAGCTTACCCCCAAGCCATAGCCTATTCCTGGCCCATACGCTGGCACTGACCCGTGCGTCAGCATGTAGCCTGACTCTCCCACGTTTCCGTACCCTCACCTGTGCCCTAAGCCTTGCCGTTCCCTAACCCTAACCCTAGCCCGGAACGGAAACCCACCACCAGCCCTACACCTAACCCCCAAGCCGTAGGCTACTCCTGGCCAGTACGCTGGCACTGACCCGTGTATCATAACATACCCTGACCCTCCCATGTTTCCGTACCCTCACCTGGGCCCTAAGCCTTGCCGTTCCCTAACCCTAACCCTAGCCCGGAATCGAAACCCACCACCAGCCCTACACCTTAACCCCAAGCCGTAGCCTACTCCTGGCCCGTACGTTGGCACTGACCCGTGCGTCAGCACGTAGCCTGACCCTCCCACGTATGCGGACCCTCACCTGTGCCCTAAGCCTTGCCGTTCCCTAACCCTAACCCTAGCCCGGAACGGAAACCCACCACAAGCCCTACACCTTTCCCTACGCCGTAGCCTATTCCTGGCTCGTACGCAGGCACTGACCCTTTCATCAGCACGTAGCCTGACCATCCCACGTTTCCGTACCCTCAGCTGTGCCCTAAGCCTTGCCGTTCACTAACCCTAACCCTAGCCCGGAACGGAAACCAACCACCAGCCCTACAACTTACCCCAAAGCCGTAGCCTACTCCTGGCCGGTACGCTGGCACTGACACGTGCGTCAGCACGTAGCCTGACCCTCACACGTTTCCGTACCCTCACCTGTGCCCTAAGCCTTGCCGTTCCCTAACCCTAACCTTAGCCCGGAACAGAAACCCACCACCAGCCCTACACTCTACCCTACGCCATAGCCTATTCCTGGCCCGTACGCTGGCACTGACCCGTGCGTCAGCACGTAGCCTGACCCTCCCACGTTTCCGTACCCTCACCTGTGCCCTAAGCCTTGACGTTCCCTAACCCTAACCCTAGCCCGGAACAGAAACCCACCAACAGCCCTACAACTTACCACAATGCCGTAGCCTACTCCTGGCCCATATGCTGGCACTGACCCGTGCGTCAGCACATAGCCTGACCCTCCCACGTTTCCGTAACCTCACATGTGCCCTAAGCCTTGCCATTCCCTAACCCTAACCCTAGCCCGGAACGGAAAACCACCACCAGACCTACACCTTACTCTATGCCGTAGACTACACCTGGCCCGTACGCGGGCACTGACCTGTGCTTCAGCACGTAGCCTTACCCTCCAATGTTACTGTACCCCCACGTGTGCCCTAAGCCTTGCCGTTCCCTAACCCTAACCCGAGCCCGGCACGGAATCCCACCACCAGCCCTAAACCTTATCGTATGCCGTAGCCTAGTCCTGGCCCGTACGCTGGCACTGACACGTGCGTCAGCATGGAGCCTGACCCTCCCACGTTTCCATACCCTCACCTGTGCCCTAAGCCTTGCCGTTCCCTAACCCTAACCCTAGCCCGGAACGGAAACCCACCACAATCCCTACACCTTACCATAAGCCGTAGCCTACTCCTGGCCCGTACACTGGCACTGACCCGTGAGTCAACACGTAGAGTGACCCTCCCACGTTTCCGTACCCTCACCTGTGCCCTAAGACTTGCCGTTCCCTCACCCTAACCCTAGCCAAGAACGGAAACACACCAGCATCCCTAAACCTTACCCTACACCATAGCCTACTCCTGGCCCGTACGCTGGCACTGACCCGTGCGACAGCACGTAGCCTGACCCTCACACGTTTCCGTACCCTCACCTGTGCCCTAAGCCTTGTCGTTCCCTAACCCTAAACCTAGTCCGGAACGGAAACCCACCACCAGCCCTACAGCTTACCCCCAATCCATAGCCTATTCCTGGCCCGTACGCTGGCACTGACCCATGCTTCAGCATGTAGCCTGTCCCTCCCACGTTTCCGTACCCTCACCTGTGCCCTAAGCCTTGCCGTTCCCTAACCCTAACCCTAGCCCGGAACGGAAAACCACCACCAGCCCTACACCTTATCGTATGCCGTAGCCTAGTCCTGGCCCGTATGCTGGCACTGACCCGTGCGTCAGCATGTAGCCTGACCCTCCCACGTTTCCATAACCTCACCTGTGCCCTAAGCCTTGCCGTTCCCTAACCCTAACCCTAGCCCGGAACAGAAAACCACCACCAGCCCTATACTTTTCCTATGCGGTAGCTTATTCCTGGCCCGTACACAGGCACTCACCCTTTCATCAGCACGTAGCCTGACCCTCCCACGTTTCCGTACCCTCACCTGTGCCCTAAGCCTTGCCGTTCCCTACACCTAACACTAGCCCGGCACGGAAACCCACCACCAGCCCTACACTTTACCCTACGCCGTAGCCTACTCCTGGCCCAAACCTGGCAATGACACGTGCGTGAGCACGTAGCCTGACCCTCCCACGTTTCCATACCCTCACCTGTGCCCTAAGACTTGCCGTTCCCTAACCCTTACCCTAGCCTGGAACGGAAACCCACCATCAGCCCTATACCTTACCCACAAGCCGTAGCCTACTCCTGGCCCGTACACTGGCATTGACCCGTGCCTCAGCACGTAGCCTGACCCTCCCACTTTTCTGTACCCTTACCTGAGCCCTAAGCCTTGCCGTTCCCTATCCCTAACCCTAGCCCGGAACGGATTCCCACCACCAGCCCTACACTTTAGCATATGCCGTAGCCTACTCCTGCCCGGTACGCTGCCACTGAGCCGTGCATCAGCACGTAGCCTGACCCTCCCACGTTTCCGTACCCTCACCTGTGCCCTAAGCCTTGCCTTTCCCTAACCCAAACCGTAGCCCGGAACGGAAACCCACCACCAGCCCTACACCTTACCCCCAAGCCGTAGCCTACTCCTGGCCCGTACGCTGGCACAGACCCGTGCGTCAGCACGAAGCCTGACCCTCCCACGTTTGTGGACCCTCACCTGTGCTCTAAGCCTTGCCGTTCCCTAACCCTAACCCTAGGCCGGAACGGAAACCCACCACCAGCCCTACAACTTACCCCAAAGCCGTAGCCTATTCCTGGACCTTATGCTGGCTCTAACCCGTGCGTCAGCATGTAGCCTGACCCTGCCACGTTTGCGGACCATCACCTGTGCCCTAAGCCTTGCCATTCCCTAACCCTAACCCTAGCCCGGAACGGAAACCCACCACCAGCCCTACACCTTTCCCTACGCCGTAGCCTATTCCTGGCCCGTACGCAGGCACTGACCCTTTCATCAGCACGTAGCCTGACCCTCCCACGTTTCCGTACCCTCACCTGTGCCCTAAGCCTTGCCGTTCCCTAACCCTAACCCTAGCCCGGAACGGAAACCCACCACCAGCCCTACACCTTACCCTATGCTCTAGCCTACACCTGGCCCATATGCGGGCACTGACGCGTGCGTCAGCACGTAGCCTGACCCTCCCACGTTTCCGTACCCTCACCTGTGCCCTAAGCATTGCCGTTCTCTAACCCTACCCCTAACCCGGAACGGAAACCCACCACCATCCCTAAACCTTTCCCTACTTGGTAGCCTACTCCTCGCCCGTACGCTAGGACTGACCCGTGCGTCAGAATGGAGTTTGACCATCCCACGTTTCCGTACCCTCACCTGGGCCCTATGACATGCCATTCCCCAACACTAACCCTAGCCCGGAACGGAAACCCACCACCAGCCCTACACCTTACCCTATGCCGTAGCCTACACCTGGCCCACACGCGGGCACTGACCTGTGCTTCAGCACGTAGCCAGACCCTCCCACGTTTGCAGAGCCTCACCTGTGCCCTAAGACTTGCCGTTCCCTAACCCTAACCCTAGCCCGGAACGGAAACCCACCACCAGCCCTACCCCTTTCCCAACGCCGTAGCCTATTCCTGGCTCGTACGCCGGCACTCACCATTTCATCAGCACGTAGCCTGACCCTCCCACGTTTCTGTACCCTCACCTGTGCCCTAAGCTTTGCCGTACACTAACCCTAACCCTAGCCCGGAGCGGAAACCCACCACCAGCCCTACACCTTACCCCCAAGTCGTAGCCTACACCTGGCCGGTACGCTGGCACTGACACGTACGTCAGCACGTAGCCTGACCCTCACACGTTTCCGTACCCTCATCTGTGCCCTAAGCCTTGCCGTTTCCTAACCCTAACCCTAGCCCGGAACAGAAACCCACCACCAGCCCTACAGTCTACCCTAAGCCATAGCCTATTCCTGGCCCGTACGCTGGCACTGAGCCGTGCGTCAGCACGTAGCCTGACTTTCCCACGTTTCCGTACCATCACCTGTGCCCTAAGCCTTGCCGTTCCCTCACCCTCACCGTAGCCAGGAACAGAAACCCAACACCAGCCCTACACCTTATCCTACGCCGCAGCCTAGTCCTGGCCTGTACGGTGGCACTAACACTTGCGTCAGCATGTAGACTGACCCTCCCACGTTTCCGTACCCTCACCTGTGCCCTAAGCCTTGCCGTTCCGTAACCCTAACCCTAGACCGGAACGGAAACCCACCACCAGCCCTACAACTTACCCCCAAGCCGTAGCCTACTCCTGGCCCATTCGGTGGCACTAACCCTAGCATCAGCAAGTAGCCTGACACTCCCACGTTTCTGTAACCTCACCCGTGCCCTAAGCCTTGCCGTTCCATAACCCTAACCCTAGCCCGGAATGGAAACACACCACCAGCCCTACACCTTACCCCCAAGCCGTAGCCTACTCCTGGCCCATATGCTGGCACTGACCCGTGCGTCAGCACGTAGCGTGACCCTCCCAAGTTTCCGTACCCTCACCTGTGCCCTAAGCCTTGACGTTCCCTAACCATAACCCTAGCCCAGAACGGAAACCCACCACCAGCCCTACACCTTACCCTATGCTGTAGCCTACACCTGGCCCGTACGCGGGCACTGACCCGTTCGTCAGCACGTAGCCTCACCCTCCCACGTTTCCGTACCCTCACCTGTGCCCTAAGACTTGCCGTTCACTAAACCTAACCCTAGCCCGGAACGGAAACCCACCACAAGCCCTACACCATACGCTACACCGTAGCCTACTCCTGGCCCGTACGCTGGCACTGACCCGTGCGTCAGCAGGTAGCCAGACCCTCTCACGTTTCTGTACCCTCACATGTGCCCTAAGCCTTGACGTTCCCTATCCCTACACCCAGCCCGGAACGCAAACCCACCACCAGCCCTACACCTTTCCCTATGCCGTAGCCTACTCCTGGCCCGTACGCTGGCACTGACCCATGCGTCATCACGTAGCCTGACCCTCCCACTTTTCCGTACCATCACCTGTGCCCTAAGCCTTGCCGTTCCCTTATCCTAACCCTAGCCTGGAACGGAAACCCACCACCCGCCCTACACCTTACCCTATGCCGTAGCCTACTCCTTGCCCGTACCCTGGCACTGACCCGTGCCTCAGCACGTAGCCATACCCTCCCACGTTTCCGTACCCTCACATGTGTCCTAAGCCTTGCCGTTCCCTAACCCTAACCCTAGCCCGGAACGGAAACCCACCACCAGCCCTAAAACTTACCCACAAGCCGTAGACTACTCCTGGCCCGTACGCTGGCACTGACCCGTGCGTCAGCACGTAGCCTGACCCTCCCACGTTTCTCTACCATCACCTGTGCCCTAAGCCTTGTCGTTCCCTCACCCTCAGCCTAGCCATGAACAGAAACCCACCAGCAACCCTACACCTTACCCTACGCCGTAGCCTACCCCTGGCACGTACGCTGGCACTGACACGTGCGTCAGCATGTAGCCTGAACCTCACAGGTTTCCGTACCCTCACCTGTGCCCTAAGCCTTGCCATTCCCTAACCCTAACCCTAGTCCGGAACGGAAACACACCACCAGCCCTACAGCTTAACCCCAAGCCATAGCCTATTCCTGGCCCATACGCTGGCACTGACCCGTGCGTCAGCATGTAGCCTGACTCTCCCACGTTTCCGTACCCTCACCCGTGCCCTAAGCCTTGCCGTTCCCTAACCCTAACCCTAGCCCGGAACGGAAACCCACCACCAGCCCTACACCTAACCCCCAAGCCGTAGGCTACTCCTGGCCAGTACGCTGGCACTGACCCGTGCATCATCACGTACCCTGACCCTCCCACGTTTCCGTACCCTCACCTGGGCCCTAAGCCTTGCCGTTCCCTAACCCTAACCCTAGCCCGGAACCGAAACCCACCACCAGCCCTACACCTTAACCCCAAGCCGTAGCCTACTCCTGGCCCGTACGTTGGCACTGACCCGTGCGTCAGCACGTAGCCTGACCCTCCCACGTTTGCGGACCCTCACCTGTGCCCTAAGCCTTGCCGTTCCCTAACCCTAACCCTAGACCGGAACGGAAACCCACCACAAGCCCTACACCTATCCCTACGCCGTAGCCTATTCCTGGCTCGTACGCAGGCACTGACCCTTTCATCAGCACGTAGCCTGACCCTCACACGTTTCCGTACCCTCACCTGTGCCCTAAGCCTTGCCGTTCCCTAACCCTAACCTTAGCCCGGAACAGAAACCCACCACCAGCCCTACACTCTACCCTACGCCATAGCCTATTCCTGGCCCGTACGCTGGCACTGACCCGTGCGACAGCACGTAGCCTGACCCTCCCACGTTTCCGTACCCTCACCTGTGCCCTAAGCCTTGACGTTTCCTAACCCTAAACCTAGCCTGGAACAGAAACCCACCAACAGCCCTACAACTTACCACAATGCCGTAGC
The DNA here is from genome assembly GCF_964341445.2 of Mesoplodon mirus. NCBI lineage: Eukaryota > Metazoa > Chordata > Mammalia > Artiodactyla > Ziphiidae > Mesoplodon > Mesoplodon mirus. The sequence goes on along the minus strand of NW_028295749.1, from coordinate 2,020,399 downwards.
CTAATCCTGGCCCATATGCTGGCACTGACCCGTGCGTCAGCACGTAGCCTGACCCTCCCACGTTTCCGTAACCTCACATGTGCCCTAAGCCTTGCCATTCCCTAACCCTAACCCTAGCCCGGAACGGAAAACCACCACCAGCCCTACACCTTACTCTATGCCGTAGACTACACCTGGCCCGTACGCGGGCACTGACCTGTGCTTCAGCACGTAGCCTGACCCTCCAATGTTACTGTACCCTCACGTGTGCCCTAAGCCTTGCCGTTCCCTAACCCTAACCCGAGCCCGGCACGGAATCCCACCACCAGCCCTACACCTTATCGTATGCCGTAGCCTAGTCCTGGCCCGTACGCTGGCACTGACCCGTGCGTCAGCATGGAGCCTGACCCTCCCACGTTTCCGTACCCTCACCTGTGCCCTAAGCCTTGCCGTTCCCTAACCCTAACCCTAGCCAGGAACGGAAACCCACCACAATCCCTACACCTTACCATAAGCCGTAGCCTACTCCTGGCCCGTACCCTGGCACTGACCCATGAGTCAGCACGTAGACTGACCCTCCCACGTTTCTGTACCCTCACCTGTGCCCTAAGACTTGCCGTTCCCTCACCCTAACCCTAGCCAAGAACGGAAACCCACCAGCATCCCTAAACCTTACCCTACACCATAGCCTACTCCTGGCCCGTACGCTGGCACTGACCCATGCTTCATCATGTAGCCTGTCCCTCCCACGTTTCCGTACCCTCACCTGTGCCCTAAGCCTTGCCGTTCCCTAACCCTAACCCTAGCCCGGAACGGAAAACCACCACCAGCCCTAAACCTTATCGTATGCCGTAGCCTAGTCCTGGCCCGTATGCTGGCACTGACCCGTGCGTCAGCATGTAGCCTGACCCTCCCACGTTTCCATAACCTCACCTGTGCCCTAAGCCTTGCCGTTCCCTAACCCTAACCCAGCCCGGAACAGAAAACCACCACCAGCCCTATACCTTTCCCTATGCGGTAGCTTATTCCTGGCCCGTACACAGGCACTGACCCTTTCATCAGCACGTAGCCTGACCCTCCCACGTTTCCGTACCCTCACCTGTGCCCTAAGCCTTGCCGTTCCCTACACCTAACACTAGCCTGGCACGGAAACCCACCACCAGCCCTACACTTTACCCTACGCCGTAGCCTACTCCTGGCCCGAACCTGGCAATGACACGTGCGTGAGCACGTAGCCTGACCCTCCCACGTTTCCATACCCTCACCTGTGCCCTAAGACTTGCCGTTCCCTAACCCTTACCCTAGCCCGGAACGGAAACCCACCATCAGCCCTATACCTTACCCACAAGCCGTAGCCTACTCCTGGCCCGTACACTGGCACTGACCCGTGCATCAGCACGTAGCCTGACCCTCCCACTTTTCTGTACCCTTACCTGAGCCCTAAGCCTTGCCGTTCCCTATCCCTAACCCTAGCCCGGAACGGAATCCCACCACCAGCCCTACACTTTAGCATATGCCGCAGCCTACTCCTGACCGGTACACTGCCACTGAGCCGTGCATCAGCACGTAGCCTGACCCTCCCACGTTTCCGTACCCTCACCTGTGCCCTAAGCCTTGCCGTTCCCTAACCCAAACCGTAGCCCGGAACGGAAACCCACCACCAGCCCTACAACTTACCCCCAAGCCGTAGCCTACTCCTGGCCCGTACGCTGGCACAGACCCGTGCGTCAGCACGAAGCCTGACCCTCCCACGTTTGTGGACCCTCACCTGTGCTCTAAGCCTTGCCGTTCCCTAACCCTAACCCTAGGCCGGAACGGAAACCCACCACCAGCCCTACAACATACCCCAAAGCCGTAGCCTATTCCTGGACCTTATGCTGGCACTAACCCGTGCGTCAGCACGTAGCATGACCCTCCCACGTTTGCGGACCATCACCTGTGCCCTAAGCCTTGCCATTCCCTAACCCTAACCCTAGCCCGGAACGGAAACCCACCACCAGCCCTACACCTTTCCCTACGCCGTAGCCTATTCGTGGCCCGTACGCAGGCACTGACCCTTTCATCAGCACGTAGCCTGACCCTCCCACGTTTCCGTACCCTCACCTGTGCCCTAAGCCTTGCCGTTCCGTAACCCTAACCCTAGCCCGGAACGGAAACCCACCACCAGCCCTACACCTTACCCTATGCTGTAGCCTACACCTGGCCCATATGCGGGCACTGACGCATGCGTCAGCACGTAGCCTGACCCTCCCACGTTTCCGTACCCTCACCTGTGCCCTAAGCATTGCCGTTCTCTAACCCTAACCCTAACCCGGAACGGAAACCCACCACCATCCCTAAACCTTTCCCTACTGGGTAGCCTACTCCTCGCCCGTACGCTCGCACTGACCCGTGCGTCAGAATGGAGTTTGACCCTCCCACGTTTCCGTACCCTCACCTGTGCCCAAAGACATGCCATTCCCTAACACTAACCCTAGCCCGGAACGGAAACCCACCACCAGCCCTACACCTTACCCTATGCCGTAGCCTACACCTGGCCCATACGCGGGCACTGACCTGTGCTTCAGCACGTAGCCAGACCCTCCCACGTTTGCAGACCCTCACCTGTGCCCTAAGACTTGCCGTTCCCTAACCCTAACCCTAGCCCGGAACGGAAAGCCACCACCAGCCCTAAAACTTCGCCACAAGCCGTAGCCTACTCCTGGCCCGTACGCTGGCACAGACCCGTGCGTCATCACGAAGCCTGACCCTCCCCCGTTTGTGGACCCTCACCTGTGCCCTAAGCCTTGCCGTTCCCTAACCCTAACCCTAGCCCGGAACGGAAACCCACCTCCAGCCCTACACCTTTCCCTACGCCGTAACGTATTCTTGGCTCATACGCAGGCACTGACCCTTTCATCAGCAAGTAGACTGACCCTCCCACGTTTCCGTACCCTCACTTTTGCCCTAAGCCTTGCCGTTCACTAACCCTAACCCTAGCCCGGAACGGAAACCCACCACCAGCCCTACACCTTACTCTATGCCGTAGCCTACACCTGGCCCGTACGCGGGCACTGACCTGTGCTTCAGCACGTAGCCTGACCCTCCCATGTTACCGTATTCTCACCTGTGCCCTAAGCCTTGCCGTTCCCTAACCCTAACCCTAGCCCGGCACGGAATCCCACCACCAGCCCTACACCTTATCGTATGCCGTAGCCTAGTCCTGGCCCGTACGCTGGCACTGACCCGTGTGTCAGCATGTAGCCTGACCCTCCCACGTTTCCGTAACCTCACCTGTTCCCTAATCCTTGCCGTTCCCTAACCCGAAACCTAGCCCGGAACAGAAACCCACCACCAGCCCTACACCTTACCCCAAGCCGTAGCCTATTCCTGGCCCGTACACAGGCACTGACCCTTTCATCAGCACGTAGCCTGACCCTCCCACGTTTCCGTACCCTCATCTGTGCCCTAAGCCTTGGCGTTCCCTAACCCTAACCCTAGCCCGGAACGGAAACCCACCACCAGACCTACACCTTACCCCCAAGCCGTAGCCTAATCCTGGCCCGTTCGGTGGCACTAACCCTAGCATCAGCAAGTAGCCTGACCCTCCCAAGTTTCTGTACACTCACCCGTGCCCTAAGCCTTGCCGTTCCGTAACACTAACCCTAGCCCGGAACGGAAACCCACCACCAGCCCTACACCTTACCCCCAAGCCGTAGCCTACTCCTGGCCCGTACGCTGGCACTGACCCGTGCGTCAGCACGTAGCCATACCCTCCCAAGTTTCCATACCCTCACATGTGCCCAAAGCCTTGCCGTTCCCTAACCCTAACTCTAGCCCGGAACGAAAACCCACCACCAGCCCTACACCTTACACTACGCCGTAGCCTAAACCTGGCCCGTACGCTGGCACTGACCCGTGCGTCAGCACGTAGCCTGACCCTCCCACGTTTCCATACCATCACCTGTGCGCTAAGCCTTTCCGTTCCCTAACCCTAACCCTAACCCGGTACGGAAACCCACCACCATCCCTAAACCTTTCCCTACTGGGTAGCCTACTCCTCGCCCGTACGCTCGCACTGACCCGTGCGTCAGCATGTAGTTTGACCCTCCCACGTTTCCGTACCCTCACCTGGGCCCGAAATCTTGCCATACCCTAACACTAACCTTACCCCAGAACGGAAACCCATCACCAGCCCTACACCTTACCCTATGCCGTAGCCTACACCTGGCCCATACGCGGGCACTGACCTGTGCTTCAGCACGTAGCCTGACCCTCCCACGTTTGCAGACCCTCACCTGTGCCCTAAGACTTGCCGTTCCCTAACCCTAACCCTAGCCCTGAACGGAAACCCGCCACCAGCCCTACACCTTTCCCTACGCCGTAGCCTATTCCTGGCTCGTACGCAGGCCCTGACACTTTCATCAGCACTTAGCCTGACCCTCCCACGTTTCTGTACCCTCACCTGTGCCCTAAGCCTTGCCGTTCACTAACCCTAACCCTAGCCTGGAACGGAAACACACCACCAGCCCTACAACTTACCCCCAAGCCGTAGCCTACTCCTGGCCGGTACGCTGGCACTGACACGTGCGTCAGCACGTAGCCTGACCCTCACACGTTTCCGTACCCTCACCTGTGCCCTAAGCCTTGCCGTTTCCTCACCCTAACCCTAGCTCGGAACAGAAACCCACCACCAGCCCTACACTCTACCCTACGCCATAGCTTATTCCTGGCCCGTACGCTGGCACTGAGCCGTGCATCAGCAAGTAGCCTGACCCTCCCACGTTTCCGTAAGCTCACCTGTGCCCTAAGCCTTGACGTTCCCTAACCCTAAACCTAGCCCGAAACAGAAAACCACCACAAGCCCTACAAATTACCACCACGCCGTAGCCTACTCCTGGCCCATAGGCTGGCACTGACCCGTGCGTCAGCACGTAGCCTGTCCCTCCCACGTTTCCGTAACCTCACCTGTGCCCTAAGCCTTGCCGTTTCCTAACCTTAACCCTAGCCCTGAAAGAAAACCCACCACCAGCCCTAGACCTTACCCTATGCCGTAGCCTACACCTGGCCCGTACACGGGCACTGACCTGTGCTTCAGCATGTAGCCTGACCCTCCCATGTTACCGTAACCTCACCTGTGCCCTAAGCCTTGCCGTTCCCTAAACCTAACCCTAGCCCGGAAATGAAACCCACCACCAGCCCTAAAACGTACCCAGAAGCCGTAGCCTACTCCTGGCCCGTACGCTGGCACTGACCCATGCGTCAGCACGTAGCCTGACCCTCCCACGTTTCTGTACCATCACCTGTGCCCTAAGCCTTGGCGTTCCCTCACCCTCACCCTAGCCCGGAACGGAAACCCACCACCAGCCCTACACCTTAACCTACGCCGTAGCCTAGTCCTGGCCTATACGGTGGCACTGACCCTTGCGTCAGCATGTAGCCTGACCCTCCCACGTTTCCGTACCCTCACCTGTGCCGTAAGCCTTGCCGTTCCGTAACCCTAACCCTAGCCCGGAAAGGAAATCCACCACCAGCCCTACAACTTACCCCCAAGCCGTAGCCTACTCCTGGCCCGTTCTGTGGCACTAACCCTAGCATCAGCAAGTAGCCTGACCCTCCCACGTTTCTGTACCCTCACCCGTGCCCTAAGCCTTGCCGTTCCATAACCTTAACGCTAGCCCGGAACGGAAAGCCACCACCAGCCCTAAAACTTAGCCACAAGCCGTAGCCTACTCCTGGCCCGTACGCTGGCACTGACCCGTGCATCAGCACGTAGCCTGACCCTCCCACTTTTCCGTACGCTCACCTGTGCCCTAAGCCTTGCCGTTCCCTAACCCTAACCCTAGCCCGGAACGGAAACCCACCACCAGCCCTACACCATACGCTACACCGTAGCCTACTCCTGGCCCGTACGCTGGCACTGACCCGTGCGTCAGCACGTAGCCTGACCCTCCAACGTTTCTCTACCATCACCTGTGCCCTAAGCCTTGCCGTTCCCTCACCCTCACCCTAGCCATGAACAGAAACCCACCACCAGCCCTACAGCTTACCCCCAAGCCGTAGCCTATTCCTGGCCCATACGCTGGCACTGACCCGTGCGTCAGCATGTAGCCTGACTCTCCCACGTTTCCGTACCCTCACCTGTGCCCTAAGCCTTGCCGTTCCCTAACCCTAACCCTAGCCCGGAACGGAAACCCACCACCAGCCCTACACCTAACCCCCAAGCCGTAGGCTACTCCTGGCCAGTACGCTGGAACTGACCCGTGCATCATCACGTACCCTGACCCTCCCACGTTTCCGTACCCTCACCTGGGCCCTAAGCCTTGCCGTTCCCTAACCCTAACCCTAGCCCGGAACTGAAACCCACCACCAGCCCTACACCTTAACCCCAAGCCGTAGCCTACTCCTGGCCCGTACGTTGGCACTGACCCGTGCGTCAGCACGTAGCCTGACCCTCCCACGTTTGCGGACCCTCACCTGTGCCCTAAGCCTTGCCGTTCCCTAACCCTAACCCTAGACCGGAACGGAAACCCACCACAAGCCCTAAACCTTTCCCTACGCCATAGCCTATACCTGGCTCGTACGCAGGCACTGACCCTTTCATCAGCACGTAGCCTGACCATCCCACGTTTCCGTACCCTCAGCTGTGCCCTAAGCCTTGCCGTTCACTAACCCTAACCCTAGCCCGGAATGGAAACCCACCACCAGCCCTACAACTTACCCCAAAGCCGTAGCCTACTCCTGGCCAGTACGCTGGCACTGACACGTGCGTCAGCACGTAGCCTGACCCTCACACGTTTCCGTACCCTCACCTGTGCCCTAAGCCTTGCCGTTCCCTAACCCTAACCTTAGCCCGGAACAGAAACCCACCACCAGCCCTACACTCTACCCTACGCCATAGCCTATTCCTGGCCCGTACGCTGGCACTGACCCGTGCGTCAGCACGTAGCCTGACCCTCCCACGTTTCCGTACCCTCACCTATGCCCTAAGCCTTGACGTTCCCTAACCCTAACCTTAGCCCGGAACAGAAACCCACCAACAGCCCTACAACTTACCACAATGCCGTAGCCTACTCCTGGCCCATATGCTGGCACTGACCCTTGCGTCAGCACGTAGCCTGACCCTCCCATGTTTCCGTAACCTCACATGTGCCCTAAGCCTTGCCATTCCCTAACCCTAACCCTAGCCCGGAACGGAAACCCACCACCAGCCCTAAACCTTACTCTATGCCGTAGAATACACCTGGCCCGTACGCGGGCACTGACCTGTGCTTCAGCACGTAGCCTGACCCTCCAATGTTACTGTACCCTCACGTGTGCCCTAAGCCTTGCCGTTCCCTAACCCTAACTCGAGCCCTGCACGGAATCCCACCACCAGCCCTACACCTTATCGTAGGCCGTAGCCTAGTCCTGGCCCGTACGCTGGCACTGACCCGTGCGTCAGCATGTAGCCTGACCCTCCCACGTTTCTGTACCCTCACCTGTGCCCTAAGCCTTGCCATTCCCTAACCCTAACCCTAGCCCGGAACGGAAACCCACCACAATCCCTACACCTTACCATACGCCGTAGCCTACTCCTGGCCCGTACGCTGGCACTGACCCGTGAGTCAGCACGTAAACTGACCATCCCACGTTTCTGTACCCTCAACTGTGCCCTAAGACTTGCCGTTCCCTCACCCTAACCCTAGCCAAGAACGGAAACCCACCAGCATCCCTAAACCTTACCCTACACCATAGCCTACTCCTGGCCCGTACGCTGGCACTGAGCCGTGCGTCAGCACGTAGCCTGACTTTCCCACGTTTCCGTACCATCACCTGTGCCATAAGCCTTGCCGTTCCCTCACCCTCACCGTAGCCAGGAACAGAAACCCATCAGCAGCCGTACACCTTACCCTACGCCGTAGCCTACTCCTGGCACGTACGCTGGCACTGACACGTGCCTCAGCACGTAGCCTGACCCTCACACGTTTCCGTACCCTCACCTGTGCCCTAAGCCTTGCCGTTCCCTAACCCTATCCCTAGCCCGGAATGGAACCCCACCACCAGCCCTACACCTAACCCCCAAGCCGTAGCTTACTCCTGGCCAGTACGCTGGCACTGACCCGTGCCTCATCACGTAGCCTGACCCTCCCACGTTTCCGTACCCTCACCTGTGAGCTAAGCCTTGCCGTTCCCTAACCCTAACGGTAGCCCTGAAGGGAAACCCACCACCAGCTCTACACCTTATCGTAGGCCGTAGCCTAGTCCTGGCCCGTACGCTGGCACTGACCCGTGCGTCAGCATGTAGCCTGACCCTCCCACGTTTCCGTACCCTCATCTGTGACCTAAGCCTTGCCGTTCCCTAACCCTAACCGTAGCCCGGAACAGAAACCCACCACCAGTCCTACACATTAACCTACGCCGTAGCCTTGTCCTGGCCTGTACGGTGGCACAGACACTTGCGTCAGCATGTAGCCTGACCCTCCCATGTTTCCGTACCCTCACCTGTGCCCTAAGCCTTGCCGTTCCGTAACCCTAACCCTAGCCCGGAATGGAAACCCACCACCAGCCCTACAACTTACCCCCAAGCCGTAGCCTACTCCTGGCCCATTCGGTGGCACTAACCCTAGCATCAGCAAGTAGCCTGACCCTCCCACGTTTCTGTACCCTCACCCGTGCCCTAAGCCTTGCCGTTCCATAACCTTAACGCTAGCCCGGAACGGAAAGCCACCACCAGCCCTAAAACTTAGCCACAAGCCGTAGCCTACTCCTGGCCCGTACGCTGGCACTGACCCGTGCATCAGCACGTAGCCTGACCCTCCCACTTTTCCGTACGCTCACCTGTGCCCTAAGCCTTGCCGTTCCCTAACCCTAACCCTAGCCCGGAACGGAAACCCACCACCAGCCCTACACCATACGCTACACCGTAGCCTACTCCTGGCCCGTACGCTGGCACTGACCCGTGCGTCAGCACGTAGCCTGACCCTCCAACGTTTCTCTACCATCACCTGTGCCCTAAGCCTTGCCGTTCCCTCACCCTCACCCTAGCCATGAACAGAAACCCACCACCAGCCCTACAGCTTACCCCCAAGCCGTAGCCTATTCCTGGCCCATACGCTGGCACTGACCCGTGCGTCAGCATGTAGCCTGACTCTCCCACGTTTCCGTACCCTCACCTGTGCCCTAAGCCTTGCCGTTCCCTAACCCTAACCCTAGCCCGGAACGGAAACCCACCACCAGCCCTACACCTAACCCCCAAGCCGTAGGCTACTCCTGGCCAGTACGCTGGAACTGACCCGTGCATCATCACGTACCCTGACCCTCCCACGTTTCCGTACCCTCACCTGGGCCCTAAGCCTTGCCGTTCCCTAACCCTAACCCTAGCCCGGAACTGAAACCCACCACCAGCCCTACACCTTAACCCCAAGCCGTAGCCTACTCCTGGCCCGTACGTTGGCACTGACCCGTGCGTCAGCACGTAGCCTGACCCTCCCACGTTTGCGGACCCTCACCTGTGCCCTAAGCCTTGCCGTTCCCTAACCCTAACCCTAGACCGGAACGGAAACCCACCACAAGCCCTAAACCTTTCCCTACGCCGTAGCCTATACCTGGCTCGTACGCAGGCACTGACCCTTTCATCAGCACGTAGCCTGACCATCCCACGTTTCCGTACCCTCAGCTGTGCCCTAAGCCTTGCCGTTCACTAACCCTAACCCTAGCCCGGAACGGAAACCCACCACCAGCCCTACAACTTACCCCAAAGCCGTAGCCTACTCCTGGCCAGTACGCTGGCACTGACACGTGCGTCAGCACGTAGCCTGACCCTCACACGTTTCCGTACCCTCACCTGTGCCCTAAGCCTTGCCGTTCCCTAACCCTAACCTTAGCCCGGAACAGAAACCCACCACCAGCCCTACACTCTACCCTACGCCATAGCCTATTCCTGGCCCGTACGCTGGCACTGACCCGTGCGTCAGCACGTAGCCTGACCCTCCCACGTTTCCGTACCCTCACCTATGCCCTAAGCCTTGACGTTCCCTAACCCTAACCTTAGCCCGGAACAGAAACCCACCAACAGCCCTACAACTTACCACAATGCCGTAGCCTACTCCTGGCCCATATGCTGGCACTGACCCTTGCGTCAGCACGTAGCCTGACCCTCCCATGTTTCCGTAACCTCACATGTGCCCTAAGCCTTGCCATTCCCTAACCCTAACCCTAGCCCGGAACGGAAACCCACCACCAGCCCTAAACCTTACTCTATGCCGTAGAATACACCTGGCCCGTACGCGGGCACTGACCTGTGCTTCAGCACGTAGCCTGACCCTCCAATGTTACTGTACCCTCACGTGTGCCCTAAGCCTTGCCGTTCCCTAACCCTAACTCGAGCCCTGCACGGAATCCCACCACCAGCCCTACACCTTATCGTAGGCCGTAGCCTAGTCCTGGCCCGTACGCTGGCACTGACCCGTGCGTCAGCATGTAGCCTGACCCTCCCACGTTTCTGTACCCTCACCTGTGCCCTAAGCCTTGCCATTCCCTAACCCTAACCCTAGCCCGGAACGGAAACCCACCACAATCCCTACACCTTACCATACGCCGTAGCCTACTCCTGGCCCGTACGCTGGCACTGACCCGTGAGTCAGCACGTAAACTGACCATCCCACGTTTCTGTACCCTCAACTGTGCCCTAAGACTTGCCGTTCCCTCACCCTAACCCTAGCCAAGAACGGAAACCCACCAGCATCCCTAAACCTTACCCTACACCATAGCCTACTCCTGGCCCGTACGCTGGCACTGAGCCGTGCGTCAGCACGTAGCCTGACTTTCCCACGTTTCCGTACCATCACCTGTGCCATAAGCCTTGCCGTTCCCTCACCCTCACCGTAGCCAGGAACAGAAACCCATCAGCAGCCGTACACCTTACCCTACGCCGTAGCCTACTCCTGGCACGTACGCTGGCACTGACACGTGCCTCAGCACGTAGCCTGACCCTCACACGTTTCCGTACCCTCACCTGTGCCCTAAGCCTTGCAGTTCCCTAACCCTATCCCTAGCCCGGAATGGAACCCCACCACCAGCCCTACACCTAACCCCCAAGCCGTAGCTTACTCCTGGCCAGTACGCTGGCACTGACCCGTGCCTCATCACGTAGCCTGACCCTCCCACGTTTCCGTACCCTCACCTGTGAGCTAAGCCTTGCCGTTCCCTAACCCTAACGGTAGCCCTGAAGGGAAACCCACCACCAGCCCTACACCTTACCCCCAAGCCGTAGCCTACTCCTGGCCCGTACGCTGGCACAGACCCGTGCGTCAGCACGAAGCCTGACCCTCCCACGTTTGTGGACCCTCACCTGTGCGCTAAGCCTTGCCGTTCCCTAACCCTAACCCTAGCCCGGAACGGAAACCCACCACCAGCTCTACACCTTATCGTAGGCCGTAGCCTAGTCCTGGCCCGTACGCTGGCACTGACCCGTGCGTCAGCATGTAGCCTGACCCTCCCACGTTTCCGTACCCTCATCTGTGACCTAAGCCTTGCCGTTCCCTAACCCTAACCGTAGCCCGGAACAGAAACCCACCACCAGTCCTACACATTAACCTACGCCGTAGCCTTGTCCTGGCCTGTACGGTGGCACAGACACTTGCGTCAGCATGTAGCCTGACCCTCCCATGTTTCCGTACCCTCACCTGTGCCCTAAGCCTTGCCGTTCCGTAACCCTAACCCTAGCCCGGAATGGAAACCCACCACCAGCCCTACAACTTACCCCCAAGCCGTAGCCTACTCCTGGCCCATTCGGTGGCACTAACCCTAGCATCAGCAAGTAGCCTGACACTCCCATGTTTCTGTACCCTCACCCGTGCCCTAAGCCTTGCCGTTCCATAACCCTAACCCTAGCCCGGAATGGAAACCCACCACCAGCCCTACACCTTACCCCCAAGCCGTAGCCTACTCCTGGCCCATATGCTGGCACTGACCCGTGTGTCAGCATGTAGCGTGACCCTCCCACGTTTCCGTAACCTCACCTGTGCCCTAAGACTTGACGTTCCCTAACCATAACCCTAGCCCGGAATGGAAACCCACCACCAGCCCTACACCTTACCCTATGCTGTAGCCTACACCTGGCCCGTATGCGGGCACTGACCCGTTCGTCAGCACGTAGCCTGACCCTCCCACGTTTCCGTACCCTCACCTGTGCCCTAAGACTTGCCGTTCCCTAACCCTAACCCTAGCCCTGAACGGAAAGACACCTCCAGCCCTAAAACTTAGCCACAAGCCGTAGCCTACTCCTGGCCCGTACGCTGGCACTGACCCGTGCATCAGCACGTAGCCTGACCCTCCCACTTTCCCGTACCCTCACCTGTGCCCTAAGCCTTGCCGTTCCCTAACCCTAACCCTAGCCCGGAACGGAAACCCACCACCAGCCCTACACCATACGCTACACCGTAGCCTACTCCTGGCCCGTACGCTGGCACTGACCCGTGCGTCAGCATGTAGCCTGACCCTCTCACGTTTCCGTGCCCTCACATGTGCCCTAAGCCTTGACGTTCCCTATCCCTAAACCCAGCCCGGAACGCAAACCCACCACCAGCCCTACACCTTTCCCTACGCCGTAGCCTACTCCTGGCCCGTACGCTGGCACTGACCCGTGCGTCATCACGTAGCCTGACCCTCCCACTTTTCCGTACCCTCACCTGTGCCCTAAGCCTTGCCGTTCCCTTACCCTAACACTAGCCCGGAACGGAAACCCACCACCCGCCCTACACCTTACCCTATGCCGTAGCCTACTCCTTGCCCGTACCCTGGCACTGACCCGTGCTTCAGCACGTAGCCATACCCTCCCACGTTTCCGTACCCTCACATGTGCCCTAAGCCTTGCCGTTCCCTAACCCTAACCCTAGCCGGGAATGGAAACCCACCACCAGCCCTAAAACTTACGCACAAGCCGTAGACAACTCCTGGCCCGTACGATGGCACTGACCCGTGCGTCAGCACGTAGCCTGACCCTCCCACGTTTCTCTACCATCACCTGTGCCCTAAGCCTTGCCGTTCCCTCACCCTCACCCTAGCCATGAACAGAAACCCACCAGGAGCCCTACACCTTACCCTACGCCGTAGCCTACCCCTGGCACGTACGCTGGCACTGACACGTGCGTCAGCATGTAGCCTGAACCTCACACGTTTCCGTACCCTCACCTGTGCCCTAAGCCTTGCCATTCCCTAACCCTAACCCTAGTCCGGAACGGAAACCCACCACCAGCCCTACAGCTTACCCCCAAGCCATTGCCTATTCCTGGCCCATACGCTGGCACTGACCCGTGCGTCAGCATGTAGCCTGACTCTCCCACGTTTACGTACCCTCACCTGTGCCCTAAGCCTTGCCGTTCTCTAACCCTAACCCTAGCCCGGAACGGAAACCCACCACCAGCGCTACACCTAACCCCCAAGCCGTAGGCTACTCCTGGCCAGGACGCTGGCATTGACCCGTGCATCATCACGTACCCTGACACTCCCACGTTTCCGTACCCTCACCTGGGCCCTAAGCCTTGCCGTTCCCTAACCCTAACCCGGAACGGAAACCCACCACAAGCCCTACACCGTTCCCTACGCTTTAGCCTATTCCTGGCTCGTACGCAGGCACTGACCCTTTCATCAGCACGTAGCCTGACCATCCCAAGTTTCCGTAACCTCACCTGTGCCCTAAGCCTTGCCGTTCACTAACCCTAACCCTAGCCCGGAACGGAAACCCACCACCAGCCCTACACCTTACCCCAAAGCCGTAGCCTACTCCTGGCCGGTACGCTGGCACTGACCCGTGCGTCATCACGTAGCCTGACCCTCCCACATTTCCGTACCCTCACTTGTGCCCTAAGCTTTGCCGTTCCCTAACCCTAACTGTAGCCCGGAACAGAAACCCACCACCAGCCCTATACCTTTCCCTACGCCGTAGCATATTCCTGACCCGTACACAGGCACTGACCCTTTCATCAGCACGGAGCCTGACCCTCCCACGTTTCCGTACCCTCACCTGTGCCCTAAGCCTTGCCGTTCCCTAACCCTTACCCTAGCCCAGAACAGAAACCCACCACGAGCCCTAAACCTTACCCACAAGCCGTAGCCTACTCCTGGCCCATACACTGGCACTGACCCGTGCGTCAGCACGTAGCCTGACCCTCCCACTTTTATGTACCCTTACCTGAGCCCTAAGCCTTGCCGTTCCCTAACCCTAACCCTAGCCCGGAACGGAATCCCACCACCAGCCCTACACATTACCATATGCCGTAGCCTACTCCTGCCCGGTACGCTGCCACTGAGCCGTGCATCAGCACGTAGCCTGACCCTCCCACGTTTCCGTACCCTCAGCTGTGCCCTACGCCTTGCCGTTCCCTAACCCTATCCCTAGCCCGGAACGGAAACCCACCTCCAGCCCTACACCTTTCCCTACGCCGTAACGTATTCTTGGCTCATACGCAGGCACTGACCCTTTCATCAGCAAGTAGACTGACCCTCCCACGTTTCCGTACCCTCACCTGTGCCCTAAGCCTTGCCGTTCACTAACCCTAACCCTAGTACGGAACGGAAACCCACCACCAGCCCTAAACCTTAACCTCCGCCGTAGCCTACTCCTGGCCTGTACGTTGGCACTGACCCTTGCGTCAGCATGTAGCCTGACCCTCCCACGTTTCCATACCCTCATCTGTGCCCTAAGCCTTGCCGTTCCGTAACCCTAACCTTAGCCCGGAACGGAAACCCACCACCAGCCCTACACCTTACCCCCAAGCCGTAGCCTAATCCTGGCCCGTTCGGTGGCACTAACCCTAGCATCAGCAAGTAGCCTGAACCTCCCAAGTTTCTGTACCCTCACCCTTGCCCTAAGCCTTGCCGTTCCGTAACACTAACCCTAGGCCGGAATGGAAACCCACCACCAGCCCTACAACTTACCCCCAAGCCGTAGCCTACTCCTGGCCCGTACGCTGGCACTGACCCGTGCCTCAGCACGTAGCCAAACCCTCCCAAGTTTCCGTACCCTCACATGTGCCCAAAGCCTTGCCGTTCCCTAACCCTAACTCTAGCCCGGAACGAAAACCCACCACCAGCCCTACACCTTACACTACGCCGTAGCCTAAACCTGGCCCGTACGCTGGCACTGACCCGTGCGTCAGCACGTAGCCTGACCCTCCCACGTTTCTGTACCCTCACCTGTGCCCTAAGCCTTGCCGTTCACTAACCCTAACCCTAGACCTGAACGGAAACACACCACCAGCCCTACACCTTACGCCCAAGCCGTAGCCTACTCCTGGCCGGTACGCTGGCACTGACACGTGCGTCAGCACGTAGCCTGACCCTCACACGTTTCCGTACCCTCACCTGTGCCCTAATCCTTGCCGTTTCCTAACCCTAACCCTAGCCCGGAACAGAAACCCACCACCAGCCCTACACTCTACCCTACGCCATAGCCTATTCCTGGCCCGTACGCTGGCACTGAGCCGTGCGTCAGCACGTAGCCTGACCCTCACACGTTTCCGTACCCTCACCTGTGCCCTAAGCCTTGCCGTTCCCTAACCGTAACCCTAGTCCGGAACGGAAACCCAACACCAGCCCTACAGCTTACCCCAAAGCCATAGCCTATTCCTGGCCCGTACGCTGGCACTGAACCGTGCGTCAGCATGCAGCCTGACCCTCCCACGTTTCCGTACCCTCACCTGTGCCCTAAGCTTTGCCGTTCCCTAACCCTAACCCTAGCCCGGAACGGAAACCCACCACCAGCCCTAAACGTAACCCCCAAGCCGTAGCTTACTCCTGGCCAGTACGCTGGCACTGACCCGTGCATCATCACGTAGCCTGACCCTCCCACGTTTCCGTACCCTCACCTGTGCCCTAAGCCTTGCCGTTCCCTAACCCTAACCGTAGCCCGGAAGGGAATCCCACCACCAGCCCTACACCTTACCCCCAAGTCGTAGCCTCCATCTGGCCCGTACGCTGGCACAGACCCGTGCGTCAGCACGAAGCCTGACCCTCCCCCGTTTGTGGACCCTCACCTGTGCCCTAAGCCTTGCCGTTCCCTAACCCTAACCCTAGCCCGGAACGGAAACCCACCTCCAGCCCTACACCTTTCCCTACGCCGTAACGTATTCTTGGCTCATACGCAGGCACTGACCCTTTCATCAGCAAGTAGACTGACCCTCCCACGTTTCCGTACCCTCACTTGTGCCCTAAGCCTTGCCGTTCACTAACCCTAACCCTAGCCCGGAACGGAAACCCACCACCAGCCCTACACCTTACTCCATGCCGTAGCCTACACCTGGCCCGTATGCGGGCACTGACCTGTGCTTCAGCACGTAGCCTGACCCTCCCATGTTACCATCTTCTCACCTGTGCCCTAAGCCTTGCCGTTCCCTAACCCTAACCCTAGCCCGGCACGGAATCCCACCACCAGCCCTACACCTTATCGTATGCCGTAGCCTAGTCCTGGCCCGTACGCTGGCACTGACCCGTGTGTCAGCATGTAGCCTGACCCTCCCACGTTTCCGTAACCTCACCTGTTCCCTAATCCTTGCCATTCCCTAACCCGAAACCTAGCCCGGAACAGAAACCCACAACCAGCCCTACACCTTACCCCAAGCCGTAGCCTATTCCTGGCCCGTACACAGGCACTGACCCTTTCATCAGCACGTAGCCTGACCCTCCCACGTTTCCGTACCCTCATCTGTGCCCTAAGCCTTGCCGTTCCCTAACCCTAACCCTAGCCCGGAACGGAAACCCACCACCAGACCTACACCTTACCCCCAAGCCGTAGCCTAATCCTGGCCCGTTCGGTGGCACTAACCCTAGCATCAGCAAGTAGCCTGACCCTCCCAAGTTTCTGTACACTCACCCGTGCCCTAAGCCTTGCCGTTCCGTAACACTAACCCTAGCCCGGAACGGAAACCCACCACCAGCCCTACACCTTACCCCCAAGCCGTAGCCTACTCCTGGCCCGTACGCTGGCACTGACCCGTGCGTCAGCATGTAGCCATACCCTCCCAAGTTTCCGTACCCTCACATGTGCCCAAAGCCTTGCCGATCCCTAACCCTAACTCTAGCCCGGAACGAAGACCCACCACCAGCCCTACACCTTACACTACGCCGTAGCCTAAACCTGGCCCGTACGCTGGCACTGACCCGTGTGTCAGCACGTAGCCTGACCCTCCCACGTTTCCGTACCATCACCTGTGCGCTAAGCCTTGCCGTTCCCTAACCCTAACCCTAACCCGGTACGGAAAGCCACCACCATCCCTAAACCTTTCCCTACTGGGTAGCCTACTCCTCGCCCGTACGCTCGCACTGACCCGTGCGTCAGCATGTAGTTTGACCCTCCCACGTTTCCGTACCCTCACCTGGGCCCTAAACCTTGCCATTCCCTAACACTAACCTTACCCCGGAACGGAAACCCATCACCAGCCCTACACCTTACCCTATGCCGTAGCCTACACCTGGCCCATACGCGGGCACTGACCTGTGCTTCAGCACGTAGCCTGACCCTCCCACGTTTGCGGACCCTCACCTGTGCCCTAAGACTTGCCGTTCCCTAACCCTAACCCTAGCCCGGAATGGAAACCCGCCACCAGCCCTACACCTTTCCCTACGCCGTAGCCTATTCCTGGCTCGTACGCAGGCACTGACACTTTCATCAGCACTTAGCCTGACCGTCCCACGTTTCTGTACCCTCACCTGTGCCCTAAGCCTTGCCGTTCACTAACCCTAACCCTAGCCCGGAACGGAAACACACCACCAGCCCTACAACTTACTCCCAAGCCGTAGCCTACTCCTGGCCGGTACGCTGGCACTGACACGTGCGTCAGCACGTAGCCTGACCCTCACACGTTTCCGTACCCTCACCTGTGCCCTAAGCCTTGCCGTTTCCTAACCCTAACCCTAGCCCGGAACAGAAACCCACCACCAGCCCTACACTCTACCCTACGCCATAGCTTATTCCTGGCCCGTACGCTGGCACTGAGCCGTGCGTCAGCAAGTAGCCTGACCCTCCCACGTTTCCGTACGCTCACCTGTGCCCTAAGCCTTGACGTTCCCTAACCCTAAACCTAGCCCGAAACAGAAAACCACCACAAGCCCTACAAATTACCACCACGCCGTAGCCTACTGCTGGCCCATAGGCTGGCACTGACCCTGCGTCAAAACGTAGCCTGTCCCTCCCACGTTTCCGTAACCTCACCTGTGCCCTAAGCCTTGCCGTTTCCTAACCTTAACCCTAGCCCGGAAAGAAAACCCACCACCAGCCCTACACCTTACCCTATGCCGTAGCCTACACCTGGCCCGTACACGGGCACTGACCTGTGCTTCAGCACGTAGCCTGACCCTCCCATGTTACCGTAACCTCACCTGTGCCCTAAGCCTTGCCGTTCCCTAAACCTAACCCTAGCCCGGAAATGAAACCCACCACCAGCCCTAAAACGTACCCACAAGCCGTAGCCTACTCCTGGCCCGTACGCTGGCACTGACCCATGCGTCAGCACGTAGCCTGACCCTCCCACGTTTCTGTACCATCACCTGTGCCCTAAGCCTTGCCGTTCCCTCACCCTCACCCTAGCCCGGAACGGAAACCCACCACCAGCCCTAAACCTTAACCTACGCCGTAGCCTAGTCCTGGCCTGTACGGTGGCACTGACCCTTGCGTCAGCATGTAGCCTGACCCTCCCACGTTTCCGTACCCTCACCTGTGCCCTAAGCCTTGCCGTTCCGTAACCCTAACCCTAGCCCGGAACGGAAACCCATCACCAGCCCTACAACTTACCCCCAAGCCGTAGCCTACTCCTGGACCGTTCGGTGGCACTAACCTTAGCATCAGCAAGTAGCCTGACCCTCCCACGTTTCTGTACCCTCACCCGTGCCCTAAGCCTTGCCGTTCCATAACCCTAACCCTAGCGCGGAACGGAAACCCACCACCAGCCCTACAACTTACCCCCAAGCCGTAGCCTACTCCTGGCCCGTTCTGTGGCACTAACCCTAGCATCAGCAAGTAGCCTGACCCTCCCACGTTTCTGTACCCTCACCCGTGCCCTAAGCCTTGCCGTTCCATAACCCTAACGCTAGCCCGGAACGGAAAGCCACCACCAGCCCTAAAACTTAGCCACAAGCCGTAGCCTACTCCTGGCCCGTACGCTGGCACTGACCCGTGCATCAGCACGTAGCCTGACCCTCCCACTTTTCCGTACGCTCACCTGTGCCCTAAGCCTTGCCGTTCCCTAACCCTAACCCTAGCCCGGAACGGAAACCCACCACCAGCCCTACACCATACGCTACACCGTAGCCTACTCCTGGCCCGTACGCTGGCACTGACCCGTGCGTCAGCATGTAGCCTGACCCTCTCACGTTTCCGTACCCTCACATGTGCCCAAAGCCTTGACGTTCCCTATCCCTAAACCCAGCCCGGAACGCAAACCCACCACCAGCCCTACACCTTTCCCTACGCCGTAGCCTACTCCTGGCCCGTACGCTGGCACTGACCCGTGAGTCATCACGTAGCCTGACCCTCCCACTTTTCCGTACACTCACCTGTGCCCTAAGCCTTGCCATTCCCTTACCCTAACCCTAGCCTGGAACGGAAACCCACCACCCGCCCTACACCTTACCCTCTGCCGTAGCCTACTCCTTGCCCGTACCCTGGCACTGACCCGTGCTTCAGCACGTAGCCATACCCTCCCACGTTTCCGTACCCTCACATGTGCCCTAAGCATTGCCGTTCCCTAACCCTAACCCTAGCCCGGAACGGAAACCCCCCACCAGCCCTAAAACTTACCCACAAGCCGTAGACTACTCCTGGCCCGTACGCTGGCACTGACCCGTGCGTCAGCACGTAGCCTGACCCTCCCACGTTTCTCTACCATCACCTGTGCCCTAAGCCTTGCCGTTCCCTCACCCTCACCCTAGCCATGAACAGAAACCCACCACCAGCCCTACAGCTTACCCCCAAGCCGTAGCCTATTCCTGGCCCATACGCTGGCACTGACCCGTGCGTCAGCATGTAGCCTGACTCTCCCACGTTTCCGTACCCTCACCTGTGCCCTAAGCCTTGCCGTTCCCTAACCCTAACCCTAGCCCGGAACGGAAACACACCACCAGCCCTACAACTAACCCCCCAAGCCGTAGGCTACTCCTGGCCAGTACGCTGGAACTGACCCGTGCATCATCACGTACCCTGACCCTCCCACGTTTCCGTACCCTCACCTGGGCCCTAAGCCTTGCCGTTCCCTAACCCTAACCCTAGCCCGGAACTGAAACCCACCACCAGCCCTACACCTTAACCCCAAGCCGTAGCCTACTCCTGGCCCGTACGTTGGCACTGACCCGTGCGTCAGCACGTAGCCTGACCCTCCCACGTTTGCGGACCCTCACCTGTGCCCTAAGCCTTGCCGTTCCCTAACCCTAACCCTAGCCCGGAACGGAAACCCACCACAAGCCCTACACCTTTCCCTACGCCGTAGCCTATACCTGGCTCGTACGCAGGCACTGACCCTTTCATCAGCACGTAGCCTGACCATCCCACGTTTCCGTACCCTCAGCTGTGCCCTAAGCCTTGCCGTTCACTAACCCTAACCCTAGCCCGGAACGGAAACCCACCACCAGCCCTACAACTTACCCCAAAGCCGTAGCCTACTCCTGGCCAGTACGCTGGCACTGACACGTGCGTCAGCACGTAGCCTGACCCTCACACGTTTCCGTACCCTCACCTGTGCCCTAAGCCTTGCCGTTCCCTAACCCTAACCTTAGCCCGGAACAGAAACCCACCACCAGCCCTACACTCTACCCTACGCCATAGCCTATTCCTGGCCCGTACGCTGGCACTGACCCGTGCGTCAGCACGTAGCCTGACCCTCCCACGTTTCCGTACCCTCACCTATGCCCTAAGCCTTGACGTTCCCTAACCCTAACCTTAGCCCGGAACAGAAACCCACCAACAGCCCTACAACTTACCACAATGCCGTAGCCTACTCCTGGCCCATATGCTGGCACTGACCCATGCGTCAGCACGTAGCCTGACCCTCCCATGTTTCCGTAACCTCACATGTGCCCTAAGCCTTGCCATTCCCTAACCCTAACTCTAGCCCGGAACGGAAACCCACCACCAGCCCTAAACCTTACTCTATGCCGTAGACTACACCTGGCCCGTACGCGGGCACTGACCTGTGCTTCAGCACGTAGCCTGACCCTCCAATGTTACTGTACCCTCACGTGTGCCCTAAGCCTTGCCGTTCCCTAACCCTAACTCGAGCCCTGCACGGAATCCCACCACCAGCCCTACACCTTATCGTAGGCCGTAGCCTAGTCCTGGCCCGTACGCTGGCACTGACCCGTGCGTCAGCATGTAGCCTGACCCTCCCACGTTTCTGTACCCTCACCTGTGCCCTAAGCCTTGCCATTCCCTAACCCTAACCCTAGCCCGGAACGGAAACCCACCACAATCCCTACACCTTACCATACGCCGTAGCCTACTCCTGGCCCGTACGCTGGCACTGACCCGTGAGTCAGCACGTAAACTGACCCTCCCACGTTTCTGTACCCTCAACTGTGCCCTAAGACTTGCCGTTCCCTCACCCTAACCCGAGCCAAGAACGGAAACCCACCAGCATCCCTAAACCTTACCCTACACCATAGCCTACTCCTGGCCCGTACGCTGGCACTGACCCGTGCGTCAGCACGTAGCCTGACCCTCACACGTTTCCGTACACTCACCTGTGCCCTAAGCCTTGTCGTTCCCTAACCCTAACCCTAGTCCGGAACGGAAACCCACCACCAGCCCTACAGCTTACCCCCAATCCATAGACTATTCCTGGCCCATACGCTGGCACTGACCCGTGCTTCAGCATGTAGCCTGTCCCTCCCACGTTTCCGTACCCTCACCTGTGCCCTAAGCCTTGCCGTTCCCTAACCCTAACCCTAGCCCGGAACGGAAAACCACCACCAGCCCTACACCTTATCGTATGCCGTAGCCTAGTCCTGGCCCGTATGCTGGCACCGACCCATGCGTCAGCATGTAGCCTGACCCTCCCACGTTTCCATAACCTCACCTGTGCCCTAAGCCTTGCCGTTCCATAACCCTAACCCTAGCCCGGAACAGAAAACCACCACCAGCCCTATACCTTTCCCTATGCCGTAGCTTATTCCTGGCCCGTACACAGGCACTGACACTTTCATCAGCACGTAGCCTGACCCTCCCACGTTTCCGTACCCTCACCTGTGCCCTAAGCCTTGCCGTTCCCTACACCTAACACTAGCCCGGCACGGAAACCCACCACCAGCCCTACACCTTACCCTACGCCGTAGCCTACTCCTGGCCCGTTCGGTGGCACTAACCCTAGCATCAGCAAGTAGCCTGACACTCCCATGTTTCTGTACCCTCACCCGTGCCCTAAGCCTTGCCGTTCCATAACCCTAACCCTAGCCCGGAATGGAAACCCACCACCAGCCCTACACCTTACCCCCAAGCCGTAGCCTACTCCTGGCCCATATGCTGGCACTGACCCGTGCGTCAGCATGTAGCGTGACCCTCCCACGTTTCCGTAACCTCACCTGTGCCCTAAGACTTGACGTTCCCTAACCATAACCCTAGCCCGGAATGGAAACCCACCACCAGCCCTACACCTTACCCTATGCTGTAGCCTACACCTGGCCCGTATGCGGGCACTGACCCGTTCGTCAGCACGTAGCCTGACCCTCCCACGTTTCCGTACCCTCACCTGTGCCATAAGACTTGCCGTTCCCTAACCCTAACCCTAGCCCTGAACGGAAAGACACCTCCAGCCCTAAAACTTAGCCACAAGCCGTAGCCTACTCCTGGCCCGTACGCTGGCACTGACCCATGCATCAGCACGTAGCCTGACCCTCCCACTTTCCCGTACCCTCACCTGTGCCCTAAGCCTTGCCGTTCCCTAACCCTAACCCTAGCCCGGAACGGAAACCCACCACCAGCCCTACACCATACGCTACACCGTAGCCTACTCCTGGCCCGTACGCTGGCACTGACCCGTGCGTCAGCATGTAGCCTGACCCTCTCACGTTTCCGTGCCCTCACATGTGCCCTAAGCCTTGACGTTCCCTATCCCTAAACCCAGCCCGGAACGCAAGCCCACCACCAGCCCTACACCTTTCCCTACGCCGTAGCCTACTCCTGGCCCGTACGCTGGCACTGACCCGTGCGTCATCACGTAGCCTGACCCTCCCACTTTTCCGTACCCTCACCTGTGCCCTAAGCCTTGCCGTTCCCTTACCCTAACACTAGCCCGGAACGGAAACCCACCACCCGCCCTACACCTTACCCTATGCCGTAGCCTACTCCTTGCCCGTACCCTGGCACTGACCCGTGCTTCAGCACGTAGCCATACCCTCCCACGTTTCCGTACCCTCACATGTGCCCTAAGCCTTGCCTTTCCCTAACCCTAACCCTAGCCGGGAACGGAAACCCACCACCAGCCCTAAAACTTACGCACAAGCCGTAGACAACTCCTGGCCCGTACGATGGCACTGACCCGTGCGTCAGCACGTAGCCTGACCCTCCCACGTTTCTCTACCATCACCTGTGCCCTAAGCCTTGCCGTTCCCTCACCCTCACCCTAGCCATGAACAGAAACCCACCAGGAGCCCTACACCTTACCCTACGCCGTAGCCTACCCCTGGCACGTACGCTGGCACTGACACGTGCGTCAGCATGTAGCCTGAACCTCACACGTTTCCGTACCCTCACCTGTGCCCTAAGCCTTGCCATTCCCTAACCCTAAACCTAGTCCGGAACGGAAACCCACCACCAGCCCTACAGCTTACCCCCAAGCCATAGCCTATTCCTGGCCCATACGCTGGCACTGACCCGTGCGTCAGCATGTAGCCTGACTCTCCCACGTTTACGTACCCTCACCTGTGCCCTCAGCCTTGCCGTTCTCTAACCCTAACCCTAGCCCGGAACGGAAACCCACCACCAGCGCTACACCTAACCCCCAAGCCGTAGGCTACTCCTGGCCAGGACGCTGGCATTGACCCGTGCATCATCACGTACCCTGACACTCCCACGTTTCCGTACCCTCACCTGGGCCCTAAGCCTTGCCGTTCCCTAACCCTAACCCGGAACGGAAACCCACCACAAGCCCTACACCGTTCCCTACGCTTTAGCCTATTCCTGGCTCGTACGCAGGCACTGACCCTTTCATCAGCACGTAGCCTGACCATCCCAAGTTTCCGTAACCTCACCTGTGCCCTAAGCCTTGCCGTTCACTAACCCTAACCCTAGCCCGGAACGGAAACCCACCACCAGCCCTACACCTTACCCCAAAGCCGTAGCCTACTCCTGGCCGGTACACTGGCACTGACCCGTGCGTCATCACGTAGCCTGACCCTCCCACATTTCCGTACCCTCACCTGTGCCCTAAGCTTTGCCGTTCCCTAACCCTAACTGTAGCCCGGAACAGAAACCCACCACCAGCCCTATACCTTTCCCTATGCCGTAGCATATTCCTGACCCGTACACAGGCACTGACCCTTTCATCAGCACGGAGCCTGACCCTCCCACGTTTCCGTACCCTCACCTGTGCCCTAAGCCTTGCCGTTCCCTAACCCTTACCCTAGCCCAGAACAGAAACCCACCACGAGCCCTAAACCTTACCCACAAGCCGTAGCCTACTCCTGGCCCATACACTGGCACTGACCCGTGCGTCAGCACGTAGCCTGACCCTCCCACTTTTATGTACCCTTACCTGAGCCCTAAGCCTTGCCGTTCCCTAACCCTAACCCTAGCCCGGAACGGAATCCCACCACCAGCCCTACACATTACCATATGTCGTAGCCTACTCCTGCCCGGTACGCTGCCACTGAGCCGTGCATCAGCACGTAGCCTGACCCTCCCACGTTTCCGTACCCTCAGCTGTGCCCTACGCCTTGCCGTTCCCTAACCCTATCCCTAGCCCGGAACGGAAACCCACCTCCAGCCCTACACCTTTCCCTACGCCGTAACGTATTCTTGGCTCATACGCAGGCACTGGCCCTTTCATCAGCAAGTAGACTGACCCTCCCACGTTTCCGTACCCTCACCTGTGCCCTAAGCCTTGCCGTTCACTAACCCTAACCCTAGTACGGAACGGAAACCCACCACCAGCCCTAAACCTTAACCTCCGCCGTAGCCTACTCCTGGCCTGTACGTTGGCACTGACCCTTGCGTCAGCATGTAGCCTGACCCTCCCACGTTTCCATACCCTCATCTGTGCCCTAAGCCTTGCCGTTCCGTAACCCTAACCCTAGCCCGGAACAGAAACCCACCACCAGCCCTACACCTTACCCCCAAGCCGTAGCCTAATCCTGGCCCGTTCGGTGGCACTAACCCTAGCATCAGCAAGTAGCCTGACCCTCCCAAGTTTCTGTACCCTCACCCTGGCCCTAAGCCTTGCCGTTCCGTAACACTAACCCTAGGCCGGAATGGAAACCCACCACCAGCCCTACAACTTACCCCCAAGCCGTAGCCTACTCCTGGCCCGTACGCTGGCACTGACCCGTGCCTCAGCACGTAGCCAAACCCTCCCAAGTTTCCGTACCCTCACATGTGCCCAAAGCCTTGCCGTTCCCTAACCCTAACTCTAGCCCGGAACGAAAACCCACCACCAGCCCTACACCTTACACTACGCCGTAGCCTAAACCTGGCCCGTACGCTGGCACTGACCCGTGCGTCAGCACGTAGCCTGACCCTCCCACGTTTCTGTACCCTCACCTGTGCCCTAAGCCTTGCCGTTCACTAACCCTAACCCTAGACCTGAACGGAAACACACCACCAGCCCTACACCTTACGCCCAAGCCGTAGCCTACTCCTGGCCGGTACGCTGGCACTGACACGTGCGTCAGCACGTAGCCTGACCCTCACACGTTTCCGTACCCTCACCTGTGCCCTAATCCTTGCCGTTTCCTAACCCTAACCCTAGCCCGGAACAGAAACCCACCACCAGCCCTACACTCTACCCTACGCCATAGCCTATTCCTGGCCCGTACGCTGGCACTGAGCCGTGCGTCAGCACGTAGCCTGACCCTCACACGTTTCCGTACCCTCACCTGTGCCCTAAGCCTTGCCGTTCCCTAACCGTAACCCTAGTCCGGAACGGAAACCCAACACCAGCCCTACAGCTTACCCCAAAGCCATAGCCTATTCCTGGCCCGTACGCTGGCACTGAACCGTGCGTCAGCATGCAGCCTGACCCTCCCACGTTTCCGTACCCTCACCTGTGCCCTAAGCTTTGCCGTTCCCTAACCCTAACCCTAGCCCGGAACGGAAACCCACCACCAGCCCTAAACGTAACCCCCAAGCCGTAGCTTACTCCTGGCCAGTACGCTGGCACTGACCCGTGCATCATCACGTAGCCTGACCCTCCCACGTTTCCGTACCCTCACCTGTGCCCTAAGCCTTGCCGTTCCCTAACCCTAACCGTAGCCCGGAAGGGAAACCCACCACCAGCCCTACACCTTACCCCCAAGTCGTAGCCTCCATCTGGCCCGTACGCTGGCACAGACCCGTGCGTCAGCACGAAGCCTGACCCTCCCCCGTTTGTGGACCCTCACCTGTGCCCTAAGCCTTGCCGTTCCCTAACCCTAACCCTAGCCCGGAACGGAAACCCACCTCCAGCCCTACACCTTTCCCTACGCCGTAACGTATTCTTGGCTCATACGCAGGCACTGACCCTTTCATCAGCAAGTAGACTGACCCTCCCACGTTTCCGTACCCTCACTTGTGCCCTAAGCCTTGCCGTTCACTAACCCTAACCCTAGCCCGGAACGGAAACCCACCACCAGCCCTACACCTTACTCCATGCCGTAGCCTACACCTGGCCCGTACGCGGGCACTGACCTGTGCTTCAGCACGTAGCCTGACCCTCCCATGTTACCGTATTCTCACCTGTGCCCTAAGCCTTGCCGTTCCCTAACCCTAACCCTAGCCCGGCACGGAATCCCACCACCAGCCCTACACCTTATCGTATGCCGTAGCCTAGTCCTGGCCCGTACGCTGGCACTGACCCGTGTGTCAGCATGTAGCCTGACCCTCCCACGTTTCCGTAACCTCACCTGTTCCCTAATCCTTGCCGTTCCCTAACCCGAAACCTAGCCCGGAACAGAAACCCACCACCAGCCCTACACCTTACCCCAAGCCGTAGCCTATTCCTGGCCCGTACACAGGCACTGACCCTTTCATCAGCACGTAGCCTGACCCTCCCACGTTTCCGTACCCTCATCTGTGCCCTAAGCCTTGCCGTTCCCTAACCCTAACCCTAGCCCGGAACGGAAACCCACCACCAGACCTACACCTTACCCCCAAGCCGTAGCCTAATCCTGGCCCGTTCGGTGCCACTAACCCTAGCATCAGCAAGTAGCCTGACCCTCCCAAGTTTCTGTACACTCACCCGTGCCCTAAGCCTTGCCGTTCCGTAACACTTACCCTAGCCCGGAACGGAAACCCACCACCAGCCCTACACCTTACCCCCAAGCCGTAGCCTACTCCTGGCCCGTACGCTGGCACTGACCCGTGCGTCAGCACGTAGCCATACCCTCCCAAGTTTCCGTACCCTCACATGTGCCCAAAGCCTTGCCGATCCCTAACCCTAACTCTAGCCCGGAACGAAAACCCACCACCAGCCCTACACCTTACACTACGCCGTAGCCTAAACCTGGCCCGTACGCTGGCACTGACCCGTGTGTCAGCACGTAGCCTGACCCTCCCACGTTTCCGTACCATCACCTGTGCGCTAAGCCTTGCCGTTCCCTAACCCTAACCCTAACCCGGTACGGAAACCCACCACCATCCCTAAACCTTTCCCTACTGGGTAGCCTACTCCTCGCCCGTACGCTCGCACTGACCCGTGCGTCAGCATGTAGTTTGACCCTCCCACGTTTCCGTACCCTCACCTGGGCCCTAAACCTTGCCATTCCCTAACACTAACCTTACCCCGGAACGGAAACCCATCACCAGCCCTACACCTTACCCTATGCCGTAGCCTACACCTGGCCCATACGCGGGCACTGACCTGTGCTTCAGCACGTAGCCTGACCCTCCCACGTTTGCGGACCCTCACCTGTGCCCTAAGACTTGCCGTTCCCTAACCCTAACCCTAGCCCGGAACGGAAACCCGCCACCAGCCCTACACCTTTCCCTACGCCGTAGCCTATTCCTGGCTCGTACGCAGGCACTGACACTTTCATCAGCACTTAGCCTGACCCTCCCACGTTTCTGTACCCTCACCTGTGCCCTAAGCCTTGCCGTTCACTAACCCTAACCCTAGCCCGGAACGGAAACACACCACCAGCCCTACAACTTACCCCCAAGCCGTAGCCTACTCCTGGCCGGTACGCTGGCACTGACACGTGCGTCAGCACGTAGCCTGACCCTCACACGTTTCCGTACCCTCACCTGTGCCCTAAGCCTTGCCGTTTCCTAACCCTAACCCTAGCCCGGAACAGAAACCCACCACCAGCCCTACACTCTACCCTACGCCATAGCTTATTCCTGGCCCGTACGCTGGCACTGAGCCGTGCGTCAGCAAGTAGCCTGACCCTCCCACGTTTCCGTACGCTCACCTGTGCCCTAAGCCTTGACGTTCCCTAACCCTAAACCTAGCCCGAAACAGAAAACCACCACAAGCCCTACAAATTACCACCACGCCGTAGCCTACTGCTGGCCCATAGGCTGGCACTGACCCTGCGTCAAAACGTAGCCTGTCCCTCCCACGTTTCCGTAACCTCACCTGTGCCCTAAGCCTTGCCGTTTCCTAACCTTAACCCTAGCCCGGAAAGAAAACCCACCACCAGCCCTACACCTTACCCTATGCCGTAGCCTACACCTGGCCCGTACACGGGCACTGACCTGTGCTTCAGCACGTAGCCTGACCCTCCCATGTTACCGTAACCTCACCTGTGCCCTAAGCCTTGCCGTTCCCTAAACCTAACCCTAGCCCGGAAATGAAACCCACCACCAGCCCTAAAACGTACCCACAAGCCGTAGCCTACTCCTGGCCCGTACGCTGGCACTGACCCATGCGTCAGCACGTAGCCTGACCCTCCCACGTTTCTGTACCATCACCTGTGCCCTAAGCCTTGCCGTTCCCTCACCCTCACCCTAGCCCGGAACGGAAACCCACCACCAGCCCTAAACCTTAACCTACGCCGTAGCCTAGTCCTGGCCTATACGGTGGCACTGACCCTTGCGTCAGCATGTAGCCTGACCCTCCCACGTTTCCGTACCCTCACCTGTGCCCTAAGCCTTGCCGTTTCGTAACCCTAACCCTAGCCCGGAACGGAAACCCATCACCAGCCCTACAACTTACCCCCAAGCCGTAGCCTACTCCTGGACCGTTCGGTGGCACTAACCTTAGCATCAGCAAGTAGCCTGACCCTCCCACGTTTCTGTACCCTCACCCGTGCCCTAAGCCTTGCCGTTCCATAACCCTAACCCTAGCGCGGAACGGAAACCCACCACCAGCCCTACAACTTACCCCCAAGCCGTAGCCTACTCCTGGCCCGTTCTGTGGCACTAACCCTAGCATCAGCAAGTAGCCTGACCCTCCCACGTTTCTGTACCCTCACCCGTGCCCTAAGCCTTGCCGTTCCATAACCCTAACGCTAGCCCGGAACGGAAAGCCACCACCAGCCCTAAAACTTAGCCACAAGCCGTAGCCTACTCCTGGCCCGTACGCTGGCACTGACCCGTGCATCAGCACGTAGCCTGACCCTCCCACTTTTCCGTACGCTCACCTGTGCCCTAAGCCTTGCCGTTCCCTAACCCTAACCCTAGCCCGGAACGGAAACCCACCACCAGCCCTACACCATACGCTACACCGTAGCCTACTCCTGGCCCGTACGCTGGCACTGACCCGTGCGTCAGCATGTAGCCTGACCCTCTCACGTTTCCGTACCCTCACATGTGCCCAAAGCCTTGACGTTCCCTATCCCTAAACCCAGCCCGGAACGCAAACCCAACACCAGCCCTACACCATTCCCTACGCCGTAGCCTACTCCTGGCCCGTACGCTGGCACTGATCCGTGCGTCATCACGTAGCCTGACCCTCCCAGTTTTCTGTACACTCACCTGTGCCCTAAGCCTTGCCGTTCCCTTACCCTAACCCTAGCCCGGAACGGAAACCCACCACCCGCCCTACACCTTACCCTATGCCGTAGCCTACTCCTTGCCCGTACCCTGGCACTGACCCGTGCTTCAGCACGTAGCCATACCCTCCCACGTTTCCGTACCCTCACATGTGCCCTAAGCATTGCCGTTCCCTAACCCTAACCCTAGCCCGGAACGGAAACCCCCCACCAGCCCTAAAACTTACCCACAAGCCGTAGACTACTCCTGGCCCGTACGCTGGCACTGACCCGTGCGTCAGCACGTAGCCTGACCCTCCCACGTTTCTCTACCATCACCTGTGCCCTAAGCCTTGCCGTTCCCTCACCCTCACCCTAGCCATGAACAGAAACCCACCACCAGCCCTACAGCTTACCCCCAAGCCGTAGCCTATTCCTGGCCCATACGCTGGCACTGACCCGTGCGTCAGCATGTAGCCTGACTCTCCCACGTTTCCGTACCCTCACCTGTGCCCTAAGCCTTGCCGTTCCCTAACCCTAACCCTAGCCCGGAACGGAAACCCACCACCAGCCCTACAACTAACCCCCAAGCCGTAGGCTACTCCTGGCCAGTACGCTGGAACTGACCCGTGCATCATCACGTACCCTGACCCTCCCACGTTTCCGTACCCTCACCTGGGCCCTAAGCCTTGCCGTTCCCTAACCCTAACCCTAGCCCGGAACTGAAATCCACCACCAGCCCTACACCTTAACCCCAAGCCGTAGCCTACTCCTGGCCCGTACGTTGGCACTGACCCGTGCGTCAGCACGTAGCCTGACCCTCCCACGTTTGCGGACCCTCACCTGTGCCCTAAGCCTTGCCGTTCCCTAACCCTAACCCTAGCCCGGAACGGAAACCCACCACAAGCCCTACACCTTTCCCTACGCCGTAGCCTATACCTGGCTCGTACGCAGGCACTGACCCTTTCATCAGCACGTAGCCTGACCATCCCACGTTTCCGTACCCTCAGCTGTGCCCTAAGCCTTGCCATTCACTAACCCTAACCCTAGCCCGGAACGGAAACCCACCACCAGCCCTACAACTTACCCCAAAGCCGTAGCCTACTCCTGGCCAGTACGCTGGCACTGACACGTGCGTCAGCACGTAGCCTGACCCTCACACGTTTCCGTACCCTCACCTGTGCCCTAAGCCTTGCCGTTCCCTAACCCTAACCTTAGCCCGGAACAGAAACCCACCACCAGCCCTACACTCTACCCTACGCCATAGCCTATTCCTGGCCCGTATGCTGGCACTGACCCGTGCGTCAGCACGTAGCCTGACCCTCCCACGTTTCCGTACCCTCACCTATGCCCTAAGCCTTGTCGTTCCCTAACCCTAAACTTAGCCCAGAACAGAAACCCACCAACAGCCCTACAACTTACCACAATGCCGTAGCCTAATCCTGGCCCATATTCTGGCACTGACCCATGCGTCAGCACGTAGCCTGACCCTCCCATGTTTCCGTAACCTCACATGTGCCCTAAGCCTTGCCATTCCCTAACCCTAACCCTAGCCCGGAACGGAAACCCACCACCAGCCCTAAACCTTACTCTATGCCGTAGACTACACCTGGCCCGTACGCGGGCACTGACCTGTGCTTCAGCACGTAGCCTGACCCTCCAATGTTACTGTACCCTCACGTGTGCCCTAAGCCTTGCCGTTCCCTAACCCTAACTCGAGCCCTGCACGGAATCCCACCACCAGCCCTACACCTTATCGTAGGCCGTAGCCTAGTCCTGGCCCGTACGCTGGCACTGACCCGTGCGTCAGCATGTAGCCTGACCCTCCCACGTTTCTGTACCCTCACCTGTGCCCTAAGCCTTGCCATTCCCTAACCCTAACCCTAGCCCGGAACGGAAACCCACCACAATCCCTACACCTTACCATACGCCGTAGCCTACTCCTGGCCCGTACACAGGCACTGACACTTTCATCAGCACGTAGCCTGACCCTCCCACGTTTCCGTACCCTCACCTGTGCCCTAAGCCTTGCCGTTCCCTACACCTAACACTAGCCCGGCACGGAAACCCACCACCAGCCCTACACCTTACCCTACGCCGTAGCCTACTCCTGGCCCGTTCGGTGGCACTAACCCTAGCATCAGCAAGTAGCCTGACACTCCCATGTTTCTGTACCCTCACCCGTGCCCTAAGCCTTGCCGTTCCATAACCCTAACCCTAGCCCGGAATGGAAACCCACCACCAGCCCTACACCTTACCCCCAAGCCGTAGCCTACTCCTGGCCCATATGCTGGCACTGACCCGTGCGTCAGCATGTAGCGTGACCCTCCCACGTTTCCGTAACCTCACCTGTGCCCTAAGACTTGACGTTCCCTAACCATAACCCTAGCCCGGAATGGAAACCCACCACCAGCCCTACACCTTACCCTATGCTGTAGCCTACACCTGGCCCGTATGCGGGCACTGACCCGTTCGTCAGCACGTAGCCTGACCCTCCCACGTTTCCGTACCCTCACCTGTGCCATAAGACTTGCCGTTCCCTAACCCTAACCCTAGCCCTGAACGGAAAGACACCTCCAGCCCTAAAACTTAGCCACAAGCCGTAGCCTACTCCTGGCCCGTACGCTGGCACTGACCCATGCATCAGCACGTAGCCTGACCCTCCCACTTTCCCGTACCCTCACCTGTGCCCTAAGCCTTGCCGTTCCCTAACCCTAACCCTAGCCCGGAACGGAAACCCACCACCAGCCCTACACCATACGCTACACCGTAGCCTACTCCTGGCCCGTACGCTGGCACTGACCCGTGCGTCAGCATGTAGCCTGACCCTCTCACGTTTCCGTGCCCTCACATGTGCCCTAAGCCTTGACGTTCCCTATCCCTAAACCCAGCCCGGAACGCAAGCCCACCACCAGCCCTACACCTTTCCCTACGCCGTAGCCTACTCCTGGCCCGTACGCTGGCACTGACCCGTGCGTCATCACGTAGCCTGACCCTCCCACTTTTCCGTACCCTCACCTGTGCCCTAAGCCTTGCCGTTCCCTTACCCTAACACTAGCCCGGAACGGAAACCCACCACCCGCCCTACACCTTACCCTATGCCGTAGCCTACTCCTTGCCCGTACCCTGGCACTGACCCGTGCTTCAGCACGTAGCCATACCCTCCCACGTTTCCGTACCCTCACATGTGCCCTAAGCCTTGCCTTTCCCTAACCCTAACCCTAGCCGGGAACGGAAACCCACCACCAGCCCTAAAACTTACGCACAAGCCGTAGACAACTCCTGGCCCGTACGATGGCACTGACCCGTGCGTCAGCACGTAGCCTGACCCTCCCACGTTTCTCTACCATCACCTGTGCCCTAAGCCTTGCCGTTCCCTCACCCTCACCCTAGCCATGAACAGAAACCCACCAGGAGCCCTACACCTTACCCTACGCCGTAGCCTACCCCTGGCACGTACGCTGGCACTGACACGTGCGTCAGCATGTAGCCTGAACCTCACACGTTTCCGTACCCTCACCTGTGCCCTAAGCCTTGCCATTCCCTAACCCTAAACCTAGTCCGGAACGGAAACCCACCACCAGCCCTACAGCTTACCCCCAAGCCATAGCCTATTCCTGGCCCATACGCTGGCACTGACCCGTGCGTCAGCATGTAGCCTGACTCTCCCACGTTTACGTACCCTCACCTGTGCCCTCAGCCTTGCCGTTCTCTAACCCTAACCCTAGCCCGGAACGGAAACCCACCACCAGCGCTACACCTAACCCCCAAGCCGTAGGCTACTCCTGGCCAGGACGCTGGCATTGACCCGTGCATCATCACGTACCCTGACACTCCCACGTTTCCGTACCCTCACCTGGGCCCTAAGCCTTGCCGTTCCCTAACCCTAACCCGGAACGGAAACCCACCACAAGCCCTACACCGTTCCCTACGCTTTAGCCTATTCCTGGCTCGTACGCAGGCACTGACCCTTTCATCAGCACGTAGCCTGACCATCCCAAGTTTCCGTAACCTCACCTGTGCCCTAAGCCTTGCCGTTCACTAACCCTAACCCTAGCCCGGAACGGAAACCCACCACCAGCCCTACACCTTACCCCAAAGCCGTAGCCTACTCCTGGCCGGTACGCTGGCACTGACCCGTGCGTCATCACGTAGCCTGACCCTCCCACATTTCCGTACCCTCACCTGTGCCCTAAGCTTTGCCGTTCCCTAACCCTAACTGTAGCCCGGAACAGAAACCCACCACCAGCCCTATACCTTTCCCTATGCCGTAGCATATTCCTGACCCGTACACAGGCACTGACCCTTTCATCAGCACGGAGCCTGACCCTCCCACGTTTCCGTACCCTCACCTGTGCCCTAAGCCTTGCCGTTCCCTAACCCTTACCCTAGCCCAGAACAGAAACCCACCACGAGCCCTAAACCTTACCCACAAGCCGTAGCCTACTCCTGGCCCATACACTGGCACTGACCCGTGCGTCAGCACGTAGCCTGACCCTCCCACTTTTATGTACCCTTACCTGAGCCCTAAGCCTTGCCGTTCCCTAACCCTAACCCTAGCCCGGAACGGAATCCCACCACCAGCCCTACACATTACCATATGTCGTAGCCTACTCCTGCCCGGTACGCTGCCACTGAGCCGTGCATCAGCACGTAGCCTGACCCTCCCACGTTTCCGTACCCTCAGCTGTGCCCTACGCCTTGCCGTTCCCTAACCCTATCCCTAGCCCGGAACGGAAACCCACCTCCAGCCCTACACCTTTCCCTACGCCGTAACGTATTCTTGGCTCATACGCAGGCACTGGCCCTTTCATCAGCAAGTAGACTGACCCTCCCACGTTTCCGTACCCTCACCTGTGCCCTAAGCCTTGCCGTTCACTAACCCTAACCCTAGTACGGAACGGAAACCCACCACCAGCCCTAAACCTTAACCTCCGCCGTAGCCTACTCCTGGCCTGTACGTTGGCACTGACCCTTGCGTCAGCATGTAGCCTGACCCTCCCACGTTTCCATACCCTCATCTGTGCCCTAAGCCTTGCCGTTCCGTAACCCTAACCCTAGCCCGGAACAGAAACCCACCACCAGCCCTACACCTTACCCCCAAGCCGTAGCCTAATCCTGGCCCGTTCGGTGGCACTAACCCTAGCATCAGCAAGTAGCCTGACCCTCCCAAGTTTCTGTACCCTCACCCTGGCCCTAAGCCTTGCCGTTCCGTAACACTAACCCTAGGCCGGAATGGAAACCCACCACCAGCCCTACAACTTACCCCCAAGCCGTAGCCTACTCCTGGCCCGTACGCTGGCACTGACCCGTGCCTCAGCACGTAGCCAAACCCTCCCAAGTTTCCGTACCCTCACATGTGCCCAAAGCCTTGCCGTTCCCTAACCCTAACTCTAGCCCGGAACGAAAACCCACCACCAGCCCTACACCTTACACTACGCCGTAGCCTAAACCTGGCCCGTACGCTGGCACTGACCCGTGCGTCAGCACGTAGCCTGACCCTCCCACGTTTCTGTACCCTCACCTGTGCCCTAAGCCTTGCCGTTCACTAACCCTAACCCTAGACCTGAACGGAAACACACCACCAGCCCTACACCTTACGCCCAAGCCGTAGCCTACTCCTGGCCGGTACGCTGGCACTGACACGTGCGTCAGCACGTAGCCTGACCCTCACACGTTTCCGTACCCTCACCTGTGCCCTAATCCTTGCCGTTTCCTAACCCTAACCCTAGCCCGGAACAGAAACCCACCACCAGCCCTACACTCTACCCTACGCCATAGCCTATTCCTGGCCCGTACGCTGGCACTGAGCCGTGCGTCAGCACGTAGCCTGACCCTCACACGTTTCCGTACCCTCACCTGTGCCCTAAGCCTTGCCGTTCCCTAACCGTAACCCTAGTCCGGAACGGAAACCCAACACCAGCCCTACAGCTTACCCCAAAGCCATAGCCTATTCCTGGCCCGTACGCTGGCACTGAACCGTGCGTCAGCATGCAGCCTGACCCTCCCACGTTTCCGTACCCTCACCTGTGCCCTAAGCTTTGCCGTTCCCTAACCCTAACCCTAGCCCGGAACGGAAACCCACCACCAGCCCTAAACGTAACCCCCAAGCCGTAGCTTACTCCTGGCCAGTACGCTGGCACTGACCCGTGCATCATCACGTAGCCTGACCCTCCCACGTTTCCGTACCCTCACCTGTGCCCTAAGCCTTGCCGTTCCCTAACCCTAACCGTAGCCCGGAAGGGAAACCCACCACCAGCCCTACACCTTACCCCCAAGTCGTAGCCTCCATCTGGCCCGTACGCTGGCACAGACCCGTGCGTCAGCACGAAGCCTGACCCTCCCCCGTTTGTGGACCCTCACCTGTGCCCTAAGCCTTGCCGTTCCCTAACCCTAACCCTAGCCCGGAACGGAAACCCACCTCCAGCCCTACACCTTTCCCTACGCCGTAACGTATTCTTGGCTCATACGCAGGCACTGACCCTTTCATCAGCAAGTAGACTGACCCTCCCACGTTTCCGTACCCTCACTTGTGCCCTAAGCCTTGCCGTTCACTAACCCTAACCCTAGCCCGGAACGGAAACCCACCACCAGCCCTACACCTTACTCCATGCCGTAGCCTACACCTGGCCCGTACGCGGGCACTGACCTGTGCTTCAGCACGTAGCCTGACCCTCCCATGTTACCGTATTCTCACCTGTGCCCTAAGCCTTGCCGTTCCCTAACCCTAACCCTAGCCCGGCACGGAATCCCACCACCAGCCCTACACCTTATCGTATGCCGTAGCCTAGTCCTGGCCCGTACGCTGGCACTGACCCGTGTGTCAGCATGTAGCCTGACCCTCCCACGTTTCCGTAACCTCACCTGTTCCCTAATCCTTGCCGTTCCCTAACCCGAAACCTAGCCCGGAACAGAAACCCACCACCAGCCCTACACCTTACCCCAAGCCGTAGCCTATTCCTGGCCCGTACACAGGCACTGACCCTTTCATCAGCACGTAGCCTGACCCTCCCACGTTTCCGTACCCTCATCTGTGCCCTAAGCCTTGCCGTTCCCTAACCCTAACCCTAGCCCGGAACGGAAACCCACCACCAGACCTACACCTTACCCCCAAGCCGTAGCCTAATCCTGGCCCGTTCGGTGCCACTAACCCTAGCATCAGCAAGTAGCCTGACCCTCCCAAGTTTCTGTACACTCACCCGTGCCCTAAGCCTTGCCGTTCCGTAACACTTACCCTAGCCCGGAACGGAAACCCACCACCAGCCCTACACCTTACCCCCAAGCCGTAGCCTACTCCTGGCCCGTACGCTGGCACTGACCCGTGCGTCAGCACGTAGCCATACCCTCCCAAGTTTCCGTACCCTCACATGTGCCCAAAGCCTTGCCGATCCCTAACCCTAACTCTAGCCCGGAACGAAAACCCACCACCAGCCCTACACCTTACACTACGCCGTAGCCTAAACCTGGCCCGTACGCTGGCACTGACCCGTGTGTCAGCACGTAGCCTGACCCTCCCACGTTTCCGTACCATCACCTGTGCGCTAAGCCTTGCCGTTCCCTAACCCTAACCCTAACCCGGTACGGAAACCCACCACCATCCCTAAACCTTTCCCTACTGGGTAGCCTACTCCTCGCCCGTACGCTCGCACTGACCCGTGCGTCAGCATGTAGTTTGACCCTCCCACGTTTCCGTACCCTCACCTGGGCCCTAAACCTTGCCATTCCCTAACACTAACCTTACCCCGGAACGGAAACCCATCACCAGCCCTACACCTTACCCTATGCCGTAGCCTACACCTGGCCCATACGCGGGCACTGACCTGTGCTTCAGCACGTAGCCTGACCCTCCCACGTTTGCGGACCCTCACCTGTGCCCTAAGACTTGCCGTTCCCTAACCCTAACCCTAGCCCGGAACGGAAACCCGCCACCAGCCCTACACCTTTCCCTACGCCGTAGCCTATTCCTGGCTCGTACGCAGGCACTGACACTTTCATCAGCACTTAGCCTGACCCTCCCACGTTTCTGTACCCTCACCTGTGCCCTAAGCCTTGCCGTTCACTAACCCTAACCCTAGCCCGGAACGGAAACACACCACCAGCCCTACAACTTACCCCCAAGCCGTAGCCTACTCCTGGCCGGTACGCTGGCACTGACACGTGCGTCAGCACGTAGCCTGACCCTCACACGTTTCCGTACCCTCACCTGTGCCCTAAGCCTTGCCGTTTCCTAACCCTAACCCTAGCCCGGAACAGAAACCCACCACCAGCCCTACACTCTACCCTACGCCATAGCTTATTCCTGGCCCGTACGCTGGCACTGAGCCGTGCGTCAGCAAGTAGCCTGACCCTCCCACGTTTCCGTACGCTCACCTGTGCCCTAAGCCTTGACGTTCCCTAACCCTAAACCTAGCCCGAAACAGAAAACCACCACAAGCCCTACAAATTACCACCACGCCGTAGCCTACTGCTGGCCCATAGGCTGGCACTGACCCTGCGTCAAAACGTAGC
Source organism: Mesoplodon mirus (assembly GCF_964341445.2). Lineage (NCBI taxonomy): Eukaryota > Metazoa > Chordata > Mammalia > Artiodactyla > Ziphiidae > Mesoplodon > Mesoplodon mirus. The sequence continues at coordinate 1,981,864 of NW_028295749.1, read as the reverse complement.
CTGTCCCTCCCACGTTTCCGTAACCTCACCTGTGCCCTAAGCCTTGCCGTTTCCTAACCTTAACCCTAGCCCGGAAAGAAAACCCACCACCAGCCCTACACCTTACCCTATGCCGTAGCCTACACCTGGCCCGTACACGGGCACTGACCTGTGCTTCAGCACGTAGCCTGACCCTCCCATGTTACCGTAACCTCACCTGTGCCCTAAGCCTTGCCGTTCCCTAAACCTAACCCTAGCCCGGAAATGAAACCCACCACCAGCCCTAAAACGTACCCACAAGCCGTAGCCTACTCCTGGCCCGTACGCTGGCACTGACCCATGCGTCAGCACGTAGCCTGACCCTCCCACGTTTCTGTACCATCACCTGTGCCCTAAGCCTTGCCGTTCCCTCACCCTCACCCTAGCCCGGAACGGAAACCCACCACCAGCCCTAAACCTTAACCTACGCCGTAGCCTAGTCCTGGCCTATACGGTGGCACTGACCCTTGCGTCAGCATGTAGCCTGACCCTCCCACGTTTCCGTACCCTCACCTGTGCCCTAAGCCTTGCCGTTTCGTAACCCTAACCCTAGCCCGGAACGGAAACCCATCACCAGCCCTACAACTTACCCCCAAGCCGTAGCCTACTCCTGGACCGTTCGGTGGCACTAACCTTAGCATCAGCAAGTAGCCTGACCCTCCCACGTTTCTGTACCCTCACCCGTGCCCTAAGCCTTGCCGTTCCATAACCCTAACCCTAGCGCGGAACGGAAACCCACCACCAGCCCTACAACTTACCCCCAAGCCGTAGCCTACTCCTGGCCCGTTCTGTGGCACTAACCCTAGCATCAGCAAGTAGCCTGACCCTCCCACGTTTCTGTACCCTCACCCGTGCCCTAAGCCTTGCCGTTCCATAACCCTAACGCTAGCCCGGAACGGAAAGCCACCACCAGCCCTAAAACTTAGCCACAAGCCGTAGCCTACTCCTGGCCCGTACGCTGGCACTGACCCGTGCATCAGCACGTAGCCTGACCCTCCCACTTTTCCGTACGCTCACCTGTGCCCTAAGCCTTGCCGTTCCCTAACCCTAACCCTAGCCCGGAACGGAAACCCACCACCAGCCCTACACCATACGCTACACCGTAGCCTACTCCTGGCCCGTACGCTGGCACTGACCCGTGCGTCAGCATGTAGCCTGACCCTCTCACGTTTCCGTACCCTCACATGTGCCCAAAGCCTTGACGTTCCCTATCCCTAAACCCAGCCCGGAACGCAAACCCAACACCAGCCCTACACCATTCCCTACGCCGTAGCCTACTCCTGGCCCGTACGCTGGCACTGATCCGTGCGTCATCACGTAGCCTGACCCTCCCAGTTTTCTGTACACTCACCTGTGCCCTAAGCCTTGCCGTTCCCTTACCCTAACCCTAGCCCGGAACGGAAACCCACCACCCGCCCTACACCTTACCCTATGCCGTAGCCTACTCCTTGCCCGTACCCTGGCACTGACCCGTGCTTCAGCACGTAGCCATACCCTCCCACGTTTCCGTACCCTCACATGTGCCCTAAGCATTGCCGTTCCCTAACCCTAACCCTAGCCCGGAACGGAAACCCCCCACCAGCCCTAAAACTTACCCACAAGCCGTAGACTACTCCTGGCCCGTACGCTGGCACTGACCCGTGCGTCAGCACGTAGCCTGACCCTCCCACGTTTCTCTACCATCACCTGTGCCCTAAGCCTTGCCGTTCCCTCACCCTCACCCTAGCCATGAACAGAAACCCACCACCAGCCCTACAGCTTACCCCCAAGCCGTAGCCTATTCCTGGCCCATACGCTGGCACTGACCCGTGCGTCAGCATGTAGCCTGACTCTCCCACGTTTCCGTACCCTCACCTGTGCCCTAAGCCTTGCCGTTCCCTAACCCTAACCCTAGCCCGGAACGGAAACCCACCACCAGCCCTACAACTAACCCCCAAGCCGTAGGCTACTCCTGGCCAGTACGCTGGAACTGACCCGTGCATCATCACGTACCCTGACCCTCCCACGTTTCCGTACCCTCACCTGGGCCCTAAGCCTTGCCGTTCCCTAACCCTAACCCTAGCCCGGAACTGAAATCCACCACCAGCCCTACACCTTAACCCCAAGCCGTAGCCTACTCCTGGCCCGTACGTTGGCACTGACCCGTGCGTCAGCACGTAGCCTGACCCTCCCACGTTTGCGGACCCTCACCTGTGCCCTAAGCCTTGCCGTTCCCTAACCCTAACCCTAGCCCGGAACGGAAACCCACCACAAGCCCTACACCTTTCCCTACGCCGTAGCCTATACCTGGCTCGTACGCAGGCACTGACCCTTTCATCAGCACGTAGCCTGACCATCCCACGTTTCCGTACCCTCAGCTGTGCCCTAAGCCTTGCCATTCACTAACCCTAACCCTAGCCCGGAACGGAAACCCACCACCAGCCCTACAACTTACCCCAAAGCCGTAGCCTACTCCTGGCCAGTACGCTGGCACTGACACGTGCGTCAGCACGTAGCCTGACCCTCACACGTTTCCGTACCCTCACCTGTGCCCTAAGCCTTGCCGTTCCCTAACCCTAACCTTAGCCCGGAACAGAAACCCACCACCAGCCCTACACTCTACCCTACGCCATAGCCTATTCCTGGCCCGTATGCTGGCACTGACCCGTGCGTCAGCACGTAGCCTGACCCTCCCACGTTTCCGTACCCTCACCTATGCCCTAAGCCTTGTCGTTCCCTAACCCTAAACTTAGCCCAGAACAGAAACCCACCAACAGCCCTACAACTTACCACAATGCCGTAGCCTAATCCTGGCCCATATTCTGGCACTGACCCATGCGTCAGCACGTAGCCTGACCCTCCCATGTTTCCGTAACCTCACATGTGCCCTAAGCCTTGCCATTCCCTAACCCTAACCCTAGCCCGGAACGGAAACCCACCACCAGCCCTAAACCTTACTCTATGCCGTAGACTACACCTGGCCCGTACGCGGGCACTGACCTGTGCTTCAGCACGTAGCCTGACCCTCCAATGTTACTGTACCCTCACGTGTGCCCTAAGCCTTGCCGTTCCCTAACCCTAACTCGAGCCCTGCACGGAATCCCACCACCAGCCCTACACCTTATCGTAGGCCGTAGCCTAGTCCTGGCCCGTACGCTGGCACTGACCCGTGCGTCAGCATGTAGCCTGACCCTCCCACGTTTCTGTACCCTCACCTGTGCCCTAAGCCTTGCCATTCCCTAACCCTAACCCTAGCCCGGAACGGAAACCCACCACAATCCCTACACCTTACCATACGCCGTAGCCTACTCCTGGCCCGTACGCTGGCACTGACCCGTGAGTCAGCACGTAAACTGACCCTCCCACGTTTCTGTACCCTCAACTGTGCCCTAAGACTTGCCGTTCCCTCACCCTAACCCTAGCCAAGAACGGAAACCCACCAGCATCCCTAAACCTTACCCTACACCATAGCCTACTCCTGGCCCGTACGCTGGCACTGAACCGTGCGTCAGCACGTAGCCTGACCCTCACACGTTTCGGTACACTCACCTGTGCCCTAAGCCTTGTCGTTCCCTAACCCTAACCCTAGTCCGGAACGGAAACCCACCACCAGCCCTACAGCTTATCCCCAATCCATAGCCTATTCCTGGCCCATACGCTGGCACTGACCCGTGCTTCAGCATGTAGCCTGTCCCGCCCACGTTTCCGTACCCTCACCCGTGCCCTAAGCCTTGCCGTTCCATAACCCTAACCCTAGCCCGGAATGGAAACCCACCACCAGCCCTACACCTTACCCCCAAGCCGTAGCCTACTCCTGGCCCATATGCTGGCACTGACCCGTGCGTCAGCATGTAGCGTGACCCTCCCACGTTTCCGTAACCTCACCTGTGCCCTAAGACTTGACGTTCCCTAACCATAACCCTAGCCCGGAATGGAAACCCACCACCAGCCCTACACCTTACCCTATGCTGTAGCCTACACCTGGCCCGTATGCGGGCACTGACCCGTTCGTCAGCACGTAGCCTGACCCTCCCACGTTTCCGTACCCTCACCTGTGCCATAAGACTTGCCGTTCCCTAACCCTAACCCTAGCCCTGAACGGAAAGACACCTCCAGCCCTAAAACTTAGCCACAAGCCGTAGCCTACTCCTGGCCCGTACGCTGGCACTGACCCATGCATCAGCACGTAGCCTGACCCTCCCACTTTCCCGTACCCTCACCTGTGCCCTAAGCCTTGCCGTTCCCTAACCCTAACCCTAGCCCGGAACGGAAACCCACCACCAGCCCTACACCATACGCTACACCGTAGCCTACTCCTGGCCCGTACGCTGGCACTGACCCGTGCGTCAGCATGTAGCCTGACCCTCTCACGTTTCCGTGCCCTCACATGTGCCCTAAGCCTTGACGTTCCCTATCCCTAAACCCAGCCCGGAACGCAAGCCCACCACCAGCCCTACACCTTTCCCTACGCCGTAGCCTACTCCTGGCCCGTACGCTGGCACTGACCCGTGCGTCATCACGTAGCCTGACCCTCCCACTTTTCCGTACCCTCACCTGTGCCCTAAGCCTTGCCGTTCCCTTACCCTAACACTAGCCCGGAACGGAAACCCACCACCCGCCCTACACCTTACCCTATGCCGTAGCCTACTCCTTGCCCGTACCCTGGCACTGACCCGTGCTTCAGCACGTAGCCATACCCTCCCACGTTTCCGTACCCTCACATGTGCCCTAAGCCTTGCCTTTCCCTAACCCTAACCCTAGCCGGGAACGGAAACCCACCACCAGCCCTAAAACTTACGCACAAGCCGTAGACAACTCCTGGCCCGTACGATGGCACTGACCCGTGCGTCAGCACGTAGCCTGACCCTCCCACGTTTCTCTACCATCACCTGTGCCCTAAGCCTTGCCGTTCCCTCACCCTCACCCTAGCCATGAACAGAAACCCACCAGGAGCCCTACACCTTACCCTACGCCGTAGCCTACCCCTGGCACGTACGCTGGCACTGACACGTGCGTCAGCATGTAGCCTGAACCTCACACGTTTCCGTACCCTCACCTGTACCCTAAGCCTTGCCATTCCCTAACCCTAAACCTAGTCCGGAACGGAAACCCACCACCAGCCCTACAGCTTACCCCCAAGCCATAGCCTATTCCTGGCCCATACGCTGGCACTGACCCGTGCGTCAGCATGTAGCCTGACTCTCCCACGTTTACGTACCCTCACCTGTGCCCTCAGCCTTGCCGTTCTCTAACCCTAACCCTAGCCCGGAACGGAAACCCACCACCAGCGCTACACCTAACCCCCAAGCCGTAGGCTACTCCTGGCCAGGACGCTGGCATTGACCCGTGCATCATCACGTACCCTGACACTCCCACGTTTCCGTACCCTCACCTGGGCCCTAAGCCTTGCCGTTCCCTAACCCTAACCCGGAACGGAAACCCACCACAAGCCCTACACCGTTCCCTACGCTTTAGCCTATTCCTGGCTCGTACGCAGGCACTGACCCTTTCATCAGCACGTAGCCTGACCATCCCAAGTTTCCGTAACCTCACCTGTGCCCTAAGCCTTGCCGTTCACTAACCCTAACCCTAGCCCGGAACGGAAACCCACGACCAGCCCTACACCTTACCCCAAAGCCGTAGCCTACTCCTGGCCGGTACACTGGCACTGACCCGTGCGTCATCACGTAGCCTGACCCTCCCACATTTCCGTACCCTCACCTGTGCCCTAAGCTTTGCCGTTCCCTAACCCTAACTGTAGCCCGGAACAGAAACCCACCACCAGCCCTATACCTTTCCCTAAGCCGTAGCATATTCCTGACCCGTACACAGGCACTGACCCTTTCATCAGCACGGAGCCTGACCCTCCCACGTTTCCGTACCCTCACCTGTGCCCTAAGCCTTGCCGTTCCCTAACCCTTACCCTAGCCCAGAACAGAAACCCACCACGAGCCCTAAACCTTACCCACAAGCCGTAGCCTACTCCTGGCCCATACACTGGCACTGACCCGTGCGTCAGCACGTAGCCTGACCCTCCCACTTTTATGTACCCTTACCTGAGCCCTAAGCCTTGCCGTTCCCTAACCCTAACCCTAGCCCGGAACGGAATCCCACCACCAGCCCTACACATTACCATATGTCGTAGCCTACTCCTGCCCGGTACGCTGCCACTGAGCCGTGCATCAGCACGTAGCCTGACCCTCCCACGTTTCCGTACCCTCAGCTGTGCCCTACGCCTTGCCGTTCCCTAACCCTATCCCTAGCCCGGAACGGAAACCCACCTCCAGCCCTACACCTTTCCCTACGCCGTAACGTATTCTTGGCTCATACGCAGGCACTGGCCCTTTCATCAGCAAGTAGACTGACCCTCCCACGTTTCCGTACCCTCACCTGTGCCCTAAGCCTTGCCGTTCACTAACCCTAACCCTAGTACGGAACGGAAACCCACCACCAGCCCTAAACCTTAACCTCCGCCGTAGCCTACTCCTGGCCTGTACGTTGGCACTGACCCTTGCGTCAGCATGTAGCCTGACCCTCCCACGTTTCCATACCCTCATCTGTGCCCTAAGCCTTGCCGTTCCGTAACCCTAACCCTAGCCCGGAACGGAAACCCACCACCAGCCCTACACCTTACCCCCAAGCCGTAGCCTAATCCTGGCCCGTTCGGTGGCACTAACCCTAGCATCAGCAAGTAGCCTGACCCTCCCAAGTTTCTGTACCCTCACCCTGGCCCTAAGCCTTGCCGTTCCGTAACACTAACCCTAGGCCGGAATGGAAACCCACCACCAGCCCTACAACTTACCCCCAAGCCGTAGCCTACTCCTGGCCCGTACGCTGGCACTGACACGTGCCTCAGCACGTAGCCAAACCCTCCCAAGTTTCCGTACCCTCACATGTGCCCAAAGCCTTGCCGTTCCCTAACCCTAACTCTAGCCCGGAACGAAAACCCACCACCAGCCCTACACCTTACACTACGCCGTAGCCTAAACCTGGCCCGTACGCTGGCACTGACCCGTGCGTCAGCACGTAGCCTGACCCTCCCACGTTTCTGTACCCTCACCTGTGCCCTAAGCCTTGCCGTTCACTAACCCTAACCCTAGACCTGAACGGAAACACACCACCAGCCCTACACCTTACGCCCAAGCCGTAGCCTACTCCTGGCCGGTACGCTGGCACTGACACGTGCGTCAGCACGTAGCCTGACCCTCACACGTTTCCGTACCCTCACCTGTGCCCTAATCCTTGCCGTTTCCTAACCCTAACCCTAGCCCGGAACAGAAACCCACCACCAGCCCTACACTCTACCCTACGCCATAGCCTATTCCTGGCCCGTACGCTGGCACTGAGCCGTGCGTCAGCACGTAGCCTGACCCTCACACGTTTCCGTACCCTCACCTGTGCCCTAAGCCTTGCCGTTCCCTAACCGTAACCCTAGTCCGGAACGGAAACCCAACACCAGCCCTACAGCTTACCCCAAAGCCATAGCCTATTCCTGGCCCGTACGCTGGCACTGAACCGTGCGTCAGCATGCAGCCTGACCCTCCCACGTTTCCGTACCCTCACCTGTGCCCTAAGCTTTGCCGTTCCCTAACCCTAACCCTAGCCCGGAACGGAAACCCACCACCAGCCCTAAACGTAACCCCCAAGCCGTAGCTTACTCCTGGCCAGTACGCTGGCACTGACCCGTGCATCATCACGTAGCCTGACCCTCCCACGTTTCCGTACCCTCACCTGTGCCCTAAGCCTTGCCGTTCCCTAACCCTAACCGTAGCCCGGAAGGGAATCCCACCACCAGCCCTACACCTTACCCCCAAGTCGTAGCCTCCATCTGGCCCGTACGCTGGCACAGACCCGTGCGTCAGCACGAAGCCTGACCCTCCCCCGTTTGTGGACCCTCACCTGTGCCCTAAGCCTTGCCGTTCCCTAACCCTAACCCTAGCCCGGAACGGAAACCCACCTCCAGCCCTACACCTTTCCCTACGCCGTAACGTATTCTTGGCTCATACGCAGGCACTGACCCTTTCATCAGCAAGTAGACTGACCCTCCCACGTTTCCGTACCCTCACTTGTGCCCTAAGCCTTGCCGTTCACTAACCCTAACCCTAGCCCGGAACGGAAACCCACCACCAGCCCTACACCTTACTCCATGCCGTAGCCTACACCTGGCCCGTACGCGGGCACTGACCTGTGCTTCAGCACGTAGCCTGACCCTCCCATGTTACCGTATTCTCACCTGTGCCCTAAGCCTTGCCGTTCCCTAACCCTAACCCTAGCCCGGCACAGAATCCCACCACCAGCCCTACACCTTATCGTATGCCGTAGCCTAGTCCTGGCCCGTACGCTGGCACTGACCCGTGTGTCAGCATGTAGCCTGACCCTCCCACGTTTCCGTAACCTCACCTGTTCCCTAATCCTTGCCGTTCCCTAACCCGAAACCTAGCCCGGAACAGAAACCCACCACCAGCCCTACACCTTACCCCAAGCCGTAGCCTATTCCTGGCCCGTACACAGGCACTGACCCTTTCATCAGCACGTAGCCTGACCCTCCCACGTTTCCGTACCCTCATCTGTGCCCTAAGCCTTGCCGTTCCCTAACCCTAACCCTAGCCCGGAACGGAAACCCACCACCAGACCTACACCTTACCCCCAAGCCGTAGCCTAATCCTGGCCCGTTCGGTGCCACTAACCCTAGCATCAGCAAGTAGCCTGACCCTCCCAAGTTTCTGTACACTCACCCGTGCCCTAAGCCTTGCCGTTCCGTAACACTTACCCTAGCCCGGAACGGAAACCCACCACCAGCCCTACACCTTACCCCCAAGCCGTAGCCTACTCCTGGCCCGTACGCTGGCACTGACCCGTGCGTCAGCACGTAGCCATACCCTCCCAAGTTTCCGTACCCTCACATGTGCCCAAAGCCTTGCCGATCCCTAACCCTAACTCTAGCCCGGAACGAAAACCCACCACCAGCCCTACACCTTACACTACGCCGTAGCCTAAACCTGGCCCGTACGCTGGCACTGACCCGTGTGTCAGCACGTAGCCTGACCCTCCCACGTTTCCGTACCATCACCTGTGCGCTAAGCCTTGCCGTTCCCTAACCCTAACCCTAACCCGGTACGGAAACCCACCACCATCCCTAAACCTTTCCCTACTGGGTAGCCTACTCCTCGCCCGTACGCTCGCACTGACCCGTGCGTCAGCATGTAGTTTGACCCTCCCACGTTTCCGTACCCTCACCTGGGCCCTAAACCTTGCCATTCCCTAACACTAACCTTACCCCGGAACGGAAACCCATCACCAGCCCTACACCTTACCCTATGCCGTAGCCTACACCTGGCCCATACGCGGGCACTGACCTGTGCTTCAGCACGTAGCCTGACCCTCCCACGTTTGCGGACCCTCACCTGTGCCCTAAGACTTGCCGTTCCCTAACCCTAACCCTAGCCCGGAACGGAAACCCGCCACCAGCCCTACACCTTTCCCTACGCCGTAGCCTATTCCTGGCTCGTACGCAGGCACTGACACTTTCATCAGCACTTAGCCTGACCCTCCCACGTTTCTGTACCCTCACCTGTGCCCTAAGCCTTGCCGTTCACTAACCCTAACCCTAGCCCGGAACGGAAACACACCACCAGCCCTACAACTTACCCCCAAGCCGTAGCCTACTCCTGGCCGGTACGCTGGCACTGACACGTGCGTCAGCACGTAGCCTGACCCTCACACGTTTCCGTACCCTCACCTGTGCCCTAAGCCTTGCCGTTTCCTAACCCTAACCCTAGCCCGGAACAGAAACCCACCACCAGCCCTACACTCTACCCTACGCCATAGCTTATTCCTGGCCCGTACGCTGGCACTGAGCCGTGCGTCAGCAAGTAGCCTGACCCTCCCACGTTTCCGTACGCTCACCTGTGCCCTAAGCCTTGACGTTCCCTAACCCTAAACCTAGCCCGAAACAGAAAACCACCACAAGCCCTACAAATTACCACCACGCCGTAGCCTACTGCTGGCCCATAGGCTGGCACTGACCCTGCGTCAAAACGTAGCCTGTCCCTCCCACGTTTCCGTAACCTCACCTGTGCCCTAAGCCTTGCCGTTTCCTAACCTTAACCCTAGCCCGGAAAGAAAACCCACCACCAGCCCTACACCTTACCCTATGCCGTAGCCTACACCTGGCCCGTACACGGGCACTGACCTGTGCTTCAGCACGTAGCCTGACCCTCCCATGTTACCGTAACCTCACCTGTGCCCTAAGCCTTGCCGTTCCCTAAACCTAACCCTAGCCCGGAAATGAAACCCACCACCAGCCCTAAAACGTACCCACAAGCCGTAGCCTACTCCTGGCCCGTACGCTGGCACTGACCCATGCGTCAGCACGTAGCCTGACCCTCCCACGTTTCTGTACCATCACCTGTGCCCTAAGCCTTGCCGTTCCCTCACCCTCACCCTAGCCCGGAACGGAAACCCACCACCAGCCCTAAACCTTAACCTACGCCGTAGCCTAGTCCTGGCCTATACGGTGGCACTGACCCTTGCGTCAGCATGTAGCCTGACCCTCCCACGTTTCCGTACCCTCACCTGTGCCCTAAGCCTTGCCGTTTCGTAACCCTAACCCTAGCCCGGAACGGAAACCCATCACCAGCCCTACAACTTACCCCCAAGCCGTAGCCTACTCCTGGACCGTTCGGTGGCACTAACCTTAGCATCAGCAAGTAGCCTGACCCTCCCACGTTTCTGTACCCTCACCCGTGCCCTAAGCCTTGCCGTTCCATAACCCTAACCCTAGCGCGGAACGGAAACCCACCACCAGCCCTACAACTTACCCCCAAGCCGTAGCCTACTCCTGGCCCGTTCTGTGGCACTAACCCTAGCATCAGCAAGTAGCCTGACCCTCCCACGTTTCTGTACCCTCACCCGTGCCCTAAGCCTTGCCGTTCCATAACCCTAACGCTAGCCCGGAACGGAAAGCCACCACCAGCCCTAAAACTTAGCCACAAGCCGTAGCCTACTCCTGGCCCGTACGCTGGCACTGACCCGTGCATCAGCACGTAGCCTGACCCTCCCACTTTTCCGTACGCTCACCTGTGCCCTAAGCCTTGCCGTTCCCTAACCCTAACCCTAGCCCGGAACGGAAACCCACCACCAGCCCTACACCATACGCTACACCGTAGCCTACTCCTGGCCCGTACGCTGGCACTGACCCGTGCGTCAGCATGTAGCCTGACCCTCTCACGTTTCCGTACCCTCACATGTGCCCAAAGCCTTGACGTTCCCTATCCCTAAACCCAGCCCGGAACGCAAACCCACCACCAGCCCTACACCTTTCCCTACGCCGTAGCCTACTCCTGGCCCGTACGCTGGCACTGATCCGTGCGTCATCACGTAGCCTGACCCTCCCACTTTTCTGTACACTCACCTGTGCCCTAAGCCTTGCCGTTCCCTTACCCTAACCCTAGCCCGGAACGGAAACCCACCACCCGCCCTACACCTTACCCTATGCCGTAGCCTACTCCTTGCCCGTACCCTGGCACTGACCCGTGCTTCAGCACGTAGCCATACCCTCCCACGTTTCCGTACCCTCACATGTGCCCTAAGCATTGCCGTTCCCTAACCCTAACCCTAGCCCGGAACGGAAACCCCCCACCAGCCCTAAAACTTACCCACAAGCCGTAGACTACTCCTGGCCCGTACGCTGGCACTGACCCGTGCGTCAGCACGTAGCCTGACCCTCCCACGTTTCTCTACCATCACCTGTGCCCTAAGCCTTGCCGTTCCCTCACCCTCACCCTAGCCATGAACAGAAACCCACCACCAGCCCTACAGCTTACCCCCAAGCCGTAGCCTATTCCTGGCCCATACGCTGGCACTGACCCGTGCGTCAGCATGTAGCCTGACTCTCCCACGTTTCCGTACCCTCACCTGTGCCCTAAGCCTTGCCGTTCCCTAACCCTAACCCTAGCCCGGAACGGAAACCCACCACCAGCCCTACAACTAACCCCCAAGCCGTAGGCTACTCCTGGCCAGTACGCTGGAACTGACCCGTGCATCATCACGTACCCTGACCCTCCCACGTTTCCGTACCCTCACCTGGGCCCTAAGCCTTGCCGTTCCCTAACCCTAACCCTAGCCCGGAACTGAAATCCACCACCAGCCCTACACCTTAACCCCAAGCCGTAGCCTACTCCTGGCCCGTACGTTGGCACTGACCCGTGCGTCAGCACGTAGCCTGACCCTCCCACGTTTGCGGACCCTCACCTGTGCCCTAAGCCTTGCCGTTCCCTAACCCTAACCCTAGCCCGGAACGGAAACCCACCACAAGCCCTACACCTTTCCCTACGCCGTAGCCTATACCTGGCTCGTACGCAGGCACTGACCCTTTCATCAGCACGTAGCCTGACCATCCCACGTTTCCGTACCCTCAGCTGTGCCCTAAGCCTTGCCATTCACTAACCCTAACCCTAGCCCGGAACGGAAACCCACCACCAGCCCTACAACTTACCCCAAAGCCGTAGCCTACTCCTGGCCAGTACGCTGGCACTGACACGTGCGTCAGCACGTAGCCTGACCCTCACACGTTTCCGTACCCTCACCTGTGCCCTAAGCCTTGCCGTTCCCTAACCCTAACCTTAGCCCGGAACAGAAACCCACCACCAGCCCTACACTCTACCCTACGCCATAGCCTATTCCTGGCCCGTATGCTGGCACTGACCCGTGCGTCAGCACGTAGCCTGACCCTCCCACGTTTCCGTACCCTCACCTATGCCCTAAGCCTTGTCGTTCCCTAACCCTAAACTTAGCCCAGAACAGAAACCCACCAACAGCCCTACAACTTACCACAATGCCGTAGCCTAATCCTGGCCCATATTCTGGCACTGACCCATGCGTCAGCACGTAGCCTGACCCTCCCATGTTTCCGTAACCTCACATGTGCCCTAAGCCTTGCCATTCCCTAACCCTAACCCTAGCCCGGAACGGAAACCCACCACCAGCCCTAAACCTTACTCTATGCCGTAGACTACACCTGGCCCGTACGCGGGCACTGACCTGTGCTTCAGCACGTAGCCTGACCCTCCAATGTTACTGTACCCTCACGTGTGCCCTAAGCCTTGCCGTTCCCTAACCCTAACTCGAGCCCTGCACGGAATCCCACCACCAGCCCTACACCTTATCGTAGGCCGTAGCCTAGTCCTGGCCCGTACGCTGGCACTGACCCGTGCGTCAGCATGTAGCCTGACCCTCCCACGTTTCTGTACCCTCACCTGTGCCCTAAGCCTTGCCATTCCCTAACCCTAACCCTAGCCCGGAACGGAAACCCACCACAATCCCTACACCTTACCATACGCCGTAGCCTACTCCTGGCCCGTACGCTGGCACTGACCCGTGAGTCAGCACGTAAACTGACCCTCCCACGTTTCTGTACCCTCAACTGTGCCCTAAGACTTGCCGTTCCCTCACCCTAACCCTAGCCAAAAACGGAAACCCACCAGCATCCCTAAACCTTACCCTACACCATAGCCTACTCCTGGCCCGTACGCTGGCACTGAACCGTGCGTCAGCACGTAGCCTGACCCTCACACGTTTCGGTACACTCACCTGTGCCCTAAGCCTTGTCGTTCCCTAACCCTAACCCTAGTCCGGAACGGAAACCCACCACCAGCCCTACAGCTTATCCCCAATCCATAGCCTATTCCTGGCCCATACGCTGGCACTGACCCGTGCTTCAGCATGTAGCCTGTCCCGCCCACGTTTCCGTACCCTCACCTGTGCCCTAAGCCTTGCCGTTCCCTAACCCTAACACTAGCCCGGAACGGAAATCCACTACCAGCCCTACACCTTATCGTATGCCGTAGCCTCGTCCTGGCCCGTATGCTGGCACCGACCCGTGCGTCAGCATGTAGCCTGACCCTCCCACGTTTCCATAACCTCACCTGTGCCCTAAGCCTTGCCGTTCCCTAACCCTAACCCTAGCCCGGAACAGAAAACCACCACCAGCCCTATACATTTCCCTATGCCGTAGCTTATTCCTGGCTCGTACACAGGCACTGACACTTTCATCAGCACGTAGCCTGACCCTCCCACGTTTCCGTACCCTCACCTGTGCCCTAAGCCTTGCCCTTCCCTACACCTAACACTAGCCCGGCACGGAAACCCACCACCAGCCCTACACTTTACCCTACGCCGTAGCCTACTCCTGGCCCGAACCTGGCAATGACACGTGCGTGAGCACGTAGCCTGACCCTCCCACGTTTCCGTACCCTCACCTGTGACCTAAGCCTTGCCGTTCCCTAACCCTAACCGTAGCCCGGAACAGAAACCCACCACCAGTCCTACACATTAACCTACGCAGTAGCCTTGTCCTGGCCTGTACGGTGGCACAGACACTTGCGTCAGCATGTAGCCTGACCCTCCCATGTTTCCGTACCCTCACCTGTGCCCTAAGCCTTGCCGTTCCGTAACCCTAACCCTAGCCCGGAATGGAAACCCACCACCAGCCCTACAACTTACCCCCAAGCCGTAGCCTACTCCTGGCCCGTTCGGTGGCACTAACCCTAGCATCAGCAAGTAGCCTGACACTCCCACGTTTCTGTACCCTCACCCGTGCCCTAAGCCTTGCCGTTCCATAACCCTAACCCTAGCCCGGAATGGAAACCCACCACCAGCCCTACACCTTACCCCCAAGCCGTAGCCTACTCCTGGCCCATATGCTGGCACTGACCCGTGCGTCAGCACGTAGCGTGACCCTCCCACGTTTCTGTAACCTCACCTGTGCCCTAAGACTTGACGTTCCCTAACCATAACCCTAGCCCGGAATGGAAACCCACCACCAGCCCTACACCTTACCCTATGCTGTAGCCTACACCTGGCCCGTATGCGGGCACTGACCCGTTCGTCAGCACGTAGCCTGACCCTCCCACGTTTCCGTACCCTCACCTGTGCCCTAAGACTTGCTGTTCCCTAACCCTAACCCTAGCCCGGAACGGAAAGACACCACCAGCCCTAAAACTTAGCCACAAGCCGTAGCCTACTCCTGGCCCGTACACTGGCACTGACCCGTGCATCAGCACGTACTCTGACCCTCCCACTTTCCCGTACCCTCACCTGTGCCCTAAGCCTTGCCGTTCCCTAACCCTAACCCTAGCCCGGAACGGAAACCCACCACCATCCCTACACCATACGCTACACCGTAGCCTACTCCTGGCCCGTATGCTGGCACTGACCCGTGCGTCATCATGTAGCCTGACCCTCTCACGTTTCCGTGCCCTCACATGTGCCCTAAGCCTTGACGTTCCCTATCCCTAAACCCAGCCCGGAACGCAAACCCACCACCAGCCCTACACCTTTCCCTACGCCGTAGCCTACTCCTGGCCCGTACGCTGGCACTGACCCGTGCGTCATCACGTAGCCTGACCCTCCCACTTTTCCGTACCCTCACCTGTGCCCTAAGCCTTGCCGTTCCCTTACCCTAACACTAGCCCGGAACGGAAACCCACCACCCGCCCTACACCTTACCATATGCCGTAGCCTACTCCTTGCCCGTACCCTGGCACTGACCCGTGCTTCAGCACGTAGCCATACCCTCCCACGTTTCCGTACCCTCACATGTGCCCTAAGCCTTGCCGTTCCCTAACCCTAACCCTAGCCGGGAACGGAAACCCACCACCAGCCCTAAAACTTACGCACAAGCCGTAGACTACTCCTGGACCGTACGATGGCACTGACCCGTGCGTCAGCACGTAGCCTGACCCTCCCACGTTTCTCTACCATCACCTGTGCCCTAAGCCTTGCCGTTCCCTCACCCTCACCCTAGCCATGAACAGAAACCCACCAGGAGCCCTACACCTTACCCTACGCCGTAGCCTACCCCTGGCACGTACGCTGGCACTGACACGTGCGTCAGCATGTAGCCTGAACCTCACACGTTTCCGTACCCTCACCTGTGCCCTAAGCCTTGCCATTCCCTAACCCTAACCCTAGTCCGGAACGGAAACCCACCACCAGCCCTACAGCTTACCCCCAAGCCATAGCCTATTCCTGGCCCATACGCTGGCACTGACCCGTGCGTCAGCATGTAGCCTGACTCTCCCACGTTTACGTACCCTCACCTGTGCCCTAAGCCTTGCCGTTCTCTAACCCTAACCCTAGCCCGGAACGGAAACCCACCACCAGCGCTACACCTAACCCCCAAGCCGTAGGCTACTCCTTGCCAGTACGCTGGCATTGACCCGTGCATCATCACGTACCCTGACACTCCCACGTTTCCGTACCCTCACCTGGGCCCTAAGCCTTGCCGTTCCCTAACCCTAACCCGGAACGGAAACCCACCACAAGCCCTACACCGTTCCCTACGCTTTAGCCTATTCCTGGCTCGTACGCAGGCACTGACCCTTTCATCAGCACGTAGCCTGACCATCCCAAGTTTCCGTACCCTCACCTGTGCCCTAAGCCTTGCCGTTCACTAACCCTAACCCTAGCTCGGAACGGAAACCCACCAACAGCCCTACACCTTACCCCAAAGCCGTAGCCTACTCCTGGCCGGTACGCTGGCACTGACCCGTGCGTCATCACGTAGCCTGACCCTCCCACATTTCCGTACCCTCACCTGTGCCCTAAGCTTTGCCGTTCCCTAACCCTAACTGTAGCCCGGAACAGAAACCCACCACCAGCCATATACCTTTCCCTACGCCGTAGCATATTCCTGACCCGTACACAGGCACTGACCCTTTCATCAGCACGGAGCCTGACCCTCCCACGTTTCCGTACCCTCACCTGTGCCCTAAGCCTTGCCATTCCCTAACCCTTACCCTAGCACAGAACAGAAACCCACCACGAGCCCTAAACCTTACCCACAAGCCGTAGCCTACTCCTGGCCCATACACTGGCACTGACCCGTGCGTCAGCACGTAGCCTGACCCTCCCACTTTTATGTACCCTTACCTGAGCCCTAAGCCTTGCCGTTCCCTAACCCTAACCCTAGCCCGGAACGGAATCCCACCACCAGCCCTACACCTTACCATATGCCGTAGCCTACTCCTGCCCGGTACGCTGCCACTGAGCCGTGCATCAGCACGTAGCCTGACCCTCCCACGTTTCCGTACCCTCAGCTGTGCCCTACGCCTTGCCGTTCCCTAACCCTATCCCTAGCCCGGAACAGAAACCCACCTCCAGCCCTACACCTTTCCCTACGCCGTAACGTATTCTTGGCTCATACGCAGGCACTGACCCTTTCATCAGCAAGTAGACTGACCCTCCCACGTTTCCGTACCCTCACCTGTGCCCTAAGCCTTGCCGTTCACTAACCCTAACCCTAGCCCGGAACGGAAACCCACCACCAGCCCTACACCTTACCCCCAAGCCGTAGCCTAATCCTGGCCCGTTCGGTGGCACTAACCCTAGCATCAGCAAGTAGCCTGACCCTCCCAAGTTTCTGTACCCTCACCCTTGCCCTAAGCCTTGACGTTCCGTAACACTAACCCTAGCCCGGAATGGAAACCCACCACAAGTCCTAAAACTTACCCCCAAGCCGTAGCCTACTCCTGGCCCGTACGCTGGCACTGACCCGTGCGTCAGCACGTAGCCTGACCCTCCCACGTTTCCGTACCATCACCTGTGCGCTAAGCCTTGCCGTTCCCTAACCCTAACCCTAACCCGGTACGGAAACCCACCACCATCCCTAAACCTATCCCTACTGGGTAGCCTACTCCTCGCCCGTACGCTCGCACTGACCCGTGCGTCAGCATGTAGTTTGACCCTCCCACGTTTCTGTACCCTCACCTGGGCCCTAAACCTTGCCATTCCCTAACACTAACCTTACCCCGGAACGGAAACCCATCACCAGCCCTACACCTAACCCTATGCCGTAGCCTACACCTGGCCCATACGCGGGCACTGACCTGTGCTTCAGCACGTAGCCTGACCCTCCCACGTTTGCGGACCCTCACCTGTGCCCTAAGACTTGCCGTTCCCTAACCCTAACCCTAGCCCGGAACGGAAACCCACCACCAGCCCTACACCTTTCCCTACGCCGTAGCCTATTCCTGGCTCGTACGCAGGCACTGACACTTTCATCAGCACTTAGCATGACCCTCCCAAGTTTCTGTACCCTCACCTGTGCCCTAAGCCTTGCCGTTCACTAACCCTAACGCTAGCCCGGAACGGAAACACACCACCAGCCCTACAACTTACACCCAAGCCGTAGCCTACTCCTGGCCGGTACGGTGGCACTGACACGTGCGTCAGCACGTAGCCTAACCCTCACACGTTTCCGTACCCTCACCTGTGCCCTAAGCCTTGCCGTTTCCTAACCCTAACCCTAGCCCGGAACAGAAACCCACCACAAGCCCTACACTCTACCCTACGCCATAGCTTATTCCTGGACCGTACGCTGGCACTGAGCCGTGCGTCAGCAAGTAGCCTGACCCTCCCACGTTTCCGTACCCTCACCTGTGCCCTAAGCCTTGACGTTCCCTAACCCTAACCCTAGCCCTAAACAGAAAACCACCACAAGCCCTACAAATTACCACCACGCCGTAGCCTACTCCTGGCCCATAGGCTGGCACTGACCCGTGCGTCAGCACGTAGCCTGTCCCTCCCACGTTTCCGTAACCTCACCTGTGCCCTAAGCTTGCCGTTTCCTAACCTTATCCCTAGCCCGGAAAAAAAACCCACCACCAGCCCTACACCTTACCCTATGCCGTAGCCTACACCTGTCCCATACACGGGCACTGACCTGTGCTTCAGCACGTAGCCTGACCCTCCCATGTTACCGTAACCTCACCTGTGCCCTAAGCCTTGCCGTTCCCTATCCCTAACCCTAGCCCGGAAATGAAACCCACCACCAGCCCTAAAACGTACCCACAAGCCGTAGCCTACTCCTGGCCCGTACGCTGGCACTGACCAATGCGTCAGCACGTAGCCTGACCCTCCCACGTTTCTGTACCATCACCTGTGCCCTAAGCCTTGCCGTTCCCTCACCCTCACCCTAGCCCGGAACGGAAACCCACCACCAGCCCTACACCTTAACCTACACCGTAGCCTAGTCCTGGCCTGTACGGTGGCCCTGACCCTTGCGTCAGCATGTAGCCTGACCCTCCCACGTTTCCGTACCCTCACCTGTGCCCTAAGCCTTGCCGTTCCCTCACCCTAACCCTAGCCAAGAACGGAAACCCACCAGCATCCCTAAACCTTACCCTACACCATAGCCTACTCCTGGCCCGTACACTGGCACAGACCCGTGCGTCAGCACGAAACCTGACCCTCCCACGATTGTGGACCCTCACCTGTGCCCTAAGCCTTGCCGTTCCCTAACCCTAACCCTAGCCCGGAACGGAAACCCACCACCAGCTCTACACCTTATCGTATGCCGTAGCCTAGTCCTGGCCCGTACGCTGGCACTGACCCATGCGTCAGCATGTAGCCTGACCCTCCCACGTTTCCGTACCCTCATCTGTGACCTAAGCCTTGCCGTTCCCTAACCCTAACCCTAGCCCGGAACAGAAACCCACCACCAGCCCTACACATTAACCTAAGCCGTAGCCTTGTCCTGGCCTATACGGTGGCACTGACCCTTGTGTCAGCATGTAGCCTGAACCTCCCACGTTTCCGTACCCTCACCTGTGCCCTAAGCCTTGCCGTTCCGTAACCCTAACCCTAGCCCGGAATGGAAACCCACCACCAACCCTAAAACTTACCCCCAAGCCGTAGCCTACTCCTGGCCCGTTCGGTGGCACTAACCCTAGCATCAGCAAGTAGCCTGACACTCCCACGTTTCTGTACCCTCACCCGTGCCCTAAGCATTGCCGTTCCATAACCCTAACCCTAGCCCGGAATGGAAACCCACCACCAGCCCTACAACTTACCCCCAAGCCGTAGCCTACTCCTGGCCCATATGCTGGCACTGACCCATGCGTCAGCACGTAGCGTGACCCTCCCACGTTTCCGTACCCTCACCTGTGCCCTAAGACTTGACGTTCCCTAACCATAACCCTAGCCCGGAATGGAAACCCACCACCAGCCCTACACCTTACCCTATGCTGTAGCCTACACCTGGCCCGTATGCGGGCACTGACCCGTTCGTCTGCACGTAGCCTGACCCTCCCACGTTTCCGTACCCTCAACTGTGCCCTAAGACTTGCCGTTCCCTAACCCTAACCCTAGCCCAGAACGGAAAGACACCACCAGCCCTAAAACTTACCCACAAGCCGTAGCCTACTCCTGGCCCATACGCTGGCACTGACCCGTGCATCAGCACGTAGCCTGACCCTCCCACTTTTCCGTACCCTCACCTGTGCCCTAAGCCTTGCCGTTCCCTAACCCTAACCCTAGCCCTAAACGGAAACCCACCACCAGCCCTACACCATACGCTACACCGTAGCCTACTCCTGGCCCGTACGCTGGCACTGACCCGTGCGTCAGCATGTAGCCTGACCCTCTCACGTTTCCGTACCCTCACATGTGCCCTAAGCCTTGACGTTCCCTATCCCTAAACCCAGCCCGGAACGCAAACCCACCACCAGCCCTACACCTTTCCCTACGCCGTAGCCTACTCCTGGCCCGTACGATGGCACTGACCCGTGCGTCATCACGTAGCCTGACCCTCCCACTTTTCCGTTCCCTCACCTGTGCCGAAAGCCTTGCCGTTCCCTTACGCTAACCCTAGCCCAGAACGGAAACCCACCACCCGCCCTACACCTTACCCTATGCCGTAGCCTACTCCTTGCCCGTACCCTGGCACTGACCCGTGCTTCAGCACGTAGCCATACCCTCCCACGTTTCCGTACCCTCACATGTGCCCTAAGCCTTGCCGTTCCCTAACCCTAACCCTAGCCGGGAACGGAAACCCACCACCAGCCCTAAAACTTACGCACAAGCCGTAGACTACTCCTGGCCCGTACGCTGGCACTGACCCGTGCGTCAGCACGTAGCCTGACCCTCCCACGTTTCTCTACCATCACCTGTGCCCTAAGCCTTGCCGTTCCCTCACCCTCACCCTAGCCATGAACAGAAACCCACCAGCAGCCCTAAACCTTACCCTACGCCGTAGCCTACCCCTGGCACGTACGCTGGCACTGACACGTGTGTCAGCATGTAGCCTGAACCTCACACGTTTCCGTACCCTCACCTGTGCCCTAAGCCTTGCCATTCCCTAACCCTAACCCTAGTCCGGAACCGAAACCCACCACCAGCCCTAGAGCTTACCCCCAAGCCATAGCCTATTCCTGGCCCATACGCTGGCACTGACCCGTGCGTCAGCATGTAGCCTGACTCTCCCCCGTTTCCGTACCCTCACCTGTGCCCTAAGCCTTGCCGTTCCCTAACCCTAACCCTAGCCCGGAACGGAAACCCACCACCAGCCCTACACCTAACCCCCAAGCCGTAGGCTACTCCTGGCCAGTACGCTGGCATTGACCCGTGCATCATCACGTACCCTGACACTCCCACGTTTCCGTACCCTCACCTGGGCCCTAAGCCTTGCCGTTCCCTAACCCTAACCCTAGCCCGGAACGGAAACCCACCACCAGCCCTACAACTTAACCCCAAGCCGTAGCCTACTCCTGGCCCGTACGTTGGCACTGACCCGTGCGTCAGCACGTAGCCTGACCCTCCCACGTTTGCGGACCCTCACATGTGCCCTAAGCCTTGCCGTTCCCTAACCCTAACCCTAGCCCGGAACGGAAACCCACCACAAGCCCTACACCGTTCCCTACGCTGTAGCCTATTCCTGGCTCGTACGCAGGCACTGACCCTTTCATCAGCATGTAGCCTGACCATCCCACGTTTCCGTACCCTCACCTGTGCCCTAAGCCTTGCCGTTCACTAACCCTAACACTAGCCCGGAACGGAAACCCACCACCAGCCCTAGATTTTACCCCAAAGCCGTAGCCTACTCCTGGCCAGTACGCTGGCACTGACACGTGCGTCAGCACGTAGTCTGACCCTCCAATGTTACTGTACCCTCACGTGTGCCCTAAGCCTTGCCGTTCCCTAACCCTAACCCGAGCCCGGCACGGAATCCCACCACCAGCCCTACACCTTATCGTATGCCGTAGCCTAGTCCTGGCCCTTACGCTGTCACTGACCCGTGCGTCAGCAGGTAGCCTGACCCTCCCACGTTTCCGTACCCTCACCTGTGCCCTAAGCCTTGCCGTTCCCTAACCCTAAACCTAGCCCGGAACGGAAACCCACCACAATCCCTATACCTTACCATACGCCGTAGCCTACTCCTGGCCCGTACGCTGGCACTGACCCATGAGTCAGCACGTAGACTGACCCTCCCACGTTTCCGTACCTCACCTGTGCCCTAAGACTTGCCGTTCCCTCACCCTAACCCTAGCCAAGAACGGAAACCCAGCAGCATCCCTAAACCTTACCCTACACCATAGCCTACTCCTGGCCCGTACGCTGGCACTGACCCATGCGTCAGCACGTAGCCTGACCCTCACACGTTTCCGTACCCTCTCGTGTGCCCTAAGCCTTATCGTTCCCTAACCCTAACCCTAGTCCGGAACGGAAACCCACCACCAGCCCTACAGCTTACCCCAAATCCATAGCCTATTCCTGGCCCGTACGCTGGCACTGACCCGTGCTTCAGCATGTAGCCTGTCCCTCCCACGTTTCCGTACCCTCACCTGTGCCCTAAGCCTTGCCGTTCCCTAACCCTAACCCTAGCCCGGAACGGAAAACCACCACCAGCCCTACACCTTATCGTATGCCGTAGCCTAGTCCTGGCCCGTATGCTGGCACTGACCCGTGCGTCAGCATGTAGCCTGACCCTCCCACGTTTCCTTAACCTCACCTGTGCCCTAAGCCTTGCCGTTCCCTAACCCTAACCCTAGCCCGGTACAGAAACCCACCACCATCCCTAAACTTTTCCCTACGCCACAGCATATTCCTGGCCCGTACACAGGCACTGACCCTTTCATCAGCACGTAGCCTGACCCTCCCACGTTTCCGCACCCTCACCTGTGCCCTAAGACTTGCCGTTCCCTAACCCTTACCCTAGCCCGGAACGGAAACCCACCACGAGCCCTAAATCTTACCCACAAGCCGTAGCCTACTCCTGGCCCATACACTGGCACTGACCCGTGCGTCAGCACGTAGCCTGACCCTCCCACTTTTCTGTACCCTTACCTGAGCCCTAAGCCTTGCCATTCCCTAACCCTAACCCTAGCCCAGAACGGAATCCCACCACCAGCCCTACACCTTACCATATGCCGTAGCCTATTCCTGCCCGGTACGCTGCCACTGAGCCGTGCATCAGCACGTAGCCTGACCCTCCCACGTTTCCGTACCCTCACCTGTGCCCTAAGCCTTGCCGTTCCGTAACCCTAACCCTAGCCCGGAACGGAAACCCAACACCAGCCCTACAACTTACCCCCAAGCCGTAGCCTACTCCTGACCTTACGGTGGCACTGACCCTTGCGTCAGCATGTAGCCTGACCCTCCCACGTTTCCGTACCCTCACATGTGCCATAAGCCTTGCCGTTCCATAACCCTAACCCGAGCCCGGAAGGGAAACCCACCACCAGCCCTACAACTTACCCCCAATCCGTAGCCTACACCTGGCCCGTTCGGTGGCACTAACCCGAGCATCAGCAAGTAGCCTGAAACTCCCACGTTTCTGTACCGTCACCCGTGCCCTAAGCCTTGCCATTCCGTAACCCTAACCCTAGCCCGGAACGGAAACCCACCACCAGCCCTACACCATACCCTATGCTGTAGCCTACACCTGGCCCATATGCGGGCACTGACGCGTGCGTCAGCACGTAGCCTGAACCTCCCACGTTTCCGTACCCTCACCTGTGCCCTAAGCCTTGCCGTTCTCTAACCATAACTCTAGCCCGAAACGGAAAGACACCACCAGCCCTAAAACTTACCCCCAAGCCGTAGCCTACTCCTGGCCCATATGCTGGCACTGACCCGTGCGTCAACACGTAGCGTGACCCTCCCACGTTTCCGTACCCTCACCTGTGCCCTAAGCCTTGCCGTTCCCTAACGTTAACCCTAGCCCAGAACGGAAACCCACCACCAGCCCTAAACCTTACCCTATGCTGTAGCCTACACCTGGCCCGTATGCGGGCACTGACCCGTTCGTCAGCACGTAGCCTGACACTCCCACGTTTCCGTACCCTCACCTGTGCCCTAAGACTTGCCGTTCCCTAACCCTAACCCTAGTCCGGAACGGAAAGCCACCACCAGCCCTAAAACTTAGCCACAAGCCGTAGCCTACTCCTGGGCCGTACGCTGGCACTGACCCGTGCATCAGCACGTAGCCTGACCCTCCCACTTTTCCGTACCCTCACCTGTGCCCTAAGCCTTGCCGTTCCCTAACCCTAACCCTAGCCCAGAACGGAAACCCACCACCAGCCCTACACCATACGCTACACCGTAGCCTACTCCTGGCCCGTACGCTGGCACTGACCCCTGCGTCAGCATGTAGCCTGACCCTCTCCCGTTTCCGTACCCTCACATGTGCCCTAAGCCTTGACGTTCCCTATCCCTAAACACAGCCCGGAACGCAAACCCACCACCAGCCCTACACCTTTCCCTACGCCGTAGCCTACTCCTGGCCCGTACGCTGGCACTGACCCATGCGTCATCACGTAGCCTGACCCTCCCACTTTTCCGTACCCTCACCTGTGCCCTAAGCCTTGCCGTTCCCTTACCCTAACCCTAGCCCTGAACGGTAACCCACCACCCGCCCTACACCTTACCCTATGCCGTAGCCTACTCCTTGCCCATACCCTGACACTGACCCGTGCTTCAGCACGTAGCCTGAACCTCCCACGTTTCTGTACCCTCACCCGTGCCCTAAGCCTTGCCATTCCGTAACCCTAACCCTAGCCCTGAACGGATACCCACCACCAGCCCTACACCTAACCCACAAGCCGTTGCCTACTCCTGGCCCATATGCTGGCACTGACCCATGTGTCAGCACGTAGTGTGACCCTCACACGTTTCCGTACCCTCACCTGTGCCCTAAGCCTTGCCGTTCCCTAACCCTAACCTTAGCCCGTAACAGAAACCCACCACCAGCCCTACACTGTACCCTACGCCATAGCCTATTCCTGGCCCGTACGCTGGCACTGACCCATGAATCAGCACGTAGCCTGACCCTCCCAAGTTTCCGTTCCCTCACCTGTGCCCGGAGCCTTGCAGTTCCCTCACACTAACCCTAGCACGGAACGGAAACCCACCACCATCCATACACATTACTCTACGCCGTAGCCTACTCCTGGCCCGTGACTGGCACTGACCTGTGCGTCAGCACATAGCCTGACCTTTCCACATTTCCGTACCCTCACCTGTGCCCTAAGCCTTGCCGTTCCCTAACCCTAAACCTAGTAAGGAAGGGAAACCCACCACAAGCCCTACACCTAAACTTCCCAAGCCATAGCCTACTCCTGGCCCGTACGCTGGCACTGACCCGTGTGTCAGCACGTAGCCTGACCCTCCCACGTTTCCGTACCCTCACATGTGCCCTAAGCCTTGCCGTTCCCTAACACTAACCCTAGCCCGGAACGGAAACCCACCATCAGCCCTACACCTAACCCCCAAGCCGTAGCCTACTCCTGGCCGGTATGCTGGCACTGACCCATGCGTCAGCACGTAGCCTGACCCTCCCACGTTTCCGAACACTCACTTGTGCCCTAAGCCTTGCCTTTCCCTAACTCTAACCCTAGCTCGGAACGGAAACCCACCACCAACCCTAAACTTTACCGTATGCCGTAGCCTACTCCTGGTCCGTACGCTGGCACTGACCCGTGCGTCAGCACTTAGACTGACCCTCCCACATTTCTGTACCCTCACCTGTGCCCTAAGCCATGCCGTTCCCTAACCCTAACCCTAGCCCGGAACAGAAACACATCACCAGCCCTAGAACTTACACACAAGCTGTAGCCTACACCTGGTGCATACGCTGGCACTGACCCGTGCGTCAGCACGTAGCCTGACCCTACCCAGTTTCCGTACCCTCACGTGTGCCCTAAGACTTGCCGTTCCCTAACCCTAAACCTAGCCCGGAACGGAAACCCACCACCAGCCCTACATCTTACCCCCAAGCCGTAGCCTACTCCTGATCCGTACGCTGGCACTGACCCATGAGTCAGCACGTAGCCTCACACTCCCACGTTTCCGTACCATCACCTGGGCCCTAAGCCTTTCAGTTCCCTCACCCTAACCCTAGCCCAGAACGGAAAACTACCACCAGCCCTACACCTTACCCTACGCCGTAGCATACTCCTGGCCCGTACGCTGGCACTGACCTGTGCGTCAGCACGTAGCCTGACCTTCCCACATTTCCGTACCCTCACCTGTGCCCTTAGTTTTGCCATTCCCTAACCCTAAACCTAGTTCGGAATGAAAACCCACCACCAGCCCTATACCTAACCCCCAAGCCATAGCCTACTCCAGGCCCGTACGCAGGCAATGACCCGTGCGTCAGCACGTAGCCTGACCCTTCCACGTTTCTGTACCCTCACCTGTGCCCTAAGCCTTGCTGTTCCTTAACCCTAACCCTAGCCTGGAACGGAAACCCACGACCAGCTATACACCTTACTGTACGCCGTAGCCTACCCCTCGCCCGTTAGTGGCACTGACCTGTGCGTCAGAACGCAGCGTGAACTTCCCACATTTCCGTACCCTCACCTGTGCCCTAAGCCTTGCCGTTCGCTAACACTAAACCTAGTACGGAACGGAAACCCACCACCAGCCCTACAACTAACCCCCAAGGCTTAGCGTACTCCTGGCCTGTACGCTAGCACTGACCCGTGCATCAGCACGTAGCCTGACCCTCCCACGTTTCCGTACCCTCACCTGTGCCCTAAGCCTAGCCGTTCCCTCATCCTAACCCAAGCCAGGAACGGAAACCCACCACCAGCCCTACACCTTACCCTACGCCGTAGCCTACTCCTGGCCCGTACGCTGGCACTGACTCGTGCGTCAGCACGTAGCCTGACCCTCACACGTTTCCATACCCTCACCTGTGCCCTAAGCCTTGCCATTCCCTAACCCTAACCCTAGTCCGTAAAGGAAACCCACCACTAGCCCTACAGCTTACCCCCAAGCCATAGCCTACTCCTGGCCGGTACGCTGGCAATGACCCGTGCGTCAGCACGTAGCCTGACCCTCCCACATTTCCGTAACCTCACCTCTGCCCTAAGCCTTGCCGTTCCCTAACACTAACCCTAGCCCTGAATGGAAAGCCACCACCAGCGATAAACCTTACCCCCAAGCAGTAGCCTACACCTGGCCCGTACGCTGGCACTGACCCGTGCGTCAGCACGTTGCTTGACCATCCCACGTTTCAGTACACTCACCTGTGCCCTAAGCCTTGGGGTACCCTCACCCTAAACCTAACCCTGAACGGAAACCCACCACCAGCCCTACACCTTACCCTACGCCGTAGCCTACCCCTGGCCCGTACGCTGGCACTGACCCGTGCGTCAACACGTACCCTGACCCTCACACGTTTCTGTACCCTCACCTGTGCCCTAAGCCTTGCCGTTCCCTAACACTAACCCTAGCCCGGAACGGAAACCCACCACAAGCCCTACACCTTACCCTACGCCAGAGCCTACTCCTAGCCCGTACGAGGGCACTGACCTGTGCTTCAGCACATAGCCTGACCCTCCCATGTTACTCTCCCCTCACCTGTGCCCTAAGCCTTGCCGTTCCCTAATCCTAACCCTAGCCCCGTACGGAAACCCACCACAATCCCTACACGCTACCCTACGCTGTAGCCTACTCCTGGACCGTACGCTGGCACTGAGCCATGCGTCAGCACGTAGCCTGACCCTCCCACGTTTCCGTACCATCACCTGTGCCCTAAGACTTGCCGTTCCCTAACCCTAACCCTAGCCCGTCACGGAAAACCACCACCAGCCCTACACCTTACCCTACGCCGTAGCCTACTCCTGGCCCATACGCTGGCACTGACCCGTGCGTCAGCACGTAGCCGGACCCTCACACGTTTCCGTACCCTCACCTGTGCCCTAAGCCTTGCCGTTCCCTAACCCTAACCCTAGTCCGGAACGGAAACCCACCACCAGCCCTACAGCTTACCCCCAAGCCATAGCCTACTCCTGGCCCATACGCTGGCACTGACCGGTGTGTCAGCATATAGCCTGACGAGGAACACCAGGGGAGGGCGGGCCGGCAGGGTAAGGCTGCCCAGGTCAGCTAATCCACAACCCTCAGGGAATCACATTGGTGAAAATGGACCCCGCTAAGGCAGAAGAGAAGCCAAGGGAAAAAAGGACACGGTACCATTTGCAGCACCGTAGATGAGTCTAGAAGTAATCACGTGACTTGTAGTAAGTCAGAAAGTGAAAGACACATATAATATCATATCACTTATAGGTGTTACCTAAAAATGGATACCAGGGCAGATATTTCCACGGAGAAGGGCAATCACAGATTCATTAAACAAACTTATCGTTCACCAATGGAAAGGTGTGAGGATTGGTTTCATTATAATATCAGGGTTAACACACATATACAAACACAGGTGACATATATAATCACCAAAGACCTACAGAATACCAAGAGAGGACTACTCAACATTCTGTCATAACGTACATGGGAAAAGGATCCCAGGAAGAACAGACATCTGTATATGTGTAAAAGAACCACATCTTCCACACCTACAACAAGCCAAACATTGTAATCAAACTTGCTGTAATAAAAAATAAAAAAATTAAATTAAAAACACAAACAAAAGGTAGTGAGACAAAATTGAGGGGCTTTCTCCTGGCACATTCCATTCTAAATTCCAATCTAGAACACCACTTCCACTGAGGCTCTCTTGCCCTAGTAACCAGATTTGGTAAGGGAGAACTGCTGCCACCTTGTGGCCGTTTCACACAACAGCAGCTTTAATCCCAGCGCTAATGGTCAGTTGATATTCAAAATCATTGCGGGCCTGTAAATGACACCTGCCCTGAAAACAAATCGTGGGGTCACATATCGACCAAAAAATTCAAAGGACGTCCATATTTCAAAAGGACCGTTTCAAAAGGCATATTTTACGCACATTAGTGTTCTGCTTCTTTTCCTTTCTTTCCTTTTTTGTTAAAAAAAACGGGAATGGAAAAAGGCATTCCTCAGAATGGGCGAAAATCGTTGCAAACGAATCAATGGACAGAGGTTTAATCTCCAATATATATAAACAGCTCATGCAGCTTAATATTAAAAAAACAAACAATCCAATACAAAAATGGGCAGAAGATCTAAAGAGACGTTTCTTCAAAGGAGACACAGAGATGGCCAAGACGCACATGAAAAGCTGCTCAACAGCACTAATTATTAGAGAAATGCAAATCAAAACTACAATGAGGTATCACCTCACACCTGTTAGAATCGGCATCATCAGAAAATCTACAAACAACCAATTCTGGGGAGGGTGTGGACAAAAGGAGCCCTCTTCCACTATTGGTGGGAATGTAAATTGATACAGTCACTATGGAGAACAGTATGGAGTTTCCTTAAAAAAACTAGAAATAGAACTACCATCTGATCCAGCAATCCCACTTCTGGGCATATACCCAGAGAAAACCGTAAATCAAAAAGGCACATTCACCACAATGTTCATTGCAGCACTATTTACAATAGCCAGGTAATGGAAGCAACCTAAATGCCCACAGACAGATGAATGGATAAAGATGTGGTACATATATGAAATGGAATATTACTCGGCCATAAAAAGGAATGAAACTGGGCCATTTGTAGAGACATCGATGGATCGAGAGACTGTCATACAGAATGAAGTAAGTCAGAAAGAGGAAAACAAATATTGTATATTAATGCATATATTTGGAACCTAAAACAATGGTACAGATGAACTGGTTTGCAGGGAAGAAATAGAGACACAGAGGTAGAGTACAAACGTATGGACACCAAGTGTGGGAAGCCATGGGGTGGTGGTGGTGGGATGAGTTGGGAGATTGGGATTGACCTGTATACATGTATATGCATAAAATACATAACTAATTATAACCTGCTGTATAAAAACATAAATAAAATTAAATTTCAAAATTTTAAAAAATAAAATTTAAAAATAAAACAGAAAAAATTCTTCCCGTCACACAGATGTATTTATAGGAATGAATTATTTCCATGCTTATATTTATAAATACATAAAAGAGGAATAAAATCTAACTTGAAACATAAAAGAAAAAAAAATTGAACCCACGAGTTATACAGAGGAAAACCCTATCACGGCACTTGCTCCAGCGGTAAACAATTCTGAAATTGGTCAGAGGTGGGGAACCATCTCCCATACAGCCAGCAACCCACCCCCCATGCAAGGAGCGTCCTCATTGCAAAGCTGGGGGACCGTGCCGAGGCATCTGTGAGTAAACGTGAGCTGAGCCCCAGGCCAGCTGCTGCTGAACTGTTCCCACCCTTTCCAGGTAAAACACCTGAATATGTACAAGGGCTTGAAAGCCAAGAGGAAGGACATTGGAGCCACACCAGCGACAGCACGCAGGCCAACTTGGTGCCTGCAGGCCAGCCAGGGTGGTCCTGGCCCCGGGCGCTCTTCCAGAAGCTTTCCATTGCCCTGCCTGAGATACCCCTCCTGTCCCGGCCCCCACTGCTTTTTTTCCTTCCTCACCTCTGTCCGGAGAGAAATTGCAGCGGAAGGTATGGGTGACACATCCTCTTCTTTACAGGCGGCAGCCTGGCAACTCCTGCAGAAAGGCCAGCAGAACCCCACTCACACCGGGCCACCCACAAAGCTGTGGCCCCTCACTCCCTCCCACCAGCACAGCCCCGAGACTGCTGACGGGGCAGAGAATATGGTTTCAGGCACAGCTTCATGGGCTATTGCTGCCTGGAGCGCTGTTTATATTGACCTCAACGAGACACACCTGGGGAGGGCGGGCCAGCAGGGTAAGGCTGCCCAGCTCAGCTAATCCACAACCCTCAGGGAATCACATTGTTGAAAATGGACCCCGCTAAGGCAGAAGAGGAGCCAAGGGAAAAAAGGACACAATGCCATTTGCAGCACCGTAGATGAGTCTAGAAGTAATCACGTGACTTGTAGTAAGTCAGAAAGTGAAAGACACATATCATATCACTTATAGGTGTTACCTAAAAATGGATACCAGGGCAGATATTTCCACGGAGAAGGGCAATCACAGATTCATTAAACAAACTTATGGTTCACCAATTGAAAGGTTTGAGGATTGGATTCATTACGATATCGCGGTTAACAGACATATACAAACACAGGTGACATATATAATCACCAAAGACCTACAGAATACCAAGAGAGGACTACTCAACATTCTGTCATAACGTACATGGGAAAAGGATCCCAGGAAGAACAGACATCTGTATATGTGTAAAAGAACCACATCTTCCACACCTACAACAAGCCAAACATTGTAATCAAACTTGCTGTAATAAAAAATAAAAAAAATTAAATTAAAAACACGAACAAGATGTAGTTAGACAAACTTGAGGGGCTTTCTCCTGGCACATTCCATTCTAAATTCCAATCTAGAACACCACTTCCACTGAGGCTCTCTTGCCCTAGTAACCAGATTTGGTAAGGGTGAACTGCTGCCACCTTGTGGCCGTTTCACACAACAGCAGCTTTAATCCCAATGCTAATGGTCAGTTGATATTCAAAATCATTGCAGGCCTGTAAATGACACCTGCCCTGAAAGCAAATCCTGGGGTCACATATCGACCTAAAAATTCAAAGGACGTCCATATTTCAAAACTACCATTTCAAAAGGCATATTTTACGCACATTAGTGTTCTGCTTCTTTTCCTTTCTTTCCTTTTCTGTTAAAAAACACGGGAATGGAAAAAGGCATCCCTTAGAATGGGCGAAAATCGTTGCAGATGAATCAATGGACAGAGGTTTAATCTCCAATATATATAAACAGCTCATGCAGCTTAATATTAAAAAAACAAACAACCCAAATAAATGGGCAGAAGATCTAAAGAGACGTTTCTTCAAAGGAGACACAGAGATGGCCAAGATGCACATGAAAAGCTGCTCAACAGCACTAATTATTAGAGAAATGCAAATCAAAACTACAATGAGGTATCACCTCACACCTGTTAGAATCGGCATCATCAGAAAATCTACAAACAACCAATTCTAGGGAGGGTGTGGACAAAAGGAGCCCTCTTCCACTATTGGTGGGAATGTAAATTGATACAGTCACTATGGAGAACAGTATGGAGTTTCCTTAAAAAAACTAGAAATAGAATTACCATCTGATCCAGCAATCCCACTTCTGGGCATATACCCAGAGAAAACCGTAAATCAAAAAGGCACATTCACCACAATGTTCATTGCAGCACTATTTACAATAGCCAGGTAATGGAAGCAACCTAAATGCCCACAGACAGATGAATGGATAAAGACGTGGTACATATATGAAATGGAATAGTACTCGGCCATAAAAAGGAATGAAACTGGGTCATTTGTAGAGACATCGATGGATCGAGAGACTGTCATACAGAATGAAGTAAGTCAGAAAGAGGAAAACAAATATTGTATATTAATGCATATATTTGGAACCTAAAACAATGGTACAGATGAACTGGTTTGCAGGGAAGAAATAGAGACACAGAGGTAGAGAACAAACGTATGGACACCAAGTGTGGGAAGCCATGGGGTGGTGGTGGTGGGATGAGTTGGGAGATTGAGATTGACCTGTATATATGTATATGCATAAAATACATAACTAATTATAACCTGCTGTATAAAAACATAAATAAAATTAAATTTCAAAATTTTAAAAAATAAAATTTAAAAATAAAACAGAAAAAATTCTTCCCGTCACACAGATGTATTTATAGGAATGAATTATTTCCATGCTTATATTTATAAATACATAAAAGAGGAATAAAATCTAACTTGAAACATAAAAGAAAAAAAAAATTGAACCCACGAGTTATACAGAGGAAAACCCTATCACGGCACTTGCTCCAGCGGTAAACAATTCTGAAATTGGTCAGAGGTGGGGAACCATCTCCCATACAGCCAGCAACCCACCCCCCACGCAAGGAGCGTCCTCATTGCAAAGCTGGGGGACCGTGCCGAGGCATCTGTGAGTAAACGTGAGCTGAGCCCCAGGCCAGCTGCTGCTGAACTGTTCCCACCCTTTCCAGGTAAAACACCTGAATATGTACAAGGGCTTGAAAGCCTAGAGGAAGGACCGTGGAGCCACACCAGCGACAGCACGCAGGCCAACTTGGTGCCTGCAGGCCAGCCAGTGTGGTCCTGGCCCCGGGCGCTCTTCCAGAAGCTTTCCATTGCCCTGCCTGAGATACCCCTCCTGTCCCGGCCCCCACTGCTTTTTTTCCTTTCTCACCTCTGTCCGGAGAGAAACTGCAGCGGAAGGTATGGGTGACACATCCTCTTCTTTACAGGCGGAAGCCTGGCAACTACTGCAGAAAAGCCAACAGAACCCCACTCACACCGGGCCACCCACAAAGCTGTGGCCCCTCACTCCCTCCCACCAGCACAGCCCCGAGACTGCTGACGGGGCAGAGAATATGGAGTCAGGCACAGCTTCAGGGGCTATTGCTGCCTGGAGCGCTGTTTATATGGACCTCAACGAGGCACACCTGGGGAGGGCGGGCCGGCAGGTTAAGGCTGCCCAGGTCAGCTAATCCACAACCCTCAAGCAATCACATTGTTGAAAATGGACCCCGCTAAGGCAGAAGAGAAGCCAAGGGAAAAAAGGACACAATGCCATTTGCAGCACCGTAGATGAGTCTAGAAGTAATCACGTGACTTGTAGTAAGTCAGAAAGTGAAAGACACATATCATATCATATCACTTATAGGTGTTACCTAAAAATGGATACCAGGGCAGATATTTCCACGGAGAAGGGCAATCACAGATTCATTAAACAAACTTATGGTTCACCAATTGAAAGGTTTGAGGATTGGATTCATTACGATATCGCGGTTAACAGACATATACAAACACAGGTGACATATATAATTACCAAAGACCTACAGAATACCAAGAGAGGACTACTCAACATTCTGTCATAACGTACATGGGAAAAGGATCCCAGGAAGAACAGACATCTGTATATGTGTAAAAGAACCACATCTTCCACACCTACAACAAGCCAAACATTGTAATCAAACTTGCTGTAATAAAAAATAAAAAAATTAAATTAAAAACACGAACAAGATGTAGTGAGACAAACTTGAGGGGCTTTCTCCTGGCACATTCCATTCTAAATTCCAATCTAGAACACCACTTCCACTGAGGCTCTCTTGCCCTAGTAACCAGATTTGGTAAGGGTGAACTGCTGCCACCTTGTGGCCGTTTCACACAACAGCAGCTTTAATCCCAAGGCTAATGGTCAGTTGATATTCAAAATCATTGCAGGCCTGTAAATGACACCTGCCCTGAAAACAAATCCTGGGGTCACATATCGACCAAAAATTTCAAAGGACGTCCATATTTCAAAACGACCGTTTCAAAAGGCATATTTTACGCACATTAGTGTTCTGCTTCTTTTCCTTTCTTTCCTTTTTTTGTTAAAAAACACGGGAATGGAAAAAGGCATCCCTCAGAATGGGCGAAAATCGTTGCAGATGAATCAATGGACAGAGGTTTAATCTCCAATATATATAAACAGCTCATGCAGCTTAATATTAAAAAAACAAACAACCCCAAAAAAATGGGGAGAAGATCTAAAGAGACGTTTCTTCAAAGGAGACACACAGATGGCCAAGATGCACATGAAAAGCTGCTCAACAGCACTAATTATTAGAGAAATGCAAATCAAAACTACAATGAGGTATCACCTCACACCTGTTAGAATCGGCATCATCAGAAAATCTACAAACAACCAATTCTAGGGAGGGTGTGGACAAAAGGAGCCCTCTTCCACTATTGGTGGGAATGTAAATTGATACAGTCACTATGGAGAACATTATGGAGTTTCCTTAAAAAAACTAGAAATAGAATTACCATCTGATCCAGCAATCCCACTTCTGGGCATATACCCAGAGAAAACCGTAAATCAAAAAGGCACATTCACCACAATGTTCATTGCAGCACTATTTACAATAGCCAGGTAATGGAAGCAACCTAAATGCCCACAGACAGATGAATGGATAAAGACGTGGTACATATATGAAATGGAATATTACTCGGCCATAAAAAGGAATGAAACTGGGTCATTTGTAGAGACATCGATGGATCGAGAGACTGTCATACAGAATGAAGTAAGTCAGAAAGAGGAAAACAAATATTGTATATTAATGCATATATTTGGAACCTAAAACAATGGTACAGATGAACTGGTTTGCAGGGAAGAAATAGAGACAGAGAGGTAGAGAACAAACGTATGGACACCAAGTGTGGGAAGCCATGGGGTGGTGGTGGTGGGATGAGTTGGGAGATTGGGATTGACCTGTATACATGTATATGCATAAAATACATAACTAATTATAACCTGCTGTATAAAAACATAAATAAAATTAAATTTCAAAATTTTAAAAAATAAAATTTAAAAATAAAACAGAAAAAATTCTTCCCGTCACACAGATGTATTTATAGGAATGAATTATTTCCATGCTTATATTTATAAATACATAAAAGAGGAATAAAATCTAACTTGAAACATAAAAGAAAAAAAATTGAACCCACGAGTTATACACAGGAAAACCCTATCACGGCACTTGCTCCAGCGGTAAACAATTCTGAAATTGGTCAGAGGTGGGGAACCATCTCCCATACAGCCAGCAACCCACCCCCCACGCAAGGAGCGTCCTCATTGCAAAGCTGGGGGACCGTGCCGAGGCATCTGTGAGTAAACGTGAGCTGAGCCCCAGGCCAGCTGCTGCTGAACTGTTCCCACCCTTTCCAGGTAAAACACCTGAATATGTACAAGGGCTTGAAAGCCTAGAGGAAGGACCGTGGAGCCACACCAGCAACAGCACGCAGGCCAACTTGGTGCCTGCAGGCCAGCCAGGGTGGTCCTGGCCCCGGGCGCTCTTCCAGAAGCTTTCCATTGCCCTGCCTGAGATACCCCTCCTGTCCCGGCCCCCACTGCTTTTTTTCCTTCCTCACCTCTGTCCGGAGAGAAATTGCAGCGGAAGGTATGGGTGACACATCCTCTTCTTTACAGGCGGCAGCCTGGCAACTCCTGCAGAAAGGCCAGCAGAACCCCACTCACACCGGGCCACCCACAAAGCTGTGGCCCCTCACTCCCTCCCACCAGCACAGCCCCGAGACTGCTGACGGGGCAGAGAATATGGAGTCAGGCACAGCTTCAGGGGCTATTGCTGCCTGGAGCGCTGTTTATATTGACCTCAACGAGGCACACCTGGGGAGGGCAGGCCGGCAGTGTAAGGCTGCCCAGCTCAGCTAATCCACAACCCTCAGGGATTCACATTGTTGAAAATGGACCCCGCTAAGGCAGAAGAGAAGCCAAGGGAAAAAAAGACACAATGCCATTTGCAGCACCGTAGATGAGTCTAGAAGTAATCACGTGACTTGTAGTAAGTCAGAAAGTGAAAGACACATATCATATCATATCACTTATAGGTGTTACCTAAAAATGGATACCAGGGCAGATATTTCCACAGGGAAGGGCAATCACAGATTCATTAAACAAACTTATGGTTCACCAATTGAAAGGTTTGAGGATTGGATTCATTACGATATCGGGGTTAACAGACATATACAAACACAGGTGACATATATAATCACCAAAGACCTACAGAATACCAAGAGAGGACTACTCAACATTCTGTCATAACGTACATGGGAAAAGGATCCCAGGAAGAACAGACATCTGTATATGTGTAAAAGAACCACATCTTCCACACCTACAACAAG
The DNA here is from genome assembly GCF_964341445.2 of Mesoplodon mirus. Lineage (NCBI taxonomy): Eukaryota > Metazoa > Chordata > Mammalia > Artiodactyla > Ziphiidae > Mesoplodon > Mesoplodon mirus. The sequence goes on along the minus strand of NW_028295749.1, from coordinate 1,945,035 downwards.
CCAAACATTGTAATCAAACTTGCTGTAATAAAAAATAATAAAAATTAAATTAAAAACACGAACAAGATGTAGTGAGACAAACTTGAGGGGCTTTCTCCTGGCACATTCCATTCTAAATTCCAATCTAGAACACCACTTCCACTGAGGCTCTCTTGCCCTAGTAACCAGATTTGGTAAGGGTGAACTGCTGCCACCTTGTGGCCGTTTCACACAACAGCAGCATTAATCCCAACGCTAATGGTCAGATGATATTCAAAATCATTGCAGGCCTGTAAATGACACCTGCCCTGAAAGCAAATCCTGGGGTCACATATCGACCAAAAATTTCAAAGGACGTCCATATTTCAAAACGACCGTTTCAAAAGGCATATTTTACACACATTAGTGTTCTGCTTCTTTTCCTTTCTTTCCTTTTTTGTTAAAAAACACGGGAATGGAAAAAGGCATCCCTTAGAATGGGCGAAAATCGTTGCAGATGAATCAATGGACAGAGGTTTAATCTCCAATATATATAAACAGCTCATGCAGCTTAATATTAAAAAAACAAACAACCCCAAAAAAATGGGCAGAAGATCTAAAGAGACGTTTCTTCAAAGGAGACACAGAGGTGGCCAAGATGCACATGAAAAGCTGCTCAACAGCACTAATTATTAGAGAAATGCAAATCAAAACTACAATGAGGTATCACCTCACACCTGTTAGAATCGGCATCATCAGAAAATATACAAACAACCAATTCTAGGGAGGGTGTGGACAAAAGGAGCCCTCTTCCACTATTGGTGGGAATGTAAATTGATACAGTCACTATGGAGAACAGTATGGAGTTTCCTTAAAAAAACTAGAAATAGAATTACCATCTGATCCAGCAATCCCACTTCTGGGCATATACCCAGAGAAAACCGTAAATCAAAAAGGCACATTCACCACAATGTTCATTGCAGCACTATTTACAATAGCCAGGTAATGGAAGCAACCTAAATGCCCACAGACAGATGAATGGATAAAGATGCGGTACATATATGAAATGGAATATTACTCGGCTATAAAAAGGAATGAAACTGGGTCATTTGTAGAGACATCGATGGATCGAGAGACTGTCATACAGAATGAAGTAAGTCAGAAAGAGGAAAACAAATATTGTATATTAATGCATATATTTGGAACCTAAAACAATGGTACAGATGAACTGGTTTGCAGGGAAGAAATAGAGACAGAGAGGTAGAGAACAAACGTATGGACACCAAGTGTGGGAAGCCATGGGGTGGTGGTGGTGGGATGAGTTGGGAGATTGGGATTGACCTGTATACATGTATATGCATAAAATACATAACTAATTATAACCTGCTGTATAAAAACATAAATAAAATTAAATTTCAAAATTTTAAAAAATAAAATTTAAAAATAAAACAGAAAAAATTCTTCCCATCACACAGATGTATTTATAGGAATGAATTATTTCCATGCTTATATTTATAAATACATAAAAGAGGAATAAAATCTAACTTGAAACATAAAAGAAAAAAAAATTGAACCCACGAGTTATACAGAAGGAAACCCTATCACGGCACTTGCTCCAGCGGTAAACAATTCTGAAATTGGTCAGAGGTGGGGAACCATCTCCCATACAGCCAGCAACCCACCCCCCACGCAAGGAGCGTCCTCATTGCAAAGCTGGGGGACCGTGCCGAGGCATCTGTGAGTAAACGTGAGCTGAGCCCCAGGCCAGCTGCTGCTGAACTGTTCCCACCCTTTCCAGGTAAAATACCTGAATATGTACAAGGGCTTGAAAGCCTAGAGGAAGGACCGTGGAGCCACACCAGCGACAGCACGCAGGCCAACTTGGTGCCTGCAGGCCAGCCAGGGTGGTCCTTGAACCGGGCGCTCTTCCAGAAGCTTTCCATTGCCCTGCCTGAGATACCCCTCCTGTCCCGGCCCCCACTGCTTTTTTCCTTCCTCACCTCTGTCCGGAGAGAAATTCCAGCAGAAGGTATGGGTGACACAACCTCTTCTTTACAGGCGGCAGCCTGGCAACTCCTGCAGAAAGGCCAGCAGAACCCCACTCACACCGGGCCACCCACAAAGCTGTGGCCCCTCACTCCCTCCCACCAGCACAGCCCCGAGACTGCTGACAGGGCAGAGAATATGGAGTCAGGCACAGCTTCAGGGGCTATTGCTGACTGGAGCTCTGTTTATATTGACCTCAACGAGGCACACCTGGGGAGGGCGGGCCGGCAGGGTAAGGCTGCCCAGGTCAGCTAATCCACAACCCTCAGGGAATCACATTGTTGAAAATGGACCCCGCTAAGGCAGAAGAGAAGCCAAGGGAAAAAAGGACACAATGCCATTTGCAGCACCGTAGATGAGTCTAGAAGTAATCACGTGACTTGTAGTAAGTCAGAAAGTGAAAGACACATATCATATCATATCACTTATAGGTGTTACCTAAAAATGGATACCAGGGCAGATATTTCCACGGAGAAGGGCAATCACAGATTCATTAAACAAACTTATGGTTCACCAATGGATAGGTGTGAGGATTGGTTTCATTACGATATTGGGGTTAACAGACATATACAAACACAGGTGACATATATAATCACCAAAGACCTACAGAATACCAAGAGAGGACTACTCAACATTCTGTCATAATGTACATGGGAAAAGGATCCCAGGAAGAACAGACATCTGTATATGTGTAAAAGAACCACATCTTCCACACCTACAACAAGCCAAACATTGTAATCAAACTTGCTGTAATAAAAAATAATAAAAATTAAATTAAAAACACGAACAAGATGTAGTGAGACAAACGTGAGGGGCTTTCTCCTGGCACATTCCATTCTAAATTCCAATCTAGAACACCACTTCCACTGAGGCCCTCTTGCCCTAGTAACCAGATTTGGTAAGGGTGAACTGCTGCCACCTTGTGGCCGTTTCACACAACAGCCGCTTTAATCCCAACGCTAATGGTCAGTTGATATTCAAAATCTTTGCAGGCCTGTAAATGACACCTGCCCTGAAAACAAATCCTGGGGTCACATATCGACGAAAAAACTCAAAGGACGTCCATATTTCAAAACGACCATTTCAAAAGTAATATTTTATGCACATTAGTGTTCTGCTTCTTTTCCTTTCTTTCCTTTTTTTGTTAAAAAACACGGGAATGGAAAAAGGCATCCCTCAGAATGGGCGAAAATCGTTGCAGACGAATCAATGTACAGAGGTTTAATCTCCAATATATATAAACAACACTTGCAGCTTAATATTAAAAAAACAAACAACCCAATACAAAAATGGGCAGAAGATCTAAAGAGACGTTTCTTCAAAGAAGACACAGAGATGGCCAAGACGCACATGAAAAGCTGCTCAACAGCACTAATTATTAGAGAAATGCAAATCAAAACTACAATGAGGTATCACCTCACACCTGTTAGAATCGGCATCATCAGGAAATCTACAAACATCCAATTCTGGGGAGGGTGTGGACAAAAGGAGCCCTCTTCCACTATTGTTGGGAAAGTAAATTGATACAGTCACTATGGAGAACAGTATGCAGTTTCCTTAAAAAAATTAGAAATAGAATTACCATCTGATCCAGCAATCCCACTTCTGGGCATATACCCAGAGAAAACCGTAAATCAAAAAGGCACATTCACCACAATGTTCATTGCAGCACTATTTACAATAGCCAGGTAATGGAAGCAACCTAAATGCCCACAGACAGATGAATGGATAAAGATGTGGTACATATATGAAATGGAATATTACTCGGCCATAAAAAGGAATGAAACTGGGTCATTTGTAGAGACATCGATGGATCGAGAGACTGTCATTCAGAATGAAGTAAGTCAGAAAGAGGAAAACAAATATTGTATATTAATGCATATATGTGGAACCTAAAAAAATGGTACAGATGAACTGGTTTGCAGGGAAGAAATAGAGACACAGAGGTAGAGAACAAACGTATGGACACCAAGTGTGAGAAGCCATGGGGTGGTGGTGGTGGGATGAGTTGGGAGATTGGGATTGACCTGTATACATGTATATGCATAAAATACATAACAAATAATAACCTGCTGTATAAAAACATAAATAAAATTAAATTTCAAAATTTTAAAAAATAATATTTAAAAATAAAACAGAAAAAATTCTTCCCGTCACACAGATGTATTTATAGGATTGAATTATTTCCATGCTTATATCTATAAATACATAAAAGAGGAATAAAATCTAACTTGAACCATAAAAGAAAAAAAAAACCTGAACCCACGAGTTATACATAGGAAAACCCTATCAGGGCACTTGCTCCAGTGGTAAACAATTCTGAAATTGGTCAGAGGTGGGGAATCATCTCCCATACAGCCAGCAACCCACCCCCCACGCAAGGAGCGTCCTCATTGCAAAGCTGGGGGACCTTGCCGAGGCATCTGTGAGTAAACGTGAGCTGAGCCCCAGGCCAGCTGCTGCTGAACTGTTCCCGCCCTTTCCAGGTAAAACACCTGAATATGTACAAGGGCTTGAAAGCCTAGAGGAATGACCGTGGAGCCACACCAGCGACAGCACGCAGGCCAACTTGGTGCCTGCAGGCCAGCCAGCGTGGTCCTTGCACCGGGCGCTCTTCCAGAAGCTTTCCATTGCCCTGCCTGAGATACCCCTCCTGTCCCGGCCCCCACTGCTTTTTTCCTTCCTCACCTCTGTCCGGAGAGAAATTCCAGCGGAAGGTATGGGTGACACAACCTCTTCTTTACAGGCGGCAGCCTGGCAACTCCTGCAGAAAGGCCAGCAGAACCCCACTCACACCGGGCCTCCCACAAAGCTGTGGCCCCTCAGTCCCACCCACCAGCACAGCCCCGAGACTGCTGACGGGGCAGAGAATATGGAGTCAGGCACAGCTTCAGGGGCTATTGCTGCCTGGAGCTCTGTTTATATTGACCTCAACGAGGCACACCTGGGGAGGTCGGGCCGGCAGGGTAAGGCTGCCCAGGTCAGCTAATCCACAACCCTCAGGGAATCACATTGTTGAAAATGGACCCCGCTAAGGCAGAAGAGAAGCCAAGGGAAAAAAGGACACAATGCCATTTGCAGCACCATAGAGGAGTCTAGAAGTAATCACGTGACTTGTAGTAAGTCAGAAAGTGAAAGACACATATCATATCATATCACTTATAGGTGTTACCTAAAAATGGATACCAGGGCAGATATTTCCACGGAGAAGGGCAATCACAGATTCATTAAACAAACTTATCGTTCACCAATGGAAAGGTGTGAGGATTGGTTTCATTACGATATCGGGGTTAACAGACATATACAAACACAGGTGACATATATAATCACCAAAGACCTACAGAATACCAAGAGAGGACTACTCAACATTCTGTCATAACGTACATGGGAAAAGGATCCCAGGAAGAACAGACATCTGTATATGTGTAAAAGAACCACATCTTCCACACCTACAACAAGCCAAACATTGTAATCAAACTTGCTGTAATAAAAAATAAAAAAAATTAAATTAAAAACACGAACAAGATGTAGTGAGACAAACGTGAAGGGCTTTCTCCTGGCACATTCCATTCTAAACTCCAATCTAAAACACCACTTCCACTGAGGCTCTCTTGCCCTAGTAACCAGATTTGGTAAGGGTGACCTGCTGCCACCTTGTGGCCGTTTCACACAACAGCAGCTTTAATCCCAATGCTAATGGTCAGTTGATATTCAAAATCATTGCAGGCCTGTAAATGACACCTGCCCTGAAAACAAATCCTGGGGTCACATATCGACCAAAAATTTCAAAGGACGTCCGTATTTCAAAACGACCGTTTCAAAAGGCATATTTTACACACATTAGTGTTCTGCTTCTTTTCCTTTCTTTCCTTTTTTTGTTAAAAAACACTGGAATGGAAAAAGGCATCCCTCAGAATGGGCGAAAATCGTTGCAGATGAATCAATGGACAGAGGTTTAATCTCCAATATATATAAACAGCTCATGCAGCTTAATATTAAAAAAACAAACAACCCAAAAAAATGGGCAGAAGATCTAAAGAGACGTTTCTTCAAAGGAGACACAGAGATGGCCAAGATGCACATGAAAAGCTGCTCAACAGCACTAATTATTAGGGAAATGCAAATCAAAACTACAATGAGGTATCACCTCACACCTGTTAGAATCGGCATCATCAGAAAATCTACAAACAACCAATTCTGGGGAGGGTGTGGACAAAAGGAGCCCTCTTCCACTATTGGTGGGAATGTAAATTGATACAGTCACTATGGAGAACAGTATGGAGTTTCCTTAAAAAAACTAGAAATAGAACTACCATCTGATCCAGCAATCCCACTTCTGGGCATATACCCAGAGAAAACCGTAAATCAAAAAGGCACATTCACCACAATGTTCATTGCAGCACTATTTACAATAGCCAGGTAATGGAAGCAACCTAAATGCCCACAGACAGATGAATGGATAAAGATGTGGTACATATATGAAATGGAATATTACTCGGCCATAAAAAGGAATGAAACTGGGTCATTTGTAGAGACATCGATGGATCGAGAGACTGTCATACAGAATGAAGTAAGTCAGAAAGAGGAAAACAAATATTGTATATTAATGCATATATTTGGAACCTAAAACAATGGTACAGATGAACTGGTTTGCAGGGAAGAAATAGAGACAGAGAGGTAGAGAACAAACGTATGGACACCAAGTGTGGGAAGCCATGGGGTGGTGGTGGTGGGATGAGTTGGGAGATTGGGATTGACCTGTATACATGTATATGCATAAAATACATAACTAATTATAACCTGCTGTATAAAAACATAAATAAAATTAAATTTCAAAATTTTAAAAAATAAAATTTAAAAATAAAACAGAAAAAATTCTTCCCGTCACACAGATGTATTTATAGGAATGAATTATTTCCATGCTTATATCTATAAATACATAAAAGAGGAATAAAATCTAACTTGAACCATAAAAGAAAAAAAACCTGAACCCACGAGTTATACATAGGAAAACCCTATCAGGGCACTTGCTCCAGTGGTAAACAATTCTGATATTGGTCAGAGGTGGGGAATCATCTCCCATACAGCCAGCAACCCACCCCCCACGCAAGGAGCGTCCTCATTGCAAAGCTGGGGGACCGTGCCGAGGCATCTGTGAGTAAACGTGAGCTGAGCCCCAGGCCAGCTGCTGCAGAACTGTTCCCGCCCTTTCCAGGTAAAACACCTGAATATGTACAAGGGCTTGAAAGCCTAGAGGAATGACCGTGGAGCCACACCAGCGACAGCACGCAGGCCAACTTGGTGCCTGCAGGCCAGCCAGGGTGGTCCTTGCACCAGGCGCTCTTCCAGAAGCTTTCCATTGCCCTGCCTGAGATACCCCTCCTGTCCCGGCCCCCACTGCTTTTTTCCTTCCTCACCTCTGTCCGGAGAGAAATTCCAGCAGAAGGTATGGGTGACACAACCTCTTCTTTACAGGCGGCAGCCTGGCAACTCCTGCAGAAAGGCCAGCAGAACCCCACTCACACCGGGCCACCCACAAAGCTGTGGCCCCTCACTCCCTCCCACCAGCACAGCCCCGAGACTGCTGACGGGGCAGAGAATATGGAGTCAGGCACAGCTTCAGGGGCTATTGCTGACTGGAGCTCTGTTTATATTGACCTCAACGAGGCACACCTGGGGAGGGCGGGCCGGCAGGGTAAGGCTGCCCAGGTCAGCTAATCCACAACCCTCAGGGAATCACATTGTTGAAAATGGACCCCGCTAAGGCAGAAGAGAAGCCAAGGGAAAAAAGGACACAATGCCATTTGCAGCACCGTAGATGAGTCTAGAAGTAATCACGTGACTTGTAGTAAGTCAGAAAGTGAAAGACACATATCATATCATATCACTTATAGGTGTTACCTAAAAATGGATACCAGGGCAGATATTTCCACGGAGAAGGGCAATCACAGATTCATTAAACAAACTTATGGTTCACCAATGGAAAGGTGTGAGGATTGGTTTCATTACGATATCGGGGTTAACAGACATATACAAACACAGGTGACATATATAATCACCAAAGACCTACAGAATACCAAGAGAGGACTACTCAACATTCTGTCATAACGTACATGGGAAAAGGATCCCAGGAAGAACAGACATCTGTATATGTGTAAAAGAACCACATCTTCCACACCTACAACAAGCCAAACATTGTAATCAAACTTGCTGTAATAAAAAATAATAAAAATTAAATTAAAAACACGAACAAGATGTAGTGAGACAAACGTGAGGGGCTTTCTCCTGGCACATTCCATTCTAAATTCCAATCTAGAACACCACTTCCACTGAGGCCCTCTTGCCCTAGTAACCAGATTTGGTAAGGGTGAACTGCTGCCACCTTGTGGCCGTTTCACACAACAGCAGCTTTAATCCCAACGCTAATGGTCAGTTGATATTCAAAATCATTGCAGGCCTGTAAATGACACCTGCCCTGAAAACAAATCCTGGTGTCACATATCGACCAAAAATTTCAAAGGACGTCCATATTTCAAAACGACCGTTTCAAAAGGCATATTTTACACACTTTAGTGTTCTGCTTCTTTTCCTTTCTTTCCTTTTTTTGTTAAAAAACACGGGAATGGAAAAAGGCATCCCTCAGAATGGGCGAAAATCGTTGCAGATGAATCAATGGACAGAGGTTTAATCTCCAATATATATAAACAGCTCATGCAGCTTAATATTAAAAAAACAAACAACCCAAAAAAATGGGCAGAAGATCTAAAGAGACGTTTCTTCAAAGAAGACACAGAGATGGCCAAGACGCACATGAAAAGCTGCTCAACAGCACTAATTATTAGAGAAATGCAAATCAAAACTACAATGAGGTATCACCTCACACCTGTTAGAATCGGCATCATCAGGAAATCTACAAACAACCAATTCTGGGGAGGGTGTGGACAAAAGGAGCCCTCTTCAACTATTGGTGGGAAAGTAAATTGATACAGTCACTATGGAGAACAGTATGGAGTTTCCTTAAAAAAATTAGAAATAGAATTACCATCTGATCCAGCAATCCCACTTCTGGGCATATACCCTGAGAAAACCGTAAATCAAAAAGGCACATTCACCACAATGTTCATTGCAGCACTATTTACAATAGCCAGGTAATGGAAGCAACCTAAATGCCCACAGACAGATGAATGGATAAAGATGTGGTGCATATATGAAATGGAATATTACTCGGCCATAAAAAGGAATGAAACTGGGTCATTTGTAGAGACATCGATGGATCGAGAGACTGTCATACAGAATGAAGTAAGTCAGAAAGAGGAAAACAAATATTGTATATTAATGCATATATGTGGAACCTAAAAAATGGTACAGATGAACTGGTTTGCAGGGAAGAAATAGAGACAGAGAGGTAGAGAACAAACGTATGGACACCAAGTGTGAGAAGCCATGGGGTGGTGGTGGTGGGATGAGTTGGGAGATTGGGATTGACCTGTATACATGTATATGCATAAAATACATAACAAATAATAACCTGCTGTATAAAAACATAAATAAAATTAAATTTCAAAATTTTAAAAAATAAAATTTAAAAATAAAACAGAAAAAATTCTTCCCGTCACACAGATGTATTTATAGGAATGAATTATTTCCATGCTTATATCTATAAATACATAAAAGAGGAATAAAATCTAACTTCAACCATAAAAGAAAAAAATAACCTGAACCCACGAGTTATACATAGGAAAACCCTATCAGGGCACTTGCTCCAGTGGTAAACAATTCTGATATTGGTCAGAGGTGTGGAATCATCTCCCATACAGCCAGCAACCCACCCCCCACGCAAGGAGCGTCCTCATTGCAAAGCTGGGGGACCGTGCCGAGGCATCTGTGAGTAAACGTGAGCTGAGCCCCAGGCCAGCTGCTGCTGAACTGTTCCCGCCCTTTCCAGGTAAAACACCTGAATATGTACAAGGGCTTGAAAGCCTAGAGGAATGACCGTGGAGCCACACCAGCGACAGCACGCAGGCCAACTTGGTGCCTGCAGGCCAGCCAGGGCGGTCCTGGCCCCGGGCGCTCTTCCAGAAGCTTTCCATTGCCCTGCCTGAGATACCCCTCCTGTACCGGCCCCCACTGCTTTTTTCCTTCCTCACCTCTGTCCGGAGAGAAATTCCAGCGGAAGGTATGGGTGACACAACCTCTTCTTTACAGGCGGCAGCCTGGCAACTCCTGCAGAAAGGCCAGCAGAACCCCACTCACACCGGGCCACCCACAAAGCTGTGGCCCCTCAGTCCCTCCCACCAGCACAGCCCCGAGACTGCTGACGGGGCAGAGAATATGGAGTCAGGCACAGCTTCAGGGGCTATTGCTGCCTGGAGCTCTGTTTATGTTGACCTCAACGAGGCACACCTGGGGAGGGCGGGCCGGCAGGGTAAGGCTGCCCAGGTCAGCTAATCCACAACCCTCAGGGAATCACATTGTTGAAAATGGACCCCGCTAAGGCAGAAGAGAAGCCAAGGGAAAAAAGGACACAATGCCATTTGCAGCACCGTAGATGAGTCTAGAAGTAATCACGTGACTTGTAGTAAGTCAGAAAGTGAAAGACACATATCATATCATATCACTTATAGGTGTTACCTAAAAATGGATACCAGGGCAGATATTTCCACGGAGAAGGGCAATCACAGATTCATTAAACAAACTTATGGTTCACCAATGGAAAGGTGTGAGGATTGGTTTCATTACGATATCGGGGTTAACAGACATATACAAACACAGGTGACATATATAATCACCAAAGACCTACAGAATACTAAGAGAGGACTACTCAACATTCTGTCATAACGTACATGGGAAAAGGATCCCAGGAAGAACAGACATCTGTATATGTGTAAAAGAACCACATCTTCCACACCTACAACAAGCCAAACATTGTAATCAAACTTGCTGTAATAAAAAATAATAAAAATTAAATTAAAAACACGAACAAGAAGTAGTGAGCCAAACGTGAGGGGCTTTCTCCTGGCACATTGCATTCTAAACTCCAATCTAAAACACCACTTCCACTGAGGCTCTCTTGCCCTAGTAACCAGATTTGGTAAGGGTGAACTGCTGCCACCTTGTGGCCGTTTCACACAACAGCAGCTTTAATCCCAACGCTAATGGTCAGTTGATATTCAAAACCTTTGCAGGCCTGTAAATGACACCTGCCCTGAAAACAAATCCTGGGGTCACATATCGACCAAAAATTTCAAAGGACGTCCATATTTCAAAACGACCGTTTCAAAAGGCATATTTTACACACTTTAGTGTTCTGCTTCTTTTCCTTTCTTTCCTTTTTTTGTTAAAAAACACGGGAATGGAAAAAGGCATCCCTCAGAATGGGCGAAAATCGTTGCAGATGAATCAATGGACAGAGGTTTAATCTCCAATATATATAAACAGCTCATGCAGCTTAATATTAAAAAAACAAACAACCCAAAAAAATGGGCAGAAGATCTAAAGAGACGTTTCTTCAAAGGAGACACAGAGATGGCCAAGATGCACATGAAAAGCTGCTCAACAGCACTAATTATTAGGGAAATGCAAATCAAAACTACAATGAGGTATCACCTCACACCTGTTAGAATCGGCATCATCAGAAAATCTACAAACAACCAATTCTGGGGAGGGTGTGGACAAAAGGAGCCCTCTTCCACTATTGGTGGGAATGTAAATTGATACAGTCACTATGGAGAACAGTATGGAGTTTCCTTAAAAAAACTAGAAATAGAATTACCATCTGATCCAGCAATCCCACTTCTGGGCATATACCCAGAGAAAACCGTAAATCAAAAAGGCACATTCACCACAATGTTCATTGCAGCACTATTTACAATAGCCAGGTAATGGAAGCAACCTAAATGCCCACAGACAGATGAATGGATAAAGATGTGGTACATATATGAAATGGAATAATACTCGGCCATAAAAAGGAATGAAACTGGGTCATTTGTAGAGACATCGATGGATCGAGAGACTGTCATACAGAATGAAGTAAGTCAGAAAGAGGAAAACAAATATTGTATATTAATGCATATATTTGGAACCTAAAAAAATGGTACAGATGAACTGGTTTGCAGGGAAGAAATAGAGACACAGAGGTAGAGAAGAAACGTATGGACACCAAGTGTGGGAAGCCATGGGGTGGTGGTGGTGGGATGAGTTGGGAGATTGGGATTGACCTGTATACATGTATATGCATAAAATACATAACTAATTATAACCTGCTGTATAAAAACATAAATAAAATTAAATTTCAAAATTTTAAAAAATAAAATTTAAAAATAAAACAGAAAAAATTCTTCCCATTACACAGATGTATTTATAGGAATGAATTATTTCCATGCTTATATTTATAAATACATAAAAGAGGAATAAAATCTAACTTGAAACATAAAAGAAAAAAAAATTGAACCCACGAGTTATACAGAGGAAAACCCTATCACGGCACTTGCACCAGCGGTAAACAATTCTGAAATTGGTCAGAGGTGGGGAACCATCTCCCATACAGCCAGCAACCCACCCCCCACGCAAGGAGCGTCCTCATTGCAAAGCTGGGGGACCGTGCCGAGGCATCTGTGAGTAAACGTTAGCTGAGCCCCAGGCCAGCTGCTGCTGAACTGTTCCCACCCTTTCCAGGTAAAACACCTGAATATGTACAAGGGCTTGAAAGCCTAGAGGAATGACCGTGGAGCCACAACAGCAACAGCACGCAGGCCAACTTGGTGCCTGCAGGCAAGCCAGGGTGGTCCTTGCACCGGGCGCTCTTCCAGAAGCTTTCCATTGCCCTGCCTGAGATACCCCTCCTGTCCCGGCCCCCACTGCTTTTTTCCTTCCTCACCTCTGTCCGGAGAGAAATTCCAGCAGAAGGTATGGGTGACACAACCTCTTCTTTACAGGCGGCAGCCTGGCAACTCCTGCAGAAAGGCCAGCAGAACCCCACTCACACCGGGCCACCCACAAAGCTGTGGCCCCTCAGTCCCTCCCACCAGCACAGCCCCGAGACTGCTGACGGGGCAGAGAATATGGAGTCAGGCACAGCTTCAGGGGCTATTGCTGCCTGGAGCTCTGTTTATATTGACCTCAACGAGGCACACCTGGGGAGGGCGGGCCGGCAGGGTGAGGCTGCCCAGGTCAGCTAATCCACAACCCTCAGGGAATCACATTGTTGAAAATGGACCCCGCTAAGGCAGAAGAGAAGCCAAGGGAAAAAAGGACACAATGCCATTTGCAGCACCGTAGATGAGTCTAGAAGTAATCACGTGACTTGTAGTAAGTCAGAAAGTGAAAGACACATATCATATCATATCACTTATAGGTGTTACCTAAAAATGGATACCAGGGCAGATATTTCCACGGAGAAGGGCAATCACAGATTCATTAAACAAACTTATGGTTCACCAATGGAAAGGTGTGAGGATTGGTTTCATTACGATATCGGGGTTAACAGACATATACAAACACAGGTGACATATATAATCACCAAAGACCTACAGAATACCAAGAGAGGACTACTCAACATTCTGTCATAACGTACATGGGAAAAGGATCCCAGGAAGAACAGACATCTCTATATGTGTAAAAGAACCACATCTTCCACACCTACAACAAGCCAAACATTGTAATCAAACTTGCTGTAATAAAAAATAATAAAAATTAAATTAAAAACACGAACAAGATGTAGTGAGCCAAACGTGAGGGGCTTTCTCCTGGCACATTCCATTCTAAATTCCAATCTAGAACACCACTTCCACTGAGGCCCTCTTGCCCTAGTAAACAGATTTGGTAAGGGTGAACTGCTGCCACCTTGTGGCCGTTTCACACAACAGCCGCTTTATTTCCAGCGCTAATGGTCAGTTGATATTCAAAATCATTGCAGGCCTGTAAATGACACCTGCCCTGAAAACAAATCCTGGGGTCACATATCGACGAAAAAACTCAAAGGACGTCCATATTTCAAAACGACCATTTCAAAAGTAATATTTTATGCACATTAGTGTTCTGCTTCTTTTCCTTTCTTTCATTTTTGTTAAAAAACACGGGAATGGAAAAAGGCATCCCTCAGAATGGGCGAAAATCGTTGCAGACGAATCAATGTACAGAGGTTTAATCTCCAATATATATAAACAACACTTGCAGCTTAATATTAAAAAAACAAACAACCCAATACAAAAATGGGCAGAAGATCTAAAGAGACGTTTCTTCAAAGAAGACACATAGATGGCCAAGACGCACATGAAAAGCTGCTCAACAGCACTAATTATTAGAGAAATGCAAATCAAAACTACAATGAGGTATCACCTCACACCTGTTAGAATCGGCATCATCAGGAAATCTACAAACAACCAATTCTGCGGAGGGTGTGGACAAAAGGAGCCCTCTTCCACTATTGGTGGGAAAGTAAATTGATACAGTCACTATGGAGAACAGTATGGAGTTTCCTTAAAAAAATTAGAAATAGAATTAACATCTGATCCAGCAGTCCCACTTCTGGGCATATACCCAGAGAAAACCGTAAATCAAAAAGGCACATTCACCACAATGTTCATTGCATCACTATTTACAATAGCCAGGTAATGGAAGCAACCTAAATGCCCACAGACAGATGAATGGATAAAGATGTGGTACATATATGAAATGGAATATTACTCGGCCCTAAAAAGGAATGAAACTGGGTCATTTGTAGAGACATCGATGGATCGAGAGACTGTCATACAGAATGAAGTAAGTCAGAAAGAGGAAAACAAATATTGTATATTAATGCATATATGTGGAACCTAAAAAAATGGTACAGATGAACTGGTTTGCAGGGAAGAAATAGAGACACAGAGGTAGAGAACAAACGTATGGACACCAAGTGTGAGAAGCCATGGGGTGGTGGTGGTGGGATGAGTTGGGAGATTGGGATTGACCTGTATACATGTATATGCATAAAATACATAACAAATAATAACCTGCTGTATAAAAACATAAATAAAATTAAATTTCAAAATTTTAAAAAATAATATTTAAAAATAAAACAGAAAAAATTCTTCCCGTCACACAGATGTATTTATAGGAATGAATTATTTCCATGCTTATATCTATAAATACATAAAAGAGGAATAAAATCTAACTTGAACCATAAAAGAAAAAAAAAACCCTGAACCCACGAGTTATACATAGGAAAACCCTATCAGGGCACTTGCTCCAGTGGTAAACAATTCTGAAATTGGTCAGAGGTGGGGAATCATCTCCCATACAGCCAGCAACCCACCCCCCACGCAAGGAGCGTCCTCATTGCAAAGCTGGGGGACCGTGCCGAGGCATCTGTGAGTAAACGTGAGCTGAGCCCCAGGCCAGCTGCTGCTGAACTGTTCCCGCCCTTTCCAGGTAAAACACCTGAATATGTACAAGGGCTTGAAAGCCTAGAGGAATGACCGTGGAGCCACACAAGCGACAGCACGCAGGCCAACTTGGTGCCTGCAGGCCAGCCAGGGTGGTCCTTGCCCTGGGCGCTCTTCCAGAAGCTTTCCATTGCCCTGCCTGAGATACCCCTCCTGTACCGGCCCCCACTGCTTTTTTCCTTCCTCACCTCTGTCCGGAGAGAAATTCCAGCAGAAGGTATGGGTGACACAACCTCTTCTTTACAGGCGGCAGCCTGGCAACTCTTGCAGAAAGGCCAGCAGAACCCCACTCACACCGGGCCACCCACAAAGCTGTGGCCCCTCAGTCCCTCCCACCAGCACAGCCCCGAAACTGCTGACGGGGCAGAGAATATGGAGTCAGGCACAGCTTCAGGGGCTATTGCTGCCTGGAGCTCTGTTTATATTGACCTCAACGAGGCACACCTGGGGAGGGCGGGCCGGCAGGGTAAGGCTGCCCAGGTCAGCTAATCCACAACCCTCAGGGAATCACATTGTTGAAAATGGACCCCGCTAAGGCAGAAGAGAAGCCAAGGGAAAAAAGGACACAATGCCATTTGCAGCTCCGTAGAGGAGTCTAGAAGTAATCACGTGACTTGTAGTAAGTCAGAAAGTGAAAGACACATATCATATCATATCACTTATAGGTGTTACCTAAAAATGGATACCAGGGCAGATATTTCCACGGAGAAGGGCAATCACAGATTCATTAAACAAACTTATGGTTCACCAATGGAAAGGTGTGAGGATTGGTTTCATTACGATATCGGGGTTAACAGACATATACAAACACAGGTGACATATATAATCACCAAAGACCTACAGAATACCAAGAGAGGACTACTCAACATTCTGTCATAACGTACATGGGAAAAGGATCCCAGGAAGAATAGACATCTCTATATGTGTAAAAGAACCACATCTTCCACACCTACAACAAGCCAAACATTGTAATCAAACTTGCTGTAATAAAAAATAATAAAAATTAAATTAAAAACACGAACAAGAAGTAGTGAGCCAAACGTGAGGGGCTTTCTCCTGGCACATTCCATTCTAAACTCCAATCTAAAACACCACTTCCACTGAGGCTCTCTTGCCCTAGTAACCAGATTTGGTAAGGGTGAACTGCTGCCACCTTGTGGCCGTTTCACACAACAGCAGCTTTAATCCCAACGCTAATGGTCAGTTGATATTCAAAATCTTTGCAGGCCTGTAAATGACACCTGCCCTGAAAACAAATCCTGGGGTCACATATCGACCAAAAATTTCAAAGGACGTCCATATTTCAAAACGACCGTTTCAAAAGGCATATTTTACACACTTTAGTGTTCTGCTTCTTTTCCTTTCTTTCCTTTTTTTGTTAAAAAACACGGGAATGGAAAAAGGCATCCCTCAGAATGGGCGAAAATCGTTGCAAATGAATCAATGGACAGAGGTTTAATCTCCAATATATATAAACAGCTCATGCAGCTTAATATTAAAAAAACAAACAACCCAAAAAAATGGGCAGAAGATCTAAAGAGACGTTTCTTCAAAGGAGACACAGAGATGGCCAAGATGCACATGAAAAGCTGCTCAACAGCACTAATTATTAGGGAAATGCAAATCAAAACTACAATGAGGTATCACCTCACACCTGTTAGAATCGGCATCATCAGAAAATCTACAAACAACCAATTCTGGGGAGGGTGTGGACAAAAGGAGCCCTCTTCCACTATTGGTGGGAATGTAAATTGATACAGTCACTATGGAGAACAGTATGGAGTTTCCTTAAAAAAACTAGAAATAGAATTACCATCTGATCCAGCAATCCCACTTCTGGGCATATACCCAGAGAAAACCGTAAATCAAAAAGGCACATTCACCACAATGTTCATTGCAGCACTATTTACAATAGCCAGGTAATGGAAGCAACCTAAATGCCCACAGACAGATGAATGGATAAAGATGTGGTACATATATGAAATGGAATATTACTCGGCCATAAAAAGGAATGAAACTGGGTCATTTGTAGAGACATCGATGGATCGAGAGACTGTCATACAGAATGAAGTAAGTCAGAAAGAGGAAAACAAATATTGTATATTAATGCATATATTTGGAACCTAAAAAAATGGTACAGATGAACTGGTTTGCAGGGAAGAAATAGAGACACAGAGGTAGAGAAGAAACGTATGGACACCAAGTGTGGGAAGCCATGGGGTGGTGGTGGTGGGATGAGTTGGGAGATTGGGATTGACCTGTATACATGTATATGCATAAAATACATAACTAATTATAACCTGCTCTATAAAAACATAAATAAAATTAAATTTCAAAATTTTAAAAAATAAAATTTAAAAATAAAACAGAAAAAATTCTTCCCATCACACAGATGTATTTATAGGAATGAATTATTTCCATGCTTATATTTATAAATACATAAAAGAGGAATAAAATCTAACTTGAAACATAAAAGAAAAAAAAATTGAACCCACGAGTTATACAGAGGAAAACCGTATCACGGCACTTGCACCAGCGGTAAACAATTCTGAAATTGGTCAGAGGTGGGGAACCATCTCCCATACAGCCAGCAACCCACCCCCCACGCAAGGAGCGTCCTCATTGCAAAGCTGGGGGACCGTGCCGAGGCATCTGTGAGTAAACGTGAGCTGAGCCCCAGGCCAGCTGCTGCTGAACTGTTCCCACCCTTTCCAGGTAAAACACCTGAATATGTACAAGGGCTTGAAAGCCTAGAGGAAGGACCGTGGAGCCACACCAGCAACAGCACCCAGGCCAACTTGGTGCCTGCAGGCCAGCCAGGGTGGTCCTTGCACCGGGCGCTCTTCCAGAAGCTTTCCATTGCCCTGCCTGAGATACCCCTCCTGTCCCGGCCCCCACTGCTTTTTTCCTTCCTCACCTCTGTCCGGAGAGAAATTCCAGCAGAAGGTATGGGTGACAAAACCTCTTCTTTACAGGCGGCAGCCTGGCAACTCCTGCAGAAAGGCCAGCAGAACCCCACTCACACCGGGCCACCCACAAAGCTGAGGCCCCTCACTCCCTCCCACCAGCACAGCCCCGAGACTGCTGACGGGGCAGAGAATATGGAGTCAGGCACAGCTTCAGGGGCTATTGCTGCCTGGAGCTCTGTTTATATTGACCTCAACGAGGCACACCTGGGGAGGGCGGGCCGGCAGGGTGAGGCTGCCCAGGTCAGCTAATCCACAACCCTCAGGGAATCACATTGTTGAAAATGGACCCCGCTAAGGCAGAAGAGAAGCCAAGGGAAAAAAGGACACAATGCCATTTGCAGCACCGTAGATGAGTCTAGAAGTAATCACGTGACTTGTAGTAAGTCAGAAAGTGAAAGACACATATCATATCATATCACTTATAGGTGTTACCTAAAAATGGATACCAGGGCAGATATTTCCACGGAGAAGGGCAATCACAGATTCATTAAACAAACTTATGGTTCACCAATGGAAAGGTGTGAGGATTGGTTTCATTACGATATCGGGGTTAACAGACATATACAAACACAGGTGACATATATAATCACCAAAGACCTACAGAATACCAAGAGAGGACGACTCAACATTCTGTCATAACGTACATGGGAAAAGGATCCCAGGAAGAACAGTCATCTGTATATGTGTAAAAGAACCACATCTTCCACACCTACAACAAGCCAAACATTGTAATCAAACTTGCTGTAATAAAAAATAATAAAAATTAAATTAAAAACAGGAACAAGATGTAGTGAGACAAACGTGAGGGGCTTTCTCCTGGCACATTCCATTCTAAATTCCAATCTAGAACACCACTTCCACTGAGGCCCTCTTGCCCTAGTAACCAGATTTGGTAAGGGTGAACTGCTGCCACCTTGTGGCCGTTTCACACAACAGCCGCTTTATTTCCAGCGCTAATGGTCAGTTGATATTCAAAATCATTGCAGGCCTGTAAATGACACCTGCCCTGAAAACAAATCCTGGGGTCACATATCGACGAAAAAACTCAAAGGACGTCCATATTTCAAAACGACCATTTCAAAAGTAATATTTTATGCACATTAGTGTTCTGCTTCTTTTCCTTTCTTTCATTTTTGTTAAAAAACACGGGAATGGAAAAAGGCATCCCTCAGAATGGGCGAAAATCGTTGCAGACGAATCAATGTACAGAGGTTTAATCTCCAATATATATAAACAACACTTGCAGCTTAATATTAAAAAAACAAACAACCCAATACAAAAATGGGCAGAAGATCTAAAGAGACGTTTCTTCAAAGAAGACACAGAGATGGCCAAGACGCACATGAAAAGCTGCTCAACAGCACTAATTATTAGAGAAATGCAAATCAAAACTACAATGAGGTATCACCTCACACCTGTTAGAATCGGCATCATCAGGAAATCTACAAACAACCAATTCTGCGGAGGGTGTGGACAAAAGGAGCCCTCTTCCACTATTGGTGGGAAAGTAAATTGATACAGTCACTATGGAGAACAGTATGGAGTTTCCTTAAAAAAATTAGAAATAGAATTACCATCTGATCCAGCAGTCCCACTTCTGGGCATATACCCAGAGAAAACCGTAAATCAAAAAGGCACATTCACCACAATGTTCATTGCAGCACTATTTACAATAGCCAGGTAATGGAAGCAACCTAAATGCCCACAGACAGATGAATGGATAAAGATGTGGTACATATATGAAATGGAATATTACTCGGCCCTAAAAAGGAATGAAACTGGGTCATTTGTAGAGACATCGATGGATCGAGAGACTGTCATACAGAATGAAGTAAGTCAGAAAGAGGAAAACAAATATTGTATATTAATGCATATATGTGGAACCTAAAAAAATGGTACAGATGAACTGGTTTGCAGGGAAGAAATAGAGACACAGAGGTAGAGAACAAACGTATGGACACCAAGTGTGAGAAGCCATGGGGTGGTGGTGGTGGGATGAGTTGGGAGATTGGGATTGACCTGTATACATGTATATGCATAAAATACATAACAAATAATAACCTGCTGTATAAAAACATAAATAAAATTAAATTTCAAAATTTTAAAAAATAATATTTAAAAATAAAACAGAAAAAATTCTTCCCGTCACACAGATGTATTTATAGGAATGAATTATTTCCATGCTTATATCTATAAATACATAAAAGAGGAATAAAATCTAACTTGAACCATAAAAGAAAAAAAAAACCCTGAACCCACGAGTTATACATAGGAAAACCCTATCAGGGCACTTGCTCCAGTGGTAAACAATTCTGAAATTGGTCAGAGGTGGGGAATCATCTCCCATACAGCCAGCAACCCACCCCCCACGCAAGGAGCGTCCTCATTGCAAAGCTGGGGGACCGTGCCGAGGCATCTGTGAGTAAACGTGAGCTGAGCCCCAGGCCAGCTGCTGCTGAACTGTTCCCGCCCTTTCCAGGTAAAACACCTGAATATGTACAAGGGCTTGAAAGCCTAGAGGAATGACCGTGGAGCCACACCAGCGACAGCACGCAGGCCAACTTGGTGCCTGCAGGCCAGCCAGGGTGGTCCTTGCCCTGGGCGCTCTTCCAGAAGCTTTCCATTGCCCTGCCTGAGATACCCCTCCTGTACCGGCCCCCACTGCTTTTTTCCTTCCTCACCTCTGTCCGGAGAGAAATTCCAGCAGAAGGTATGGGTGACACAACCTCTTCTTTACAGGCGGCAGCCTGGCAACTCCTGCAGAAAGGCCAGCAGAACCCCACTCACACCGGGCCACCCACAAAGCTGTGGCCCCTCAGTCCCTCCCACCAGCACAGCCCCGAGACTGCTGACGGGGCAGAGAATATGGAGTCAGGCACAGCTTCAGGGGCTATTGCTGCCTGGAGCTCTGTTTATATTGACCTCAACGAGGCACACCTGGGGAGGGCGGGCCGGCAGGGTAAGGCTGCCCAGGTCAGCTAACAACCCTCAGGGAATCACATTGTTGAAAATGGACCCCGCTAAGGCAGAAGAGAAGCCAAGGGAAAAAAGGACACAATGCCATTTGCAGCACCGTAGAGGAGTCTAGAAGTAATCACGTGACTTGTAGTAAGTCAGAAAGTGAAAGACACATATCATATCATATCACTTATAGGTGTTACCTAAAAATGGATACCAGGGCAGATATTTCCACGGAGAAGGGCAATCACAGATTCATTAAACAAACTTATGGTTCACCAATGGAAAGGTGTGAGGATTGGTTTCATTACGATATCGGGGTTAACAGACATATACAAACACAGGTGACATATATAATCACCAAAGACCTACAGAATACCAAGAGAGGACTACTCAACATTCTGTCATAACGTACATGGGAAAAGGATCCCAGGAAGAACAGACATCTGTATATGTGTAAAAGAACCACATCTTCCACACCTACAACAAGCCAAACATTGTAATCAAACTTGCAGTAATAAAAAATAATAAAAATTAAATTAAAAACACGAACAAGAAGTAGTGAGCCAAACGTGAGGGGCTTTCTCCTGGCACATTCCATTCTAAACTCCAATCTAAAACACCACTTCCACTGAGGCTCTCTTGCCCTAGTAACCAGATTTGGTAAGGGTGAACTGCTGCCACCTTGTGGCCGTTTCACACAACAGCAGCTTTAATCCCAACGCTAATGGTCAGTTGATATTCAAAATCTTTGCAGGCCTGTAAATGACACCTGCCCTGAAAACAAATCCTGGGGTCACATATCGACCAAAAATTTCAAAGGACGTCCATATTTCAAAACGACCGTTTCAAAAGGAATATTTTACACACTTTAGTGTTCTGCTTCTTTTCCTTTCTTTCCTTTTTTTGTTAAAAAACACGGGAATGGAAAAAGGCATCCCTCAGAATGGGCGAAAATCGTTGCAGATGAATCAATGGACAGAGGTTTAATCTCCAATATATATAAACAGCTCATGCAGCTTAATATTAAAAAAACAAACAACCCAAAAAAATGGGCAGAAGATCTAAAGAGACGTTTCTTCAAAGGAGACACAGAGATGGCCAAGATGCACATGAAAAGCTGCTCAACAGCACTAATTGTTAGGGAAATGCAAATCAAAACTACAATGAGGTATCACCTCACACCTGTTAGAATCGGCATCATCAGAAAATCTACAAACAACCAATTCTGGGGAGGGTGTGGACAAAAGGAGCCCTCTTCCACTATTGGTGGGAATGTAAATTGATACAGTCACTATGGAGAACAGTATGGAGTTTCCTTAAAAATACTAGAAATAGAATTACCATCTGATCCAGCAATCCCACTTCTGGGCATATACCCAGAGAAAACCGTAAATCAAAAAGGCACATTCACCACAATGTTCATTGCAGCACTATTTACAATAGCCAGGTAATGGAAGCAACCTAAATGCCCACAAACAGATGAATGGATAAAGATGTGGTACATATATGAAATGGAATAATACTCGGCCATAAAAAGGAATGAAACTGGGTCATTTGTAGAGACATCGATGGATCGAGAGACTGTCATACAGAATGAAGTAAGTCAGAAAGAGGAAAACAAATATTGTATATTAATGCATATATTTGGAACCTAAAAAAATGGTACAGATGATCTGGTTTGCAGGGAAGAAATAGAGACACAGAGGTAGAGAAGAAACGTATGGACACCAAGTGTGGGAAGCCATGGGGTGGTGGTGGTGGGATGAGTTGGGAGATTGGGATTGACCTGTATACATGTATATGCATAAAATACATAACTAATTATAACCTGCTGTATAAAAACATAAATAAAATTAAATTTCAAAATTTTAAAAAATAAAATTTAAAAATAAAACAGAAAAAATTCTTCCCATCACACAGATGTATTTATAGGAATGAATTATTTCCATGCTTATATTTATAAATACATAAAAGAGGAATAAAATCTAACTTGAAACATAAAAGAAAAAAAATTGAACCCACGAGTTATACAGAGGAAAACCCTATCACGGCACTTGCACCAGCGGTAAACAATTCTGAAATTGGTCAGAGGTGGGGAACCATCTCCCATACAGCCAGCAACCCACCCCCCACGCAAGGAGCGTCCTCATTGCAAAGCTGGGGGACCGTGCCGAGGCATCTGTGAGTAAACGTGAGCTGAGCCCCAGGCCAGCTGCTGCTGAACTGTTCCCACCCTTTCCAGGTAAAACACCTGAATATGTACAAGGGCTTGAAAGCCTAGAGGAAGGACCGTGGAGCCACACCAGCAACAGCACGCAGGCCAACTTGGTGCCTGCAGGCCAGCCAGGGTGGTCCTTGCACCGGGCGCTCTTCCAGAAGCTTTCCATTGCCCTGCCTGAGATACCCCTCCTGTCCCAGCCCCCACTGCTTTTTTCCTTCCTCACCTCTGTCCGGAGAGAAATTCCAGCAGAAGGTATGGGTGACACAACCTCTTCTTTACAGGCGGCAGCCTGGCAACTCCTGCAGAAAGGCCAGCAGAACCCCACTCACACCGGGCCACCCACAAAGCTGTGGCCCCTCACTCACTCCCACCAGCACAGCCCCGAGACTGCTGACGGGGCAGAGAATATGGAGTCAGGCACAGCTTCAGGGGCTATTGCTGCCTGGAGCTCTGTTTATATTGACCTCAACGAGGCACACCTGGGGAGGGCGGGCCGGCAGGGTGAGGCTGCCCAGGTCAGCTAATCCACAACCCTCAGGGAATCACATTGTTGAAAATGGACCCCGCTAAGGCAGAAGAGAAGCCAAGGGAAAAAAGGACACAATGCCATTTGCAGCACCGTAGAGGAGTCTAGAAGTAATCACGTGACTTGTAGTAAGTCAGAAAGTGAAAGACACATATCATATCATATCACTTATAGGTGTTACCTAAAAATGGATACTAGGGCAGATATTTCCACGGAGAAGGGCAATCACAGATTCATTAAACAAACTTATGGTTCACCAATGGAAAGGTGTGAGGATTGGTTTCATTACGATATCGGGGTTAACAGACATATACAAACACAGGTGACATATATAATCACCAAAGACCTACAGAATACCAAGAGAGGACTACTCAACATTCTGTCATAACGTACATGGGAAAAGGATCCCAGGAAGAACAGACATCTGTATATGTGTAAAAGAACCACATCTTCCACACCTACAACAAGCCAAACATTGTAATCAAACTTGCTGTAATAAAAAATAATAAAAATTAAATTAAAAACACGAACAAGAAGTAGTGAGCCAAACGTGAGGGGCTTTCTCCTGGCACATTCCATTCTAAATTCCAATCTAGAACACCACTTCCACTGAGGCCCTCTTGCCCTAGTAACCAGATTTGGTAAGGGTGAACTGCTGCCACCTTGTGGCCGTTTCACACAACAGCAGCTTTATTTCCAGCGCTAATGGTCAGTTGATATTCAAAATCATTGCAGGCCTGTAAATGACACCTGCCCTGAAAACAAATCCTGGGGTCACATATCGACGAAAAAACTCAAAGGACGTCCATATTTCAAAACGACCATTTCAAAAGTAATATTTTATGCACATTAGTGTTCTGCTTCTTTTCCTTTCTTTCATTTTTGTTAAAAAACACGGGAATGGAAAAAGGCATCCCTCAGAATGGGCGAAAATCGTTGCAGACGAATCAATATACAGAGGTTTAATCTCCAATATATATAAACAACACTTGCAGCTTAATATTAAAAAAACAAACAACCCAATACAAAAATGGGCAGAAGATCTAAAGAGACGTTTCTTCAAAGAAGACACAGAGATGGCCAAGACGCACATGAAAAGCTGCTCAACAGCACTAATTATTAGAGAAATGCAAATCAAAACTACAATGAGGTATCACCTCACACCTGTTAGAATCGGCATCATCAGGAAATCTACAAACAACCAATTCTGGGGAGGGTGTGGACAAAAGGAGCCCTCTTCAACTATTGGTGGGAAAGTAAATTGATACAGTCACTATGGAGAACAGTATGGAGGTTCCTTAAAAAAATTAGAAATAGAATTACCATCTGATCCAGCAATCCCACTTCTGGGCATATACCCAGAGAAAACCGTAAATCAAAAAGGCACATTCACCACAATGTTCATTGCAGCACTATTTACAATAGCCAGGTAATGGAAGCAACCTAAATGCCCACAGACAGATGAATGGATAAAGATGTGGTACATATATGAAATGGAATATTACTCGGCCATAAAAAGGAATGAAACTGGGTCATTTGTAGAGACATCGATGGATCGAGAGACTGTCAAACAGAATGAAGTAAGTCAGAAAGAGGAAAACAAATATTGTATATTAATGCATATATGTGGAACCTAAAAATGGTACAGATGAACTGGTTTGCAGGGAAGAAATAGAGACACAGAGGTAGAGAACAAACGTATGGACACCAAGTGTGGGAAGCCATGGGGTGGTGGTGGTGGGATGAGTTGGGAGATTGGGATTGACCTGTATACATGTATATGCATAAAATACATAACAAATAATAACCTGCTGTATAAAAACATAAATAAAATTAAATTTCAAAATTTTAAAAAATAAAATTTAAAAATAAAACAGAAAAAATTCTTCCCGTCACACAGATGTATTTATAGGAATGAATTATTTCCATACTTATATCTATAAATACATAAAAGAGGAATAAAATCTAACTTGAACCATAAAAGAAAAAAAAAACCTGAACCCACGAGTTATACATAGGAAAACCCTATCAGGGCACTTGCTCCAGTGGTAAACAATTCTGATATTGGTCAGAGGTGTGGAATCATCTCCCATACAGCCAGCAACCCACCCCCCACGCAAGGAGCGTCCTCATTGCAAAGCTGGGGGACCGTGCCGAGGCATCTGTCAGTAAACGTGAGCTGAGCCCCAGGCCAGCTGCTGCTGAACTGTTCCCGCCCTTTCCAGGTAAAACACCTGAATATGTACAAGGGCTTGAAAGCCTAGAGGAATGACCGTGGAGCCACACCAGCGACAGCACGCAGGCCAACTTGGTGCCTGCAGGCCAGCCAGGGTGGTCCTTGAACCAGGCGCTCTTCCAGAAGCTTTCCATTGCCCTGCCTGAGATACCCCTCCTGTCCCGGCCCCCACTGCTTTTTTCCTTCCTCACCTCTGTCCGGAGAGAAATTCCAGCAGAAGGTATGGGTGACACAACCTCTTCTTTACAGGCGGCAGCCTGGCAACTCCTGCAGAAACCCAGCAGAACCCCACTCACACCGGGCCACCCACAAAGCTGTGGCCCCTCACTCCCTCCCACCAGCACAGCCCCGAGACTGCTGATGGGGCAGAGAATATGGAGTCAGGCACAGCTTCAGGGGCTATTGCTGACTGGAGCTCTGTTTATATTGACCTCAACGAGGCACACCTGGGGAGGGCGGGCCGGCAGGGTAAGGCTGCCCAGGTCAGATAATCCACAACCCTCAGGGAATCTCATTGTTGAAAATGGACCCCGCTAAGGCAGAAGAGAAGCCAAGGGAAAAAAGGACACAATGCCATTTGCAGCACCGTAGATGAGTCTAGAAGTAATCACGTGACTTGTAGTAAGTCAGAAAGTGAAAGACACATATCATATCATATCACTTATAGGTGTTACCTAAAAATGGATACCAGGGCAGATATTTCCACGGAGAAGGGCAATCACAGATTCATTAAACAAACTTATGGTTCACCAATGGAAAGGTGTGAGGATTGGTTTCATTACGATATCGGGGTTAACAGACATATACAAACACAGGTGACATATATAATCACCAAAGACCTACAGAATACCAAGAGAGGACTACTCAACATTCTGTCATAACGTACATGGGAAAAGGATCCCAGGAAGAACAGACATCTGTATATGTGTAAAAGAACCACATCTTCCACACCTACAACAAGCCAAACATTGTAATCAAACTTGCTGTAATAAAAAATAATAAAAATTAAATTAAAAACACGAACAAGAAGTAGTGAGCCAAACGTGAGGGGCTTTCTCCTGGCACATTCCATTCTAAATTCCAATCTAGAACACCACTTCCACTGAGGCCCTCTTGCCCTAGTAACCAGATTTGGTAAGGGTGAACTGCTGCCACCTTGTGGCCGTTTCACACAACAGCAGCTTTATTTCCAGCGCTAATGGTCAGTTGATATTCAAAATCATTGCAGGCCTGTAAATGACACCTGCCCTGAAAACAAATCCTGGGGTCACATATCGACGAAAAAACTCAAAGGACGTCCATATTTCAAAACGACCATTTCAAAAGTAATATTTTATGCACATTAGTGTTCTGCTTCTTTTCCTTTCTTTCATTTTTGTTAAAAAACACGGGAATGGAAAAAGGCATCCCTCAGAATGGGCGAAAATCGTTGCAGACGAATCAATATACAGAGGTTTAATCTCCAATATATATAAACAACACTTGCAGCTTAATATTAAAAAAACAAACAACCCAATACAAAAATGGGCAGAAGATCTAAAGAGACGTTTCTTCAAAGAAGACACAGAGATGGCCAAGACGCACATGAAAAGCTGCTCAACAGCACTAATTATTAGAGAAATGCAAATCAAAACTACAATGAGGTATCACCTCACACCTGTTAGAATCGGCATCATCAGGAAATCTACAAACAACCAATTCTGGGGAGGGTGTGGACAAAAGGAGCCCTCTTCAACTATTGGTGGGAAAGTAAATTGATACAGTCACTATGGAGAACAGTATGGAGGTTCCTTAAAAAAATTAGAAATAGAATTACCATCTGATCCAGCAATCCCACTTCTGGGCATATACCCAGAGAAAACCGTAAATCAAAAAGGCACATTCACCACAATGTTCATTGCAGCACTATTTAAAATAGCCAGGTAATGGAAGCAACCTAAATGCCCACAGACAGATGAATGGATAAAGATGTGGTACATATATGAAATGGAATATTACTCGGCCATAAAAAGGAATGAAACTGGGTCATTTGTAGAGACATCGATGGATCGAGAGACTGTCAAACAGAATGAAGTAAGTCAGAAAGAGGAAAACAAATATTGTATATTAATGCATATATGTGGAACCTAAAAAATGGTACAGATGAACTGGTTTGCAGGGAAGAAATAGAGACACAGAGGTAGAGAACAAACGTATGGACACCAAGTGTGAGAAGCCATGGGGTGGTGGTGGTGGGATGAGTTGGGAGATTGGGATTGACCTGTATACATGTATATGCATAAAATACATAACAAATAATAACCTGCTGTATAAAAACATAAATAAATTTAAATTTCAAAATTTTAAAAAATAAAATTTAAAAATAAAACAGAAAAAATTCTTCCCGTCACACAGATGTATTTATAGGAATGAATTATTTCCATGCTTATATCTATAAATACATAAAAGAGGAATAAAATCTAACTTGAACCATAAAAGAAAAAAAAAACCTGAACCCACGAGTTATACATAGGAAAACCCTATCAGGGCACTTGCTCCAGTGGTAAACAATTCTGATATTGGTCAGAGGTGTGGAATCATCTCCCATACAGCCAGCAACCCACCCCCCACGCAAGGAGCGTCCTCATTGCAAAGCTGGGGGACCGTGCCGAGGCATCTGTGAGTAAACGTGAGCTGAGCCCCAGGCCAGCTGCTGCTGAACTGTTCCCGCCCTTTCCAGGTAAAACACCTGAATATGTACAAGGGCTTGAAAGCCTAGAGGAATGACCGTGGAGCCACACCAGCGACAGCACGCAGGCCAACTTGGTGCCTGCAGGCCAGCCAGGGTGGTCCTGGCTCCGGGCGCTCTTCCAGAAGCTTTCCATTGCCCTGCCTGAGATACCCCTCCTGTACCGGCCCCCACTGCTTTTTTCCTTCCTCTCCTCTGTCCGGAGAGAAATTCCAGCGGAAGGTATGGGTGACACAACCTCTTCTTTACAGGCGGCAGCCTGGCAACTCCTGCAGAAAGGCCAGCAGAACCCCACTCACACCGGGCCACCCACAAAGCTGTGGCCCCTCAGTCCCTCCCACCAGCACAGCCCCGAGACTGCTGACGGGGCAGAGAATATGGAGTCAGGCACAGCTTCAGGGGCTATTGCTGCCTGGAGCTCTGTTTATATTGACCTCAACGAGGCACACCTGGGGAGGGCGGGCCGGCAGGGTAAGGCTGCCCAGGTCAGCTAATCCACAACCCTCAGGGAATCACATTGTTGAAAATGGACCCCGCTAAGGCAGAAGAGAAGCCAAGGGAAAAAAGGACACAATGCCATTTGCAGCACCGTAGATGAGTCTAGAAGTAATCACGTGGCTTGTAGTAAGTCAGAAAGTGAAAGACACATATCATATCATATCACTTATAGGTGTTACCTAAAAATGGATACCAGGGCAGATATTTCCATGGAGAAGGGCAATCACAGATTCATTAAACAAACTTATGGTTCACCAATGGAAAGGTGTGAGGATTGGTTTCATTACGATATCGGGGTTAACAGACATATACAAACACAGGTGACATATATAATCACCAAAGACCTACAGAATACCAAGAGAGGACTACTCAACATTCTGTCATAACGTACATGGGAAAAGGATCCCAGGAAGAACAGACATCTGTATATGTGTAAAAGAACCACATCTTCCACACCTACAACAAGCCAAACATTGTAATCAAACTTGCTGTAATAAAAAATAATAAAAATTAAATTAAAAACACGAACAAGAAGTAGTGAGCCAAACGTGAGGGGCTTTCTCCTGGCACATTCCATTCTAAACTCCAATCTAAAACACCACTTCCACTGAGGCTCTCTTGCCCTAGTAACCAGATTTGGTAAGGGTGAACTGCTGCCACCTTGTGGCCGTTTCACACAACAGCAGCTTTAATCCCAACGCTAATGGTCAGTTGATATTCAAAATCTTTGCAGGCCTGTAAATGACACCTGCCCTGAAAACAAATCCTGGGGTCACATATCGACCAAAAATTTCAAAGGACGTCCATATTTCAAAAAGACCGTTTCAAAAGGCATATTTTACACACTTTAGTGTTCTGCTTCTTTTCCTTTCTTTCCTTTTTTTGTTAAAAAACACGGGAATGGAAAAAGGCATCCCTCAGAATGGGCGAAAATCGTTGCAGACGAATCAATGTACAGAGGTTTAATCTCCAATATATATAAACAACACTTGCAGCTTAATATTAAAAAAACAAACAACCCAATACAAAAATGGGCAGAAGATCTAAAGAGACGTTTCTTCAAAGAAGACACAGAGATGGCCAAGACGCACATGAAAAGCTGCTCAACAGCACTAATTATTAGAGAAATGCAAATCAAAACTACAATGAGGTATCACCTCACACCTGTTAGAATCGGCATCATCAGGAAATCTACAAACAACCAATTCTGCGGAGGGTGTGGACAAAAGGAGCCCTCTTCCACTATTGGTGGGAAAGTAAATTGATACAGTCACTATGGAGAACAGTATGGAGTTTCCTTAAAAAAATTAGAAATAGAATTACCATCTGATCCAGCAGTCCCACTTCTGGGCATATACCCAGAGAAAACCGTAAATCAAAAAGGCACATTCACCACAATGTTCATTGCAGCACTATTTACAATAGCCAGGTAATGGAAGCAACCTAAATGCCCACAGACAGATGAATGGATAAAGATGTGGTACATATATGAAATGGAATATTACTCGGCCCTAAAAAGGAATGAAACTGGGTCATTTGTAGAGACATCGATGGATCGAGAGACTGTCATACAGAATGAAGTAAGTCAGAAAGAGGAAAACAAATATTGTATATTAATGCATATATGTGGAACCTAAAAAAATGGTACAGATGAACTGGTTTGCAGGGAAGAAATAGAGACACAGAGGTAGAGAACAAACGTATGGACACCAAGTGTGAGAAGCCATGGGGTGGTGGTGGTGGGATGAGTTGGGAGATTGGGATTGACCTGTATACATGTATATGCATAAAATACATAACAAATAATAACCTGCTGTATAAAAACATAAATAAAATTAAATTTCAAAATTTTAAAAAATAATATTTAAAAATAAAACAGAAAAAATTCTTCCCATCACACAGATGTATTTATAGGAATGAATTATTTCCATGCTTATATCTATAAATACATAAAAGAGGAATAAAATCTAACTTGAACCATAAAAGAAAAAAAAAACCTGAACCCACGAGTTATACATAGGAAAACCCTATCAGGGCACTTGCTCCAGTGGTAAACAATTCTGAAATAGGTCAGAGGTGGGGAACCATCTCCCATACAGCCATCAACCCACCCCCCACGCAAGGAGCGTCCTCATTGCAAAGCTGGGGGACCGTGCCGAGGCATCTGTGAGTAAACGTGAGCTGAGCCCCAGGCCAGCTGCTGCTGAACTGTTCCCACCCTTTCCAGGTAAAACACCTGAATATGTACAAGGGCTTGAAAGACTAGAAGAAGGACCGTGGAGCCACACCAGCGACAGCACGCAGGCCAACTTGGTGCCTGCAGGCCAGCCAGCGTGGTCCTGGCCCCGGGCGCTCTTCCAGAAGCTTTCCATTGCCCTGCCTGAGATACCCCTCCTGTCCCGGCCCCCACTGCTTTTTTCCTTCCTCACCTCTGTCCGGAGAGAAATTCCAGCGGAAGGTATGGGTGACACATCCTCTTCTTTACAGGCGGCAGCCTGGCAACTCCTGCAGAAAGGCCAGCAGAACCCCACTCACACCGGGCCACCCACAAAGCTGTGGCCCCTCACTCCCTCCCACCAGCACAGCCCCGAGACTTCTGACAGGGCAGAGAATATGGAGTCAGGCACAGCTTCAGGGGCTATTGCTGCCTGGAGCGCTCTTTATATTGACCTCAACGAGGCACACCTGGGGAGGGCGGGCCGGCAGGGTAAGGCTGCCCAGGTCAGCTAATCCACAACCCTCAGGGAATCACATGGTTGAAAATGGACCCCGCTAAGGCAGAAGAGAAGCCAAGGGAAAAAAGGACACAATGCCATTTGCAGCACCGTAGATGAGTCTAGAAGTAATCACGTGACTTGTAGTAAGTCAGAAAGTGAAAGACACATATCATATCATATCACTTATAGGTGTTACCTAAAAATGGATATCAGGGCAGATATTTCCACGGAGAAGGGCAATCACAGATTCATTAAACAAACTTATGGTTCACCAATGGAAAGGTGTGAGGATTGGTTTCATTACGATATCGGGGTTAACAGACATATACAAACACAGGTGACATATATAATCACCAAAGACCTACAGAATACCAAGAGAGGACTACTCAACATTCTGTCATAACGTACATGGGAAAAGGATCCCAGGAAGAACAGACATGTGTATATGTGTAAAAAAACCACATCTTCCACACCTACAACAAGCCAAACATTGTAATCAAACTTGATGTAATAAAAAATAAAAAATTAAATTAAAAACACGAACAAGAAGTAGTGAGACAAACGTGAGGGGCTTTCTCCTGGCACATTCCATTCTAAACTCCAATCTAGAACACCACTTCCACTGAGGCTCTCTTGCCCTAGTAACCAGATTTGGTAAGGGTGAACTGCTGCCACCTTGTGGCCGTTTCACACAACAGCAGCTTTAATCCCAGCGCTAATGGTCAGTTGATATTCAAAATCATTGCAGGCCTGTAAATGACACCTGCCCTGAAAACAAATCCTGGGGTCACATATCGACCAAAAAATTCAAAGGACGTCCATATTTCAAAACGACAGTTTCAAAAGGCATATTTTACGCACATTAGTGTTCTGCTTCTTTTCCTTTCTTTCCTTTCTTGTTAAAAAACACGGGAATGGAAAAAGGCATCCCTCAGAATGGGCGAAAATCATTGCAGAC
Source organism: Mesoplodon mirus (assembly GCF_964341445.2). NCBI lineage: Eukaryota > Metazoa > Chordata > Mammalia > Artiodactyla > Ziphiidae > Mesoplodon > Mesoplodon mirus. The sequence goes on along the minus strand of NW_028295749.1, from coordinate 1,911,796 downwards.
GAATCAATGGACAGAGGTTTAATCTCCAATATATATAAACAGCTCATGCAGCTTAATATTAATAAAACAAACAACCCCCCAAAAAATGGGCAGAAGATCTAAAGAGACGTTTCTTCAAAGGAGACACAGAGATGGCCAAGACGCACATGAAAACCTGCTCAACAGCACTAATTATTAGAGAAATGCAAATCAAAACTACAATGAGGTTTCACCTCACACCTGTTAGAATCGGCATCATCAGAAAATCTACAAACAACCAATTCTGGGGAGGGTGTGGACAAAAGGAGCCCTCTTCCACTATTGGTGGGAATGTAAATTGATACAGTCACTATGGAGAACAGTATGGAGTTTCCTTAAAAAAACTAGAAATAGAATTACCATCTGATCCAGCAATCCCACTTCTGGGCATATACCCAGAGAAAACCGTATTTCAAAAAGGCACATTCACCACAATGTTCGTTGCAGCACTATTTACAATAGCCAGGTAATGGAAGCAACCTAAATGCCCACAGACAGAAGAATGGATAAAGATGTGGTACATATATAAAATGGAATAGTACTCGGCCCTAAAAAGGAATGAAACTGGGTCATTTGTAGAGATAGCGATGGATCGAGAGACTGTCATACAGAATGAAGTAAGTCAGAAAGAGGAAAACAAATATTGTATATTAATGCATATATGTGGAGCCTAAAAATGGTACATATGAACTGGTTTGCAGGGAAGAAATAGAGACACAGAGGTAGAGAACAAACGTATGGACACCAAGTGTGGGAAGCCATGGGGTGGTGGTGGTGGGATGAGTTGGGAGATTGGGATTGACCTGTATACATGTATATGCATAAAATACATAACTAATGATAAACTGCTGTATAAAAACATAAATAAAATTAAATTTCAAAATTTTAAAAAATAAAATTTAAAAATAAAACAGAAAAAATTCTTCCTGTCACACAGATGTATTTATAGGAATGAATTATTTCCATGCTTATATTTATAAATACATAAAAGAGGAATAAAATCTAACTTGAACCATAAAAGAAAAAAAAAGTGAACCCACGAGTTACACAGAGGAAAAGCCTACCACGGCACTTGCTCCAGCGGTAAACAATTCTGAAATTTGTCAGAGGTGGGTAACCATCTCCCATACAGCCAGCAACCCACCCCCCACGAAAGGTGCGTCCTCATTGCAAAGCTGGGGGACCGTGCCGAGGCATCTGTGAGTAAACGTGAGCTGAGCCCCAGGCCAGCTGCTGCTGAACTGTTCCCACCCTTTCCAGGTAAAACACCTGAATCTGTACAAGGGCTTGAAAGCCTAGAGGAAGGACCATGGAGCCACATCAGCGACAGCATTCAGGCCAACTTGGGGCCTGCAGGCCAGCCAGGGTGGTCCTGGCCCTGGGCGCTCTTCCAGAAGCTTTCCATTGCCCTGCCTGAGATACCCCTCCTGTCCCGGCCCCCTCTGCTTTTTTCCTTCCTCACCTCTGTCTGGAGCGAAATTCCAGCGGAAGGTATGGGTGACACAAACTCTTCTTTACACGCGGCAGCCTGGCAACTCCTGCAGAAAGGCCAGCAGAACCCCACTCACACCGGGCCACCCACAAAGCTGTGGCCCCTCACTCCCTCCCACCAGCACAGCCCAGAGACTGCTGACGGGGCAGAGAATATGGAGTCAGGCACAGCTTCAGGGGCTATTGCTGCCTGGAGCGCTGTTTATATTGACCTCAAAGAGGCACACCTGGGGAGGGCGGGCCGGCAGGGTAAGGCTGCCCAGGTCAGCTAATCCACAACCCTCAGGGAATCACATTGTTGAAAATGGACCCCGCTAAGGCAGAAGAGAAGCCAAGGGAAAAAAGGAAACAATGCCATTTGCAGCACCATAGATGAGTCTAGAAGTAATCACGTGACTTGTAGTAAGTCAGAAAGTGAAAGACACATATCATATCATATCACTTATAGGTGTTACCTAAAAATGGATACCAGGGCAGATATTTCCACGGAGAAGGGCAATCACAGATTCATTAAACAAACTTATGGTTCACCAATGGAAAGGTGTGAGGATTGGTTTCATTACGATATCGGGGTTAACAGACATATACAAACACAGGTGACATATATAATCACCAAAAACCTACAGAATACCAAGAGAGGACGACTCAACATTCTGTCATAACGTACATGGGAAAAGTATCCCAGGAAGAACAGTCATCTGTATATGTGTAAAAGAACCACATCTTCCACACCTACAACAAGCCAAACATTGTAATCAAACTTGCTATAATAAAAAATAAAAAAATTAAATTAAAAACACGAACAAGAAGTAGTGAGACAAACGTGAGGGGCTTTCTCCTGGCACATTCCATTCTAAACTCCAATCTAGAACACCACTTCCACTGAGGCTCTCTTGCCCTAGTAACCAGATTTGGTAAGGGAGAACTGCTGCCACCTTGTGGCCGTTTCACACAACAGCAGCTTTAATCCCAGCGCTAATGGTCAGTTGATATTCAAAATCATTGCAGGCCTGTAAATGACACCTGCCCTGAAAACAAATCCTGGGGTCACATATCGACCAAAAAATTCAAAGGACGTCCATATTTCAAAATGACCGTTTCAAAAGGAATATTTTACGCACATTAGTGTTCTGCTTCTTTTCCTTTCTTTCCTTTTTTGTTAAAAATCACGGGAATGGAAAAAGGCATCCCTCAGAATGGGCGAAAATCATTGCAGACGAATCAATGGACAGAGGTTTTATCTCCAATATATATAAACAGCTCATGCAGCTTAATATTAAAAAAACAAACAACCCCCCAAAAAATGGGCAGAAGATCTAAAGAGACGTTTCTTCAAAGGAGACACAGAGATGGCCAAGACGCACCTGAAAAGCTGCTCAACAGCACTAATTATTAGAGAAATGCAAATCAAAACTACAATGAGGTTTCACCTCACACCTGTTAGAATCGGCATCATCAGAAAATCTACAAACAACCAATTCTGGGGAGGGTGTGGACAAAAGGAGCCCTCTTCCACTATTGGTGGGAATGTAAATTGATACAGTCACTATGGAGAACAGTATGGAGTTTCCTTAAAAAAACTAGAAATAGAATTACCATCTGATCCAGCAATCCCACTTCTGGGCATATACCCAGAGAAAATCGTAAATCAAAAAGGCACATTCACCACAAAGTTCATTGCAGCACTAATTACAATAGCCAGGTAATGGAAGCAACCTAAATGCCCACAGACAGATGAATGGATAAAGATGTGGTACATATATGAAATGGAATATTACTCGGCCATAAAAAGGAATGAAACTGGGTCATTTGTAGAGACATCGATGGATCGAGAGACTGTCATACAGAATGAAGTAAGTCAGAAAGAGGAAAACAAATATTGTATATTAATGCATATATGTGGAGACTAAAAATGGTACAGATGAACTGGTTTGCAGGGAAGAAATAGAGACACAGAGGTAGAGAAGAAACGTATGGACACCAAGTGTGGGAAGCCATGGGGTGGTGGTGGTGGGATGAGTTGGGAGATTGGGATTGACCTGTATACATGTATATGCATAAAATACATAACTAATAATAACGTGCTGTATAAAAAAATAAATAAAATTAAATTTCAAAATTTTAAAAAATAAAATTTAAAAATAAAACAGAAAAAAGTTCTTCCCGTCACACAGATGTATTTATAGGAATGAATTATTTCCATGCTTATATCTATAAATATATAAAAGAGGAATAAAATCTAACTTGAACCATAAAAGAAAAAGATAACCTGAACCCACGAGTTATACAGAGGAAAACCCTATCAGGGCACTTGCTCCAGCGGTAAACAATTCTGAAATTGGTCAGAGTTGGGGAACCATCTCACATACAGCCAGCAACCCACCACCCACGCAAGGAGCGTCCTCATTGCAAAGCTGTCGGACCTTGCCGAGGCATCTGTGAGTAAACGTGAGATGAGCCCCAGGCCAGCTGCTGCTGAACTGTTCCCACCCTTCCCAGGTAAAACCCGTGAATATGTACAAGGGCTTGAAAGCCTAGAGGAAGGGCCGTGGAGCCACACCAGCCACAGCACGCAGGCCAACTTGGTGCCTGCAGGCCAGCCAGGGTGATCCTGGCCCCGGGCGCTCTTCCGGAGTTTTCCATTGCCATGCCTGAGATACCCGTCCTGTCCCGGCCCCCACTGCGTTTTCTTTCCTCACCTCTGTCCGGAGAGAAATTCCAGTGGAAGGTATGGGTGACACATCCTCTTCTTTACAGGTGGGAGCCTGGCAACTCCTGCAGAAAGGCCAGCAGTGCCCCACTCAGACCGGGCCACCCACAAAGCTGTGGCCCATCAGTTCTTCCCACCAGCACAGCCCCGAGACTGCTGACGGGGCAGAGAATATGGAGTCAGGCACAGCTTCAGGGGCTATTGCTGCCTGGAGCGCTGTTTATATTGACCTCAACGAGGCACACCTGGGGAGGGTGGGCCGGCAGGGTAAGGCTGCCCAGGTCAGCTAATCCACAACCCTCAGGGAATCACATTGTTGAAAATGGATCTCGCTAACGCAGAATAGAAGCCAAGGGAAAAAAGGACACAATGCCATCTGCAGCACCGTAGATGAGTCTAGAAGTAATCACGTGACTTGTAGTAAGTCAGAAAGTGAAAGACACATATCATATCATATCACTTATAGGTGTTACCTAAAAATGGATACCAGGGCAGATATTTCCACGGAGAAGGGCAATCACAGATTCATTAAACAAACTTATGGTTCACCAATGGAAAGGTGTGAGGATTGGTTTCATTACGATATCGGGGTTAACAGACATATACAAACACAGGTGACATATATAATCACCAAAGACCTACAGAATACCAAGAGAGGACTACTCAACATTCTGTCATAACGTACATGGGAAAAGGATCCCAGGAAGAACAGACATCTGTATATGTGTAAAAGAACCACATCATCCACACCTACAAAAAGCCAAACATTGTAATCAAACTTGCTGTAATAAAAAATAATAAAAATTAAATTAAAAACACGAACAAGAAGTAGTGAGCCAAACGTGAGGGGCTTTCTCCTGGCACATTCCATTCTAAACTCCAATCTAGAACACCACTTCCACTGAGGCTCTCTTGCCCTAGTAACCAGATTTGGTAAGGGTGAACTGCTGCCACCTTGTGGCCGTTTCACACAACAGCAGCTTTAATCCCAACGCTAATGGTCAGTTGATATTCAAAATCATTGCAGGCCTGTAAATGACACCTGCCCTGAAAACAAATCCTGGGGTCACATATCGACCAAAAAATTCAAAGGACGTCCATATTTCAAAACGACCGTTTCAAAAGGAATATTTTACGCACATTAGTGTTCTGCTTCTTTTCCTTTCTTTCCTTTTTTGTTAAAAAACATGGGAATGGAAAAAGGCATCCCTCAGAATGGGCGAAAATCGTTGCAGACGAATCAATGGACAGAGATTTAGTCTCCAATATATATAAACAGCTCATGCAGCTTAATATGAAAAAAACAAACAACCCAATACAAAAATGGGCAGAAGATCTAAAGAGACGTTTCTTCAAAGAAGACACAGAGATGGCCAAGACGCACATGAAAAGCTGCTCAACTGCACTAATTATTAGAGAAATGCAAATCAAATCTACAATGAGGTATCACCTCACACCTGTTAGAATCGGCATCATCAGAAAATCTACAAACAACCAATTCTGGGGAGGGTGTGGACAAAAGGAGCCCTCTTCCACTATTGGTGGGAATGTAAATTGATACAGTCACTATGGAGAAGAGTATGGAGTTTCCTTAAAAAAACTAGAAATAGAATTACCATCTGATCCAGCAATTCCACTTCTGGGCATATACCCAGAGAAAACCATAAATCAAAAAGGCACATTCTCCACAATATTCATTGCAGCACTATTTACAATAGCCAGGTAATGGAAGCAACCTAAATGCCCACAGACAGATGAATGGATAAAGATGTGGTACATATATAAAATGGAATATTACTCGGCCATAAAAAGGAATGAAACTGGGTCATTTGTAGAGACATCGATGGATCGAGAGACTGTCATACAGAATGAAGTAAGTCAGAAAGAGGAAAACAAATATTGTATATTAATGCATATATGTGGAACCTAAAAAATGGTACAGATGAACTGGTTTGCAGGGAAGAAATAGAGACACAGAAATAGAGAACAAACGTATGGACACCAAGTGTGGGAAGCCATGGGGTGGTAGTGGTGGGATGAGTTGGGAGTTTGGGATTGACCTGTATACATGTATATGCATAAAATACATAACTAATAATAACATGATGTATAAAAACATAAATAAAATTAAATTTCAAAATTTAAAAAAATAAAATTTAAAAATAAAACAGAAAAAAGTTCTTCCCGTCACACAGATGTATTTATAGGAATGAATTATTTCCATGCTTATATCTATAAATACATAAAAGTGGAATAAAAACCAACTTGATCCATAAAAGAAAAAAAAAACACTTGAACCCACAAGTTATACAGAGGAAAACCCTATCAGGGCACTTGCTCCAGCGGTCAACAATTCTGAATTTGGTCAGAAGTGGGGAACCATCTCCCATACAGCCAGCAACCCACACCCCACGCAAGGAACGTCCTCACTGCAAAGCTGGGGGACCGTGCCGAGGCTTCTGTGAGTAAACGTGAGCTGAGCCCCAGACCAGATGCTGCTGAACTGTTCCCACCCTTCCCAGGTAAAACACCTGAATATTTACAAGGGCTTGAAAGCCTATAGGAAAGGCCGTGGAGCCACACCAGCGACATCACGCAGGCCAACATGGTGCCTGCAGGCCAGCCAGGGTGATCCTAACCCCGGGCGCTCTTCCAGAGCTTTCCATTGCCCTGCCTGAGATACCCCTCCTATCCCGGCCCCCACTGCGTTTTTCCTTCCTCACATCTGTCCGGAGAGAAATTCCAGTGGAAGGTATGGTTGACACATACTCTTCTTTACAGCTGGCAGCATGGCAACTCCTGCAGAAAGGCCAGCAGAGCCCCACTCAGACCGGGCCACCCACAAAGCTGTGGCCCCTCACTCCCTCCCACCAGCACAGCCCCGAGACTGCTGACGGGGCAGAGAATATGGAGTCAGGCACAGCTTCAGGGGCTATTGCTGACAGGAGCTCTGTTTATATTGACCTCAACGAGGCACACCTGGGGAGGGCGGGCCGGCAGGGTAAGGCTGCCCAGGTCAGCTAATACACAACCCTCAGGGAATCACATTGTTGAAATTGGACCTCGCTAAGGCAGAATAGAAGCCAAGGGAAAAAAGTACACCATGCCATTTGCAGCACCGTAGATGAGTCTAGAAGTAATCAGGTGACTTGTAGTAAGACAGAAAATGAAAGACAAATATCATATCATATCACTTATAGGTGTTACCTAAAAATGGATACCAGGGCAGATATTTCCACGGAGAAGGGCAGTCACAGATTCATTAAACAAACTTATGGTTCACCAATGGAAAGGTGTGAGGATTGGTTTCATTACGATATCGGGGTTAACAGATATATACAAACACAGGTGACATATATAATCACCAAAGACCTACAGAATACCAAGAGAGGACTACTCAACATTCTGTCATAACGTACATGGGAAAAGGATACCAGGAAGAACAGACATCTGTATATGTGTAAAAGAACCACATCTTCCACACCTACAACAAGACAAACATTGTAATCAAACTTGCTGTAATAAAAAAATAAAAAAAAAATAAATTAAAAACACGAAGAAGAAGTAGTGAGACGAACTTGAGGGGCTTTCTCCTGGCACATTCCATTCAAAATTCCAATCTAGAACACCACTTCCATTGAGGCTCTGTTGCCCTAGTAACCATATTTGCTAAGGGAGAACTGCTGCCACCTTGTGGCCGTTTCACACAACAGCAGCATTAATCCCAGCGCTAATGGTCAGTTGATATTCAAAATCATTGCAGGCCTGTAAATGACACCTGCCCTGATAACAAATCCTGGGGTCACATATCGACCAAGAAATTCAAAGGGCGTCCATATTTCAAAATGACTGTTTCAAAAGGCAAGACTGGCCCTGGCGACCAGGGAGCCTTGTTATGCTGATGGGCGAGATGTAAGTTGCCAACTGCCTCACTGGAGGAGTGCATTGTGTTCCCTAAAACAAGTAAACAACAGAGCTACAGAGCCAAGAGCACTTCCAGTCTAGGGAATATACCTTGGGAAAACTGAAAATCCATAAGACAGAGCCACCCCCAAATTGAGGGCTGCACTGCTTACAAGAACCTCAACCTGGGTATACCTGAAATATCCCAGGAAATATAAAAATGGTTCCAAACATTGTGGAACTTACAAACGATGGAATATCCCTCAGCCATGAAATCAATGTCATAAGACCAGTAGCAGCAAAATGAGTGGATTCAGGTACGATGATTCTAAGTGAAAGAAGTCACACAGGAAAAGAAACTTATCATAAGATAACACTTAGGAAGATCCTGTAAACATGGCTACACATGAACTGAGTTAGGAAAGAGAATAGAGTCTCACATTTAGAAAACACTCTTATGCCTGCTTAAGGGGGAAGTAGAGGTGGGGTGATGCATCAAACCAGAGTTTGATATAAGCACAGGTACCGTTCCAAAAACCAACTATGGAATAGACAAGACCTACACCTTCCTCAGTGAAAGGGACTCAAAACCCCATATTTCCCGCAGAGGAATAGATCTGACTAGTAAGAATCTTAAAACCTATGTATTGATATGTCTCCGTAAGGGAATCAAGTGTGTCTAGACTGGCATAAACATGGCAGCGAGAATCAGCTCAAACCCACTCTAAAAAGGAATTTCAAAAACAGAACAAAGAAACAGGGAAATTCTTTACAATTCCTTCAGGGTCTCTGATGCAACCTGGAATGACCCTATCTACAATGACAGCTGGATGTGGCATGAGGCTGGACACTTGGGGCTGAGAGGATTGGTGAGATTGGGTGAGCAAATGCAGACCCTTTAAAGCAATAATGCATGGCACCCATTCCATGGGTCCCAGCTCTCCAGGTTGAAGGGAATATTACTACAGCTATAACGTGTACGGGAAACCTAGAGAATGGACACACTGTGAATACGAAAGGTTTCTAAAACTCAACGAAGAGCCCCTCTCCTGGTGCTCCGGTTTGACTTTCCAACTGCTTTCCTCTCAATCTCCCAACTTGGAGAGACAGCCCCTTTAAGATCCTGGTTCGCACAGGTTGCCAATTTGGCAGAGGATGAAAGGGAAGAGGGAGAACCAATGAGAGAGTAGCTGTTAGGCATTTGGATGGGCACATGTCACTCTAATTTCCCGGCAGGAAGAAGAATTAACCAAAGTGTCAGCCACCCACCGGGAACCAGTATAGTTCCTGAACCAAAAGTTTGGACTTGCGTTCAGCTCACAAAAAACGAGTTGAAAAATGGAGCTCAGGGGCACAGCAATTCACAAACTGGCAGAGTAATCAAGGCCAACTATCGTCCAAAAATCTGTTGAGGGAAGGCAACGAGGCGGACTTGAAAGCGAGGCAGAATAGCAGGAAACAGATTTCAAGAGGTACGTTGGAGTCGCCTGTAAAGCACAGGAAGAGGGGCACAACTTCGACAATGATGCACTTGGCCAAAAAGGGCGTATGCGTTTTCTCCTGAATATATTCAGGAGAAAACGCATACGCCCTTTTTGGCCAAGCAAGCAAGCGGGCAATGCAAATCTGCACTACAAAGAAGTATCACTTCCCACCGGTCAAAAGGGACATCCACAAAATGTGTAAAAACCAGAAAGGCAAGACAGGCCCTGGAGAACAGGGAGCCTTGTTATGCTGATGGGCGGGATGTAAGTTGCCAACTGCCTCACTGGAGGAGTGCATTGTGTTCCCTAAAACAAGTAAACAACAGAGCTACAGAGCCAAGGGCACTTCCAGTCTAGGGAATATATCATGGGAAAACTGAAAATCCATAAGACAGAGCCACCCCCAAATTGAGGGCTGCACTGCTTACAAGAACCTCAACCTGGGTACACCTGAAATATCCCAGGAAATATAAAAATGGTTCAAAACTTTGTGGAACTTACGTACGATGGAATAACCCTCAGCCATGAAATCAATGTCATAAGACCAGTAGCAGCAAAATGAGTAGATTCAGGTACGATGATTCTAAGTGAAAGAAGTCACACAGGAAAAGAAACTTATCCTAAGATATCACTTAGGAAGATCCTGTAAACATGGCTACACATGAACTGAGATAGGAAAGAGAACAGAATCTCACATTTAGAAAACACTCTTATGCCTGCTTAAGGGGGAAGGAGAGGTGGGGTGGTGCATCAAACCAGAGTTTGATATAAGCACAGGTACCGTTCCAAAAACCAACTATGGAATAGACAAGACCTCCACCTTCCTCAGTGAAAGGGACTCAAAACCCCATATTTCCCGCAGAGGAATAGATCTGACTAGTAAGAATCTTAAAACCTATGTATTGATATGTCTCCGTAAGGGAATCAAGTGTGTCTAGACTGGCATAAACATGGCAGCGAGAATCAGCTCAAACCCACTCTAAAAAGGAATTTCAAAAACAGAACAAAGAAACAGGGAAATTCTTCACAATTCCTTCAGGGTCTCTGATGCAACCTGGAATGACCCTATCTACAATGACAGCTGGATGTGGCATAAGGCTGGACACTTGGGACTGAGAGGATTGGTGAGATTGGGTGAGCAAATGCAGACCCTTTAAAGCAATAATGCATGGCACCCATTCCATGGGTCCCAGCTCTCCAGGTTGAAGGGAATATTACTACAGCTATAACATGTACGGGAAACCTAGAGAATGGACACACTGTGAATACGAAAGGTTTCTAAAACTCAACGAAGAGCCCCACTCCTGGTGCTCCGGTTTGACTTTCCAACTGCTTTCCTATCAATCTCCCAACTTGGAGAGACAGCCCCTTTAAGCTCCTGGTTCGCACAGGTTGCCAATTTGGCAGAGGATGAAAGGGAAGAGGGAGAACCAATGAGAGAGTAGCTGTTAGGCATTTGGATGGGCACATGTCACTCTAATTTCCCGGCAGGAAGAAGAATTAACCAAAGTCTCAGCCACCCACCGCGAACCAGTATAGGTCCTGAACCAAAAGTTTGGACTTGCGTTCAGCTCACAAAAAACGAGTTGTAAAATGGAGCTCAGGGGCACAGCAATTCACAAACTGGCAGAGTAATCAAGGCCAACTATCGTCCAAAAATCTGTTGAGGGAAGGCAACGAGGCGGACTTGAAAGCGAGGCAGAATAGCAGGAAACAGATTTCAAGAGGTACGTTGGAATCGCCTGTAAAGCACAGGAAGAGGGGCACAACTTTGACAATGATGCACTTGGCCAAAAAGGGCGTATGCGTTTTCTCCTGAATATATTCAGGAGAAAACGCATACGCCCTTTTTGGCCAAGCAAGCAAGCGGGCAATGCAAATCTGCACTACAAAGAAGTATCACTTCCCACCAGTCAAAAGGGACATCCACAAAATGTGTAAAAACCAGAAAGGCAAGACAGGCCCTGGAGAACAGGGAGCCTTGTTATGCTGATGGGCGGGATGTAAGTTGCCAACTGCCTCACTGGAGGAGTGCATTGTGTTCCCTAAAACAAGTAAACAACAGAGCTACAGAGCCAAGGGCACTTCCAGTCTAGGGAATATACCTTGGGAAAACTGAAAATCCATAAGACAGAGCCACCCCCAACTTGAGGGCTGCACTGCTTACAGGAACCTCAACCTGGGTACACCTGAAATATCCCAGGAAATATAAAAATGATTCCAAACATTGTGGAACTTACGTACGATGGAATATCCCTCAGCCACGAAATCAATGTCATAAGACCAGTACCAGCAAAATGAGTGGATTCAGGTACGATGATTCTAAGTGAAAGAAGTCACACAGAAAAAGAAACTTATCCTAAGATATCACTTAGGAAGATCCTGTAAACATGGCTACACATGAACTGAGTTAGGCAAGAGAACAGAGTCTCACATTTAGAAAACACTCTTATGCCTGCTTAAGGGGGAAGGAGAGGTGGGGTGATGCATCAAACCAGAGTTTGATATAAGCACAGGTACCGTTCCAAAAACCAACTATGGAATAGACAAGACCTCCACCTTCCTCAGTGAAAGGGACTCAATACCCCATATTTCCCGCAAAGGAATAGATCTGACTAGTAAGAATCTTAAAACCTATGTATTTATATGTCTCCGTAAGGGAATCAAGTGTGTCTAGACTGGCATAAACATGGCAGCGAGAATCAGCTCAAACCCACTCTAAAAAGGAATTTCAAAAACGGAACAAAGAAACAGGGAAATTCTTTACAATTCCTTCAGGGTCTCTGATGCAACCTGGAATGACCCTATCTACAATGACAGCTGGATGTGGCATAAGGCTGGACACTTGGGACTGAGAGGATTGGTGAGATTGGGTGAGCAAATGCAGACCCTTTAAAGCAATAATGCATGGCACCCATTCCCTGGGTCCCAGCTCTCCAGGTAGAAGGGAATATTACTACAGCTATAACATGTACAGGATACCTAGAGAATGGACACACTGTGAATACGAAAGGTTTCTAAAACTCAACGAAGAGCCCCTCTCCTGGTGCTCCGGTTTGACTTTCCAACTGCTTTCCTATCAATCTCCCAACTTAGAGAGACAGCCCCTTTAAGCTCCTGTTTCGCACAGGTTGCCAATTTGGCAGAGGATGAAAGGGAAGAGGGAGAACCAATGAGAGAGTAGCTGTTAGGCATTTGGATGGGCACATGTCACTCTAATTTCCCGGCAGGAAGAAGAATTAACCAAAGTCTCAGCCACCCACCGGGAACCACTATAGGTCCTGAACCAAAAGTTTGGACTTGCGTTCAGCTCACAAGAAACGAGTTGAAAAATGGAGCTCAGGGGCACAGCAATTCACAAACTGGCAGAGTAATCAAGGCCAACTATCGTCCAAAAATCTGTTGAGGGAAGGCAACGAGGCGGACTTGAAATCGAGGCAGAATAGCAGGAAACAGATTTCAAGAGGTACGTTGGAATCGCCTGTAAAGCACAGGAAGAGGGGCACAACTTCGACAATGATGCACTTGGCCAAAAAGGGCATATGCGTTTTCTCCTGAATATATTCAGGAGAAAACGCATACGCCCTTTTTGGCCAAGCAAGCAAGCGGGCAATGCAAATCTGCACTACAAAGAAGTATCACTTCCCACCGGTCAAAAGGGACATCCACAAAATGTGTAAAAACCAGAAAGGCAAGACAGGCCCTGGAGAACAGGGAGCCTTGTTATGCTGATGGGCGGGATGTAAGTTGCCAACTGCCTCACTGGATGAGTGCTTTGTGTTCCCTAAAACAAGTAAACAACAGAGCTACAGAGCCAAGGGCACTTCCAGTCTAGGGAATATAACTTGGGAAAATTGAAAATCCATAAGACAGAGCCACCCCCAAATTGAGGGCTGCACTGCTTTCAAGAACCTCAACCTGGGTACACCTGAAATATCCCAGGAAATATAAAAATGGTTCCAAACATTGTGGAACTTACGTACGATGGAATATCCCTCAGCCACGAAATCAATGTCATAAGACCAGTCGCAGCAAAATGAGTGGATTCAGGTACGATGATTCTAAGTGAAAGAAGTCACACAGGAAAAGAAACTTATCATAAGATATCACTTAGGAAGATCCTGTAAACATGGCTACACATGAACTGAGTTAGGCAAGAGAACAGAGTCTCACATTTAGAAAACACTCTTATGCCTGCTTAAGGGGGAAGGAGAGGTGGGGTGATGCATCAAACCAGAGTTTGATATAAGCACAGGTACCGTTCCAAAACCAACTATGGAATAGACAAGACCTACACCTTCCTCAGTGAAAGGGACTCAAAACCCCATATTTCCCGCAGAGGAATAGATCTGACTAGTAAGAATCTTAAAACCTATGTATTGATATGTCTCCGTAAGGGAATCAAGTGTGTCTAGACTGGCATAAACATGGCAGCGAGAATCAGCTCAAACCCACTCTAAAAAGGAATTTCAAAAACAGAACAAAGAAACAGGGAAATTCTTCACAATTCCTTCAGGGTCGCTGATGCAACCTGGAATGACCCTATCTACAATGACAGCTGGATGTGGCATAAGGCTGGACACTTGGGACTGAGAGGATTGGTGAGATTGGGTGAGCAAATGCAGACCCTTTAAAGCAATAATGCATGGCTCACATTCCTTGGGTCCCAGCTCTCCAGGTTGAAGGGAATATTACTACAGCTATAACATGTACGGGAAACCTAGAGAATGGACACACTGTGAATACGAAAGGTTTCTAAAACTCAACGAAGAGCCCCTCTCCTGGTGCTCCGGTTTGAGTTTCCAACTGCTTTCCTATCAATCTCCCAACTTGGAGAGACAGACCCTTTTAGCTCCTGGTTCGCACAGGTTGCCAATTTGGCAGAGGATGAAAGGGAAGAGGGAGAACCAATGAGAGAGTAGCTGTTAGGCATTTGGATGGGCACATGTCACTCTAATTTCCCGGCAGGAAGAAGAATTAACCAAAGTCTCAGCCACCCACCGGGAACCACTATAGGTCCTGAACCAAAAGTTTGGACTTGCGTTCAGCTCACAAAAAACGAGTTGAACAATGGAGCTCAGGGGCACAGCAATTCACAAACTGGCAGAGTAATCAAGGCCAACTATCGTCCAAAAATCTGTTGAGGGAAGGCAACGAGGCGGACTTGAAAGCGAGGCAGAATAGCAGGAAACAGATTTCAAGAGGTACGTTGGAATCGCCGGTAAAGCGCAGGAAGAGGGGCACAACTTCGACAATGATGCACTTGGCCAAAAAGGGCGTATGCGTTTTCTCCTGATTCAGGAGAAAACGCATACGCCCTTTTTGGCCAAGCAAGCAAGCGGGCAATGCAAATCTGCACTACAAAGAAGTATCACTTCCCACCGGTCAAAAGGGACATCCACAAAATGTGTAAAAACCAGAAAGGCAAGACAGGCCCTGGAGAACAGGGAGCCTTGTTATGCTGATGGGCGGGATGTAAGTTGCCAACTGCCTCACTGGAGGAGTGCATTGTGTTCCCTAAAACAAGTAAACAACAGAGCTACAGAGCCAAGGGCACTTCCAGTCTAGGGAATATACCTAGGGAAAACTGAAAATCCATAAGACAGAGCCACCCCCAAATTGAGGGCTGCACTGCTTACAGGAACCTCAACCTGGGTACACCTGAAATATCCCAGGAAATATAAAAATGGTTCAAAACTTTGTGGAACTTATGTACGATGGAATATCCCTCAGCCAGGAAATCAATGTCATAAGACCAGTAGCAGCAAAATGAGTGGATTCAGGTACGATGATTCTAAGTTAAAGAAGTCACACAGGAAATGAAACTTATCATAAGATATCACTTAGGAAGATCCTGTAAACATGGCTACACATGAACTGAGTTAGCTAAGAGAACAGAGTCTCACATTTAGAAAACACTCTTATGCCTGCTTAAGGGGGAAGGAGAGGTGGGGTGATGCATCAAACCAGAGTTCGATATAAGCACAGGTACCGTTCAAAAAACCAACTATGGAATAGACAAGACCTACACCTTCCTCAGTGAAAGGGACTCAAAACCCCATATTTCCCGCAGAGGAATAGATCTGACTAGTAAGAATCTTAAAACCTATGTATTGATATGTCTCCGTAAGGGAATCAAGTGTGTCTAGACTGGCATAAACATGGCAGCGAGAATCAGCTCAAACCCACTCTAAAAAGGAATTTCAAAAACAGAACAAAGAAACAGGGAAATTCTTTACAATTCCTTCAGGGTCTCTGATGCAACCTGGAATGACCCTATCTACAATGACAGCTGGATGTGGCATAAATCTGGACACTAGGGACTGAGAGGATTGGTGAGATTGGGTGAGCAAATGCAGAGCCTTTAAAGCAGTAATGCATGGCACCCATTCCATGGGTCCCAGCTCTCCAGGTTGAAGGGAATATTACTACAGCTATAACATGTACGGGAAACCTAGAGAATGGACACACTGTGAATACGAAAGGTTTCTAAAACTCAACGAAGAGCCCCTCTCCTGGTGCTCCGGTTTGACTTTCCAACTGCTTTCCTATCAATCTCCCAACTTGGAGAGACAGCCCCTTTAAGCTCCTGGTTCGCACAGGTTGCCAATTTGGCAGAGGATGAAAGGGAAGAGGGAGAACCAATGAGAGAGTAGCTGTTAGGCATTTGGATGGGCACATGTCACTCTAATTTCCCGGCAGGAAGAAGAATTAACCAAAGTCTCAGCCACCCACCGGGAACCAGTATAGGTCCTGAACCAAAAGTTTGGACTTGCGTTCAGCTCACAAGAAACGAGTTGAAAAATGGAGCTCAGGGGCACAGCAATTCACAAACTGGCAGAGTAATCAAGGCCAACTATCGTCCAAAAATCTGTTGAGGGAAGGCAACGAGGCGGACTTGAAAGCGAGGCAGAATAGCAGGAAACAGATTTCAAGAGGTACGTTGGAATCGCCTGTAAAGCACAGGAAGAGGGGCACAACTTCGACAATGATGCACTTGGCCAAAAAGGACGTATGCGTTTTCTCCTGAATATATTCAGGAGAAAACGCATACGCCCTTTTTGGCCAAGCAAGCAAGCTGGCAATGCAAATCTGCACTACAAAGAAGTATCACTTCCCACCGGTCAAAAGGGACATCCACAAAATGTGTAAAAACCAGAAAGGCAAGACAGGCCCTGGAGAACAGGGAGCCTTGTTATGCTGATGGGAGGGATGTAAGTTGCCAACTGCCTCACTGGAGGAGTGCATTGTGTTCCCTAAAACAAGTAAACAACAGAGCTACAGAGCCAAGGGCACTTCCAGTCTTGGGAATATAACTTGGGAAAACTGAAAATCCATAAGACAGAGCCACCCCCAAATTGAGGGCTGCACTGCTTACAGGAACCTCAACCTGGGTACACCTGAAATATCCCAGGAAATATAAAAATGGTTCCAAACATTGTGGAACTTACGTACGATGGAATAACCCTCAGCCACGAAATCAATGTCATAAGACCAGTAGCAGCAAAATGAGTGGATTCAGGTACGATGATTCTAAGTGAAAGAAGTCACACAGAAAAAGAAACTTATCATAAGATATCACTTAGGAAGATCCTGTAAACATGGCTACACATGAACTGAGTTAGGAAAGAGAACAGAGTCTCACATTTAGAAAACACTCTTATGCCTGCTTAAGCGGGAAGGAGAGGTGGTGTGATGCATCAAACCAGAGTTTGATATAAGCACAGGTACCGTTCCATAAACCAACTATGGAATAGACAAGACCTCCACATTCCTCAGTGAAAGGGACTCAAAACCCCATATTTCCCACAGAGGAATAGATCTGACTAGTAAGAATCTTAAAACCTATGTATTGATATGTCTCCGTAAGGGAATCAAGTGTGTCTAGACTGGCATAAACATGGCAGCGAGAATCAGCTCAAACCCACTCTAAAAAGGAATTTCAAAAACAGAACAAAGAAACAGGGAAATTCTTTACAATTCCTTCAGGGTCTCTGATGCAACCTGGAATGACCCTATCTACAATGACAGCTGGATGTGGCATGAGGCTGGACACTTGGGACTGAGAGAATTGGTGAGATTGGGTGAGCAAATGCAGACCCTTTAAAGCAGTAATGCATGGCACCCATTCCTTGGTTCCCAGCTCTCCAGGTTGAAGGGAATATTACTACAGCTATAACATGTACGGGAAACCTAGAGAATGGACACACTGTGAATACGAAAGGTTTCTAAAACTCAACGAAGAGCCCCTCTCCTGGTGCTCCGGTTTGACTTTCCAACTGCTTTCCTATCAATCTCCCAACTTGGAGAGACAGCCCCTTTAAGCTCCTGGTTCGCACAGGTTGCCAATTTGGCAGAGGATGAAAGGGAAGAGGGAGAACCAATGAGAGAGTAGCTGTTAGGCATTTGGATGGGCACATGTCACTCTAATTTCCCGGCAGGAAGAAGAATTAACCAAAGTCTCAGCCACCCACCGGGAACCAGTATAGGTCCTGAACCAAAAGTTTGGACTTGCGTTCAGCTCACAAGAAACGAGTTGAAAAATGGAGCTCAGGGGCACAGCAATTCACAAACTGGCAGAGTAATCAAGGCCAACTATCGTCCAAAAATCTGTTGAGGGAAGGCAACGAGGCGGACTTGAAAGCGAGGCAGAATAGCAGGAAACTGATTTCAAGAGGTACGTTGGAATCGCCGGTAAAGCACAGGAAGAGGGGCACAACTTCGACAATGATGCACTTGGCCAAAAAGGGCGTATGCGTTTTCTCCTGAATATATTCAGGAGAAAACGCATACGCCCTTTTTGGCCAAGCAAGCAAGCGGGCAATGCAAATCTGCACTACAAAGAAGTATCACTTCCCACCGGTCAAAAGGGACATCCACAAAATGTGTAAAAACCAGAAAGGCAAGACAGGCCCTGGAGAACAGGGAGCCTTGTTATGCTGATGGGCGGGATGTAAGTTGCCAACTGCCTCACTGGAGGAGTGCATTGTGTTCCCTAAAACAAGTAAACAACAGAGCTACAGAGCCAAGGGCACTTCCAGTCTAGGGAATATACCTAGGGAAAATTGAAAATCCATAAGACAGAGCCACCCCCAAATTGAGGGCTGCACTGCTTACAGGAACCTCAACCTGGGTACACCTGAAATATCCCAGGAAATATAAAAATGGTTCCAAACATTGTGGAACTTACGTACGATGGAATATCCCTCAGCCACGAAATCAATGTCATAAGACCAGTAGCAGCAAAATGAGTGGATTCAGGTACGATGATTCTAAGTGAAAGAAGTCACACAGGAAAAGAAACTTATCATAAGATATCACTTAGGAAGATCCTGTAAACATGGCTACACATGAACTGAGTTAGGCAAGAGAACAGAGTCTCACATTTAGAAAACACTCTTATGCCTGCTTAAGGGGGAAGGAGAGGTGGGGTGATGCATCAAACCAGAGTTTGATATAAGCACAGGTACCGTTCCAAAAACCAACTATGGAATAGACAAGACCTACACCTTCCTCAGTGAAAGGGACTCAAAACCCCATATTTCCCGCAGAGGAATAGATCTGACTAGTAAGAATCTTAAAACCTATGTATTGATATGTCTCCGTAAGGGAATCAAGTGTGTCTAGACTGGCATAAACATGGCAGCGAGAATCAGCTCAAACCCACTCTAAAAAGGAATTTCAAAAACAGAACAAAGAAACAGGGAAATTCTTTACAATTCCTTCAGGGTCTCTGATGCAACCTGGAATGACCCTATCTACAATGACAGCTGGATGTGGCATAAGGCTGGACACTAGGGACTGAGAGGATTGGTGAGATTGGGTGAGCAAATGCAGAGCCTTTAAAGCAGTAATGCATGGCACCCATTCCATGGGTCCCAGCTCTCCAGGTTGAAGGGAATATTACTACAGCTATAACATGTACGGGAAACCTAGAGAATGGACACACTGTGAATACGAAAGGTTTCTAAAACTCAACGAAGAGCCCCTCTCCTGGTGCTCCGGTTTGACTTTCCAACTGCTTTCCTATCAATCTCCCAACTTGGAGAGACAGCCCCTTTAAGCTCCTGGTTCGCACAGGTTGCCAATTTGGCAGAGGATGAAAGGGAAGAGGGAGAACCAATGAGAGAGTAGCTGTTAGGCATTTGGATGGGCACATGTCACTCTAATTTCCCGGCAGGAAGAAGAATTAACCAAAGTCTCAGCCACCCACCGGGAACCAGTATAGGTCCTGAACCAAAAGTTTGGACTTGCGTTCAGCTCACAAGAAACGAGTTGAAAAATGGAGCTCAGGGGCACAGCAATTCACAAACTGGCAGAGTAATCAAGGCCAACTATCGTCCAAAAATCTGTTGAGGGAAGGCAACGAGGCGGACTTGAAAGCGAGGCAGAATAGCAGGAAACAGATTTCAAGAGGTACGTTGGAATCGCCTGTAAAGCACAGGAAGAGGGGCACAACTTCGACAATGATGCACTTGGCCAAAAAGGGCGTATGCGTTTTCTCCTGAATATATTCAGGAGAAAACGCATACGCCCTTTTTGGCCAAGCAAGCAAGCGGGCAATGCAAATCTGCACTACAAAGAAGTATCACATCCCACCAGTCAAAAGGGACATCCACAAAATGTGTAAAAACCAGAAAGGCAAGACAGGCCCTGGAGAACAGGGAGCCTTGTTATGCTGATGGGCGGGATGTAAGTTGCCAACTGCCTCACTGGAGGAGTGCATTGTGTTCCCTAAGACAAGTAAACAACAGAGCTACAGAGCCAAGGGCACTTCCAGTCTAGGAAATATACCTTGGGAAAACTGAAAATCCATAAGACAGAGCCACCCCCAAATTGAGGGCTGCACTGCTTACAAGAACCTCAACCTGGGTACACCTGAAATATCCCAGGAAATATAAAAATGGTTCCAAACGTTGTGGAACTTACGTACGATGGAATATCCCTCAGCCACGAAATCAATGTCATAAGACCAGTAGCAGCAAAATGAGTGGATTCAGGTACGATGATTCTAAGTGAAAGAAGTCACACAGAAAAAGAAACTTATCATAAGATATCACTTAGGAAGATCCTGTAAACATGGCTACACATGAACTGAGTTAGGAAAGAGAACAGAGTCTCACATTTAGAAAACATTCTTATGCCTGCTTAAGGGGGAAGGAGAGGTGGGTTGATGCATCAAACCAGAGTTTGATATAAGCACAGGTACCGTTCCAAAAACCAACTATGGAATAGACAAGACCTACACCTTCCTCAGTGAAAGGGACTCAAAACCCCATATTTCCCGCAGAGGAATAGATCTGACTAGTAAGAATCTTAAAACCTATGTATTGATATGTCTCCGTAAGGGAATCAAGTGTGTCTAGACTGGCATAAACATGGCAGCGAGAATCAGCTCAAACCCACTCTAAAAAGGAATTTCAAAAACAGAACAAAGAAACAGGGAAATTCTTTACAATTCCTTCAGGGTCTCTGATGCAACCTGGAATGACCCTATCTACAATGACAGCTGGATGTGGCATGAGGCTGGACACTTAGGACTGAGAGGATTGGTGAGATAGGGTGAGCAAATGCTGACCCGTTAAAGCAGTAATGCATGGCACCCATTCCATGGGTCCCAACTCTCCGGTTTGAAGGGAATATTACTACAGCTATAACATGTACGGGAAACCTAGAGAATGGACACACTGTGAATACGAAAGGTTTCTAAAACTCAACGAAGAGCCCCTCTCCTGGTGCTCCGTTTTGACTTTCCAACTGCTTTCCTATCAATCTCCCAACTTGGAGAGACAGCCCCTTTAAGCTCCTGGTTCGCACAGGTTGCCAACTTGGCAGAGGATGAAAGTGAAGAGGGAGAACCAATGAGAGAGTAGCTGTTAGGCATTTGGATGGGCACATGTCACTCTAATTTCCCGGAAGGAAGAAGAATTAACCAAAGTCTCAGCCACCCACCGGGAACCATTATAGGTCCTGAACCAAAAGTTTGGACTTGCGTTCAGCTCACAAAAAAGGAGTTGAAAAATGGAGCTCAGGGGCACAGCAATTCACAAACTGGCAGAGTAATCAAGGCCAACTATCGTCCAAAAATCTGTTGAGGGAAGGCAACGAGGCGGACTTGAAATCGAGGCAGAATAGCAGGAAACAGATTTCAAGAGGTACGTTGGAATCGCCTGTAAAGCACAGGAAGAGGGGCACAACTTCGACAATGATGCACTTGGCCAAAAAGGGCGTATGCGTTTTCTCCTGAATATATTCAGGAGAAAACGCATACGCCCTTTTTGGCCAAGCAAGCAAGCGGGCAATGCAAATCTGCACTACAAAGAAGTATCACTTCCCACCGGTCAAAAGGGACATCCACAAAATGTGTAAAAACCAGAAAGGCAAGACAGGCCCTGGAGAACAGGGAGCCTTGTTATGCTGATGGGCGGGATATAAGTTGCCAACTGCCTCACTGGAGGAGTGCATTGTGTTCCCTAAAACAAGTAAACAACAGAGCTCCAGAGCCAAGGGCGCTTCCAGTCTAGGGAATATACCTTGGAAAACCTGAAAATCCATAAGACACAGCCACCCCCAAATTGAGGGCTGAACTGCTTACAAGAACCTCAACCTGGGTACACCGGAAATATCCCAGGAAATATAAAAATGGTTCCAAACTTTGTGGAACTTACGTACGATGGAATATCCCTCAGCCACGAAATCAATGTCATAAGACCAGTAGCAGCAAAATGAGTGGATTCAGGTACGATGATTCTAAGTGAAAGAAGTCACACAGAAAAAGAAACTTATCCTAAGATATCACTTAGGAAGATCCTGTAAACATGGCTACACATGAACTGAGTTAGGAAAGAGAACAGAGTCTCACATTTAGAAAACACTCTTATGCCTGCTTAAGGGGGAAGGAGAGGTGGGGTGATGCATCAAACCAGAGTTTGATATAAGCACAGGTACCGTTCCAAAAACCAACTATGGAATAGACAAGACCTCCACCTTCCTCAGTGAAAGGGACTCAAAACCCCATATTTCACGCAGAGGAATAGATCTGACTAGTAAGAATCT
This sequence comes from Mesoplodon mirus, assembly GCF_964341445.2. Taxonomy (NCBI): domain Eukaryota; kingdom Metazoa; phylum Chordata; class Mammalia; order Artiodactyla; family Ziphiidae; genus Mesoplodon; species Mesoplodon mirus. Next base: position 1,889,134 of record NW_028295749.1, on the reverse strand, counting down.
TAAAACCTATGTATTGATATGTCTCCGTAAGGGAATCAAGTGTGTCTAGACTGGCATAAACATGGCAGCGAGAATCAGCTCAAACCCACTCTAAAAAGGAATTTCAAAAACAGAACAAAGAAACAGGGAAATTCTTCACAATTCCTTCAGGGTCTCTGATGCAACCTGGAATGACCCTATCTACAATGACAGCTGGATGTGGCATGAGGCTGGACACTTGGGACTGAGAGGATTGGTGAGATTGGGTGAGCAAATGCAGACCCTTTAAAGCAATAATGCATGGCACCCATTCCTTGGGTCCCAGCTCTCCAGGTTGAAGGGAATATTACTACAGCTATAACATGTATGGGAAACCTAGAGAATGGACACACTGTGAATACGAAAGGTTTCTAAAACTCAACGAAGAGCCCCTCTCCTGGTGCTCCGGTTTGACTTTCCAACTGCTTTCCTATCAATCTCCCAACTTGGAGAGACAGCCCCTTTAAGCTCCTGGTTCGCACAGGTTGCCAATTTGGCAGAGGATGAAAGGGAAGAGGGAGAACCAATGAGAGAGTAGCTGTTAGGCATTTGGATGGGCACATGTCACTCTAATTTCCCGGCAGGAAGAAGAATTAACCAAAGTCTCAGCCTCCCACCGGGAACCAGTATAGGTCCTGAACCAAAAGTTTGGACTTGCGTTCAGCTCACAAAAATGGAGTTGAAAAATGGAGCTCAGGGGCACAGCAATTCACAAACTGGCAGAGTAATCAAGGCCAACTATCGTCCAAAAATCTGTTGAGGGAAGGCAACGAGGCGGACTTGAATGCGAGGCAGAATAGCAGGAAACAGATTTCAAGAGGTATGTTGGAATCGCCTGTAAAGCACAGGAAGAGGGGCACAACTTCGACAATGATGCACTTGGCCAAAAAGGGCGTATGCGTTTTCTCCTGAATATATTCAGGAGAAAACGCATACGCCCTTTTTGGCCAAGCAAGCAACCGGGCAATGCAAATCTGCACTACAAAGAAGTATCACTTCCCACCGGTCAAAAGGGACATCCACAAAATGTGTAAAAACCAGAAAGGCAAGACAGGCCCTGGAGAACAGGGAGCCTTGTTATGCTGATGGGCGGGATATAAGTTGCCAACTGCCTCACTGGAGGAGTGCATTGTGTTCCCTAAAAGAAGTAAACAACAGAGCTCCAGAGCCAAGGGCACTTCCAGTCTAGGGAATATACCTTGGAAAACCTGAAAATCCATAAGACACAGCCACCCCCAAATTGAGGGCTGAACTGCTTACAAGAACCTCAACCTGGGTACACCGGAAATATCCCAGGAAATATAAAAATGGTTCCAAACATTGTGGAACTTACGTACGATGGAATATCCCTCAGCCACGAAATCAATGTCATAAGACCAGTAGCAGCAAAATGAGTGGATTCAGGTACGATGATTCTAAGTGAAAGAAGTCACACAGAAAAAGAAACTTATCCTAAGATATCACTTAGGAAGATCCTGTAAACATGGCTACACATGAACTGAGTTAGGAAAGAGAACAGAGTCTCACATTTAGAAAACACTCTTATGCCTGCTTAAGGGGGAAGGAGAGGTGGGGTGATGCATCAAACCAGAGTTTGATATAAGCACAGGTACCGTTCCAAAAACCAACTATGGAATAGACAAGACCTCCACCTTCCTCAGTGAAAGGGACTCAAAACCCCATATTTCACGCAGAGGAATAGATCTGACTAGTAAGAATCTTAAAACCTATGTATTGATATGTCTCCGTAAGGGAATCAAGTGTGTCTAGACTGGCATAAACATGGCAGCGAGAATCAGCTCAAACCCACTCTAAAAAGGAATTTCAAAAACAGAACAAAGAAACAGGGAAATTCTTCACAATTCCTTCAGGGTCTCTGATGCAACCTGGAATGACCCTATCTACAATGACAGCTGGATGTGGCATGAGGCTGGACACTTGGGACTGAGAGGATTGGTGAGATTGGGTGAGCAAATGCAGACCCTTTAAAGCAATAATGCATGGCACCCATTCCTTGGGTCCCAGCTCTCCAGGTTGAAGGGAATATTACTACAGCTATAACATGTATGGGAAACCTAGAGAATGGACACACTGTGAATACGAAAGGTTTCTAAAACTCAACGAAGAGCCCCTCTCCTGGTGCTCCGGTTTGACTTTCCAACTGCTTTCCTATCAATCTCCCAACTTGGAGAGACAGCCCCTTTAAGCTCCTGGTTCGCACAGGTTGCCAATTTGGCAGAGGATGAAAGGGAAGAGGGAGAACCAATGAGAGAGTAGCTGTTAGGCATTTGGATGGGCACATGTCACTCTAATTTCCCGGCAGGAAGAAGAATTAACCAAAGTCTCAGCCTCCCACCGGGAACCAGTATAGGTCCTGAACCAAAAGTTTGGACTTGCGTTCAGCTCACAAAAATGGAGTTGAAAAATGGAGCTCAGGGGCACAGCAATTCCCAAACTGGCAGAGTAATCAAGGCCAACTATCGTCCAAAAATCTGTTGAGGGAAGGCAACGAGGCGGACTTGAATGCGAGGCAGAATAGCAGGAAGCAGATTTCAAGAGGTACGTTGGAATCGCCTGTAAAGCACAGGAAGAGGGGCACAACTTCGACAATGATGCACTTGGCCAAAAAGGGCGTATGCGTTTTCTCCTGAATATATTCAGGAGAAAACGCATACGCCCTTTTTGGCCAAGCAAGCAACCGGGCAATGCAAATCTGCACTACAAAGAAGTATCACTTCCCACCGGTCAAAAGGGACATCCACAAAATGTGTAAAAACCAGAAAGGCAAGACAGGCCCTGGAGAACAGGGAGCCTTGTTATGCTGATGGGCGGGATGTAAGTTGCCAACTGCCTCACTGGAGGAGTGCATTGTGTTCCCTAAAACAAGTAAACAACAGAGCTCCAGAGCCAAGGGCACTTCCAGTCTAGGGAATATACCTTGGAAAACCTGAAAATCCATAAGACACAGCCACCCCCAAATTGAGGGCTGAACTGCTTACAAGAACCTCAACCTGGGTACACCTGAAATATCCCAGGAAATATAAAAATGGTTCCAAACATTGTGGAACTTACGTACGATGGAATATCCCTCAGCCACGAAATCAATGTCATAAGACCAGTAGCAGCAAAATGAGTGGATTCAGGTACGATGATTCTAAGTGAAAGAAGTCACACAGGAAAAGAAACTTATCCTAAGATATCACTTAGGAAGATCCTGTAAACATGGCTACACATGAACTGAGTTAGGCAAGAGAACAGAGTCTCACATTTAGAAAACACTCTTATGCCTGCTTAAGGGGGAAGGAGAGGTGGGGTGATGCATCAAACCAGAGTTTGATATAAGCACAGGTACCGTTCCAAAAACCAACTATGGAATAGACAAGACCTACACCTTCCTCAGTGAAAGGGACTCAAAACCCCATATTTCCCGCAGAGGAATAGATCTGACTAGTAAGAATCTTAAAACCTATGTATTGATATGTCTCTGTAAGGGAATCAAGTGTGTCTAGACTGGCATAAACATGGCAGCGAGAATCAGCTCAAACCCACTCTAAAAAGGAATTTCAAAAACAGAACAAAGAAACAGGGAAATTCTTTACAATTCCTTCAGGGTCTCTGATGCAACCTGGAATGACCCTATCTACAATGACAGCTTGATGTGGCATAAAGCTGGACACTAGGGACTGAGAGGATTGGTGAGATTGGGTGAGCAAATGCAGAGCCTTTAAAGCAGTAATGCATGGCACCCATTCCATGGGTCCCAGCTCTCCAGGTTGAAGGGAATATTACTACAGCTATAACATGTACGGGAAACCTAGAGAATGGACACACTGTGAATACGAAAGGTTTCTAAAACTCAACGAAGAGCCCCTCTCCTGGTGCTCCGGTTTGACTTTCCAACTGCTTTCCTATCAATCTCCCAACTTGGAGAGACAGCCCCTTTAAGCTCCTGGTTCGCACAGGTTGCCAATTTGGCAGAGGATGAAAGGGAAGAGGGAGAACCAATGAGAGAGTAGCTGTTAGGCATTTGGATGGGCACATGTCACTCTAATTTCCCGGCAGGAAGAAGAATTAACCAAAGTCTCAGCCACCCACCGGGAACCAGTATAGGTCCTGAACCAAAAGTTTGGACTTGCGTTCAGCTCACAAGAAACGAGTTGAAAAACGGAGCTCAGGGGCACAGCAATTCACAAACTGGCAGAGTAATCAAGGCCAACTATCGTCCAAAAATCTGTTGAGGGAAGGCAACGAGGCGGACTTGAAAGCGAGGCAGAATAGCAGGAAACAGATTTCAAGAGGTACGTTGGAATCGCCTGTAAAGCACAGGAAGAGGGGCACAACTTCGACAATGATGCACTTGGCCAAAAAGGACGTATGCGTTTTCTCCTGAATATATTCAGGAGAAAACGCATACGCCCTTTTTGGCCAAGCAAGCAAGCGGGCAATGCAAATCTGCACTACAAAGAAGTATGACTTCCCACCGGTCAAAAGGGACATCCACAAAATGTGTAAAAACCAGAAAGGCAAGACAGGCCCTGGAGAACTGGGAGCCTTGTTATGCTGATCGGAGGGATGTAAGTTGCCAACTGCCTCACTGGAGGAGTGCATTGTGTTCCCTAAAACAAGTAAACAACAGAGCTACAGAGCCAAGGGCACTTCCAGTCTTGGGAATATAACTTGGGAAAACTGAAAATCCATAAGACAGAGCCACCCCCAAATTGAGGGCTGCACTGCTTACAGGAACCTCAACCTGGGTACACCTGAAATATCCCAGGAAATATAAAAATGGTTCCAAACATTGTGGAACTTACGTACGATGGAATAACCCTCAGCCACGAAATCAATGTCATAAGACCAGTAGCAGCAAAATGAGTGGATTCAGGTACGATGATTCTAAGTGAAAGAAGTCACACAGAAAAAGAAACTTATCATAAGATATCACTTAGGAAGATCCTGTAACCATGGCTACACATGAACTGAGTTAGGAAAGAGAACAGAGTCTCACATTTAGAAAACACTCTTATGCCTGCTTAAGCGGGAAGGAGAGGTGGTGTGATGCATCAAACCAGAGTTTGATATAAGCACAGGTACCGTTCCAAAAACCAACTATGGAATAGACAAGACCTACACCTTCCTCAGTGAAAGGGACTCAAAACCCCATATTTCCCACAGAGGAATAGATCTGACTAGTAAGAATCTTAAAACCTATGTATTGATATGTCTCCGTAAGGGAATCAAGTGTGTCTAGACTGGCATAAACATGGCAGCGAGAATCAGCTCAAACCCACTCTAAAAAGGAATTTCAAAAACAGAACAAAGAAACAGGGAAATTCTTTACAATTCCTTCAGGGTCTCTGATGCAACCTGGAATGACCCTATCTACAATGACAGCTGGATGTGGCATGAGGCTGGACACTTGGGACTGAGAGGATTGGTGAGATTGGGTGAGCAAATGCAGACCCTTTAAAGCAGTAATGCATGGCACCCATTCCTTGGGTCCCAGCTCTCCAGGTTGAAGGGAATATTACTACAGCTATAACATGTACGGGAAACCTAGAGAATGGACACACTGTGAATACGAAAGGTTTCTAAAACTCAACGAAGAGCCCCTCTCCTGGTGCTCCGGTTTGACTTTCCAACTGCTTTCCTATCAATTTCCCAACTTGGATAGACAGCCCCTTTAAGCTCCTGGTTCGCACAGGTTGCCAATTTGGCAGAGGATGAAAGGGAAGAGGGAGAACCAATGAGAGAGTAGCTGTTAGGCATTTGGATGGGCACATGTCACTCTAATTTCCCGGCAGGAAGAAGAATTAACCAAAGTCTCAGCCACCCACCGGGAACCAGTATAGGTCCTGAACCAAAAGTTTGGACTTGCGTTCAGCTCACAAGAAACGAGTTGAAAAATGGAGCTCAGGGGCACAGCAATTCACAAACTGGCAGAGTAATCAAGGCCAACTATCGTCCAAAAATCTGTTGAGGGAAGGCAACGAGGCGGACTTGAAAGCGAGGCAGAATAGCAGGAAACTGATTTCAAGAGGTACGTTGGAATCGCCGGTAAAGCACAGGAAGAGGGGCACAACTTCGACAATGATGCACTTGGCCAAAAAGGGCGTATGCGTTTTCTCCTGAATATATTCAGGAGAAAACGCATACGCCCTTTTTGGCCAAGCAAGCAAGCGGGCAATGCAAATCTGCACTACAAAGAAGTATCACTTCCCACCGGTCAAAAGGGACATCCACAAAATGTGTAAAAACCAGAAAGGCAAGACAGGCCCTGGAGAACAGGGAGACTTGTTATGCTGATGGGCGGGATGTAAGTTGCCAACTGCCTCACTGGAGGAGTGCAATGTGTTCCCTAAAACAAGTAAACAACAGAGCTACAGAGCCAAGGGCACTTCCAGTCTAGGGAATATACCTAGGGAAAATTGAAAATCCATAAGACAGAGCCACCCCCAAATTGAGGGCTGCACTGCTTACAGGAACCTCATCCTGGGTACACCTGAAATATCCCAGGAAATATAAAAATGGTTCCAAACATTGTGGAACTTACGTACGATGGAATATCCCTCAGCCAGGAAATCAATGTCATAAGACCAGTAGCAGCAAAATGAGTGGATTCAGGTACGATGATTCTAAGTGAAAGAAGTCACACAGGAAAAGAAACTTATCATAAGATATCACTTAGGAAGATCCTGTAAACATGGCTACACATGAACTGAGTTAGGCAAGAGAACAGAGTCTCACATTTAGAAAACACTCTTATGCCTGCTTAAGGGGGAAGGAGAGGTGGGGTGATGCATCAAACCAGAGTTTGATATAAGCACAGGTACCGTTCCAAAAACCAACTATGGAATAGACAAGACCTACACCTTCCTCAGTGAAAGGGACTCAAAACCCCATATTTCCCGCAGAGGAATAGATCTGACTAGTAAGAATCTTAAAACCTATGTATTGATATGTCTCCGTAAGGGAATCAAGTGTGTCTAGACTGGCATAAACATGGCAGCGAGAATCAGCTCAAACCCACTCTAAAAAGGAATTTCAAAAACAGAACAAAGAAACAGGGAAATTCTTTACAATTCCTTCAGGGTCTCTGATGCAACCTGGAATGACCCTATCTACAATGACAGCTGGATGTGGCATAAGGCTGGACACTAGGGACTGAGAGGATTGGTGAGATTGGGTGAGCAAATGCAGAGCCTTTAAAGCAGTAATGCATGGCACCCATTCCATGGGTCCCAGCTCTCCAGGTTGAAGGGAATATTACTACAGCTATAACATGTACGGGAAACCTAGAGAATGGACACACTGTGAATACGAAAGGTTTCTAAAACTCAACGAAGAGCCCCTCTCCTGGTGCTCCGTTTTGACTTTCCAACTGCTTTCCTATCAATCTCCCAACTTGGAGAGACAGCCCCTTTAAGCTCCTGGTTCGCACAGGTTGCCAACTTGGCAGAGGATGAAAGGGAAGAGGGAGAACCAATGAGAGAGTAGCTGTTAGGCATTTGGATGGGCACATGTCACTCTAATTTCCCGGCAGGAAGAAGAATTAACCAAAGTCTCAGCCACCCACCGGGAACCAGTATAGGTCCTGAACCAAAAGTTTGGACTTGCGTTCAGCTCACAAGAAACGAGTTGAAAAATGGAGCTCAGGGGCACAGCAATTCACAAACTGGCAGAGTAATCAAGGCCAACTATCGTCCAAAAATCTATTGAGGGAAGGCAACGAGGCGGAGTTGAAAGCGAGGCAGAATAGCAGGAAACAGATTTCAAGAGGTACGTTGGAATCGCCTGTAAAGCACAGGAAGAGGGGCACAACTTCGACAATGATGCACTTGGCCAAAAAGGGCGTATGCGTTTTCTCCTGAATATATTCAGGAGAAAACGCATACGCCCTTTTTGGCCAAGCAAGCAAGCGGGCAATGCAAATCTGCACTACAAAGAAGTATCACTTCCCACCGGTCAAAAGGGACATCCACAAAATGTGTAAAAACCAGAAAGGCAAGACAGGCCCTGGAGAACAGGGAGCCTTGTTATGCTGATGGGCGGGATGTAAGTTGCCAACTGCCTCACTGGAGGAGTGCATTGTGTTCCCTAAGACAAGTAAACAACAGAGCTACAGAACCAAGGGCACTTCCAGTCTAGGAAATATACCTTGGGAAAACTGAAAATCCATAAGACAGAGCCACCCCCAAATTGAGGGCTGCACTGCTTACAAGAACCTCAACCTGGGTACACCTGAAATATCCCAGGAAATATAAAAATGGTTCCAAACGTTGTGGAACTTACGTACGATGGAATATCCCTCAGCCACGAAATCAATGTCATAAGACCAGTAGCAGCAAAATGAGTGGATTCAGGTACGATGATTCTAAGTGAAAGAAGTCACACAGAAAAAGAAACTTATCATAAGATATCACTTAGGAAGATCCTGTAAACATGGCTACACATGAACTGAGTTAGGAAAGAGAACAGAGTCTCACATTTAGAAAACATTCTTATGCCTGCTTAAGGGGGAAGGAGAGGTGGGTTGATGCATCAAACCAGAGTTTGATATAAGCACAGGTACCGTTCCAAAAACCAACTATGGAATAGACAAGACCTACACCTTCCTCAGTGAAAGGGACTCAAAACCCCATATTTCCCGCAGAGGAATAGATCTGACTAGTAAGAATCTTAAAACCTATGTATTGATATGTCTCCGTAAGGGAATCAAGTGTGTCTAGACTGGCATAAACATGGCAGCGAGAATCAGCTCAAACCCACTCTAAAAAGGAATTTCAAAAACAGAACAAAGAAACAGGGAAATTCTTTACAATTCCTTCAGGGTCTCTGATGCAACCTGGAATGACCCTATCTACAATGACAGCTGGATGTGGCATGAGGCTGGACACTTAGGACTGAGAGGATTGGTGAGATAGGGTGAGCAAATGCAGACCCTTTAAAGCAGTAATGCATGGCACCCATTCCATGGGTCCCAACTCTCCGGTTTGAAGGGAATATTACTACAGCTATAACATGTACGGGAAACCTAGAGAATGGACACACTGTGAATACGAAAGGTTTCTAAAACTCAACGAAGAGCCCCTCTCCTGGTGCTCCGTTTTGACTTTCCAACTGCTTTCCTATCAATCTCCCAACTTGGAGAGACAGCCCCTTTAAGCTCCTGGTTCGCACAGGTTGCCAACTTGGCAGAGGATGAAAGTGAAGAGGGAGAACCAATGAGAGAGTAGCTGTTAGGCATTTGGATGGGCACATGTCACTCTAATTTCCCGGAAGGAAGAAGAATTAACCAAAGTCTCAGCCACCCACCGGGAACCATTATAGGTCCTGAACCAAAAGTTTGGACTTGCGTTCAGCTCACAAAAAAGGAGTTGAAAAATGGAGCTCAGGGGCACAGCAATTCACAAACTGGCAGAGTAATCAAGGCCAACTATCGTCCAAAAATCTGTTGAGGGAAGGCAACGAGGCGGACTTGAAATCGAGGCAGAATAGCAGGAAACAGATTTCAAGAGGTACGTTGGAATCGCCTGTAAAGCACAGGAAGAGGGGCACAACTTCGACAATGATGCACTTGGCCAAAAAGGGCGTATGCGTTTTCTCCTGAATATATTCAGGAGAAAACGCATACGCCCTTTTTGGCCAAGCAAGCAACCGGGCAATGCAAATCTGCACTACAAAGAAGTATCACTTCCCAGCGGTCAAAAGGGACATCCACAAAATGTGTAAAAACCAGAAAGGCAAGACAGGCCCTGGAGAACAGGGAGCCTTGTTATGCTGATGGGCGGGATATAAGTTGCCAACTGCCTCACTGGAGGAGTGCATTGTGTTCCCTAAAACAAGTAAACAACAGAGCTCCAGAGCCAAGGGCACTTCCAGTCTAGGGAATATACCTTGGAAAACCTGAAAATCCATAAGACACAGCCACCCCCAAATTGAGGGCTGAACTGCTTACAAGAACCTCAACCTGGGTACACCGGAAATATCCCAGGAAATATAAAAATGGTTCCAAACATTGTGGAACTTACGTACGATGGAATATCCCTCAGCCACGAAATCAATGTCATAAGACCAGTAGCAGCAAAATGAGTGGATTCAGGTACGATGATTCTAAGTGAAAGAAGTCACACAGAAAAAGAAACTTATCCTAAGATATCACTTAGGAAGATCCTGTAAACATGGCTACACATGAACTGAGTTAGGCAAGAGAACAGAGTCTCACATTTAGAAAACACTCTTATGCCTGCTTAAGGGGGAAGGAGAGGTGGGGTGATGCATCAAACCAGAGTTTGATATAAGCACAGGTACCGTTCCAAAAACCAACTATGGAATAGACAAGACCTCCACCTTCCTCAGTGAAAGGGACTCAAAACCCCATATTTCACGCAGAGGAATAGATCTGACTAGTAAGAATCTTAAAACCTATGTATTGATATGTCTCCGTAAGGGAATCAAGTGTGTCTAGACTGGCATAAACATGGCAGCGAGAATCAGCTCAAACCCACTCTAAAAAGGAATTTCAAAAACAGAACAAAGAAACAGGGAAATTCTTCACAATTCCTTCAGGGTCTCTGATGCAACCTGGAATGACCCTATCTACAATGACAGCTGGATGTGGCATGAGGCTGGACACTTGGGACTGAGAGGATTGGTGAGATTGGGTGAGCAAATGCAGACCCTTTAAAGCAATAATGCATGGCACCCATTCCTTGGGTCCCAGCTCTCCAGGTTGAAGGGAATATTACTACAGCTATAACATGTATGGGAAACCTAGAGAATGGACACACTGTGAATACGAAAGGTTTCTAAAACTCAACGAAGAGCCCCTCTCCTGGTGCTCCGGTTTGACTTTCCAACTGCTTTCCTATCAATCTCCCAACTTGGAGAGACAGCCCCTTTAAGCTCCTGGTTCGCACAGGTTGCCAATTTGGCAGAGGATGAAAGGGAAGAGGGAGAACCAATGAGAGAGTAGCTGTTAGGCATTTGGATGGGCACATGTCACTCTAATTTCCCGGCAGGAAGAAGAATTAACCAAAGTCTCAGCCTCCCACCGGGAACCAGTATAGGTCCTGAACCAAAAGTTTGGACTTGCGTTCAGCTCACAAAAATGGAGTTGAAAAATGGAGCTCAGGGGCACAGCAATTCACAAACTGGCAGAGTAATCAAGGCCAACTATCGTCCAAAAATCTGTTGAGGGAAGGCAACGAGGCGGACTTGAAATCGAGGCAGAATAGCAGGAAACAGATTTCAAGAGGTACGTTGGAATCGCCTGTAAAGCACAGGAAGAGGGGCACAACTTCGACAATGATGCACTTGGCCAAAAAGGGCGTATGCGTTTTCTCCTGAATATATTCAGGAGAAAACGCATACGCCCTTTTTGGCCAAGCAAGCAACCGGGCAATGCAAATCTGCACTACAAAGAAGTATCACTTCCCAGCGGTCAAAAGGGACATCCACAAAATGTGTAAAAACCAGAAAGGCAAGACAGGCCCTGGAGAACAGGGAGCCTTGTTATGCTGATGGGCGGGATATAAGTTGCCAACTGCCTCACTGGAGGAGTGCATTGTGTTCCCTAAAACAAGTAAACAACAGAGCTCCAGAGCCAAGGGCACTTCCAGTCTAGGGAATATACCTTGGAAAACCTGAAAATCCATAAGACACAGCCACCCCCAAATTGAGGGCTGAACTGCTTACAAGAACCTCAACCTGGGTACACCGGAAATATCCCAGGAAATATAAAAATGGTTCCAAACATTGTGGAACTTACGTACGATGGAATATCCCTCAGCCACGAAATCAATGTCATAAGACCAGTAGCAGCAAAATGAGTGGATTCAGGTACGATGATTCTAAGTGAAAGAAGTCACACAGAAAAAGAAACTTATCCTAAGATATCACTTAGGAAGATCCTGTAAACATGGCTACACATGAACTGAGTTAGGCAAGAGAACAGAGTCTCACATTTAGAAAACACTCTTATGCCTGCTTAAGGGGGAAGGAGAGGTGGGGTGATGCATCAAACCAGAGTTTGATATAAGCACAGGTACCGTTCCAAAAACCAACTATGGAATAGACAAGACCTCCACCTTCCTCAGTGAAAGGGACTCAAAACCCCATATTTCACGCAGAGGAATAGATCTGACTAGTAAGAATCTTAAAACCTATGTATTGATATGTCTCCGTAAGGGAATCAAGTGTGTCTAGACTGGCATAAACATGGCAGCGAGAATCAGCTCAAACCCACTCTAAAAAGGAATTTCAAAAACAGAACAAAGAAACAGGGAAATTCTTTACAATTCCTTCAGGGTCTCTGATGCAACCTGGAATGACCCTATCTACAATGACAGCTGGATGTGGCATAAGGCTGGACACTAGGGACTGAGAGGATTGGTGAGATTGGGTGAGCAAATGCAGAGCCTTTAAAGCAGTAATGCATGGCACCCATTCCATGGGTCCCAGCTCTCCAGGTTGAAGGGAATATTACTACAGCTATAACATGTACGGGAAACCTAGAGAATGGACACACTGTGAATACGAAAGGTTTCTAAAACTCAACGAAGAGCCCCTCTCCTGGTGCTCCGTTTTGACTTTCCAACTGCTTTCCTATCAATCTCCCAACTTGGAGAGACAGCCCCTTTAAGCTCCTGGTTCGCACAGGTTGCCAACTTGGCAGAGGATGAAAGGGAAGAGGGAGAACCAATGAGAGAGTAGCTGTTAGGCATTTGGATGGGCACATGTCACTCTAATTTCCCGGCAGGAAGAAGAATTAACCAAAGTCTCAGCCACCCACCGGGAACCAGTATAGGTCCTGAACCAAAAGTTTGGACTTGCGTTCAGCTCACAAGAAACGAGTTGAAAAATGGAGCTCAGGGGCACAGCAATTCACAAACTGGCAGAGTAATCAAGGCCAACTATCGTCCAAAAATCTGTTGAGGGAAGGCAACGAGGCGGAGTTGAAAGCGAGGCAGAATAGCAGGAAACAGATTTCAAGAGGTACGTTGGAATCGCCTGTAAAGCACAGGAAGAGGGGCACAACTTCGACAATGATGCACTTGGCCAAAAAGGGCGTATGCGTTTTCTCCTGAATATATTCAGGAGAAAACGCATACGCCCTTTTTGGCCAAGCAAGCAAGCGGGCAATGCAAATCTGCACTACAAAGAAGTATCACTTCCCACCGGTCAAAAGGGACATCCACAAAATGTGTAAAAACCAGAAAGGCAAGACAGGCCCTGGAGAACAGGGAGCCTTGTTATGCTGATGGGCGGGATGTAAGTTGCCAACTGCCTCACTGGAGGAGTGCATTGTGTTCCCTAAGACAAGTAAACAACAGAGCTACAGAACCAAGGGCACTTCCAGTCTAGGAAATATACCTTGGGAAAACTGAAAATCCATAAGACAGAGCCACCCCCAAATTGAGGGCTGCACTGCTTACAAGAACCTCAACCTGGGTACACCTGAAATATCCCAGGAAATATAAAAATGGTTCCAAACGTTGTGGAACTTACGTACGATGGAATATCCCTCAGCCACGAAATCAATGTCATAAGACCAGTAGCAGCAAAATGAGTGGATTCAGGTACGATGATTCTAAGTGAAAGAAGTCACACAGAAAAAGAAACTTATCATAAGATATCACTTAGGAAGATCCTGTAAACATGGCTACACATGAACTGAGTTAGGAAAGAGAACAGAGTCTCACATTTAGAAAACATTCTTATGCCTGCTTAAGGGGGAAGGAGAGGTGGGTTGATGCATCAAACCAGAGTTTGATATAAGCACAGGTACCGTTCCAAAAACCAACTATGGAATAGACAAGACCTACACCTTCCTCAGTGAAAGGGACTCAAAACCCCATATTTCCCGCAGAGGAATAGATCTGACTAGTAAGAATCTTAAAACCTATGTATTGATATGTCTCCGTAAGGGAATCAAGTGTGTCTAGACTGGCATAAACATGGCAGCGAGAATCAGCTCAAACCCACTCTAAAAAGGAATTTCAAAAACAGAACAAAGAAACAGGGAAATTCTTTACAATTCCTTCAGGGTCTCTGATGCAACCTGGAATGACCCTATCTACAATGACAGCTGGATGTGGCATGAGGCTGGACACTTAGGACTGAGAGGATTGGTGAGATAGGGTGAGCAAATGCAGACCCTTTAAAGCAGTAATGCATGGCACCCATTCCATGGGTCCCAACTCTCCGGTTTGAAGGGAATATTACTACAGCTATAACATGTACGGGAAACCTAGAGAATGGACACACTGTGAATACGAAAGGTTTCTAAAACTCAACGAAGAGCCCCTCTCCTGGTGCTCCGTTTTGACTTTCCAACTGCTTTCCTATCAATCTCCCAACTTGGAGAGACAGCCCCTTTAAGCTCCTGGTTCGCACAGGTTGCCAACTTGGCAGAGGATGAAAGTGAAGAGGGAGAACCAATGAGAGAGTAGCTGTTAGGCATTTGGATGGGCACATGTCACTCTAATTTCCCGGAAGGAAGAAGAATTAACCAAAGTCTCAGCCACCCACCGGGAACCATTATAGGTCCTGAACCAAAAGTTTGGACTTGCGTTCAGCTCACAAAAAAGGAGTTGAAAAATGGAGCTCAGGGGCACAGCAATTCACAAACTGGCAGAGTAATCAAGGCCAACTATCGTCCAAAAATCTGTTGAGGGAAGGCAACGAGGCGGACTTGAAATCGAGGCAGAATAGCAGGAAACAGATTTCAAGAGGTACGTTGGAATCGCCTGTAAAGCACAGGAAGAGGGGCACAACTTCGACAATGATGCACTTGGCCAAAAAGGGCGTATGCGTTTTCTCCTGAATATATTCAGGAGAAAACGCATACGCCCTTTTTGGCCAAGCAAGCAACCGGGCAATGCAAATCTGCACTACAAAGAAGTATCACTTCCCAGCGGTCAAAAGGGACATCCACAAAATGTGTAAAAACCAGAAAGGCAAGACAGGCCCTGGAGAACAGGGAGCCTTGTTATGCTGATGGGCGGGATATAAGTTGCCAACTGCCTCACTGGAGGAGTGCATTGTGTTCCCTAAAACAAGTAAACAACAGAGCTCCAGAGCCAAGGGCACTTCCAGTCTAGGGAATATACCTTGGAAAACCTGAAAATCCATAAGACACAGCCACCCCCAAATTGAGGGCTGAACTGCTTACAAGAACCTCAACCTGGGTACACCGGAAATATCCCAGGAAATATAAAAATGGTTCCAAACATTGTGGAACTTACGTACGATGGAATATCCCTCAGCCACGAAATCAATGTCATAAGACCAGTAGCAGCAAAATGAGTGGATTCAGGTACGATGATTCTAAGTGAAAGAAGTCACACAGAAAAAGAAACTTATCCTAAGATATCACTTAGGAAGATCCTGTAAACATGGCTACACATGAACTGAGTTAGGCAAGAGAACAGAGTCTCACATTTAGAAAACACTCTTATGCCTGCTTAAGGGGGAAGGAGAGGTGGGGTGATGCATCAAACCAGAGTTTGATATAAGCACAGGTACCGTTCCAAAAACCAACTATGGAATAGACAAGACCTCCACCTTCCTCAGTGAAAGGGACTCAAAACCCCATATTTCACGCAGAGGAATAGATCTGACTAGTAAGAATCTTAAAACCTATGTATTGATATGTCTCCGTAAGGGAATCAAGTGTGTCTAGACTGGCATAAACATGGCAGCGAGAATCAGCTCAAACCCACTCTAAAAAGGAATTTCAAAAACAGAACAAAGAAACAGGGAAATTCTTCACAATTCCTTCAGGGTCTCTGATGCAACCTGGAATGACCCTATCTACAATGACAGCTGGATGTGGCATGAGGCTGGACACTTGGGACTGAGAGGATTGGTGAGATTGGGTGAGCAAATGCAGACCCTTTAAAGCAATAATGCATGGCACCCATTCCTTGGGTCCCAGCTCTCCAGGTTGAAGGGAATATTACTACAGCTATAACATGTATGGGAAACCTAGAGAATGGACACACTGTGAATACGAAAGGTTTCTAAAACTCAACGAAGAGCCCCTCTCCTGGTGCTCCGGTTTGACTTTCCAACTGCTTTCCTATCAATCTCCCAACTTGGAGAGACAGCCCCTTTAAGCTCCTGGTTCGCACAGGTTGCCAATTTGGCAGAGGATGAAAGGGAAGAGGGAGAACCAATGAGAGAGTAGCTGTTAGGCATTTGGATGGGCACATGTCACTCTAATTTCCCGGCAGGAAGAAGAATTAACCAAAGTCTCAGCCTCCCACCGGGAACCAGTATAGGTCCTGAACCAAAAGTTTGGACTTGCGTTCAGCTCACAAAAATGGAGTTGAAAAATGGAGCTCAGGGGCACAGCAATTCACAAACTGGCAGAGTAATCAAGGCCAACTATCGTCCAAAAATCTGTTGAGGGAAGGCAACGAGGCGGACTTGAAATCGAGGCAGAATAGCAGGAAACAGATTTCAAGAGGTACGTTGGAATCGCCTGTAAAGCACAGGAAGAGGGGCACAACTTCGACAATGATGCACTTGGCCAAAAAGGGCGTATGCGTTTTCTCCTGAATATATTCAGGAGAAAACGCATACGCCCTTTTTGGCCAAGCAAGCAACCGGGCAATGCAAATCTGCACTACAAAGAAGTATCACTTCCCACCGGTCAAAAGGGACATCCACAAAATGTGTAAAAACCAGAAAGGCAAGACAGGCCCTGGAGAACAGGGAGCCTTGTTATGCTGATGGGCGGGATATAAGTTGCCAACTGCCTCACTGGAGGAGTGCATTGTGTTCCCTAAAACAAGTAAACAACAGAGCTCCAGAGCCAAGGGCACTTCCAGTCTAGGGAATATACCTTGGAAAACCTGAAAATCCATAAGACACAGCCACCCCCAAATTGAGGGCTGAACTGCTTACAAGAACCTCAACCTGGGTACACCGGAAATATCCCAGGAAATATAAAAATGGTTCCAAACATTGTGGAACTTACGTACGATGGAATATCCCTCAGCCACGAAATCAATGTCATAAGACCAGTAGCAGCAAAATGAGTGGATTCAGGTACGATGATTCTAAGTGAAAGAAGTCACACAGAAAAAGAAACTTATCCTAAGATATCACTTAGGAAGATCCTGTAAACATGGCTACACATGAACTGAGTTAGGCAAGAGAACAGAGTCTCACATTTAGAAAACACTCTTATGCCTGCTTAAGGGGGAAGGAGAGGTGGGGTGATGCATCAAACCAGAGTTTGATATAAGCACAGGTACCGTTCCAGAAACCAACTATGGAATAGACAAGACCTCCACCTTCCTCAGTGAAAGGGACTCAAAACCCCATATTTCACGCAGAGGAATAGATCTGACTAGTAAGAATCTTAAAACCTATGTATTGATATGTCTCCGTAAGGGAATCAAGTGTGTCTAGACTGGCATAAACATGGCAGTGAGAATCAGCTCAAACCCACTCTAAAAAGGAATTTCAAAAACAGAACAAAGAAACAGGGAAATTCTTCACAATTCCTTCAGGGTCTCTGATGCAACCTGGAATGACCCTATCTACAATGACAGCTGGATGTGGCATGAGGCTGGACACTTGGGACTGAGAGGATTGGTGAGATTGGGTGAGCAAATGCAGACCCTTTAAAGCAATAATGCATGGCACCCATTCCTTGGGTCCCAGCTCTCCAGGTTGAAGGGAATATTACTACAGCTATAACATGTATGGGAAACCTAGAGAATGGACACACTGTGAATACGAAAGGTTTCTAAAACTCAACGAAGAGCCCCTCTCCTGGTGCTCCGGTTTGACTTTCCAACTGCTTTCCTATCAATCTCCCAACTTGGAGAGACAGCCCCTTTAAGCTCCTGGTTCGCACAGGTTGCCAATTTGGCAGAGGATGAAAGGGAAGAGGGAGAACCAATGAGAGAGTAGCTGTTAGGCATTTGGATGGGCACATGTCACTCTAATTTCCCGGCAGGAAGAAGAATTAACCAAAGTCTCAGCCTCCCACCGGGAACCAGTATAGGTCCTGAACCAAAAGTTTGGACTTGCGTTCAGCTCACAAAAATGGAGTTGAAAAATGGAGCTCAGGGGCACAGCAATTCACAAACTGGCAGAGTAATCAAGGCCAACTATCGTCCAAAAATCTGTTGAGGGAAGGCAACGAGGCGGACTTGAAATCGAGGCAGAATAGCAGGAAACAGATTTCAAGAGGTACGTTGGAATCGCCTGTAAAGCACAGGAAGAGGGGCACAACTTCGACAATGATGCACTTGGCCAAAAAGGGCGTATGCGTTTTCTCCTGAATATATTCAGGAGAAAACGCATACGCCCTTTTTGGCCAAGCAAGCAACCGGGCAATGCAAATCTGCACTACAAAGAAGTATCACTTCCCACCGGTCAAAAGGGACATCCACAAAATGTGTAAAAACCAGAAAGGCAAGACAGGCCCTGGAGAACAGGGAGCCTTGTTATGCTGATGGGCGGGATATAAGTTGCCAACTGCCTCACTGGAGGAGTGCATTGTGTTCCCTAAAACAAGTAAACAACAGAGCTCCAGAGCCAAGGGCACTTCCAGTCTAGGGAATATACCTTGGAAAACCTGAAAATCCATAAGACACAGCCACCCCCAAATTGAGGGCTGAACTGCTTACAAGAACCTCAACCTGGGTACACCGGAAATATCCCAGGAAATATAAAAATGGTTCCAAACATTGTGGAACTTACGTACGATGGAATATCCCTCAGCCACGAAATCAATGTCATAAGACCAGTAGCAGCAAAATGAGTGGATTCAGGTACGATGATTCTAAGTGAAAGAAGTCACACAGAAAAAGAAACTTATCCTAAGATATCACTTAGGAAGATCCTGTAAACATGGCTACACATGAACTGAGTTAGGCAAGAGAACAGAGTCTCACATTTAGAAAACACTCTTATGCCTGCTTAAGGGGGAAGGAGAGGTGGGGTGATGCATCAAACCAGAGTTTGATATAAGCACAGGTACCGTTCCAGAAACCAACTATGGAATAGACAAGACCTCCACCTTCCTCAGTGAAAGGGACTCAAAACCCCATATTTCACGCAGAGGAATAGATCTGACTAGTAAGAATCTTAAAACCTATGTATTGATATGTCTCCGTAAGGGAATCAAGTGTGTCTAGACTGGCATAAACATGGCAGCGAGAATCAGCTCAAACCCACTCTAAAAAGGAATTTCAAAAACAGAACAAAGAAACAGGGAAATTCTTCACAATTCCTTCAGGGTCTCTGATGCAACCTGGAATGACCCTATCTACAATGACAGCTGGATGTGGCATGAGGCTGGACACTTGGGACTGAGAGGATTGGTGAGATTGGGTGAGCAAATGCAGACCCTTTAAAGCAATAATGCATGGCACCCATTCCTTGGGTCCCAGCTCTCCAGGTTGAAGGGAATATTACTACAGCTATAACATGTATGGGAAACCTAGAGAATGGACACACTGTGAATACGAAAGGTTTCTAAAACTCAACGAAGAGCCCCTCTCCTGGTGCTCCGGTTTGACTTTCCAACTGCTTTCCTATCAATCTCCCAACTTGGAGAGACAGCCCCTTTAAGCTCCTGGTTCGCACAGGTTGCCAATTTGGCAGAGGATGAAAGGGAAGAGGGAGAACCAATGAGAGAGTAGCTGTTAGGCATTTGGATGGGCACATGTCACTCTAATTTCCCGGCAGGAAGAAGAATTAACCAAAGTCTCAGCCTCCCACCGGGAACCAGTATAGGTCCTGAACCAAAAGTTTGGACTTGCGTTCAGCTCACAAAAATGGAGTTGAAAAATGGAGCTCAGGGGCACAGCAATTCACAAACTGGCAGAGTAATCAAGGCCAACTATCGTCCAAAAATCTGTTGAGGGAAGGCAACGAGGCGGACTTGAAATCGAGGCAGAATAGCAGGAAACAGATTTCAAGAGGTACGTTGGAATCGCCTGTAAAGCACAGGAAGAGGGGCACAACTTCGACAATGATGCACTTGGCCAAAAAGGGCGTATGCGTTTTCTCCTGAATATATTCAGGAGAAAACGCATACGCCCTTTTTGGCCAAGCAAGCAACCGGGCAATGCAAATCTGCACTACAAAGAAGTATCACTTCCCACCGGTCAAAAGGGACATCCACAAAATGTGTAAAAACCAGAAAGGCAAGACAGGCCCTGGAGAACAGGGAGCATTGTTATGCTGATGGCCGGGATGTAAGTTGCCAACTGCCTCACTGGAGGAGTGCATTGTGTTCCCTAAAACAAGTAAACAACAGAGCTCCAGAGCCAAGGGCACTTCCAGTCTAGGGAATATACCTTGGAAAACCTGAAAATCCATAAGACACAGCCACCCCCAAATTGAGGGCTGAACTGCTTACAAGAACCTCAACCTGGGTACACCGGAAATATCCCAGGAAATATAAAAATGGTTCCAAACATTGTGGAACTTACGTACGATGGAATATCCCTCAGCCACGAAATCAATGTCATAAGACCAGTAGCAGCAAAATGAGTGGATTCAGGTACGATGATTCTAAGTGAAAGAAGTCACACAGAAAAAGAAACTTATCCTAAGATATCACTTAGGAAGATCCTGTAAACATGGCTACACATGAACTGAGTTAGGCAAGAGAACAGAGTCTCACATTTAGAAAACACTCTTATGCCTGCTTAAGGGGGAAGGAGAGGTGGGGTGATGCATCAAACCAGAGTTTGATATAAGCACAGGTACCGTTCCAAAAACCAACTATGGAATAGACAAGACCTCCACCTTCCTCAGTGAAAGGGACTCAAAACCCCATATTTCACGCAGAGGAATAGATCTGACTAGTAAGAATCTTAAAACCTATGTATTGATATGTCTCCGTAAGGGAATCAAGTGTGTCTAGACTGGCATAAACATGGCAGCGAGAATCAGCTCAAACCCACT
Organism: Mesoplodon mirus; assembly: GCF_964341445.2. NCBI lineage: Eukaryota > Metazoa > Chordata > Mammalia > Artiodactyla > Ziphiidae > Mesoplodon > Mesoplodon mirus. Next base: position 1,868,176 of record NW_028295749.1, on the reverse strand, counting down.
CTAAAAAGGAATTTCAAAAACAGAACAAAGAAACAGGGAAATTCTTCACAATTCCTTCAGGGTCTCTGATGCAACCTGGAATGACCCTATCTACAATGACAGCTGGATGTGGCATGAGGCTGGACACTTGGGACTGAGAGGATTGGTGAGATTGGGTGAGCAAATGCAGACCCTTTAAAGCAATAATGCATGGCACCCATTCCTTGGGTCCCAGCTCTCCAGGTTGAAGGGAATATTACTACAGCTATAACATGTATGGGAAACCTAGAGAATGGACACACTGTGAATACGAAAGGTTTCTAAAACTCAACGAAGAGCCCCTCTCCTGGTGCTCCGGTTTGACTTTCCAACTGCTTTCCTATCAATCTCCCAACTTGGAGAGACAGCCCCTTTAAGCTCCTGGTTCGCACAGGTTGCCAATTTGGCAGAGGATGAAAGGGAAGAGGGAGAACCAATGAGAGAGTAGCTGTTAGGCATTTGGATGGGCACATGTCACTCTAATTTCCCGGCAGGAAGAAGAATTAACCAAAGTCTCAGCCTCCCACCGGGAACCAGTATAGGTCCTGAACCAAAAGTTTGGACTTGCGTTCAGCTCACAAAAATGGAGTTGAAAAATGGAGCTCAGGGGCACAGCAATTCACAAACTGGCAGAGTAATCAAGGCCAACTATCGTCCAAAAATCTGTTGAGGGAAGGCAACGAGGCGGACTTGAAATCGAGGCAGAATAGCAGGAAACAGATTTCAAGAGGTACGTTGGAATCGCCTGTAAAGCACAGGAAGAGGGGCACAACTTCGACAATGATGCACTTGGCCAAAAAGGGCGTATGCGTTTTCTCCTGAATATATTCAGGAGAAAACGCATACGCCCTTTTTGGCCAAGCAAGCAACCGGGCAATGCAAATCTGCACTACAAAGAAGTATCACTTCCCAGCGGTCAAAAGGGACATCCACAAAATGTGTAAAAACCAGAAAGGCAAGACAGGCCCTGGAGAACAGGGAGCCTTGTTATGCTGATGGGCGGGATATAAGTTGCCAACTGCCTCACTGGAGGAGTGCATTGTGTTCCCTAAAACAAGTAAACAACAGAGCTCCAGAGCCAAGGGCACTTCCAGTCTAGGGAATATACCTTGGAAAACCTGAAAATCCATAAGACACAGCCACCCCCAAATTGAGGGCTGAACTGCTTACAAGAACCTCAACCTGGGTACACCGGAAATATCCCAGGAAATATAAAAATGGTTCCAAACATTGTGGAACTTACGTACGATGGAATATCCCTCAGCCACGAAATCAATGTCATAAGACCAGTAGCAGCAAAATGAGTGGATTCAGGTACGATGATTCTAAGTGAAAGAAGTCACACAGAAAAAGAAACTTATCCTAAGATATCACTTAGGAAGATCCTGTAAACATGGCTACACATGAACTGAGTTAGGCAAGAGAACAGAGTCTCACATTTAGAAAACACTCTTATGCCTGCTTAAGGGGGAAGGAGAGGTGGGGTGATGCATCAAACCAGAGTTTGATATAAGCACAGGTACCGTTCCAAAAACCAACTATGGAATAGACAAGACCTCCACCTTCCTCAGTGAAAGGGACTCAAAACCCCATATTTCACGCAGAGGAATAGATCTGACTAGTAAGAATCTTAAAACCTATGTATTGATATGTCTCCGTAAGGGAATCAAGTGTGTCTAGACTGGCATAAACATGGCAGCGAGAATCAGCTCAAACCCACTCTAAAAAGGAATTTCAAAAACAGAACAAAGAAACAGGGAAATTCTTCACAATTCCTTCAGGGTCTCTGATGCAACCTGGAATGACCCTATCTACAATGACAGCTGGATGTGGCATGAGGCTGGACACTTGGGACTGAGAGGATTGGTGAGATTGGGTGAGCAAATGCAGACCCTTTAAAGCAATAATGCATGGCACCCATTCCTTGGGTCCCAGCTCTCCTGGTTGAAGGGAATATTACTACAGCTATAACATGTATGGGAAACCTAGAGAATGGACACACTGTGAATACGAAAGGTTTCTAAAACTCAACGAAGAGCCCCTCTCCTGGTGCTCCGGTTTGACTTTCCAACTGCTTTCCTATCAATCTCCCAACTTGGAGAGACAGCCCCTTTAAGCTCCTGGTTCGCACAGGTTGCCAATTTGGCAGAGGATGAAAGGGAAGAGGGAGAACCAATGAGAGAGTAGCTGTTAGGCATTTGGATGGGCACATGTCACTCTAATTTCCCGGCAGGAAGAAGAATTAACCAAAGTCTCAGCCTCCCACCGGGAACCAGTATAGGTCCTGAACCAAAAGTTTGGACTTGCGTTCAGCTCACAAAAATGGAGTTGAAAAATGGAGCTCAGGGGCACAGCAATTCCCAAACTGGCAGAGTAATCAAGGCCAACTATCGTCCAAAAATCTGTTGAGGGAAGGCAACGAGGCGGACTTGAAATCGAGGCAGAATAGCAGGAAACAGATTTCAAGAGGTACGTTGGAATCGCCTGTAAAGCACAGGAAGAGGGGCACAACTTCGACAATGATGCACTTGGCCAAAAAGGGCGTATGCGTTTTCTCCTGAATATATTCAGGAGAAAACGCATACGCCCTTTTTGGCCAAGCAAGCAACCGGGCAATGCAAATCTGCACTACAAAGAAGTATCACTTCCCACCGGTCAAAAGGGACATCCACAAAATGTGTATAAACCAGAAAGGCAAGACAGGCCCTGGAGAACAGGGAGCATTGTTATGCTGATGGGCGGGATGTAAGTTGCCAACTGCCTCACTGGAGGAGTGCATTGTGTTCCCTAAAACAAGTAAACAACAGAGCTCCAGAGCCAAGGGCACTTCCAGTCTAGGGAATATACCTTGGAAAACCTGAAAATCCATAAGACACAGCCACCCCCAAATTGAGGGCTGAACTGCTTACAAGAACCTCAACCTGGGTACACCGGAAATATCCCAGGAAATATAAAAATGGTTCCAAACATTGTGGAACTTACGTACGATGGAATATCCCTCAGCCACGAAATCAATGTCATAAGACCAGTAGCAGCAAAATGAGTGGATTCAGGTACGATGATTCTAAGTGAAAGAAGTCACACAGGAAAAGAAACTTATCCTAAGATATCACTTAGGAAGATCCTGTAAACATGGCTACACATGAACTGAGTTAGGCAAGAGAACAGAGTCTCACATTTAGAAAACACTCTTATGCCTGCTTAAGGGGGAAGGAGAGGTGGGGTGATGCATCAAACCAGAGTTTGATATAAGCACAGGTACCGTTCCAAAAACCAACTATGGAATAGACAAGACCTACACCTTCCTCAGTGAAAGGGACTCAAAACCCCATATTTCCCGCAGAGGAATAGATCTGACTAGTAAGAATCTTAAAACCTATGTATTGATATGTCTCCGTAAGGGAATCAAGTGTGTCTAGACTGGCATAAACATGGCAGCGAGAATCAGCTCAAACCCACTCTAAAAAGGAATTTCAAAAACAGAACAAAGAAACAGGGAAATTCTTCACAATTCCTTCAGGGTCTCTGATGCAACCTGGAATGACCCTATCTACAATGACAGCTGGATGTGGCATGAGGCTGGACACTTGGGACTGAGAGGATTGGTGAGATTGGGTGAGCAAATGCAGACCCTTTAAAGCAATAATGCATGGCACCCATTCCTTGGGTCCCAGCTCTCCAGGTTGAAGGGAATATTACTACAGCTATAACATGTATGGGAAACCTAGAGAATGGACACACTGTGAATACGAAAGGTTTCTAAAACTCAACGAAGAGCCCCTCTCCTGGTGCTCCGGTTTGACTTTCCAACTGCTTTCCTATCAATCTCCCAACTTGGAGAGACAGCCCCTTTAAGCTCCTGGTTCGCACAGGTTGCCAATTTGGCAGAGGATGAAAGGGAAGAGGGAGAACCAATGAGAGAGTAGCTGTTAGGCATTTGGATGGGCACATGTCACTCTAATTTCCCGGCAGGAAGAAGAATTAACCAAAGTCTCAGCCTCCCACCGGGAACCAGTATAGGTCCTGAACCAAAAGTTTGGACTTGCGTTCAGCTCACAAAAATGGAGTTGAAAAATGGAGCTCAGGGGCACAGCAATTCACAAACTGGCAGAGTAATCAAGGCCAACTATCGTCCAAAAATCTGTTGAGGGAAGGCAACGAGGCGGACTTGAAATCGAGGCAGAATAGCAGGAAACAGATTTCAAGAGGTACGTTGGAATCGCCTGTAAAGCACAGGAAGAGGGGCACAACTTCGACAATGATGCACTTGGCCAAAAAGGGCGTATGCGTTTTCTCCTGAATATATTCAGGAGAAAACGCATACGCCCTTTTTGGCCAAGCAAGCAACCGGGCAATGCAAATCTGCACTACAAAGAAGTATCACTTCCCACCGGTCAAAAGGGACATCCACAAAATGTGTAAAAACCAGAAAGGCAAGACAGGCCCTGGAGAACAGGGAGCATTGTTATGCTGATGGGCGGGATGTAAGTTGCCAACTGCCTCACTGGAGGAGTGCATTGTGTTCCCTAAAACAAGTAAACAACAGAGCTCCAGAGCCAAGGGCACTTCCAGTCTAGGGAATATACCTTGGAAAACCTGAAAATCCATAAGACACAGCCACCCCCAAATTGAGGGCTGAACTGCTTACAAGAACCTCAACCTGGGTACACCGGAAATATCCCAGGAAATATAAAAATGGTTCCAAACATTGTGGAACTTACGTACGATGGAATATCCCTCAGCCACGAAATCAATGTCATAAGACCAGTAGCAGCAAAATGAGTGGATTCAGGTACGATGATTCTAAGTGAAAGAAGTCACACAGAAAAAGAAACTTATCCTAAGATATCACTTAGGAAGATCCTGTAAACATGGCTACACATGAACTGAGTTAGGAAAGAGAACAGAGTCTCACATTTAGAAAACACTCTTATGCCTGCTTAAGGGGGAAGGAGAGGTGGGGTGATGCATCAAACCAGAGTTTGATATAAGCACAGGTACCGTTCCAAAAACCAACTATGGAATAGACAAGACCTCCACCTTCCTCAGTGAAAGGGACTCAAAACCCCATATTTCACGCAGAGGAATAGATCTGACTAGTAAGAATCTTAAAACCTATGTATTGATATGTCTCCGTAAGGGAATCAAGTGTGTCTAGACTGGCATAAACATGGCAGCGAGAATCAGCTCAAACCCACTCTAAAAAGGAATTTCAAAAACAGAACAAAGAAACAGGGAAATTCTTCACAATTCCTTCAGGGTCTCTGATGCAACCTGGAATGACCCTATCTACAATGACAGCTGGATGTGGCATGAGGCTGGACACTAGGGACTGAGAGGATTGGTGAGATTGGGTGAGCAAATGCAGAGCCTTTAAAGCAGTAATGCATGGCACCCATTCCATGGGTCCCAGCTCTCCAGGTTGAAGGGAATATTACTACAGCTATAACATGTACGGGAAACCTAGAGAATGGACACACTGTGAATACGAAAGGTTTCTAAAACTCAACGAAGAGCCCCTCTCCTGGTGCTCCGGTTTGACTTTCCAACTGCTTTCCTATCAATCTCCCAACTTGGAGAGACAGCCCCTTTAAGCTCCTGGTTCGCACAGGTTGCCAATTTGGCAGAGGATGAAAGGGAAGAGGGAGAACCAATGAGAGAGTAGCTGTTAGGCATTTGGATGGGCACATGTCACTCTAATTTCCCGGCAGGAAGAAGAATTAACCAAAGTCTCAGCCACCCACCGGGAACCAGTATAGGTCCTGAACCAAAAGTTTGGACTTGCGTTCAGCTCACAAGAAACGAGTTGAAAAATGGAGCTCAGGGGCACAGCAATTCACAAACTGGCAGAGTAATCAAGGCCAACTATCGTCCAAAAATCTGTTGAGGGAAGGCAACGAGGCGGACTTGAAAGCGAGGCAGAATAGCAGGAAACAGATTTCAAGAGGTACGTTGGAATCGCCTGTAAAGCACAGGAAGAGGGGCACAACTTCGACAATGATGCACTTGGCCAAAAAGGACGTATGCGTTTTCTCCTGAATATATTGAGGAGAAAACGCATACGCCCTTTTTGGCCAAGCAAGCAAGCGGGCAATGCAAATCTGCACTACAAAGAAGTATCACTTCCCACCGGTCAAAAGGGACATCCACAAAATGTGTAAAAACCAGAAAGGCAAGACAGGCCCTGGAGAACAGGGAGACTTGTTATGCTGATGGGCGGGATGTAAGTTGCCAACTGCCTCACTGGAGGAGTGTATTGTGTTCCCTAAAACAAGTAAACAACAGAGCTACAGAGCCAAGGGCACTTCCAGTCTAGGGAATATACCTAGGGAAAATTGAAAATCCATAAGACAGAGCCACCCCCAAATTGAGGGCTGCACTGCTTACAGGAACCTCAACCTGGGTACACCTGAAATATCCCAGGAAATATAAAAATGGTTCCAAACATTGTGGAACTTACGTACGATGGAATATCCCTCAGCCAGGAAATCAATGTCATAAGACCAGTAGCAGCAAAATGAGTGGATTCAGGTACGATGATTCTAAGTGAAAGAAGTCACACAGGAAAAGAAACTTATCATAAGATATCACTTAGGAAGATCCTGTAAACATGGCTACACATGAACTGAGTTAGGCAAGAGAACAGAGTCTCACATTTAGAAAACACTCTTATGCCTGCTTAAGGGGGAAGGAGAGGTGGGGTGATGCATCAAACCAGAGTTTGATATAAGCACAGGTACCGTTCCAAAAACCAACTATGGAATAGACAAGACCTACACCTTCCTCAGTGAAAGGGACTCAAAACCCCATATTTCCCGCAGAGGAATAGATCTGACTAGTAAGAATCTTAAAACCTATGTATTGATATGTCTCCGTAAGGGAATCAAGTGTGTCTAGACTGGCATAAACATGGCAGCGAGAATCAGCTCAAACCCACTCTAAAAAGGAATTTCAAAAACAGAACAAAGAAACAGGGAAATTCTTTACAATTCCTTCAGGGTCTCTGATGCAACCTGGAATGACCCTATCTACAATGACAGCTGGATGTGGCATGAGGCTGGACACTTAGGACTGAGAGGATTGGTGAGATAGGGTGAGCAAATGCAGACCCTTTAAAGCAGTAATGCATGGCACCCATTCCATGGGTCCCAACTCTCCGGTTTGAAGGGAATATTACTACAGCTATAACATGTACGGGAAACCTAGAGAATGGACACACTGTGAATACGAAAGGTTTCTAAAACTCAACGAAGAGCCCCTCTCCTGGTGCTCCGTTTTGACTTTCCAACTGCTTTCCTATCAATCTCCCAACTTGGAGAGACAGCCCCTTTAAGCTCCTGGTTCGCACAGGTTGCCAACTTGGCAGAGGATGAAAGTGAAGAGGGAGAACCAATGAGAGAGTAGCTGTTAGGCATTTGGATGGGCACATGTCACTCTAATTTCCCGGAAGGAAGAAGAATTAACCAAAGTCTCAGCCACCCACCGGGAACCATTATAGGTCCTGAACCAAAAGTTTGGACTTGCGTTCAGCTCACAAAAAAGGAGTTGAAAAATGGAGCTCAGGGGCACAGCAATTCACAAACTGGCAGAGTAATCAAGGCCAACTATCGTCCAAAAATCTGTTGAGGGAAGGCAACGAGGCGGACTTGAAATCGAGGCAGAATAGCAGGAAACAGATTTCAAGAGGTACGTTGGAATCGCCTGTAAAGCACAGGAAGAGGGGCACAACTTCGACAATGATGCACTTGGCCAAAAAGGGCGTATGCGTTTTCTCCTGAATATATTCAGGAGAAAACGCATACGCCCTTTTTGGCCAAGCAAGCAACCGGGCAATGCAAATCTGCACTACAAAGAAGTATCACTTCCCACCGGTCAAAAGGGACATCCACAAAATGTGTAAAAACCAGAAAGGCAAGACAGGCCCTGGAGAACAGGGAGCCTTGTTATGCTGATGGGCGGGATATAAGTTGCCAACTGCCTCACTGAAGGAGTGCATTGTGTTCCCTAAAACAAGTAAACAACAGAGCTCCAGAGCCAAGGGCACTTCCAGTCTAGGGAATATACCTTGGAAAACCTGAAAATCCATAAGACACAGCCACCCCCAAATTGAGGGCTGAACTGCTTACAAGAACCTCAACCTGGGTACACCGGAAATATCCCAGGAAATATAAAAATGGTTCCAAACATTGTGGAACTTACGTACGATGGAATATCCCTCAGCCACGAAATCAATGTCATAAGACCAGTAGCAGCAAAATGAGTGGATTCAGGTACGATGATTCTAAGTGAAAGAAGTCACACAGAAAAAGAAACTTATCCTAAGATATCACTTAGGAAGATCCTGTAAACATGGCTACACATGAACTGAGTTAGGAAAGAGAACAGAGTCTCACATTTAGAAAACACTCTTATGCCTGCTTAAGGGGGAAGGAGAGGTGGGGTGATGCATCAAACCAGAGTTTGATATAAGCACAGGTACCGTTCCAGAAACCAACTAAGGAATAGACAAGACCTCCACCTTCCTCAGTGAAAGGGACTCAAAACCCCATATTTCACGCAGAGGAATAGATCTGACTAGTAAGAATCTTAAAACCTATGTATTGATATGTCTCCGTAAGGGAATCAAGTGTGTCTAGACTGGCATAAACATGGCAGCGAGAATCAGCTCAAACCCACTCTAAAAAGGAATTTCAAAAACAGAACAAAGAAACAGGGAAATTCTTCACAATTCCTTCAGGGTCTCTGATGCAACCTGGAATGACCCTATCTACAATGACAGCTGGATGTGGCATGAGGCTGGACACTTGGGACTGAGAGGATTGGTGAGATTGGGTGAGCAAATGCAGACCCTTTAAAGCAATAATGCATGGCACCCATTCTTTGGGTCCCAGCTCTCCAGGTTGAAGGGAATATTACTACAGCTATAACATGTATGGGAAACCTAGAGAATGGACACACTGTGAATACGAAAGGTTTCTAAAACTCAACGAAGAGCCCCTCTCCTGGTGCTCCGGTTTGACTTTCCAACTGCTTTCCTATCAATCTCCCAACTTGGAGAGACAGCCCCTTTAAGCTCCTGGTTCGCACAGGTTGCCAATTTGGCAGAGGATGAAAGGGAAGAGGGAGAACCAATGAGAGAGTAGCTGTTAGGCATTTGGATGGGCACATGTCACTCTAATTTCCCGGCAGGAAGAAGAATTAACCAAAGTCTCAGCCTCCCACCGGGAACCAGTATAGGTCCTGAACCAAAAGATTGGACTTGCGTTCAGCTCACAAAAATGGAGTTGAAAAATGGAGCTCAGGGGCACAGCAATTCACGAACTGGCAGAGTAATCAAGGCCAACTATCGTCCAAAAATCTGTTGAGGGAAGGCAACGAGGCGGACTTGAAATCGAGGCAGAATAGCAGGAAACAGATTTCAAGAGGTACATTGGAATCGCCTGTAAAGCACAGGAAGAGGGGCACAACTTCGACAATGATGCACTTGGCCAAAAAGGGCGTATGCGTTTTCTCCTGAATATATTCAGGAGAAAACGCATACGCCCTTTTTGGCCAAGCAAGCAACCGGGCAATGCAAATCTGCACTACAAAGAAGTATCACTTCCCACCGGTCAAAAGGGACATCCACAAAATGTGTAAAAACCAGAAAGGCAAGACAGGCCCTGGAGAACAGGGAGCCTTGTTATGCTGATGGGCGGGATATAAGTTGCCAACTGCCTCACTGAAGGAGTGCATTGTGTTCCCTAAAACAAGTAAACAACAGAGCTCCAGAGCCAAGGGCACTTCCAGTCTAGGGAATATACCTTGGAAAACCTGAAAATCCATAAGACACAGCCACCCCCAAATTGAGGGCTGAACTGCTTACAAGAACCTCAACCTGGGTACACCGGAAATATCCCAGGAAATATAAAAATGGTTCCAAACATTGTGGAACTTACGTACGATGGAATATCCCTCAGCCACGAAATCAATGTCATAAGACCAGTAGCAGCAAAATGAGTGGATTCAGGTACGATGATTCTAAGTGAAAGAAGTCACACAGAAAAAGAAACTTATCCTAAGATATCACTTAGGAAGATCCTGTAAACATGGCTACACATGAACTGAGTTAGGAAAGAGAACAGAGTCTCACATTTAGAAAACACTCTTATGCCTGCTTAAGGGGGAAGGAGAGGTGGGGTGATGCATCAAACCAGAGTTTGATATAAGCACAGGTACCGTTCCAGAAACCAACTATGGAATAGACAAGACCTACACCTTCCTCAGTGAAAGGGACTCAAAACCCCATATTTCACGCAGAGGAATAGATCTGACTAGTAAGAATCTTAAAACCTATGTATTGATATGTCTCCGTAAGGGAATCAAGTGTGTCTAGACTGGCATAAACATGGCAGTGAGAATCAGCTCAAACCCACTCTAAAAAGGAATTTCAAAAACAGAACAAAGAAACAGGGAAATTCTTCACAATTCCTTCAGGGTCTCTGATGCAACCTGGAATGACCCTATCTACAATGACAGCTGGATGTGGCATGAGGCTGGACACTTGGGACTGAGAGGATTGGTGAGATTGGGTGAGCAAATGCAGACCCTTTAAAGCAATAATGCATGGCACCCATTCCTTGGGTCCCAGCTCTCCAGGTTGAAGGGAATATTACTACAGCTATAACATGTATGGGAAACCTAGAGAATGGACACACTGTGAATACGAAAGGTTTCTAAAACTCAACGAAGAGCCCCTCTCCTGGTGCTCCGGTTTGACTTTCCAACTGCTTTCCTATCAATCTCCCAACTTGGAGAGACAGCCCCTTTAAGCTCCTGGTTCGCACAGGTTGCCAATTTGGCAGAGGATGAAAGGGAAGAGGGAGAACCAATGAGAGAGTAGCTGTTAGGCATTTGGATGGGCACATGTCACTCTAATTTCCCGGCAGGAAGAAGAATTAACCAAAGTCTCAGCCTCCCACCGGGTACCAGTATAGGTCCTGAACCAAAAGTTTGGACTTGCGTTCAGCTCACAAAAATGGAGTTGAAAAATGGAGCTCAGGGGCACAGCAATTCACAAACTGGCAGAGTAATCAAGGCCAACTATCGTCCAAAAATCTGTTGAGGGAAGGCAACGAGGCGGACTTGAAATCGAGGCAGAATAGCAGGAAACAGATTTCAAGAGGTACGTTGGAATCGCCTGTAAAGCACAGGAAGAGGGGCACAACTTCGACAATGATGCACTTGGCCAAAAAGGGCGTATGCGTTTTCTCCTGAATATATTCAGGAGAAAACGCATACGCCCTTTTTGGCCAAGCAAGCAAGCGGGCAATGCAAATCTGCACTACAAAGAAGTATCACTTCCCACCGGTCAAAAGGGACATCCACAAAATATGTAAACCCAGAAAGGCAAGACAGGCCCTGGAGAACAGGGAGCCTTGTTATGCTGATGGGCGGGATGTAAGTTGCCAACTGCCTCACTGGAGGAGTGCATTGTGTTCCCTAAAACAAGTAAACAACAGAGCTACAGAGCCAAAGGCACTTCCAGTCTAGGAAATATACCTTGGGAAAACTGAAAATCTATAAGACAGAGCCACCCCCAAATTGAGGGCTGCACTGCTTACAAGAACCTCAACCTGGGTACACCTGAAATATCCCAGGAAATATAAAAATGGTTCCAAACATTGTGGAACTTACGTACGATGGAATATCCCTCAGCCAGGAAATCAATGTCATAAGACCAGTAGCAGCAAAATGAGTGGATTCAGGTACGATGATTCTAAGTGAAAGAAGTCACACAGAAAAAGAAACTTATCATAAGATATCACTTAGGAAGATCCTGTAAACATGGCTACACATGAACTGAGTTAGGAAAGAGAACAGAGTCTCACATTTAGAAAACACTCTTATGCCTGCTTAAGGGGGAAGGAGAGGTGGGGTGATGCATCAAACCAGAGTTTGATATAAGCACATGTACCATTCCAAAAACCAACTATGGAATATACAAGACCTACACCTTCCTCAGTGAAAGGGACTCAAAACCCCATATTTCCCGCAGAGGAATAGATCTGACTAGTAAGAATCTTAAAACCTATGTATTGATATGTCTCCGTAAGGGAATCAAGTGTGTCTAGACTGGCATAAACATGGCAGCGAGAATCAGCTCAAACCCACTCTAAAAAGGAATTTCAAAAACAGAACAAAGAAACAGGGAAATTCTTCACAATTCCTTCAAGGTCTCTGATGCAACCTGGAATGACCCTATCTACAATGACAGCTGGATGTGGCATAAGGCTGGACACTTGGGACTGAGAGGATTGGTGAGATTGGGTGAGCAAATGCAGACCCTTTAAAGCAATAATGCATGGCACCCATTCCATGGGTCCCAACTCTCCAGGTTGAAGGGAATATTACTACAGCTATAACATGTACGGGAAACCTAGAGAATGGACACTCTGTGAATACGAAAGGTTTCTAAAACTCAACGAAGAGCCCCTCTCCTGGTGCTCCGGTTTGACTTTCCAACTGCTTTCCTATCAATCTCCCAACTTGGAGAGACAGCCCCTTTAAGCTCCTGGTTCGCACAGGTTGCCAATTTGGCAGAGGATGAAAGGGAAGAGGGAGAACCAATGAGAGAGTAGCTGTTAGGCATTTGGATGGGCACATGTCACTCTAATTTCCCAGCAGGGAGAAGAATTAACCAAAGTCTCAGCCACCCACCGGGAACCAGTATAGGTCCTGAACCAAAAGTTTGGACTTGCGTTCAGCTCACAAAAAACGAGTTGAAAAATGGAGCTCAGGGGCACAGCAATTCACAAACTGGCAGAGTAATCAAGGCCAACTATCGTCCAAAAATCTGTTGAGGGAAGGCAACGAGGCGGACTTGAAAGCGAGGCAGAATAGCAGGAAACAGATTTCAAGAGGTACGTTGGAATCGCCTGTAAAGCACAGGAAGAGGGGCACAACTTCGACAATGATGCACTTGGCCAAAAAGGGCGTATGCATTTTCTCCTGAATATATTCAGGAGAAAACGCATACGCACTTTTTTGGCCAAGCAAGCAAGCAGGGAATGCAAATCTGCACTACAAAGAAGTATCACTTCCCACCGGTCAAAAGGGACATCCACAAAATTTGTAAACCCAGAAAGGCACGACAGGCCCTGGAGAACAGGGAGCCTTGTTATGCTGATGGGCGGGATGTAAGTTGCCAACTGCCTCACTGGAGGAGTGCATTGTGTTCCCTAAAACAAGTAAACAACAGAGCTACAGAGCCAAAGGCACTTCCAGTCTAGGAAATATACCTTGGGAAAACTGAAAATCCATAAGACAGAGCCACCCCCAAATTGAGGGCTGCACTGCTTACAAGAACCTCAACCTGGGTACACCTGAAATATCCCAGGAAATATAAAAATGGTTCCAAACATTGTGGAACTTACGTACGATGGAATATCCCTCAGCCACGAAATCAATGTCATAAGACCAGTAGCAGCAAAATGAGTGGATTCAGGTACGATGATTCGAAGTGAAAGAAGTCACACAGAAAAAGAAACTTATCCTAAGATATCACTTAGGAAGATCCTGTAAACATGGCTACACATGAACTGAGTTAGGCAAGAGAACAGAGTCTCACATTTAGAAAACACTCTTATGCCTGCTTAAGGGGGAAGGAGAGGTGGGGTGATGCATCAAACCAGAGTTTGATATAAGCACAGGTACCGTTCCAAAAACCAACTATGGAATAGACAAGACCTACACCTTCCTCAGTGAAAGGGACTCAAAACCCCATATTTCACGCAGAGGAATAGATCTGACTAGTAAGAATCTTAAAACCTATGTATTGATATGTCTCCGTAAGGGAATCAAGTGTGTCTAGACTGGCATAAACATGGCAGCGAGAATCAGCTCAAACCCACTCTAAAAATGAATTTCAAAAACAGAACAAAGAAACAGGGAAATTCTTTACAATTCCTTCAGGGTCTCTGATGCAACCTGGAATGACCCTATCTACAATGACAGCTGGATGTGGCATGAGGCTGGACACTTGGGACTGAGAGGATTCGTGTGATTGGGTGAGCAAATGCAGAGCCTTTAAAGCAGTAATGCATGGCACCCATTCCATGGGTCCCAGCTCTCCAGGTTGAAGGGAATATTACTACAGCTATAACATGTACGGGAAACCTAGAGAATGGACACACTGTGAATACGAAAGGTTTCTAAAACTCAACGAAGAGCCCCTCTCCTGGTGCTCCGGTTTGACTTTCCAACTGCTTTCCTATCAATCTCCCAACTTGGAGAGACAGCCCCTTTAAGCTCCTGGTTCGCACAGGTTGCCAATTTGGCAGAGGATGTAAGGGAAGAGGGAGAACCAATGAGAGAGTAGCTGTTAGGCATTTGGATGGGCACATGTCACTCTAATTTCCCGGCAGGAAGAAGAATTAACCAAAGTCTCAGCCACCCACCGGGAACCAGTATAGGTCCTGAACCAAAAGTTTGGACTTGCGTTCAGCTCACAAAAAACGAGTTGAAAAATGGAGCTCAGGGGCACAGCAATTCACAAACTGGCAGAGTAATCAAGGCCAACTATCGTCCAAAAATCTGTTGAGGGAAGGCAATGAGTCAGACTTGAAAGCGAGGCAGAATAGCAGGAAACAGATTTCAAGAGGTACTTTGGAATCGCCTGTAAAGCACAGGAAGAGGGGCACAACTTCGACAATGATGCACTTGGCCAATAAGGGCGTATGCATTTTCTCCTGAATATATTCAGGAGAAAACGCATACGCCCTTTTTGGCCAAGCAAGCAAGCGGGCAATGCAAATCTGCACTACAAAGAAGTATCACTTCCCACCGGTCAAAAGGGACATCCACAAAATGTGTAAAAACCAGAAAGGCAAGACAGGCCCTGGAGAACAGGGAGCCTTGTTATGCTGATGGGCGGGATGTAAGTTGCCAACTGCCTCACTGGAGGAGTGCATTGTGTTCCCTAAAACAAGTAAACAACAGAGCTACAGAGCCAAGGGCACTTCCAGTCTAGGGAATATACCTTGGGAAAACTGAAAATCCATAAGACAGAGCCACCCCCAAATTGAGGGCTGCACTGCTTACAAGAACCTCAACCTGGGTACACCTGAAATATCCCAGGAAATATAAAAATGGTTCAAAACTTTGTGGAACTTACGTACGATGGAATATCCCTCAGCCACGAAATCAATGTCATAAGACCAGTAGCAGCAAAATGAGTGGATTCAGGTACGATGATTCTAAGTGAAAGAAGTCACACAGAAAAAGAAACTTATCCTAAGATATCACTTAGGAAGATCCTGTAAACATGGCTACACATGAACTGAGTTAGGCAAGAGAACAGAGTCTCACATTTAGAAAACACTCTTATGCCTGCTTAAGGGGGAAGGAGAGGTGGGGTGATGCATCAAATCAGAGTTTGATATAAGCACAGGTACCGTTCCAAAAACCAACTATGGAATAGACAAGACCTACACCTTCCTCAGTGAAAGGGACTCAAAACCCCATATTTCCCGCAGAGGAATAGATCTGACTAGTAAGAATCTTAAAACCTATGTATTGATATGTCTCCGTAAGGGAATCAAGTGTGTCTAGACTGGCATAAACATGGCAGCGAGAATCAGCTCAAACCCACTCTAAAAAGGAATTTCAAAAACAGAACAAAGAAACAGGGTAATTCTTCACAATTCCTTCAGGGTCGCTGATGCAACCTGGAATGACCCTATCTACAATGACAGCTGGATGTGGCATGAGGCTGGACACTTGGGACTGAGAGGATTGGTGAGATTGGGTGAGCAAATGCAGACCCTTTAAAGCAATAATGCATGGCACCCATTCCTTGGGTCACAGCTCTCCAGGTAGAAGGGAATATTACTACAGCTATAACATGTACGGGAAACCTAGATAATGGACACACTGTGAATACGAAAGGTTTCTAAAACTCAACGAAGAGCCCCTTTCCTGGTGCTCCGGTTTGACTTTCCAACTGCTTTCCTATCAATCTCCCAACTTGGAGAGACAGCCCCTTTAAGCTCCTGGTTCGCACAGGTTGCCAATTTGGCAGAGGATGAAAGGGAAGAGGGAGAACCAATGAGAGAGTAGCTGTTAGGCATTTGGATGGGCACATGTCACTCTAATTTCCCGGCAGGAAGAAGAATTAACCAAAGTCTCAGCCACCCACCGGGAACCAGTATAGGTCCTGAACCAAAAGTTTGGACTTGCGTTCAGCTCACAAAAACGAGTTGAAAAATGGAGCTCAGGGGCACAGCAATTCACAAACTGGCAGAGTAATCAAGGCCAACTATCGTCCAAAAATCTGTTGAGGGAAGGCAACGAGGCGGACTTGAAAGCGAGGCAGAATAGCAGGAAACAGATTTCAAGAGGTACGTTGGAATCGCCTGTAAAGCACAGGAAGAGGGCCACAACTTCGACAATGTTGCACTTGGCCAAAAAGGGCGTATGCGTTTTCTCCTGAATATATTCAGGAGAAAACGCATACGCCCTTTTTGGCCAAGCAAGCAAGCGGGCAATGCAAATCTGCACTACAAAGAAGTATCACTTCCCACCGGTCAAAAGGGTCATCCACAAAATGTGTAAAAACCAGAAAGGCAAGACAGGCCCTGGAGAACAGGGAGCCTTGTTATGCTGATGGGCGGGATGTAAGTTGCCAACTGCCTCACTGGAGGAGTGCATTGTGTTCCCTAAAACAAGTAAACAACAGAGCTACAGAGCCAAAGGCACTTCCAGTCTAGGAAATATACCTTGGGAAAACTGAAAATCCATAAGACAGAGCCACCCCCAAATTGAGGGCTGCACTGCTTACAAGAACCTCAACCTGGGTACACCTGAAATATCCCAGGAAATATAAAAATGGTTCCAAACATTGTGGAACTTACGTACGATGGAATATCCCTCAGCCACGAAATCAATGTCATAAGACCAGTAGCAGCAAAATGAGTGGATTCAGGTACGATGATTCGAAGTGAAAGAAGTCACACAGAAAAAGAAACTTATCCTAAGATATCACTTAGGAAGATCCTGTAAACATGGCTACACATGAACTGAGTTAGGCAAGAGAACAGAGTCTCACATTTAGAAAACACTCTTATGCCTGCTTAAGGGGGAAGGAGAGGTGGGGTGATGCATCAAACCAGAGTTTGATATAAGCACAGGTACCGTTCCAAAAACCAACTATGGAATAGACAAGACCTACACGTTCCTCAGTGAAAGGGACTCAAAACCCCATATTTCCCGCAGAGGAATAGATCTGACTAGTAAGAATCTTAAAACCTATGTATTGATATGACTCCGTAAGGGAATCAAGTGTGTCTAGACTGGCATAAACATGGCAGCGAGAATCAGCTCAAACCCACTCTAAAAAGGAATTTCAAAAACAGAACAAAGAAACAGGGTAATTCTTCACAATTCCTTCAGGGTCGCTGATGCAACCTGGAATGACCCTATCTACAATGACAGCTGGATGTGGCATGAGGCTGGACACTTGGGACTGAGAGGATTGGTGAGATTGGGTGAGCAAATGCAGACCCTTTAAAGCAATAATGCATGGCACCCATTCCTTGGGTCACAGCTCTCCAGGTAGAAGGGAATATTACTACAGCTATAACATGTACGGGAAACCTAGATAATGGACACACTGTGAATACGAAAGGTTTCTAAAACTCAACGAAGAGCCCCTTTCCTGGTGCTCCGGTTTGACTTTCCAACTGCTTTCCTATCAATCTCCCAACTTGGAGAGACAGCCCCTTTAAGCTCCTGGTTCGCACAGGTTGCCAATTTGGCAGAGGATGAAAGGGAAGAGGGAGAACCAATGAGAGAGTAGCTGTTAGGCATTTGGATGGGCACATGTCACTCTAATTTCCCGGCAGGAAGAAGAATTAACCAAAGTCTCAGCCACCCACCGGGAACCAGTATAGGTCCTGAACCAAAAGTTTGGACTTGCGTTCAGCTCACAAAAACGAGTTGAAAAATGGAGCTCAGGGGCACAGCAATTCACAAACTGGCAGAGTAATCAAGGCCAACTATCGTCCAAAAATCTGTTGAGGGAAGGCAACGAGGCGGACTTGAAAGCGAGGCAGAATAGCAGGAAACAGATTTCAAGAGGTACGTTGGAATCGCCTGTAAAGCACAGGAAGAGGGCCACAACTTCGACAATGTTGCACTTGGCCAAAAAGGGCGTATGCGTTTTCTCCTGAATATATTCAGGAGAAAACGCATACGCCCTTTTTGGCCAAGCAAGCAAGCGGGCAATGCAAATCTGCACTACAAAGAAGTATCACTTCCCACCGGTCAAAAGGGTCATCCACAAAATGTGTAAAAACCAGAAAGGCAAGACAGGCCCTGGAGAACAGGGAGCCTTGTTATGCTGATGGGCGGGATGTAAGTTGCCAACTGCCTCACTGGAGGAGTGCATTGTGTTCCCTAAAACAAGTAAACAACAGAGCTACAGAGCCAAGGGCACTTCCAGTCTAGGGAATATACCTTGGGAAAACTGAAAATCCATAAGACAGAGCCACCCCCAAATTGACGGCTGCACTGCTTACAAGAACCTCAACCTGGGTACACCTGAAATATCCCAGGAAATATAAAAATGGTTCAAAACATTGTGGAACTTACGTACGATGGAATAACCCTCAGCCATGAAATCAATGTCATAAGACCAGTAGCAGCAAAATGAGTTGATTCAGGTACGATGATTCTAAGTGAAAGAAGTCACACAGGAAAAGAAACTTATCCTAAGATATCACTTAGGAAGATCCTGTAAACATGGCTACACATGAACTGAGATAGGAAAGAGAACAGAGTCTCACATTTAGAAAACACTCTTATGCCTGCTTAAGGGGGAAGGAGAGGTGGGGTGATGCATCAAACCAGAGTTTGATATAAGCACAGGTACCGTTCCAAAAACCAACTATGGAATAGACAAGACCTACACCTTCCTCAGTGAAAGGGACTCAAAACCCCATATTACCCGCAGAGGAATAGATCTGACTAGTAAGAATCTTAAAACCTATGTATTGATATGTCTCCGTAAGGGAATCAAGTGTGTCTAGACTGGCATAAACATGGCAGCGAGAATCAGCTCAAACCCACTCTAAAAAGAATTTCAAAAACAGAACAAAGAAACAGGGAAATTCTTCACAATTCCTTCAGGGTCTCTGATGCAACCTGGAATGACCCTATCTACAATGACAGCTGGATGTGGCATAAGGCTGGACACTTGGGACTGAGAGGATTGGTGAGATTGGGTGAGCAAATGCAGACCCTTTAAAGCAATAATGCATGGCACCCATTCCATGGGTCCCAGCTCTCCAGGTTGAAGGGAATATTACTACAGCTATAACATGTACGGGAAACCTAGAGAATGGACACACTGTGAATACGAAAGGTTTCTGAAACTCACCGAAGAGCCCCTCTCCTGGTGCTCCGTTTTGAATTTCCAACTGCTTTCCTATCAATCTCCCAACTTGGAGAGACAGCCCCTTTAAGCTCCTGGTTCGCACAGGTTGCCAATTTGGCAGAGGATGAAAGGGAAGAGGGAGAACCAATGAGAGAGTAGCTGTTAGGTATTTGGATGGGCACATGTCACTCTAATTTCCCGGCAGGAAGAAGAATTAACCAAAGTCTCAGCCACCCACCGGGAACCAGTATAGGTCCTGAACCAAAAGTTTGGACTTGCGTTCAGCTCACAAAAAACGAGTTGAAAAATGGAGCTCAGGGGCACAGCAATTCACAAACTGGCAGAGTAATCAAGGCCAACTATCGTCCAAAAATCTGTTGAGGGAAGGCAACGAGGCGGACTTGAAAGCGAGGCAGAATAGCAGGAAACAGATTTCAAGAGGTACGTTGGAATCGCCTGTAAAGCACAGGAAGAGGGCCACAACTTCGACAATGTTGCACTTGGCCAAAGAGGGCGTATGCGTTTTCTCCTGAATATATTCAGGAGAAAACGCATACGCCCTTTTTGGCCAAGCAAGCAAGCGGGCAATGCAAATCTGCACTACAAAGAAGTATCACTTCCCACCGGTCAAAAGGGACATCCACAAAATGTGTAAAAACCAGAAAGGCAAGACAGGCCCTGGAGAACAGGGAGCCTTGTTATGCTGATGGGCGGGATGTAAGTTGCCAACTGCCTCACTGGAGGAGTGCATTGTGTTCCCTAAAACAAGTAAACAACAGAGCTACAGAGCCAAGGGCACTTCCAGTCTAGGGAATATACCTTGGGAAAACTGAAAATCCATAAGACAGAGCCACCCCCAAATTGAGGGCTGCACTGCTTACAAGAACCTCAACCTGGGTACACCTGAAATATCCCAGGAAATATAAAAATGGTTCCAAACATTGTGGAACTTACGTACGATGGAATATCACTCAGCCACGAAATCAATGTCATAAGACCAGTAGCAGCAAAATGAGTGGATTCAGGTACGATGATTCTAAGTGAAAGAAGTCACACAGAAAAAGAAACTTATCCTAAGATATCACTTAGGAAGATCCTGTAAACATGGCTACACATGAACTGAGTTAGGAAAGAGAACAGAGTCTCACATTTAGAAAACACTCTTATGCCTGCTTAAGGGGGAAGGAGAGGTGGGGTGATGCATCAAACCAGAGTTTGATATAAGCACAGGTACCGTTCCAAAAACCAACTATGGAATAGACAAGACCTACACGTTCCTCAGTGAAAGGGACTCAAAACCCCATATTTCCCGCAGAGGAATAGATCTGACTAGTAAGAATCTTAAAACCTATGTATTGATATGACTCCGTAAGGGAATCAAGTGTGTCTAGACTGGCATAAACATGGCAGCGAGAATCAGCTCAAACCCACTCTAAACAGGAATTTCAAAAACAGAACAAAGAAACAGGGTAATTCTTCACAATTCCTTCAGGGTCGCTGATGCAACCTGGAATGACCCTATCTACAATGACAGCTGGATGTGGCATGAGGCTGGACACTTGGGACTGAGAGGATTGGTGAGATTGGGTGAGCAAATGCAGACCCTTTAAAGCAATAATGCATGGCACCCATTCCTTGGGTCACAGCTCTCCAGGTAGAAGGGAATATTACTACAGCTATAACATGTACGGGAAACCTAGATAATGGACACACTGTGAATACGAAAGGTTTCTAAAACTCAACGAAGAGCCCCTTTCCTGGTGCTCCGGTTTGACTTTCCAACTGCTTTCCTATCAATCTCCCAACTTGGAGAGACAGCCCCTTTAAGCTCCTGGTTCGCACAGGTTGCCAATTTGGCAGAGGATGAAAGGGAAGAGGGAGAACCAATGAGAGAGTAGCTGTTAGGCATTTGGATGGGCACATGTCACTCTAATTTCCCGGCAGGAAGAAGAATTAACCAAAGTCTCAGCCACCCACCGGGAACCAGTATAGGTCCTGAACCAAAAGTTTGGACTTGCGTTCAGCTCACAAAAACGAGTTGAAAAATGGACCTCAGGGGCACAGCAATTCACAAACTGGCAGAGTAATCAAGGCCAACTATCATCCAAAAATCTGTTGAGGGAAGGCAATGAGGCGGACTTGAAAGCGAGGCAGAATAGCAGGAAACAGATTTCAAGAGGTACGTTGGAATCGCCTGTAAAGCACAGGAAGAGGGGCACAACTTCGACAATGATGCACTTGGCCAAAAAGGGCGTATGCGTTTTCTCCTGAATATATTCAGGAGAAAACGCATACGCCCTTTTTGGCCAAGCAAGCAAGCGGGCAATGCAATTCTGCACTACAAAGAAGTATCACTTCCCACCGGTCAAAAGGGACATCCACTAAATGTGTAAAAACCAGAAAGGCAAGACAGGCCCTGGAGAACAGGGAGCCTTGTTATGCTGATGGGCGGGATGTAAGTTGCCAACTGCCTCATTGGAGGAGTGCATTGTGTTCCCTAAAACAAGTAAACAACAGAGCTACAGAGCCAAGGGCACTTCCAGTCTAGGGAATATACCTTGGGAAAACTGAAAATCCATAAGACAGAGCCACCCCCAAATTGAGGGCTGCACTGCTTACAGGAACCTCAACCTGGGTACACCTGAAATATCCCAGGAAATATAAAAATGGTTCCAAACATTGTGGAACTTACGTACGATGGAATATCCCTCAGCCACGAAACCAATGTCATAAGACCAGTAGCAGCAAAATGAGTGGATTCAGGTACGATGATTCTAAGTGAAAGAAGTCACACAGAAAAAGAAACTTATCCTAAGATATCACTTAGGAAGATCCTGTAAACATGGCAACACATGAAATGAGTTAGGCAAGAGAACAGAGTCTCACATTTAGAAAACACTCTTATGCCTGCTTAAGGGGGAAGGAGAGGTGGGGTGATGCATCAAACCAGAGTTTGATATAAGCACAGGTACCGTTCCAAAAACCAACTATGGAATAGACAAGACCTACACCTTCCTCAGTGAAAGGGACTCAAAACCCCATATTTCCCGCAGAGGAATAGATCTGACTAGTAAGAATCTTAAAACCTATGTATTGATATGTCTCCGTAAGGGAATCAAGTGTGTCTAGACTGGCATAAACATGGCAGCGAGAATCAGCTCAAACCCACTCTAAAAAGGAATTTCAAAAACAGAACAAAGAAACAGGGTAATTCTTCACAAATCCTTCAGGGTCTCTGATGCAACCTGGAATGACCCTATCTACAATGACAGCTGGATGTGGCATGAGGCTGGACACTTGGGACAGAGAGGATTGGTGAGATTGGGTGAGCAAATGCAGACCCTTTAAAGCAGTAATGCATGGCACCCATTCCATGGGTCCCAGCTCTCCAGGTTGAAGGGAATATTACTACAGCTATAACATGTACGGGAAACCTAGAGAATGGACACACTGTGAATACGAAAGGTTTCTAAAACTCACCGAAGAGCCCCTCTCCTGGTGCTCCGTTTTGACTTTCCAACTGCTTTCCTATCAATCTCCCAACTTGGAGAGACAGCCCCTCTAAGCTCCTGGTTCGCACAGGTTGCCAATTTGGCAGAGGATGTAAGGGAAGAGGGAGAACCAATGAGAGAGTAGCTGTTAGGCATTTGGATGGGCACATGTCACTCTAATTTCCCGGCAGGAAGAAGAATTAACCAAAGTCTCAGCCACCCACCGGGAAACAGTATAGGTCCTGAACCAAAAGTTTGGACTTGCGTTCAGCTCACAAAAAACGAGTTGAAAAATGGAGCTCAGGGGCACAGCAATTCACAAACTGGCAGAGTAATCAAGGCCAACTATCGTCCAAAAATCTGTTGAGGGAAGGCAACGAGGCGGACTTGAAAGCGAGGCAGAATAGCAGGAAACAGATTTCAAGAGGTACGTTGGAATCGCCTGTAAAGCACAGGAAGAGGGGCACAACTTCGACAATGATGCACTTGGCCAAAAAGGGCGTATGCATTTTCTCCTGAATATATTCAGGAGAAAACGCATACGCACTTTTTTGGCAAAGCAAGCAAGCAGGGAATGCAAATCTGCACTACAAAGAAGTATCACTTCCCACCGGTCAAAAGGGACATCCACAAAATTTGTAAACCCAGAAAGGCACGACAGGCCCTGGAGAACAGGGAGCCTTGTTATGCTGATGGGCGGGATGTAAGTTGCCAACTGCCTCACTGGAGGAGTGCATTGTGTTCCCTAAAACAAGTAAACAACAGAGCTACAGAGCCAAAGGCACTTCCAGTCTAGGAAATATACCTTGGGAAAACTGAAAATCCATAAGACAGAGCCACCCCCAAATTGAGGGCTGCACTGCTTACAAGAACCTCAACCTGGGTACACCTGAAATATCCCAGGAAATATAAAAATGGTTCCAAACATTGTGGAACTTACGTACGATGGAATATCCCTCAGCCACGAAATCAATGTCATAAGACCAGTAGCAGCAAAATGAGTGGATTCAGGTACGATGATTCGAAGTGAAAGAAGTCACACAGAAAAAGAAACTTATCCTAAGATATCACTTAGGAAGATCCTGTAAACATGGCTACACATGAACTGAGTTAGGCAAGAGAACAGAGTCTCACATTTAGAAAACACTCTTATGCCTGCTTAAGGGGGAAGGAGAGGTGGGGTGATGCATCAAACCAGAGTTTGATATAAGCACAGGTACCGTTCCAAAAACCAACTATGGAATAGACAAGACCTACACGTTCCTCAGTGAAAGGGACTCAAAACCCCATATTTCCCGCAGAGGAATAGATCTGACTAGTAAGAATCTTAAAACCTATGTATTGATATGACTCCGTAAGGGAATCAAGTGTGTCTAGACTGGCATAAACATGGCAGCGAGAATCAGCTCAAACCCACTCTAAAAAGGAATTTCAAAAACAGAACAAAGAAACAGGGTAATTCTTCACAATTCCTTCAGGGTCGCTGATGCAACCTGGAATGACCCTATCTACAATGACAGCTGGATGTGGCATGAGGCTGGACACTTGGGACTGAGAGGATTGGTGAGATTGGGTGAGCAAATGCAGACCCTTTAAAGCAATAATGCATGGCACCCATTCCTTGGGTCACAGCTCTCCAGGTAGAAGGGAATATTACTACAGCTATAACATGTACGGGAAACCTAGATAATGGACACACTGTGAATACGAAAGGTTTCTAAAACTCAACGAAGAGCCCCTTTCCTGGTGCTCCGGTTTGACTTTCCAACTGCTTTCCTATCAATCTCCCAACTTGGAGAGACAGCCCCTTTAAGCTCCTGGTTCGCACAGGTTGCCAATTTGGCAGAGGATGAAAGGGAAGAGGGAGAACCAATGAGAGAGTAGCTGTTAGGCATTTGGATGGGCACATGTCACTCTAATTTCCCGGCAGGAAGAAGAATTAACCAAAGTCTCAGCCACCCACCGGGAACCAGTATAGGTCCTGAACCAAAAGTTTGGACTTGCGTTCAGCTCACAAAAACGAGTTGAAAAATGGAGCTCAGGGGCACAGCAATTCACAAACTGGCAGAGTAATCAAGGCCAACTATCGTCCAAAAATCTGTTGAGGGAAGGCAACGAGGCGGACTTGAAAGCGAGGCAGAATAGCAGGAAACAGATTTCAAGAGGTACGTTGGAATCGCCTGTAAAGCACAGGAAGAGGGCCACAACTTCGACAATGTTGCACTTGGCCAAAAAGGGCGTATGCGTTTTCTCCTGAATATATTCAGGAGAAAACGCATACGCCCTTTTTGGCCAAGCAAGCAAGCGGGCAATGCAAATCTGCACTACAAAGAAGTATCACTTCCCACCGGTCAAAAGGGTCATCCACAAAATGTGTAAAAACCAGAAAGGCAAGACAGGCCCTGGAGAACAGGGAGCCTTGTTATGCTGATGGGCGGGATGTAAGTTGCCAACTGCCTCACTGGAGGAGTGCATTGTGTTCCCTAAAACAAGTAAACAACAGAGCTACAGAGCCAAAGGCACTTCCAGTCTAGGAAATATACCTTGGGAAAACTGAAAATCCATAAGACAGAGCCACCCCCAAATTGAGGGCTGCACTGCTTACAAGAACCTCAACCTGGGTACACCTGAAATATCCCAGGAAATATAAAAATGGTTCCAAACATTGTGGAACTTACGTACGATGGAATATCCCTCAGCCACGAAATCAATGTCATAAGACCAGTAGCAGCAAAATGAGTGGATTCAGGTACGATGATTCGAAGTGAAAGAAGTCACACAGAAAAAGAAACTTATCCTAAGATATCACTTAGGAAGATCCTGTAAACATGGCTACACATGAACTGAGTTAGGCAAGAGAACAGAGTCTCACATTTAGAAAACACTCTTATGCCTGCTTAAGGGGGAAGGAGAGGTGGGGTGATGCATCAAACCAGAGTTTGATATAAGCACAGGTACCGTTCCAAAAACCAACTATGGAATAGACAAGACCTACACGTTCCTCAGTGAAAGGGACTCAAAACCCCATATTTCCCGCAGAGGAATAGATCTGACTAGTAAGAATCTTAAAACCTATGTATTGATATGACTCCGTAAGGGAATCAAGTGTGTCTAGACTGGCATAAACATGGCAGCGAGAATCAGCTCAAACCCACTCTAAAAAGGAATTTCAAAAACAGAACAAAGAAACAGGGTAATTCTTCACAATTCCTTCAGGGTCGCTGATGCAACCTGGAATGACCCTATCTACAATGACAGCTGGATGTGGCATGAGGCTGGACACTTGGGACTGAGAGGATTCGTGTGATTGGGTGAGCAAATGCAGAGCCTTTAAAGCAGTAATGCATGGCACCCATTCCATGGGTCCCAGCTCTCCAGGTTGAAGGGAATATTACTACAGCTATAACATGTACGGGAAACCTAGAGAATGGACACACTGTGAATACGAAAGGTTTCTAAAACTCAACGAAGAGCCCCTCTCCTGGTGCTCCGGTTTGACTTTCCAACTGCTTTCCTATCAATCTCCCAACTTGGAGAGACAGCCCCTTTAAGCTCCTGGTTCGCACAGGTTGCCAATTTGGCAGAGGATGTAAGGGAATAGGGAGAACCAATGAGAGAGTAGCTGTTAGGCATTTGGATGGGCACATGTCACTCTAATTTCCCGGCAGGAAGAAGAATTAACCAAAGTCTCAGCCACCCACCGGGAACCAGTATAGGTCCTGAACCAAAAGTTTGGACTTGCGTTCAGCTCACAAAAAACGAGTTGAAAAATGGAGCTCAGGGGCACAGCAATTCACAAACTGGCAGAGTAATCAAGGCCAACTATCGTCCAAAAATCTGTTGAGGGAAGGCAATGAGTCAGACTTGAAAGCGAGGCAGAATAGCAGGAAACAGATTTCAAGAGGTACTTTGGAATCGCCTGTAAAGCACAGGAAGAGGGGCACAACTTCGACAATGATGCACTTGGCCAATAAGGGCGTATGCATTTTCTACTGAATATATTCAGGAGAAAACGCATACGCCCTTTTTGGCCAAGCAAGCAAGCGGGCAATGCAAATCTGCACTACAAAGAAGTATCACTTCCCACCGGTCAAAAGGGACATCCACAAAATGTGTAAAAACCAGAAAGGCAAGACAGGCCCTGGAGAACAGGGAGCCTTGTTATGCTGATGGGCGGGATGTAAGTTGCCAACTGCCTCACTGGAGGAGTGCATTGTGTTCCCTAAAACAAGTAAACAACAGAGCTACAGAGCCAAGGGCACTTCCAGTCTAGGGAATATACCTTGGGAAAACTGAAAATCCATAAGACAGAGCCACCCCCAAATTGAGGGCTGCACTGCTTACAAGAACCTCAACCTGGGTACACCTGAAATATCCCAGGAAATATAAAAATGGTTCAAAACTTTGTGGAACTTACGTACGATGGAATATCCCTCAGCCACGAAATCAATGTCATAAGACCAGTAGCAGCAAAATGAGTGGATTCAGGTACGATGATTCTAAGTGAAAGAAGTCACACAGAAAAAGAAACTTATCCTAAGATATCACTTAGGAAGATCCTGTAAACATGGCTACACATGAACTGAGTTAGGCAAGAGAACAGAGTCTCACATTTAGAAAACACTCTTATGCCTGCTTAAGGGGGAAGGAGAGGTGGGGTGATGCATCAAACCAGAGTTTGATATAAGCACAGGTACCGTTCCAAAAACCAACTATGGAATAGACAAGACCTACACCTTCCTCAGTGAAAGGGACTCAAAACCCCATATTTCCCGCAGAGGAATAGATCTGACTAGTAAGAATCTTAAAACCTATGTATTGATATGTCTCCGTAAGGGAATCAAGTGTGTCTAGACTGGCATAAACATGGCAGCGAGAATCAGCTCAAACCCACTCTAAAAAGAATTTCAAAAACAGAACAAAGAAACAGGGAAATTCTTCACAATTCCTTCAGGGTCTCTGATGCAACCTGGAATGACCCTATCTACAATGACAGCTGGATGTGGCATAAGGCTGGACACTTGGGACTGAGAGGATTGGTGAGATTGGGTGAGCAAATGCAGACCCTTTAAAGCAATAATGCATGGCACACATTCCATGGGTCCCAGCTCTCCAGGTTGAAGGGAATATTACTACAGCTATAACATGTACGGGAAACCTAGAGAATGGACACACTGTGAATACGAAAGGTTTCTAAAACTCACCGAAGAGCCCCTCTCCTGGTGCTCCGTTTTGAATTTCCAACTGCTTTCCTATCAATCTCCCAACTTGGAGAGACAGCCCCTTTAAGCTCCTGGTTCGCACAGGTTGCCAATTTGGCAGAGGATGAAAGGGAAGAGGGAGAACCAATGAGAGAGTAGCTGTTAGGTATTTGGATGGGCACATGTCACTCTAATTTCCCGGCAGGAAGAAGAATTAACCAAAGTCTCAGCCACCCACCGGGAACCAGTATAGGTCCTGAACCAAAAGTTTGGACTTGCGTTCAGCTCACAAAAAACGAGTTGAAAAATGGAGCTCAGGGGCACAGCAATTCACAAACTGGCAGAGTAATCAAGGCCAACTATCGTCCAAAAATCTGTTGAGGGAAGGCAACGAGGCGGACTTGAAAGCGAGGCAGAATAGCAGGAAACAGATTTCAAGAGGTACGTTGGAATCGCCTGTAAAGCACAGGAAGAGGGCCACAACTTCGACAATGTTGCACTTGGCCAAAGAGGGCGTATGCGTTTTCTCCTGAATATATTCAGGAGAAAACGCATACGCCCTTTTTGGCCAAGCAAGCAAGCGGGCAATGCAAATCTGCACTACAAAGAAGTATCACTTCCCACCGGTCAAAAGGGACATCCACAAAATGTGTAAAAACCAGAAAGGCAAGACAGGCCCTGGAGAACAGGGAGCCTTGTTATGCTGATGGGCGGGATGTAAGTTGCCAACTGCCTCACTGGAGGAGTGTATTGTGTTCCCTAAAACAAGTAAACAACAGAGCTACAGAGCCAAGGGCACTTCCAGTCTAGGGAATATACCTTGGGAAAACTGAAAATCCATAAGACAGAGCCACCCCCAAATTGAGGGCTGCACTGCTTACAAGAACCTCAACCTGGGTACACCTGAAATATCCCAGGAAATATAAAAATGGTTCCAAACATTGTGGAACTTACGTACGATGGAATATCACTCAGCCACGAAATCAATGTCATAAGACCAGTAGCAGCAAAATGAGTGGATTCAGGTACGATGATTCTAAGTGAAAGAAGTCACACAGAAAAAGAAACTTATCCTAAGATATCACTTAGGAAGATCCTGTAAACATGGCTACACATGAACTGAGTTAGGAAAGAGAACAGAGACTCACATTTAGAAAACACTCTTATGCCTGCTTAAGGGGGAAGGAGAGGTGGGGTGATGCATCAAACCAGAGTTTGATATAAGCACAGGTACCGTTCCAAAAACCAACTATGGAATAGACAAGACCTACACCTTCCTCAGTGAAAGGGACTCAAAATCCCATATTTCCCGCAGAGGAATAGATCTGACTAGTAAGAATCTTAAAACCTATGTATTGATATGACTCCGTAAGGGAATCAAGTGTGTCTAGACTGGCATAAACATGGCAGCGAGAATCAGCTCAAACCCACTCTAAACAGGAATTTCAAAAACAGAACAAAGAAACAGGGTAATTCTTCACAATTCCTTCAGGGTCGCTGATGCAACCTGGAATGACCCTATCTACAATGACAGCTGGATGTGGCATGAGGCTGGACACTTGGGACTGAGAGGATTGGTGAGATTGGGTGAGCAAATGCAGACCCTTTAAAGCAATAATGCATGGCACCCATTCCTTGGGTCACAGCTCTCCAGGTAAAAGGGAATATTACTACAGCTATAACATGTACGGGAAACCTAGATAATGGACACACTGTGAATACGAAAGGTTTCTAAAACTCAACGAAGAGCCCCTTTCCTGGTGCTCCGGTTTGACTTTCCAACTGCTTTCCTATCAATCTCCCAACTTGGAGAGACAGCCCCTTTAAGCTCCTGGTTCGCACAGGTTGCCAATTTGGCAGAGGATGAAAGGGAAGAGGGAGAACCAATGAGAGAGTAGCTGTTAGGCATTTGGATGGGCACATGTCACTCTAATTTCCCGGCAGGAAGAAGAATTAACCAAAGTCTCAGCCACCCAACGGGAACCAGTATAGGTCCTGAACCAAAAGTTTGGACTTGCGTTCAGCTCACAAAAAACGAGTTGAAAAATGGAGCTCAGGGGCACAGCAATTCACAAACTGGCAGAGTAATCAAGGCCAACTATCGTCCAAAAATCTGTTGAGGGAAGGCAATGAGTCAGACTTGAAAGCGAGGCAGAATAGCAGGAAACAGATTTCAAGAGGTACGTTGGAATCGCCTGTAAAGCACAGGAAGAGGGGCACAACTTCGACAATGATGCACTTGGCCAAAAAGGGCGTATGCATTTTCTCCTGAATATATTCAGGAGAAAACGCATACGCCCTTTTTGGCCAAGCAAGCAAGCGGGCAATGCAAATCTGCACTACAAAGAAGTATCACTTCCCACCGGTCAAAAGGGACATCCACAAAATGTGTAAAAACCAGAAAGGCAAGACAGGCCCTGGAGAACAGGGAGCCTTGTTATGCTGATGGGCGGGATGTAAGTTGCCAACTGCCTCACTGGAGGAGTGCATTGTGTTCCCTAAAACAAGTAAACAACAGAGCTACAGAGCCAAAGGCACTTCCAGTCTAGGAAATATACCTTGGGAAAACTGAAAATCCATAAGACAGAGCCACCCCCAAATTGAGGGCTGCACTGCTTACAAGAACCTCAACCTGGGTACACCTGAAATATCCCAGGAAATATAAAAATGGTTCCAAACATTGTGGAACTTACGTACGATGGAATATCCCTCAGCCACGAAATCAATGTCATAAGACCAGTAGCAGCAAAATGAGTGGATTCAGGTACGATGATTCGAAGTGAAAGAAGTCACACAGAAAAAGAAACTTATCCTAAGATATCACTTAGGAAGATCCTGTAAACATGGCTACACATGAACTGAGTTAGGCAAGAGAACAGAGTCTCACATTTAGAAAACACTCTTATGCCTGCTTAAGGGGGAAGGAGAGGTGGGGTGATGCATCAAACCAGAGTTTGATATAAGCACAGGTACCGTTCCAAAAACCAACTATGGAATAGACAAGACCTACACGTTCCTCAGTGAAAGGGACTCAAAACCCCATATTTCCCGCAGAGGAATAGATCTGACTAGTAAGAATCTTAAAACCTATGTATTGATATGACTCCGTAAGGGAATCAAGTGTGTCTAGACTGGCATAAACATGGCAGCGAGAATCAGCTCAAACCCACTCTAAAAAGGAATTTCAAAAACAGAACAAAGAAACAGGGTAATTCTTCACAATTCCTTCAGGGTCGCTGATGCAACCTGGAATGACCCTATCTACAATGACAGCTGGATGTGGCATGAGGCTGGACACTTGGGACTGAGAGGATTCGTGTGATTGGGTGAGCAAATGCAGAGCCTTTAAAGCAGTAATGCATGGCACCCATTCCATGGGTCCCAGCTCTCCAGGTTGAAGGGAATATTACTACAGCTATAACATGTACGGGAAACCTAGAGAATGGACACACTGTGAATACGAAAGGTTTCTAAAACTCAACGAAGAGCCCCTCTCCTGGTGCTCCGGTTTGACTTTCCAACTGCTTTCCTATCAATCTCCCAACTTGGAGAGACAGCCCCTTTAAGCTCCTGGTTCGCACAGGTTGCCAATTTGGCAGAGGATGTAAGGGAATAGGGAGAACCAATGAGAGAGTAGCTGTTAGGCATTTGGATGGGCACATGTCACTCTAATTTCCCGGCAGGAAGAAGAATTAACCAAAGTCTCAGCCACCCACCGGGAACCAGTATAGGTCCTGAACCAAAAGTTTGGACTTGCGTTCAGCTCACAAAAAACGAGTTGAAAAATGGAGCTCAGGGGCACAGCAATTCACAAACTGGCAGAGTAATCAAGGCCAACTATCGTCCAAAAATCTGTTGAGGGAAGGCAATGAGTCAGACTTGAAAGCGAGGCAGAATAGCAGGAAACAGATTTCAAGAGGTACTTTGGAATCGCCTGTAAAGCACAGGAAGAGGGGCACAACTTCGACAATGATGCACTTGGCCAATAAGGGCGTATGCATTTTCTACTGAATATATTCAGGAGAAAACGCATACGCCCTTTTTGGCCAAGCAAGCAAGCGGGCAATGCAAATCTGCACTACAAAGAAGTATCACTTCCCACCGGTCAAAAGGGACATCCACAAAATGTGTAAAAACCAGAAAGGCAAGACAGGCCCTGGAGAACAGGGAGCCTTGTTATGCTGATGGGCGGGATGTAAGTTGCCAACTGCCTCACTGGAGGAGTGCATTGTGTTCCCTAAAACAAGTAAACAACAGAGCTACAGAGCCAAGGGCACTTCCAGTCTAGGGAATATACCTTGGGAAAACTGAAAATCCATAAGACAGAGCCACCCCCAAATTGAGGGCTGCACTGCTTACAAGAACCTCAACCTGGGTACACCTGAAATATCCCAGGAAATATAAAAATGGTTCAAAACTTTGTGGAACTTACGTACGATGGAATATCCCTCAGCCACGAAATCAATGTCATAAGACCAGTAGCAGCAAAATGAGTGGATTCAGGTACGATGATTCTAAGTGAAAGAAGTCACACAGAAAAAGAAACTTATCCTAAGATATCACTTAGGAAGATCCTGTAAACATGGCTACACATGAACTGAGTTAGGCAAGAGAACAGAGTCTCACATTTAGAAAACACTCTTATGCCTGCTTAAGGGGGAAGGAGAGGTGGGGTGATGCATCAAACCAGAGTTTGATATAAGCACAGGTACCGTTCCAAAAACCAACTATGGAATAGACAAGACCTACACCTTCCTCAGTGAAAGGGACTCAAAACCCCATATTTCCCGCAGAGGAATAGATCTGACTAGTAAGAATCTTAAAACCTATGTATTGATATGTCTCCGTAAGGGAATCAAGTGTGTCTAGACTGGCATAAACATGGCAGCGAGAATCAGCTCAAACCCACTCTAAAAAGAATTTCAAAAACAGAACAAAGAAACAGGGAAATTCTTCACAATTCCTTCAGGGTCTCTGATGCAACCTGGAATGACCCTATCTACAATGACAGCTGGATGTGGCATAAGGCTGGACACTTGGGACTGAGAGGATTGGTGAGATTGGGTGAGCAAATGCAGACCCTTTAAAGCAATAATGCATGGCACACATTCCATGGGTCCCAGCTCTCCAGGTTGAAGGGAATATTACTACAGCTATAACATGTACGGGAAACCTAGAGAATGGACACACTGTGAATACGAAAGGTTTCTAAAACTCACCGAAGAGCCCCTCTCCTGGTGCTCCGTTTTGAATTTCCAACTGCTTTCCTATCAATCTCCCAACTTGGAGAGACAGCCCCTTTAAGCTCCTGGTTCGCACAGGTTGCCAATTTGGCAGAGGATGAAAGGGAAGAGGGAGAACCAATGAGAGAGTAGCTGTTAGGTATTTGGATGGGCACATGTCACTCTAATTTCCCGGCAGGAAGAAGAATTAACCAAAGTCTCAGCCACCCACCGGGAACCAGTATAGGTCCTGAACCAAAAGTTTGGACTTGCGTTCAGCTCACAAAAAACGAGTTGAAAAATGGAGCTCAGGGGCACAGCAATTCACAAACTGGCAGAGTAATCAAGGCCAACTATCGTCCAAAAATCTGTTGAGGGAAGGCAACGAGGCGGACTTGAAAGCGAGGCAGAATAGCAGGAAACAGATTTCAAGAGGTACGTTGGAATCGCCTGTAAAGCACAGGAAGAGGGCCACAACTTCGACAATGTTGCACTTGGCCAAAGAGGGCGTATGCGTTTTCTCCTGAATATATTCAGGAGAAAACGCATACGCCCTTTTTGGCCAAGCAAGCAAGCGGGCAATGCAAATCTGCACTACAAAGAAGTATCACTTCCCACCGGTCAAAAGGGACATCCACAAAATGTGTAAAAACCAGAAAGGCAAGACAGGCCCTGGAGAACAGGGAGCCTTGTTATGCTGATGGGCGGGATGTAAGTTGCCAACTGCCTCACTGGAGGAGTGTATTGTGTTCCCTAAAACAAGTAAACAACAGAGCTACAGAGCCAAGGGCACTTCCAGTCTAGGGAATATACCTTGGGAAAACTGAAAATCCATAAGACAGAGCCACCCCCAAATTGAGGGCTGCACTGCTTACAAGAACCTCAACCTGGGTACACCTGAAATATCCCAGGAAATATAAAAATGGTTCCAAACATTGTGGAACTTACGTACGATGGAATATCACTCAGCCACGAAATCAATGTCATAAGACCAGTAGCAGCAAAATGAGTGGATTCAGGTACGATGATTCTAAGTGAAAGAAGTCACACAGAAAAAGAAACTTATCCTAAGATATCACTTAGGAAGATCCTGTAAACATGGCTACACATGAACTGAGTTAGGAAAGAGAACAGAGACTCACATTTAGAAAACACTCTTATGCCTGCTTAAGGGGGAAGGAGAGGTGGGGTGATGCATCAAACCAGAGTTTGATATAAGCACAGGTACCGTTCCAAAAACCAACTATGGAATAGACAAGACCTACACCTTCCTCAGTGAAAGGGACTCAAAATCCCATATTTCCCGCAGAGGAATAGATCTGACTAGTAAGAATCTTAAAACCTATGTATTGATATGACTCCGTAAGGGAATCAAGTGTGTCTAGACTGGCATAAACATGGCAGCGAGAATCAGCTCAAACCCACTCTAAACAGGAATTTCAAAAACAGAACAAAGAAACAGGGTAATTCTTCACAATTCCTTCAGGGTCGCTGATGCAACCTGGAATGACCCTATCTACAATGACAGCTGGATGTGGCATGAGGCTGGACACTTGGGACTGAGAGGATTGGTGAGATTGGGTGAGCAAATGCAGACCCTTTAAAGCAATAATGCATGGCACCCATTCCTTGGGTCACAGCTCTCCAGGTAAAAGGGAATATTACTACAGCTATAACATGTACGGGAAACCTAGATAATGGACACACTGTGAATACGAAAGGTTTCTAAAACTCAACGAAGAGCCCCTTTCCTGGTGCTCCGGTTTGACTTTCCAACTGCTTTCCTATCAATCTCCCAACTTGGAGAGACAGCCCCTTTAAGCTCCTGGTTCGCACAGGTTGCCAATTTGGCAGAGGATGAAAGGGAAGAGGGAGAACCAATGAGAGAGTAGCTGTTAGGCATTTGGATGGGCACATGTCACTCTAATTTCCCGGCAGGAAGAAGAATTAACCAAAGTCTCAGCCACCCAACGGGAACCAGTATAGGTCCTGAACCAAAAGTTTGGACTTGCGTTCAGCTCACAAAAAACGAGTTGAAAAATGGAGCTCAGGGGCACAGCAATTCACAAACTGGCAGAGTAATCAAGGCCAACTATCGTCCAAAAATCTGTTGAGGGAAGGCAATGAGTCAGACTTGAAAGCGAGGCAGAATAGCAGGAAACAGATTTCAAGAGGTACGTTGGAATCGCCTGTAAAGCACAGGAAGAGGGGCACAACTTCGACAATGATGCACTTGGCCAAAAAGGGCGTATGCATTTTCTCCTGAATATATTCAGGAGAAAACGCATACGCCCTTTTTGGCCAAGCAAGCAAGCGGGCAATGCAAATCTGCACTACAAAGAAGTATCACTTCCCACCGGTCAAAAGGGACATCCACAAAATGTGTAAAAACCAGAAAGGCAAGACAGGCCCTGGAGAACAGGGAGCCTTGTTATGCTGATGGGCGGGATGTAAGTTGCCAACTGCCTCACTGGAGGAGTGCATTGTGTTCCCTAAAACAAGTAAACAACAGAGCTACAGAGCCAAGGGCACTTCCAGTCTAGGGAATATACCTTGGGAAAACTGAAAATCCATAAGACAGAGCCACCCCCAAATTGAGGGCTGCACTGCTTACAAGAACCTCAACCTGGGTACACCTGAAATATCCCAGGAAATATAAAAATGGTTCAAAACTTTGTGGAACTTACGTACGATGGAATATCCCTCAGCCACGAAATCAATGTCATAAGACCAGTAGCAGCAAAATGAGTGGATTCAGGTACGATGATTCTAAGTGAAAGAAGTCACACAGAAAAAGAAACTTATCCTAAGATATCACTTAGGAAGATCCTGTAAACATGGCTACACATGAACTGAGTTAGGCAAGAGAACAGAGTCTCACATTTAGAAAACACTCTTATGCCTGCTTAAGGGGGAAGGAGAGGTGGGGTGATGCATCAAACCAGAGTTTGATATAAGCACAGGTACCGTTCCAAAAACCAACTATGGAATAGACAAGACCTACACCTTCCTCAGTGAAAGGGACTCAAAACCCCATATTTCCCGCAGAGGAATAGATCTGACTAGTAAGAATCTTAAAACCTATGTATTGATATGTCTCCGTAAGGGAATCAAGTGTGTCTAGACTGGCATAAACATGGCAGCGAGAATCAGCTCAAACCCACTCTAAAAAGAATTTCAAAAACAGAACAAAGAAACAGGGAAATTCTTCACAATTCCTTCAGGGTCTCTGATGCAACCTGGAATGACCCTATCTACAATGACAGATGGATGTGGCATAAGGCTGGACACTTGGGACTGAGAGGATTGGTGAGATTGGGTGAGCAAATGCAGACCCTTTAAAGCAATAATGCATGGCACACATTCCATGGGTCCCAGCTCTCCAGGTTGAAGGGAATATTACTACAGCTATAACATGTACGGGAAACCTAGAGAATGGACACACTGTGAATACGAAAGGTTTCTAAAACTCACCGAAGAGCCCCTCTCCTGGTGCTCCGTTTTGAATTTCCAACTGTTTTCCTATCAATCTCCCAACTTGGAGAGACAGCCCCTTTAAGCTCCTGGTTCGCAAAGGTTGCCAATTTGGCAGAGGATGAAAGGGAAGAGGGAGAACAAATGAGAGAGTAGCTGTTAGGTATTTGGATGGGCACATGTCACTCTAATTTCCCGGCAGGAAGAAGAATTAACCAAAGTCTCAGCCACCCACCGGGAACCAGTATAGGTCCTGAACCAAAAGTTTGGACTTGCGTTCAGCTCACAAAAAACGAGTTGAAAAATGGAGCTCAGGGGCACAGCAATTCACAAACTGGCAGAGTAATCAAGGCCAACTATCGTCCAAAAATCTGTTGAGGGAAGGCAACGAGGCGGACTTGAAAGCGAGGCAGAATAGCAGGAAACAGATTTCAAGAGGTACGTTGGAATCGCCTGTAAAGCACAGGAAGAGGGCCACAACTTCGACAATGTTGCACTTGGCCAAAGAGGGCGTATGCGTTTTCTCCTGAATATATTCAGGAGAAAACGCATACGCCCTCTTTGGCCAAGCAAGCAAGCGGGCAATGCAAATCTGCACTACAAAGAAGTATCACTTCCCACCGGTCAAAAGGGACATCCACAAAATGTGTAAAAACCAGAAAGGCAAGACAGGCCCTGGAGAACAGGGAGCCTTGTTATGCTGATGGGCGGGATGTAAGTTGCCAACTGCCTCACTGGAGGAGTGTATTGTGTTCCCTAAAACAAGTAAACAACAGAGCTACAGAGCCAAGGGCACTTCCAGTCTAGGGAATATACCTTGGGAAAACTGAAAATCCATAAGACAGAGCCACCCCCAAATTGAGGGCTGCACTGCTTACAAGAACCTCAACCTGGGTACACCTGAAATATCCCAGGAAATACAAAAATGGTTCCAAACATTGTGGAACTTACGTACGATGGAATATCACTCAGCCACGAAATCAATGTCATAAGACCAGTAGCAGCAAAATGAGTGGATTCAGGTACGATGATTCTAAGTGAAAGAAGTCACACAGAAAAAGAAACTTATCCTAAGATATCACTTAGGAAGATCCTGTAAACATGGCTACACATGAACTGAGTTAGGCAAGAGAACAGAGTCTCACATTTAGAAAACACTCTTATGCCAGCTTAAGGGTGAAGGAGAGGTGGGGTGATGCATCAAACCAGAGTTTGATATAAGCACACGTACCGTTCCAAAAACCAACTATGGAATAGACAAGACCTACACCTTCCTCAGTGAAAGGGACTCAAAACACCATATTTCCCGCAGAGGAATAGATCTGACTAGTAAGAATCTTAAAACCTATGTATTGATATGACTCCGTAAGGGAATCAAGTGTGTCTAGACTGGCATAAACATGGCAGCGAGAATCAGCTCAAACCCACTCTAAACAGGAATTTCAAAAACAGAACAAAGAAACAGGGTAATTCTTCACAATTCCTTCAGGGTCGCTGATGCAACCTGGAATGACCCTATCTACAATGACAGCTGGATGTGGCATGAGGCTGGACACTTGGGACTGAGAGGATTGGTGAGATTGGGTGAGCAAATGCAGACCCTTTAAAGCAATAATGCATGGCACCCATTCCTTGGGTCACAGCTCTCCAGGTAGAAGGGAATATTACTACAGCTATAACATGTACGGGAAACCTAGATAATGGACACACTGTGAATACGAAAGGTTTCTAAAACTCAACGAAGAGCCCCTTTCCTGGTGCTCCGGTTTGACTTTCCAACTGCTTTCCTATCAATCTCCCAACTTGGAGAGACAGCCCCTTTAAGCTCCTGGTTCGCACAGGTTGCCAATTTGGCAGAGGATGAAAGGGAAGAGGGAGAACCAATGAGAGAGTAGCTGTTAGGCATTTGGATGGGCACATGTCACTCTAATTTCCCGGCAGGAAGAAGAATTAACCAAAGTCTCAGCCACCCACCGGGAACCAGTATAGGTCCTGAACCAAAAGTTTGGACTTGCGTTCAGCTCACAAAAACGAGTTGAAAAATGGAGCTCAGGGGCACAGCAATTCACAAACTGGCAGAGTAATCAAGGCCAACTATCGTCCAAAAATCTGTTGAGGGAAGGCAACGAGGCGGACTTGAAAGCGAGGCAGAATAGCAGGAAACAGATTTCAAGAGGTACGTTGGAATCGCCTGTAAAGCACAGGAAGAGGGGCACAACTTCGACAATGTTGCACTTGGCCAAAAAGGGCGTATGCGTTTTCTCCTGAATATATTCAGGAGAAAACGCATACGCCCTTTTTGGCCAAGCAAGCAAGCGGGCAATGCAAATCTGCACTACAAAGAAGTATCACTTCCCACCGGTCAAAAGGGTCATCCACAAAATGTGTAAAAACCAGAAAGGCAAGACAGGCCCTGGAGAACAGGGAGCCTTGTTATGCTGATGGGCGGGATGTAAGTTGCCAACTGCCTCACTGGAGGAGTGCATTGTGTTCCCTAAAACAAGTAAACAACAGAGCTACAGAGCCAAGGGCACTTCCAGTCTAGGGAATATACCTTGGGAAAACTGAAAATCCATAAGACAGAGCCAACCCCAAATTGAGGGCTGCACTGCTTACAAGAACCTCAACCTGGGTACACCTGAAATATCCCAGGAAATATAAAAATGGTTCAAAACATTGTGGAACTTACGTACGATGGAATAACCCTCAGCCATGAAATCAATGTCATAAGACCAGTAGCAGCAAAATGAGTTGATTCAGGTACGATGATTCTAAGTGAAAGAAGTCACACAGGAAAAGAAACTTATCCTAAGATATCACTTAGGAAGATCCTGTAAACATGGCTACACATGAACTGAGATAGGAAAGAGAACAGAGTCTCACATTTAGAAAACACTCTTATGCCTGCTTAAGGGGGAAGGAGAGGTGGGGTGATGCATCAAACCAGAGTTTGATATAAGCACAGGTACCGTTCCAAAAACCAACTATGGAATAGACAAGACCTACACCTTCCTCAGTGAAAGGGACTCAAAACCCCATATTACCCGCAGAGGAATAGATCTGACTAGTAAGAATCTTAAAACCTATGTATTGATATGTCTCCGTAAGGGAATCAAGTGTGTCTAGACTGGCATAAACATGGCAGCGAGAATCAGCTCAAACCCACTCTAAAAAGAATTTCAAAAACAGAACAAAGAAACAGGGAAATTCTTCACAATTCCTTCAGGGTCTCTGATGCAACCTGGAATGACCCTTTCTACAATGACAGCTGGATGTGGCATAAGGCTGGACACTTGGGACTGAGAGGATTGGTGAGATTGGGTGAGCAAATGCAGACCCTTTAAAGCAATAATGCATGGCACCCATTCCATGGGTCCCAGCTCTCCAGGTTGAAGGGAATATTACTACAGCTATAACATGTACGGGAAACCTAGAGAATGGACACACTGTGAATACGAAAGGTTTCTAAAACTCACCGAAGAGCCCCTCTCCTGGTGCTCCGTTTTGAATTTCCAACTGCTTTCCTATCAATCTCCCAACTTGGAGAGACAGCCCCTTTAAGCTCCTGGTTCGCACAGGTTGCCAATTTGGCAGAGGATGAAAGGGAAGAGGGAGAACCAATGAGAGAGTAGCTGTTAGGTATTTGGATGGGCACATGTCACTCTAATTTCCCGGCAGGAAGAAGAATTAACCAAAGTCTCAGCCACCCACCGGGAACCAGTATAGGTCCTGAACCAAAAGTTTGGACTTGCGTTCAGCTCACAAAAAACGAGTTGAAAAATGGAGCTCAGGGGCACAGCAATTCACAAACTGGCAGAGTAATCAAGGCCAACTATCGTCCAAAAATCTGTTGAGGGAAGGCAACGAGGCGGACTTGAAAGCGAGGCAGAATAGCAGGAAACAGATTTCAAGAGGTACGTTGGAATCGCCTGTAAAGCACAGGAAGAGGGCCACAACTTCGACAATGTTGCACTTGGCCAAAGAGGGCGTATGCGTTTTCTCCTGAATATATTCAGGAGAAAACGCATACGCCCTTTTTGGCCAAGCAAGCAAGCGGGCAATGCAAATCTGCACTACAAAGAAGTATCACTTCCCACCGGTCAAAAGGGACATCCACAAAATGTGTAAAAACCAGAAAGGCAAGACAGGCCCTGGAGAACAGGGAGCCTTGTTATGCTGATGGGCGGGATGTAAGTTGCCAACTGCCTCACTGGAGGAGTGTATTGTGTTCCCTAAAACAAGTAAACAACAGAGCTACAGAGCCAAGGGCACTTCCAGTCTAGGGAATATACCTTGGGAAAACTGAAAATCCATAAGACAGAGCCACCCCCAAATTGAGGGCTGCACTGCTTACAAGAACCTCAACCTGGGTACACCTGAAATATCCCAGGAAATATAAAAATGGTTCCAAACATTGTGGAACTTACGTACGATGGAATATCCCTCAGCCACGAAATCAATGTCATAAGACCAGTAGCAGCAAAATGAGTGGATTCAGGTACGATGATTCTAAGTGAAAGAAGTCACACAGAAAAAGAAACTTATCCTAAGATATCACTTAGGAAGATCCTGTAAACATGGCTACACATGAACTGAGTTAGGAAAGAGAACAGAGTCTCACATTTAGAAAACACTCTTATGCCTGCTTAAGGGGGAAGGAGAGGTGGGGTGATGCATCAAACCAGAGTTTGATATAAGCACAGGTACCGTTCCAAAAACCAACTATGGAATAGACAAGACCTACACGTTCCTCAGTGAAAGGGACTCAAAACCCCATATTTCCCGCAGAGGAATAGATCTGACTAGTAAGAATCTTAAAACCTATGTATTGATATGACTCCGTAAGGGAATCAAGTGTGTCTAGACTGGCATAAACATGGCAGCGAGAATCAGCTCAAACCCACTCTAAACAGGAATTTCAAAAACAGAACAAAGAAACAGGGTAATTCTTCACAATTCCTTCAGGGTCGCTGATGCAACCTGGAATGACCCTATCTACAATGACAGCTGGATGTGGCATGAGGCTGGACACTTGGGACTGAGAGGATTGGTGAGATTGGGTGAGCAAATGCAGACCCTTTAAAGCAATAATGCATGGCACCCATTCCTTGGGTCACAGCTCTCCAGGTAGAAGGGAATATTACTACAGCTATAACATGTACGGGAAACCTAGATAATGGACACACTGTGAATACGAAAGGTTTCTAAAACTCAACGAAGAGCCCCTTTCCTGGTGCTCCGGTTTGACTTTCCAACTGCTTTCCTATCAATCTCCCAACTTGGAGAGACAGCCCCTTTAAGCTCCTGGTTCGCACAGGTTGCCAATTTGGCAGAGGATGAAAGGGAAGAGGGAGAACCAATGAGAGAGTAGCTGTTAGGCATTTGGATGGGCACATGTCACTCTAATTTCCCGGCAGGAAGAAGAATTAACCAAAGTCTCAGCCACCCACC
Source organism: Mesoplodon mirus (assembly GCF_964341445.2). Taxonomy (NCBI): domain Eukaryota; kingdom Metazoa; phylum Chordata; class Mammalia; order Artiodactyla; family Ziphiidae; genus Mesoplodon; species Mesoplodon mirus. The sequence goes on along the minus strand of NW_028295749.1, from coordinate 1,825,905 downwards.
GGGAACCAGTATAGGTCCTGAACCAAAAGTTTGGACTTGCGTTCAGCTCACAAAAACGAGTTGAAAAATGGACCTCAGGGGCACAGCAATTCACAAACTGGCAGAGTAATCAAGGCCAACTATCGTCCAAAAATCTGTTGAGGGAAGGCAACGAGGCGGACTTGAAAGCGAGGCAGAATAGCAGGAAACAGATTTCAAGAGGTACGTTGGAATCGCCTGTAAAGCACAGGAAGAGGGGCACAACTTCGACAATGATGCACTTGGCCAAAAAGGGCGTATGCGTTTTCTCCTGAATATATTCAGGAGAAAACGCATACGCCCTTTTTGGCCAAGCAAGCAAGCGGGCAATGCAATTCTGCACTACAAAGAAGTATCACTTCCCACCGGTCAAAAGGGACATCCACTAAATGTGTAAAAACCAGAAAGGCAAGACAGGCCCTGGAGAACAGGGAGCCTTGTTATGCTGATGGGCGGGATGTAAGTTGCCAACTGCCTCATTGGAGGAGTGCATTGTGTTCCCTAAAACAAGTAAACAACAGAGCTACAGAGCCAAGGGCACTTCCAGTCTAGGGAATATACCTTGGGAAAACTGAAAATCCATAAGACAGAGCCACCCCCAAATTGAGGGCTGCACTGCTTACAGGAACCTCAACCTGGGTACACCTGAAATATCCCAGGAAATATAAAAATGGTTCCAAACATTGTGGAACTTACGTACGATGGAATATCCCTCAGCCACGAAACCAATGTCATAAGACCAGTAGCAGCAAAATGAGTGGATTCAGGTACGATGATTCTAAGTGAAAGAAGTCACACAGAAAAAGAAACTTATCCTAAGATATCACTTAGGAAGATCCTGTAAACATGGCAACACATGAACTGAGTTAGGCAAGAGAACAGAGTCTCACATTTAGAAAACACTCTTATGCCTGCTTAAGGGGGAAGGAGAGGTGGGGTGATGCATCAAACCAGAGTTTGATATAAGCACAGGTACCGTTCCAAAAACCAACTATGGAATAGACAAGACCTACACCTTCCTCAGTGAAAGGGACTCAAAACCCCATATTTCCCGCAGAGGAATAGATCTGACTAGTAAGAATCTTAAAACCTATGTATTGATATGTCTCTGTAAGGGAATCAAGTGTGTCTAGACTGGCATAAACATGGCAGCGAGAATCAGCTCAAACCCACTCTAAAAAGGAATTTCAAAAACAGAACAAAGAAACAGGGTAATTCTTCACAAATCCTTCAGGGTCTCTGATGCAACCTGGAATGACCCTATCTACAATGACAGCTGGATGTGGCATGAGGCTGGACACTTGGGACAGAGAGGATTGGTGAGATTGGGTGAGCAAATGCAGACCCTTTAAAGCAGTAATGCATGGCACCCATTCCATTGGTCCCAGCTCTCCAGGTTGAAGGGAATATTACTACAGCTATAACATGTACGGGAAACCTAGAGAATGGACACACTGTGAATACGAAAGGTTTCTAAAACTCACCGAAGAGCCCCTCTCCTGGTGCTCCGTTTTGACTTTCCAACTGCTTTCCTATCAATCTCCCAACTTGGAGAGACAGCCCCTTTAAGCTCCTGGTTCGCACAGGTTGCCAATTTGGCAGAGGATGTAAGGGAAGAGGGAGAACCAATGAGAGAGTAGCTGTTAGGCATTTGGATGGGCACATGTCACTCTAATTTCCCGGCAGGAAGAAGAATTAACCAAAGTCTCAGCCACCCACCGGGAAACAGTATAGGTCCTGAACCAAAAGTTTGGACTTGCGTTCAGCTGACAAAAAACGAGTTGAAAAATGGAGCTCAGGGGCACAGCAATTCACAAACTGGCAGAGTAATCAAGGCCAACTATCGTCCAAAAATCTGTTGAGGGAAGGCAACGAGGCGGACTTGAAAGCGAGGCAGAATAGCAGGAAACAGATTTCAAGAGGTACGTTGGAATCGCCTGTAAAGCACAGGAAGAGGGCCACAACTTCGACAATGTTGCACTTGGCCAAAAAGGGCGTATGCGTTTTCTCCTGAATATATTCAGGAGAAAACGCATACGCCCTTTTTGGCCAAGCAAGCAAGCGGGCAATGCAAATCTGCACTACAAAGAAGTATCACTTCCCACCGGTCAAAAGGGTCATCCACAAAATGTGTAAAAACCAGAAAGGCAAGACAGGCCCTGGAGAACAGGGAGCCTTGTTATGCTGATGGGCGGGATGTAAGTTGCCAACTGCCTCACTGGAGGAGTGCATTGTGTTCCCTAAAACAAGTAAACAACAGAGCTACAGAGCCAAGGGCACTTCCAGTCTAGGGAATATACCTTGGGAAAACTGAAAATCCATAAGACAGAGCCAACCCCAAATTGAGGGCTGCACTGCTTACAAGAACCTCAACCTGGGTACACCTGAAATATCCCAGGAAATATAAAAATGGTTCAAAACATTGTGGAACTTACGTACGATGGAATAACCCTCAGCCATGAAATCAATGTCATAAGACCAGTAGCAGCAAAATGAGTTGATTCAGGTACGATGATTCTAAGTGAAAGAAGTCACACAGGAAAAGAAACTTATCCTAAGATATCACTTAGGAAGATCCTGTAAACATGGCTACACATGAACTGAGATAGGAAAGAGAACAGAGTCTCACATTTAGAAAACACTCTTATGCCTGCTTAAGGGGGAAGGAGAGGTGGGGTGATGCATCAAACCAGAGTTTGATATAAGCACAGGTACCGTTCCAAAAACCAACTATGGAATAGACAAGACCTACACCTTCCTCAGTGAAAGGGACTCAAAACCCCATATTACCCGCAGAGGAATAGATCTGACTAGTAAGAATCTTAAAACCTATGTATTGATATGTCTCCGTAAGGGAATCAAGTGTGTCTAGACTGGCATAAACATGGCAGCGAGAATCAGCTCAAACCCACTCTAAAAAGAATTTCAAAAACAGAACAAAGAAACAGGGAAATTCTTCACAATTCCTTCAGGGTCTCTGATGCAACCTGGAATGACCCTATCTACAATGACAGCTGGATGTGGCATAAGGCTGGACACTTGGGACTGAGAGGATTGGTGAGATTGGGTGAGCAAATGCAGACCCTTTAAAGCAATAATGCATGGCACCCATTCCATGGGTCCCAGCTCTCCAGGTTGAAGGGAATATTACTACAGCTATAACATGTACGGGAAACCTAGAGAATGGACACACTGTGAATACGAAAGGTTTCTAAAACTCACCGAAGAGCCCCTCTCCTGGTGCTCCGTTTTGAATTTCCAACTGCTTTCCTATCAATCTCCCAACTTGGAGAGACAGCCCCTTTAAGCTCCTGGTTCGCACAGGTTGCCAATTTGGCAGAGGATGAAAGGGAAGAGGGAGAACCAATGAGAGAGTAGCTGTTAGGTATTTGGATGGGCACATGTCACTCTAATTTCCCGGCAGGAAGAAGAATTAACCAAAGTCTCAGCCACCCACCGGGAACCAGTATAGGTCCTGAACCAAAAGTTTGGACTTGCGTTCAGCTCACAAAAAACGAGTTGAAAAATGGAGCTCAGGGGCACAGCAATTCACAAACTGGCAGAGTAATCAAGGCCAACTATCGTCCAAAAATCTGTTGAGGGAAGGCAACGAGGCGGACTTGAAAGCGAGGCAGAATAGCAGGAAACAGATTTCAAGAGGTACGTTGGAATCGCCTGTAAAGCACAGGAAGAGGGCCACAACTTCGACAATGTTGCACTTGGCCAAAGAGGGCGTATGCGTTTTCTCCTGAATATATTCAGGAGAAAACGCATACGCCCTTTTTGGCCAAGCAAGCAAGCGGGCAATGCAAATCTGCACTACAAAGAAGTATCACTTCCCACCGGTCAAAAGGGACATCCACAAAATGTGTAAAAACCAGAAAGGCAAGACAGGCCCTGGAGAACAGGGAGACTTGTTATGCTGATGGGCGGGATGTAAGTTGCCAACTGCCTCACTGGAGGAGTGTATTGTGTTCCCTAAAACAAGTAAACAACAGAGCTACAGAGCCAAGGGCACTTCCAGTCTAGGGAATATACCTTGGGAAAACTGAAAATCCATAAGACAGAGCCACCCCCAAATTGAGGGCTGCACTGCTTACAAGAACCTCAACCTGGGTACACCTGAAATATCCCAGGAAATATAAAAATGGTTCCAAACATTGTGGAACTTACGTACGATGGAATATAACTCAGCCACGAAATCAATGTCATAAGACCAGTAGCAGCAAAATGAGTGGATTCAGGTACGATGATTCTAAGTGAAAGAAGTCACACAGAAAAAGAAACTTATCCTAAGATATCACTTAGGAAGATCCTGTAAACATGGCTACACATGAACTGAGTTAGGCAAGAGAACAGAGTCTCACATTTAGAAAACACTCTTATGCCTGCTTAAGGGGGAAGGAGAGGTGGGGTGATGCATCAAACCAGAGTTTGATATAAGCACAGGTACCGTTCCAAAAACCAACTATGGAATAGACAAGACCTACACCTTCCTCAGTGAAAGGGACTCAAAACCCCATATTTCCCGCAGAGGAATAGATCTGACTAGTAAGAATCTTAAAACCTATGTATTGATATGTCTCCGTAAGGGAATCAAGTGTGTCTGGACTGGCATAAACAGGGCAGCGAGAAACAGCTCAAACCCACTCTAAAAAGGAATTTCAAAAACAGAACAAAGAAACAGGGAAAATCTTCACAATTCCTACAGGGTCTCTGATGCAACCTGGAATGACCCTATCTACAATGACAGCTGGATGTGGCATAAGGCTGGACACTTGGGACAGAGAGGATTGGTGAGATTGGGTGAGCAAATGCAGACCCTTTAAAGCAATTATGCATGGCACCCATTCCTTGGGTCCCAGCTCTCAAGGTAGAAGGGAATATTACTACAGCTATAACATGTATGGGATACCTAGAGAATGGACACACTGTGAATACGAAAGGTTTCTAAAACTCAACGAAGAGCCCCTCTCCTGGTGCTCCGGTATGACTTTCCAACTGCTTTCCTATCAATCTCCCAACTTAGAGAGACAGCCCCTTTAAGCTCCTGTTTCGCACAGCTTGCCAATTTGGCAGAGGATGAAAGGGAAGAGGGAGAACCAATGAGAGAGTAGCTGTTAGGCATTTGTATGGGCACATGTCACTCTAATTTCCCGGCAGGAAGAAGAATTAACCAAAGTCTCAGCCACCCACCGGGAACCAGTATAGGTCCTGAACCAAAAGTTTGGACTTGCGTTCAGCTCACAAAAAACGAGTTGAAAAATGGAGCTCAGGGGCACAGCAATTCACAAACTGGAAGAGTAATCAAGGCCAACTATCGTCCAAAAATCTGTTGAGGGAAGGCAACGAGGCGGACTTGAAAGCGAGGCAGAATAGCAGGAAACAGATTTCAAGAGGTACGTTGGAATCGCCTGTAAAGCACAGGAAGAGGGGCACAACTTCGACAATGATGCACTTGGCCAAAAAGGGCGTATGCGTTTTCTCCTGAATATATTCAGAAGAAAACGCATACGCCCTTTTTGGCCAAGCAAGCAAGCGGGCAATGCAAATCTGCACTACAAAGAAGTATCACTTCCCACCGGTCAAAAGGGACATCCACAAAATGTGTAAAAACCAGAAAGGCAAGACAGGCCCTGGAGAACAGGGAGCCTTGTTATGCTGATGGGCGGGATGTAAGTTGCCAACTGCCTCACTGGAGGAGTGCTTTGTGTTCCCTAAAACAAGTAAACAACAGAGCTACAGAGCCAAGGGCACTTGCAGTCTAGGGAATATAACTTGGGAAAACTGAAAATCCATAAGACAGAGCCACCCCCAAATTGAGGGCTGCACTGCTTACAAGAACCTCAACCTGGGTACACCTGAAATATCCCAGGAAATATAAAAATGGTTCAAAACATTGTGGAACTTACGTACGATGGAATATCCCTCAGCCATGAAAACAATGTCATAAGACCAGTAGCAGCAAAATGAGTGGATTCAGGTACGATGATTCTAAGTGAAAGAAGTCACACAGGAAAAGAAACTTATCATAAGATATCACTTAGGAAGATCCTGTAAACATGGCTACACATGAACTGAGTTAGGAAAGAGAACAGAGTCTCACTTTTAGAAAACACTCTTATGCCTGCTTAAGGGGGAAGGAGAGGTGGGGTGATGCATCAAACCAGAGTTTGATATAAGCACAGGTACCGTTCCAAAAACCAACTATGGAATAGACAAGACCTACACGTTCCTCAGTGAAAGGGACTCAAAACCCCATATTTCCCGCAGAGGAATAGATCTGACTAGTAAGAATCTTAAAACCTATGTATTGATATGACTCCGTAAGGGAATCAAGTGTGTCTGGACTGGCATAAACATGGCAGCGAGAATCAGCTCAAACCCACTCTAAAAATGAATTTCAAAAACAGAACAAAGAAACAGGGAAATTCTTTACAATTCCTTCAGGGTCTCTGATGCAACCTGGAATGACCCTATCTACAATGACAGCTGGATGTGGCATGAGGCTGGACACTTGGGACAGAGAGGATTGGTGAGATTGGGTGAGCAAATGCAGACCCTTTAAAGCAGTAATGCATGGCATCCATTCCATGGGTCCCAGCTCTCCAGGTTGAAGGGAATATTACTACAGCTATAACATGTACGGGAAACCTAGAGAATGGACACACTGTGAATACGAAAGGTTTCTAAAACTCAACGAAGAGCCCCTCTCCTGGTGCTCCGGTTTGACTTTCCAACTGCTTTCCTATCAATCTCCCAACATGGAGAGACAGCCCCTTTAAGCTCCTGGTTCGCACAGGTTGCCATTTTGGCAGAGGATGTAAGGGAAGAGGGAGAACCAATGAGAGAGTAGCTGTTAGGCATTTGGATGGGCACATGTCACTCTAATTTCCCGGCAGGAAGAAGAATTAACCAAAGTCTCAGCCACCCACCGGGAACCAGTATAGGTCCTGAACCAAAAGTTTGGACTTGCGTTCAGCTCACAAAAAACGAGTTGAAAAATGGAGCTCAGGGGCACAGCAATTCACAAACTGGAAGAGTAATCAAGGCCAACTATCGTCCAAAAATCTGTTGAGGGAAGGCAACGAGGCGGACTTGAAAGCGAGGCAGAATAGCAGGAAACAGATTTCAAGAGGTACGTTGGAATCGCCTGTAAAGCACAGGAAGAGGGGCACAACTTCGACAATGATGCACTTGGCCAAAAAGAGCGTATGCGTTTTCTCCTGAATATATTCAGGAGAAAACGCATATGCCCTTTTTGGCCAAGCAAGCAAGCGGGCAATGCAAATCTGCACTACAAAGAAGTATCACTTCCCACCGGTCAAAAGGGACATCCACAAAATGTGTAAAAACCAGAAAGGCAAGACAGGCCCTGGAGAACAGGGAGCCTTGTTATGCTGATGGGCGGGATGTAAGTTGCCAACTGCCTCACTGGAGGAGTGCATTGTGTTCCCTAAAACAAGTAAACAACAGAGCTACAGAGCCAAGGGCACTTCCAGTCTAGGGAATATACCTTGGGAAAACTGAAAATCCATAAGACAGAGCCACCCCCAAATTGAGGGCTGCACTGCTTACAAGAACCTCAACCTGGGTACACCTGAAATATCCCAGGAAATATAAAAATGGTTCCAAACATTGTGGAACTTACGTACGATGGAATATCACTCAGCCACGAAATCAATGTCATAAGACCAGTAGCAGCAAAATGAGTGGATTCAGGTACGATGATTCTAAGTGAAAGAAGTCACACAGAAAAAGAAACTTATCCTAAGATATCACTTAGGAAGATCCTGTAAACATGGCTACACATGAACTGAGTTAGGCAAGAGAACAGAGTCTCACATTTAGAAAACACTCTTATGCCTGCTTAAGGGGGAAGGAGAGGTGGGGTGATGCATCAAACCAGAGTTTGATATAAGCACAGGTACCGTTCCAAAAACCAACTATGGAATAGACAAGACCTCCACCTTCCTCAGTGAAAGGGACTCAAAACCCCATATTTCCCGCAGAGGAATAGATCTGACTAGTAAGAATCTTAAAACCTATGTATTGATATGTCTCCGTAAGGGAATCAAGTGTGTCTAGACTGGCATAAACATGGCAGCGAGAATCAGCTCAAACCCACTCTAAACAGGAATTTCAAAAACAGAACAAAGAAACAGGGAAATTCTTCACAATTCCTTCAGGGTCTCTGATGCAACCTGGAATGACCCTATCTACAATGACAGCTGGATGTGGCATAAGGCTGGACACTTGGGACTGAGAGGATTCGTGAGATTGGGTGAGCAAATGCAGACCCTTTAAAGCAATAATGCATGGCACCCATTCCTTGGGTCGCAGCTCTCCAGGTAGAAGGGAATATTACTACAGCTATTACATGTACGGGAAACCTAGAGAATGGACACACTGTGAATACGAAAGGTTTCTAAAACTCAACGAAGAGCCCCTCTCCTGGTGCTCCGGTTTGACTTTCCAACTGCTTTCCTATCAATCTCCCAACTTAGAGAGACAGCCCCTTTAAGCTCCTGATTCGCACATGTTGCCAATTTGGCAGAGGATGAAAGGGAAGAGGGAGAACCAATGAGAGAGTAGCTGTTAGGCATTTGGATGGGCACATGTCACTCTAATTTCCCGGCAGGAAGAAGAATTAACCAAAGTCTCAGCCACCCACTGGGAACCAGTATAGGTCCTGAACCAAAAGTTTGGACTTGCGTTCAGCTCACAAAAAACGAGTTGAAAAATGGAGCTCAGGGGCACAGCAATTCACAAACTGGCAGAGTAATCAAGGCCAACTATCGTCCAAAAATCTGTTGAGGGAAGGCAACGAGGCGGACTTGAAAGCGAGGCAGAATAGCAGGAAACAGATTTCAAGAGGTACGTTGGAATCGCCTGTAAAGCACAGGAAGAGGGGCACAACTTCGACAATGATGCACTTGGCCAAAAAGGGCGTATGCGTTTTCTCCTGAATATATTCAGGAGAAAACGCATACGCCCTTTTTGGCCAAGCAAGCAAGCGGGCAATGCAAATCTGCACTACAAAGAAGTATCACTTCCCACCGGTCAAAAGGGACATCCACAAAATGTGTAAAAACCAGAAAGGCAAGACAGGCCCTGGAGAACAGGGAGCCTTGTTATGCTGATGGGCGGGATGTAAGTTGCCAACTGCCTCACTGGAGGAGTGCTTTGTGTTCCCTAAAACAAGTAAACAACAGAGCTACAGAGCCAAGGGCACTTGCAGTCTAGGGAATATAACTTGGGAAAACTGAAAATCCATAAGACAGAGCCACCCCCAAATTGAGGGCTGCACTGCTTACAAGAACCTCAACCTGGGTACACCTGAAATATCCCAGGAAATATAAAAATGGTTCAAAACATTGTGGAACTTACGTACGATGGAATATCCCTCAGCCATGAAAACAATGTCATAAGACCAGTAGCAGCAAAATGAGTGGATTCAGGTACGATGATTCTAAGTGAAAGAAGTCACACAGGAAAAGAAACTTATCATAAGATATCACTTAGGAAGATCCTGTAAACATGGCTACACATGAACTGAGTTAGGAAAGAGAACAGAGTCTCACTTTTAGAAAACACTCTTATGCCTGCTTAAGGGGGAAGGAGAGGTGGGGTGATGCATCAAACCAGAGTTTGATATAAGCACAGGTACCGTTCCAAAAACCAACTATGGAATAGACAAGACCTACACCTTCCTCAGTGAAAGGGACTCAAAACCCCATATTTCCCGCAGAGGAATAGATCTGACTAGTAAGAATCTTAAAACCTATGTATTGATATGTCTCCGTAAGGGAATCAAGTGTGTCTAGACTGGCATAAACATGGCAGCGAGAATCAGCTCAAACCCACTCTAAAAAGGAATTTCAAAAACAGAACAAAGAAACAGGGAAATTCTTTACAATTCCTTCACGGTCTCTGATGCAACCTGGAATGACCCTATCTACAATGACAGCTGGATGTGGCATGAGGCTGGACACTTGGGACAGAGAGGATTGGTGAGATTGGGTGAGCAAATGCAGACCCTTTAAAGCAGTAATGCATGGCATCCATTCCATGGGTCCCAGCTCTCCAGGTTGAAGGGAATATTACTACAGCTATAACATGTACGGGAAACCTAGAGAATGGACACACTGTGAATACGAAAGGTTTCTAAAACTCAACGAAGAGCCCCTCTCCTGGTGCTCCGGTTTGACTTTCCAACTGCTTTCCTATCAATCTCCCAACATGGAGAGACAGCCCCTTTAAGCTCCTGGTTCGCACAGGTTGCCATTTTGGCAGAGGATGTAAGGGAAGAGGGAGAACCAATGAGAGAGTAGCTGTTAGGCATTTGGATGGGCACATGTCACTCTAATTTCCCGGCAGGAAGAAGAATTAACCAAAGTCTCAGCCACCCACCGGGAACCAGTATAGGTCCTGAACCAAAAGTTTGGACTTGCGTTCAGCTCACAAAAAAGGAGTTGAAATATGGAGCTCAGGGGCACAGCAATTCACAAACTGGCAGAGTAATCAAGGCCAACTATCGTCCAAAAATCTGTTGAGGGAAGGCAACGAGGCGGACTTGAAAGCGAGGCAGAATAGCAGGAAACAGATTTCAAGAGGTACGTTGGAATCGCCTGTAAAGCACAGGAAGAGGGGCACAACTTCGACAATGATGCACTTGGCCAAAAATAGTGTATGCGTTTTATCCTGAATATATTCAGGAGAAAACGCATACGCCCTTTTCGGCCAAGCAAGCAAGCGGGCAATGCAAATCTGCACTACAAAGAAGTATCACTTCCCACCGGTCAAAAGGGACATCCACAAAATGTGTAAAAACCAGAAAGGCAAGACAGGCCCTGGAGAACAGGGAGCCTTGTTATGCTGATGGGCGGGATGTAAGTTGCCAACTGCCTCACTGGAGGAGTGCATTGTGTTCCCTAAAACAAGTAAACAACAGAGCTACAGAGCCAAGGGCACTTCCAGTCTAGGGAATATACCTTGGGAAAACTGAAAATCCATAAGACAGAGCCACCCCCAAATTGAGGGCTGCACTGCTTACAAGAACCTCAACCTGGGTACACCTGAAATATCCCAGGAAATATAAAAATGGTTCCAAACATTGTGGAACTTACGTACGATGGAATATCCCTCAGCCACGAAATCAATGTCATAAGACCAGTAGCAGCAAAATGAGTGGATTCAGGTACGATGATTCTAAGTGAAAGAAGTCACACAGAAAAAGAAACTTATCCTAAGATATCACTTAGGAAGATCCTGTAAACATGGCTACACATGAACTGAGTTAGGAAAGAGAACAGAGTCTCACATTTAGAAAACACTCTTATGCCTGCTTAAGGGGCAAGGAGAGGTGGGGTGATGCATCAAACCAGAGTTTGATATAAGCACAGGTACCGTTCCAAAAACCAACTATGGAATAGACAAGACCTACACCTTCCTCAGTGAAAGGGACTCAAAACCCCATATTTCCCGCAGAGGAATAGATCTGACTAGTAAGAATCTTAAAACCTATGTATTGATATGTCTCCGTAAGGGAATCAAGTGTGTCTAGACTGGCATAAACATGGCAGCGAGAATCAGCTCAAACCCACTCTAAAAAGGAATTTCAAAAACAGAACAAAGAAACAGGGAAATTCTTCACAATTCCTTCAGGGTCTCTGATGCAACCTGGAATGACCCTATCTACTATGACAGCTGGATGTGGCATAAGGCTGGACACTTGGGACTGAGAGGATTGGTGAGATTGGGTGAGCAAATGCAGACCCTTTAAAGCAATAATGCATGGCACCCATTCCTTGGGTCACAGCTCTCCAGGTAGAAGGGAATATTACTACAGCTATAACATGTACGGGAAACCTAGATAATGGACACACTGTGAATACGAAAGGTTTCTAAAACTCAACGAAGAGCCCCTTTCCTGGTGCTCCGGTTTGACTTTCCAACTGCTTTCCTATCAATCTCCCAACTTGGAGAGACAGCCCCTTTAAGCTCCTGGTTCGCACAGGTTGCCAATTTGGCAGAGGATGAAAGGGAAGAGGGAGAACCAATGAGAGAGTAGCTGTTAGGCATTTGGATGGGCACATGTCACTCTAATTTCCCGGCAGGAAGAAGAATTAACCAAAGTCTCAGCCACCCACCGGGAACCAGTATAGGTCCTGAACCAAAAGTTTGGACTTGCGTTCAACTCACAAAAAATGAGTTGAAAAATGGAGCTCAGGGGCACAGCAATTCACAAACTGGCAGAGTAATCAAGGCCAACTATCATCCAAAAATCTGTTGAGGGAAGGCAATGAGGCGGACTTGAAAGCGAGGCAGAATAGCAGGAAACAGATTTCAAGAGGTACGTTGGAATCGCCTGTAAAGCACAGGAAGAGGGGCACAACTTCGACAATGATGCACTTGGCCAAAAAGGGCGTATGCGTTTTATCCTGAATATATTCAGGAGAAAACGCATACGCCCTTTTTGGCCAAGCAAGCAAGCGGGCAATGCAATTCTGCACTACAAAGAAGTATCACTTCCCACCGGTCAAAAGGGACATCCACTAAATGTGTAAAAACCAGAAAGGCAAGACAGGCCCTGGAGAACAGGGAGCCTTGTTATGCTGATGGGCGGGATGTAAGTTGCCAACTGCCTCATTGGAGGAGTGCATTGTGTTCCCTAAAACAAGTAAACAACAGAGCTACAGAGCCAAGGGCACTTCCAGTCTAGGGAATATACCTTGGGAAAACTGAAAATCCATAAGACAGAGCCACCCCCAAATTGAGGGCTGCACTGCTTACAGGAACCTCAACCTGGGTACACCTGAAATATCCCAGGAAATATAAAAATGGTTCCAAACATTGTGGAACTTACGTACGATGGAATATCCCTCAGCCACGAAATCAATGTCATAAGACCAGTAGCAGCAAAATGAGTGGATTCAGGTACGATGATTCTAAGTGAAAGAAGTCACACAGAAAAAGAAACTTATCCTAAGATATCACTTAGGAAGATCCTGTAAACATGGCTACACATGAACTGAGTTAGGCAAGAGAACAGAGTCTCACATTTAGAAAACACTCTTATGCCTGCTTAAGGGGGAAGGAGAGGTGGGGTGATGCATCAAACCAGAGTTTGATATAAGCACAGGTACCGTTCCAAAAACCAACTATGGAATAGACAAGACCTCCACCTTCCTCAGTGAAAGGGACTCAAAACCCCATATTTCCCGCAGAGGAATAGATCTGACTAGTAAGAATCTTAAAACCTATGTATTGATATGTCTCCGTAAGGGAATCAAGTGTGTCTAGACTGGCATAAACATGGCAGCGAGAATCAGCTCAAACCCACTCTAAACAGGAATTTCAAAAACAGAACAAAGAAACAGGGAAATTCTTCACAATTCCTTCAGGGTCTCTGATGCAACCTGGAATGACCCTATCTACAATGACAGCGGGATGTGGCATAAGGCTGGACACTTGGGACTGAGAGGATTCGTGAGATTGGGTGAGCAAATGCAGACCCTTTAAAGCAATAATGCATGGCACCCATTCCTTGGGTCGCAGCTCTCCAGGTAGAAGGGAATATTACTACAGCTATTACATGTACGGGAAACCTAGAGAATGGACACACTGTGAATACGAAAGGTTTCTAAAACTCAACGAAGAGCCCCTCTCCTGGTGCTCCGGTTTGACTTTCCAACTGCTTTCCTATCAATCTCCCAACTTAGAGAGACAGCCCCTTTAAGCTCCTGATTCGCACATGTTGCCAATTTGGCAGAGGATGAAAGGGAAGAGGGAGAACCAATGAGAGAGTAGCTGTTAGGCATTTGGATGGGCACATGTCACTCTAATTTCCCGGCAGGAAGAAGAATTAACCAAAGTCTCAGCCACCCACTGGGAACCAGTATAGGTCCTGAACCAAAAGTTTGGACTTGCGTTCAGCTCACAAAAAACGAGTTGAAAAATGGAGCTCAGGGGCACAGCAATTCACAAACTGGCAGAGTAATCAAGGCCAACTATCGTCCAAAAATCTGTTGAGGGAAGGCAACGAGGCGGACTTGAAAGCGAGGCAGAATAGCAGGAAACAGATTTCAAGAGGTACGTTGGAATCGCCTGTAAAGCACAGGAAGAGGGGCACAACTTCGACAATGATGCACTTGGCCAAAAAGGGCGTATGCGTTTTCTCCTGAATATATTCAGGAGAAAACGCATACGCCCTTTTTGGCCAAGCAAGCAAGCGGGCAATGCAAATCTGCACTACAAAGAAGTATCACTTCCCACCGGTCAAAAGGGACATCCACAAAATGTGTAAAAACCAGAAAGGCAAGACAGGCCCTGGAGAACAGGGAGCCTTGTTATGCTGATGGGCGGGATGTAAGTTGCCAACTGCCTCACTGGAGGAGTGCTTTGTGTTCCCTAAAACAAGTAAACAACAGAGCTACAGAGCCAAGGGCACTTGCAGTCTAGGGAATATAACTTGGGAAAACTGAAAATCCATAAGACAGAGCCACCCCCAAATTGAGGGCTGCACTGCTTACAAGAACCTCAACCTGGGTACACCTGAAATATCCCAGGAAATATAAAAATGGTTCAAAACATTGTGGAACTTACGTACGATGGAATATCCCTCAGCCATGAAAACAATGTCATAAGACCAGTAGCAGCAAAATGAGTGGATTCAGGTACGATGATTCTAAGTGAAAGAAGTCACACAGGAAAAGAAACTTATCATAAGATATCACTTAGGAAGATCCTGTAAACATGGCTACACATGAACTGAGTTAGGAAAGAGAACAGAGTCTCACTTTTAGAAAACACTCTTATGCCTGCTTAAGGGGGAAGGAGAGGTGGGGTGATGCATCAAACCAGAGTTTGATATAAGCACAGGTACCGTTCCAAAAACCAACTATGGAATAGACAAGACCTACACCTTCCTCAGTGAAAGGGACTCAAAACCCCATATTTCCCGCAGAGGAATAGATCTGACTAGTAAGAATCTTAAAACCTATGTATTGATATGTCTCCGTAAGGGAATCAAGTGTGTCTAGACTGGCATAAACATGGCAGCGAGAATCAGCTCAAACCCACTCTAAAAAGGAATTTCAAAAACAGAACAAAGAAACAGGGAAATTCTTTACAATTCCTTCACGGTCTCTGATGCAACCTGGAATGACCCTATCTACAATGACAGCTGGATGTGGCATGAGGCTGGACACTTGGGACAGAGAGGATTGGTGAGATTGGGTGAGCAAATGCAGACCCTTTAAAGCAGTAATGCATGGCATCCATTCCATGGGTCCCAGCTCTCCAGGTTGAAGGGAATATTACTACAGCTATAACATGTACGGGAAACCTAGAGAATGGACACACTGTGAATACGAAAGGTTTCTAAAACTCAACGAAGAGCCCCTCTCCTGGTGCTCCGGTTTGACTTTCCAACTGCTTTCCTATCAATCTCCCAACATGGAGAGACAGCCCCTTTAAGCTCCTGGTTCGCACAGGTTGCCATTTTGGCAGAGGATGTAAGGGAAGAGGGAGAACCAATGAGAGAGTAGCTGTTAGGCATTTGGATGGGCACATGTCACTCTAATTTCCCGGCAGGAAGAAGAATTAACCAAAGTCTCAGCCACCCACCGGGAACCAGTATAGGTCCTGAACCAAAAGTTTGGACTTGCGTTCAGCTCACAAAAAAGGAGTTGAAATATGGAGCTCAGGGGCACAGCAATTCACAAACTGGCAGAGTAATCAAGGCCAACTATCGTCCAAAAATCTGTTGAGGGAAGGCAACGAGGCGGACTTGAAAGCGAGGCAGAATAGCAGGAAACAGATTTCAAGAGGTACGTTGGAATCGCCTGTAAAGCACAGGAAGAGGGGCACAACTTCGACAATGATGCACTTGGCCAAAAATAGTGTATGCGTTTTATCCTGAATATATTCAGGAGAAAACGCATACGCCCTTTTCGGCCAAGCAAGCAAGCGGGCAATGCAAATCTGCACTACAAAGAAGTATCACTTCCCACCGGTCAAAAGGGACATCCACAAAATGTGTAAAAACCAGAAAGGCAAGACAGGCCCTGGAGAACAGGGAGCCTTGTTATGCTGATGGGCGGGATGTAAGTTGCCAACTGCCTCACTGGAGGAGTGCATTGTGTTCCCTAAAACAAGTAAACAACAGAGCTACAGAGCCAAGGGCACTTCCAGTCTAGGGAATATACCTTGGGAAAACTGAAAATCCATAAGACAGAGCCACCCCCAAATTGAGGGCTGCACTGCTTACAAGAACCTCAACCTGGGTACACCTGAAATATCCCAGGAAATATAAAAATGGTTCCAAACATTGTGGAACTTACGTACGATGGAATATCCCTCAGCCACGAAATCAATGTCATAAGACCAGTAGCAGCAAAATGAGTGGATTCAGGTACGATGATTCTAAGTGAAAGAAGTCACACAGAAAAAGAAACTTATCCTAAGATATCACTTAGGAAGATCCTGTAAACATGGCTACACATGAACTGAGTTAGGAAAGAGAACAGAGTCTCACATTTAGAAAACACTCTTATGCCTGCTTAAGGGGCAAGGAGAGGTGGGGTGATGCATCAAACCAGAGTTTGATATAAGCACAGGTACCGTTCCAAAAACCAACTATGGAATAGACAAGACCTACACCTTCCTCAGTGAAAGGGACTCAAAACCCCATATTTCCCGCAGAGGAATAGATCTGACTAGTAAGAATCTTAAAACCTATGTATTGATATGTCTCCGTAAGGGAATCAAGTGTGTCTAGACTGGCATAAACATGGCAGCGAGAATCAGCTCAAACCCACTCTAAAAAGGAATTTCAAAAACAGAACAAAGAAACAGGGAAATTCTTCACAATTCCTTCAGGGTCTCTGATGCAACCTGGAATGACCCTATCTACTATGACAGCTGGATGTGGCATAAGGCTGGACACTTGGGACTGAGAGGATTGGTGAGATTGGGTGAGCAAATGCAGACCCTTTAAAGCAATAATGCATGGCACCCATTCCTTGGGTCACAGCTCTCCAGGTAGAAGGGAATATTACTACAGCTATAACATGTACGGGAAACCTAGATAATGGACACACTGTGAATACGAAAGGTTTCTAAAACTCAACGAAGAGCCCCTTTCCTGGTGCTCCGGTTTGACTTTCCAACTGCTTTCCTATCAATCTCCCAACTTGGAGAGACAGCCCCTTTAAGCTCCTGGTTCGCACAGGTTGCCAATTTGGCAGAGGATGAAAGGGAAGAGGGAGAACCAATGAGAGAGTAGCTGTTAGGCATTTGGATGGGCACATGTCACTCTAATTTCCCGGCAGGAAGAAGAATTAACCAAAGTCTCAGCCACCCACCGGGAACCAGTATAGGTCCTGAACCAAAAGTTTGGACTTGCGTTCAACTCACAAAAAATGAGTTGAAAAATGGAGCTCAGGGGCACAGCAATTCACAAACTGGCAGAGTAATCAAGGCCAACTATCATCCAAAAATCTGTTGAGGGAAGGCAATGAGGCGGACTTGAAAGCGAGGCAGAATAGCAGGAAACAGATTTCAAGAGGTACGTTGGAATCGCCTGTAAAGCACAGGAAGAGGGGCACAACTTCGACAATGATGCACTTGGCCAAAAAGGGCGTATGCGTTTTATCCTGAATATATTCAGGAGAAAACGCATACGCCCTTTTTGGCCAAGCAAGCAAGCGGGCAATGCAATTCTGCACTACAAAGAAGTATCACTTCCCACCGGTCAAAAGGGACATCCACTAAATGTGTAAAAACCAGAAAGGCAAGACAGGCCCTGGAGAACAGGGAGCCTTGTTATGCTGATGGGCGGGATGTAAGTTGCCAACTGCCTCATTGGAGGAGTGCATTGTGTTCCCTAAAACAAGTAAACAACAGAGCTACAGAGCCAAGGGCACTTCCAGTCTAGGGAATATACCTTGGGAAAACTGAAAATCCATAAGACAGAGCCACCCCCAAATTGAGGGCTGCACTGCTTACAGGAACCTCAACCTGGGTACACCTGAAATATCCCAGGAAATATAAAAATGGTTCCAAACATTGTGGAACTTACGTACGATGGAATATCCCTCAGCCACGAAATCAATGTCATAAGACCAGTAGCAGCAAAATGAGTGGATTCAGGTACGATGATTCTAAGTGAAAGAAGTCACACAGAAAAAGAAACTTATCCTAAGATATCACTTAGGAAGATCCTGTAAACATGGCTACACATGAACTGAGTTAGGAAAGAGAACAGAGTCTCACATTTAGAAAACACTCTTATGCCTGCTTAAGGGGGAAGGAGAGGTGGGGTGATGCATCAAACCAGAGTTTGATATAAGCACAGGTACCGTTCCAAAAACCAACTATGGAATAGACAAGACCTACACCTTCCTCAGTGAAAGGGACTCAAAACCCCATATTTCCCGGAGAGGAATAGATCTGACTAGTAAGAATCTTAAAACCTATGTATTGATATGTCTCCGTAAGGGAATCAAGTGTGTCTGGACTGGCATAAACAGGGCAGCGAGAATCAGCTCAAACCCAATCTAAAAAGGAATTTCAAAAATAGAACCAAGAAACAGGGAAATTCTTCACAATTCCTTCAGGGTCTCTGATGCAACCTGGAATGACCCTATCTACAATGACAGCTGGATGTGGCATAAGGCTGTACACTTGGGACTGAGAGGATTCGTGAGATTGGGTGAGCAAATGCAGACCCTTTAAAGCAATAATGCATGGCACCCATTCCTTGGGTCGCAGCTCTCCAGGTAGAAGGGAATATTACTACAGCTATTACATGTACGGGAAACCTAGAGAATGGACACACTGTGAATACGAAAGGTTTCTAAAACTCAACGAAGAGCCCCTCTCCTGGTGCTCCGGTTTGACTTTCCAACTGCTTTCCTATCAATCTCCCAACTTAGAGAGACAGCCCCTTTAAGCTCCTGTTTCGCACAGGTTGCCAATTTGGCAGAGGATGAAAGGGAAGAGGGAGAACCAATGAGAGAGTAGCTGTTAGGCATTTGGATGGGCACATGTCACTCTAATTTCCCGGCAGGAAGAAGAATTAACCAAAGTCTCAGCCACCCACCGGGAACCAGTATAGGTCCTGAACCAAAAGTTTGGACTTGCGTTCAGCTCACAAAAAACGAGTTGAAAAATGGACCTCAGGGGCACAGCAATTCACAAACTGGAAGAGTAATCAAGGCCAACTATCGTCCAAAAATCTGTTGAGGGAAGGCAACGAGGCGGACTTGAAAGCGAGGCAGAATAGCAGGAAACAGATTTCAAGAGGTACGTTGGAATCGCCTGTAAAGCACAGGAAGAGGGGCACAACTTCGACAATGATGCACTTGGCCAAAAAGGGCGTATGCGTTTTCTCCTGAATATATTCAGGAGAAAACGCATACGCCCTTTTTGGCCAAGCAAGCAAGCGGGCAATGCAAATCTGCACTACAAAGAAGTATCACTTCCCACCGGTCAAAAGGGACATCCACAAAATGTGTAAAAACCAGAAAGGCAAGACAGGCCCTGGAGAACAGGGAGCCTTGTTATGCTGATGGGCGGGATGTAAGTTGCCAACTGCCTCACTGGAGGAGTGCTTTGTGTTCCCTAAAACAAGTAAACAACAGAGCTACAGAGCCAAGGGCACTTGCAGTCTAGGGAATATAACTTGGGAAAACTGAAAATCCATAAGACAGAGCCACCCCCAAATTGAGGGCTGCACTGCTTACAAGAACCTCAACCTGGGTACACCTGAAATATCCCAGGAAATATAAAAATGGTTCAAAACATTGTGGAACTTACGTACGATGGAATATCCCTCAGCCATGAAAACAATGTCATAAGACCAGTAGCAGCAAAATGAGTGGATTCAGGTACGATGATTCTAAGTGAAAGAAGTCACACAGGAAAAGAAACTTATCATAAGATATCACTTAGGAAGATCCTGTAAACATGGCTACACATGAACTGAGTTAGGAAAGAGAACAGAGTCTCACTTTTAGAAAACACTCTTATGCCTGCTTAAGGGGGAAGGAGAGGTGGGGTGATGCATCAAACCAGAGTTTGATATAAGCACTGGTACCGTTCCAAAAACCAACTATGGAATAGACAAGACCTACACCTTCCTCAGTGAAAGGGACTCAAAACCCCATATTTCCCGCAGAGGAATAGATCTGACTAGTAAGAATCTTAAAACCTATGTATTGATATGTCTCCGTAAGGGAATCAAGTGTGTCTAGACTGGCATAAACATGGCAGCGAGAATCAGCTCAAACCCACTCTAAACAGGAATTTCAAAAACAGAACAAAGAAACAGGGAAATTCTTTACAATTCCTTCAGGGTCTCTGATGCAACCTGGAATGACCCTATCTACAATGACAGCTGGATGTGGCATGAGGCTGGACACTTGGGACAGAGAGGATTGGTGAGATTGGGTGAGCAAATGCAGACCCTTTAAAGCAGTAATGCATGGCATCCATTCCATGGGTCCCAGCTCTCCAGGTTGAAGGGAATATTACTACAGCTATAACATGTACGGGAAACCTAGAGAATGGACACACTGTGAATACGAAAGGTTTCTAAAACTCAACGAAGAGCCCCTCTCCTGGTGCTCCGGTTTGACTTTCCAACTGCTTTCCTATCAATCTCCCAACATGGAGAGACAGCCCCTTTAAGCTCCTGGTTCGCACAGGTTGCCATTTTGGCAGAGGATGTAAGGGAAGAGGGAGAACCAATGAGAGAGTAGCTGTTAGGCATTTGGATGGGCACATGTCACTCTAATTTCCCGGCAGGAAGAAGAATTAACCAAAGTCTCAGCCACCCACCGGGAACCAGTATAGGTCCTGAACCAAAAGTTTGGACTTGCGTTCAGCTCACAAAAAACGAGTTGAAAAATGGAGCTCAGGGGCACAGCAATTCACAAACTGGCAGAGTAATCAAGGCCAACTATCGTCCAAAAATCTGTTGAGGGAAGGCAACGAGGCGGACTTGAAAGCGAGGCAGAATAGCAGGAAACAGATTTCAAGAGGTACGTTGGAATCGCCTGTAAAGCACAGGAAGAGGGGCACAACTTCGACAATGATGCACTTGGCCAAAAAGAGTGTATGCGTTTTCTCCTGAATATATTCAGGAGAAAACGCATACGCCCTTTTCGGCCAAGCAAGCAAGCGGGCAATGCAAATCTGCACTACAAAGAAGTATCACTTCCCACCGGTCAAAAGGGACATCCACAAAATGTGTAAAAACCAGAAAGGCAAGACAGGCCCTGGAGAACAGGGAGCCTTGTTATGCTGATGGGCGGGATGTAAGTTGCCAACTGCCTCACTGGAGGAGTGCTTTGTGTTCCCTAAAACAAGTAAACAACAGAGCTACAGAGCCAAGGGCACTTCCAGTCTAGGGAATATACCTTGGGAAAACTGAAAATCCATAAGACACAGCCACCCCCAAATTGAGGGCTGAACTGCTTACAAGAACCTCAACCTGGGTACACCGGA
The DNA here is from genome assembly GCF_964341445.2 of Mesoplodon mirus. Taxonomy (NCBI): domain Eukaryota; kingdom Metazoa; phylum Chordata; class Mammalia; order Artiodactyla; family Ziphiidae; genus Mesoplodon; species Mesoplodon mirus. Next base: position 1,804,371 of record NW_028295749.1, on the reverse strand, counting down.
AATATCCCAGGAAATATAAAAATGGTTCCAAACATTGTGGAACTTACGTACGATGGAATATCCCTCAGCCACGAAATCAATGTCATAAGACCAGTAGCAGCAAAATGAGTGGATTCAGGTACGATGATTCTAAGTGAAAGAAGTCACACAGAAAAAGAAACTTATCCTGAGATATCACTTAGGAAGATCCTGTAAATATGGCTACACATGAACTGAGTTAGGAAAGAGAACAGAGTCTCACATTTAGAAAACACTCTTATGCCTGCTTAAGGGGGAAGGAGAGGTGGGGTGATGCATCAAACCAGAGTTTGATATAAGCACAGGTACCGTTCCAAAAACCAACTATGGAATAGACAAGACCTCCACCTTCCTCAGTGAAAGGGACTCAAAACCCCATATTTCCCGCAGAGGAATAGATCTGACTAGTAAGAATCTTAAAACCTATGTATTGATATGTCTCCGTAAGGGAATCAAGTGTGTCTAGACTGGCATAAACATGGCAGCGAGAATCAGCTCAAACCCACTCTAAACAGGAATTTCAAAAACAGAACAAAGAAACAGGGTAATTCTTCACAATTCCTTCAGGGTCGCTGATGCAACATGGAATGACCCTATCTGCAATGACAGCTGGATGTGGCATAAGGTTGGACACTTGGGACTGAGAGGATTGGTGAGATTGGGTGAGCAAATGCAGACCCTTTAAAGCAATAATGCATGGCACCCATTCCATGGGTCCCAGCTCTCCAGGTTGAAGGGAATATTACTACAGCTATAACGTGTACGGGAAACCTAGAGAATGGACACACTGTGAATACGAAAGGTTTCTAAAACTCAACGAAGAGCCCCTCTCCTGGTGCTCCGGTTTGACTTTCCAACTGCTTTCCTATCAATCTCCCAACTTGGAGAGACAGCCCCTTTAAGCTCCTGTTTCGCACAGGTTGCCAATTTGGCAGAGGATGAAAGGGAAGAGGGAGAACCAATGAGAGAGTAGCTGTTAGGCATTTGGATGGGCACATGTCACTCTAATTTCCCGGCAGGAAGAAGAATTAACCAAAGTCTCAGCCACACACCGGGAACCAGTATAGGTCCTGAACCAAAAGTTTGGACTTGCGTTCAGCTCACAAAAAACGAGTTGAAAAATGGAGCTCAGGGGCACAGCAATTCACAAACTGGCAGAGTAATCAAGGCCAACTATCGTCCAAAAATCTGTTGAGGGAAGGCAACGAGGCGGACTTGAAAGCGAGGCAGAATAGCAGGAAACAGATTTCAAGAGGTACGTTGGAATCGCCTGTAAAGCACAGGAAGAGGGGCACAACTTCGACAATGATGCACTTGGCCAAAAAGGGCGTATGCGTTTTCTCCTGAATATATTCAGGAGAAAACGCATACGCCCTTTTTGGCCAAGCAAGCAAGCGGGCAATGCAAATCTGCACTACAAAGAAGTATCACTTCCCACCGGTCAAAAGGGACATCCACAAAATGTGTAAAAACCAGAAAGGCAAGACAGGCCCTGGAGAACAGGGAGCCTTGTTATGCTGATGGGCGGGATGTAAGTTGCCAACTGCCTCACTGGAGGAGTGCTTTGTGTTCCCTAAAACAAGTAAACAACAGAGCTACAGAGCCAAGGGCACTTGCAGTCTAGGGAATATAACTTGGGAAAACTGAAAATCCATAAGACAGAGCCACCCCCAAATTGAGGGCTGCACTGCTTACAAGAACCTCAACCTGGGTACACCTGAAATATCCCAGGAAATATAAAAATGGTTCAAAACATTGTGGAACTTACGTACGATGGAATATCCCTCAGCCATGAAAACAATGTCATAAGACCAGTAGCAGCAAAATGAGTGGATTCAGGTACGATGATTCTAAGTGAAAGAAGTCACACAGGAAAAGAAACTTATCATAAGATATCACTTAGGAAGATCCTGTAAACATGGCTACACATGAACTGAGTTAGGAAAGAGAACAGAGTCTCACTTTTAGAAAACACTCTTATGCCTGCTTAAGGGGGAAGGAGAGGTGGGGTGATGCATCAAACCAGAGTTTGATATAAGCACAGGTACCGTTCCAAAAACCAACTATGGAATAGACAAGACCTACACCTTCCTCAGTGAAAGGGACTCAAAACCCCATATTTCCCGCAGAGGAATAGATCTGACTAGTAAGAATCTTAAAACCTATGTATTGATATGTCTCCGTAAGGGAATCAAGTGTGTCTAGACTGGCATAAACATGGCAGCGAGAATCAGCTCAAACCCACTCTAAACAGGAATTTCAAAAACAGAACAAAGAAACAGGGAAATTCTTTACAATTCCTTCAGGGTCTCTGATGCAACCTGGAATGACCCTATCTACAATGACAGCTGGATGTGGCATGAGGCTGGACACTTGGGACAGAGAGGATTGGTGAGATTGGGTGAGCAAATGCAGACCCTTTAAAGCAGTAATGCATGGCATCCATTCCATGGGTCCCAGCTCTCCAGGTTGAAGGGAATATTACTACAGCTATAACATGTACGGGAAACCTAGAGAATGGACACACTGTGAATACGAAAGGTTTCTAAAACTCAACGAAGAGCCCCTCTCCTGGTGCTCCGGTTTGACTTTCCAACTGCTTTCCTATCAATCTCCCAACATGGAGAGACAGCCCCTTTAAGCTCCTGGTTCGCACAGGTTGCCATTTTGGCAGAGGATGTAAGGGAAGAGGGAGAACCAATGAGAGAGTAGCTGTTAGGCATTTGGATGGGCACATGTCACTCTAATTTCCCGGCAGGAAGAAGAATTAACCAAAGTCTCAGCCACCCACCGGGAACCAGTATAGGTCCTGAACCAAAAGTTTGGACTTGCGTTCAGCTCACAAAAAACGAGTTGAAAAATGGAGCTCAGGGGCACAGCAATTCACAAACTGGCAGAGTAATCAAGGCCAACTATCGTCCAAAAATCTGTTGAGGGAAGGCAACGAGGCGGACTTGAAAGCGAGGCAGAATAGCAGGAAACAGATTTCAAGAGGTACGTTGGAATCGCCTGTAAAGCACAGGAAGAGGGGCACAACTTCGACAATGATGCACTTGGCCAAAAAGAGTGTATGCGTTTTCTCCTGAATATATTCAGGAGAAAACGCATACGCCCTTTTCGGCCAAGCAAGCAAGCGGGCAATGCAAATCTGCACTACAAAGAAGTATCACTTCCCACCGGTCAAAAGGGACATCCACAAAATGTGTAAAAACCAGAAAGGCAAGACAGGCCCTGGAGAACAGGGAGCCTTGTTATGCTGATGGGCGGGATGTAAGTTGCCAACTGCCTCACTGGAGGAGTGCATTGTGTTCCCTAAAACAAGTAAACAACAGAGCTACAGAGCCAAGGGCACTTCCAGTCTAGGGAATATACCTTGGGAAACCTGAAAATCCATAAGACACAGCCACCCCCAAATTGAGGGCTGAACTGCTTACAAGAACCTCAACCTGGGTACACCGGAAATATCCCAGGAAATATAAAAATGGTTCCAAACATTGTGGAACTTACGTACGATGGAATATCCCTCAGCCACGAAATCAATGTCATAAGACCAGTAGCAGCAAAATGAGTGGATTCAGGTACGATGATTCTAAGTGAAAGAAGTCACACAGAAAAAGAAACTTATCCTAAGATATCACTTAGGAAGATCCTGTAAACATGGCTACACATGAACTGAGTTAGGAAAGAGAACAGAGTCTCACATTTAGAAAACACTCTTATGCCTGCTTAAGGGGGAAGGAGAGGTGGGGTGATGCATCAAACCAGAGTTTGATATAAGCACAGGTACCGTTCCAAAAACCAACTATGGAATAGACAAGACCTCCACCTTCCTCAGTGAAAGGGACTCAAAACCCCATATTTCCCGCAGAGGAATAGATCTGACTAGTAAGAATCTTAAAACCTATGTATTGATATGTCTCCGTAAGGGAATCAAGTGTGTCTAGACTGGCATAAACATGGCAGCGAGAATCAGCTCAAACCCAATCTAAAAAGGAATTTCAAAAATAGAACCAAGAAACAGGGAAATTCTTCACAATTCCTTCAGGGTCTCTGATGCAACCTGGAATGACCCTATCTACAATGACAGCTGGATGTGGCATAAGGCTGTACACTTGGGACTGAGAGGATTCGTGGGATTGGGTGAGCAAATGCAGACCCTTTAAAGCAATAATGCATGGCACCCATTCCTTGGGTCGCAGCTCTCCAGGTAGAAGGGAATATTACTACAGCTATTACATGTACGGGAAACCTAGAGAATGGACACACTGTGAATACGAAAGGTTTCTAAAACTCAACGAAGAGCCCCTCTCCTGGTGCTCCGGTTTGACTTTCCAACTGCTTTCCTATCAATCTCCCAACTTAGAGAGACAGCCCCTTTAAGCTCCTGTTTCGCACAGGTTGCCAATTTGGCAGAGGATGAAAGGGAAGAGGGAGAACCAATGAGAGAGTAGCTGTTAGGCATTTGGATGGGCACATGTCACTCTAATTTCCCGGCAGGAAGAAGAATTAACCAAAGTCTCAGCCACCCACCGGGAAGCAGTATAGGTCCTGAACCAAAAGATTGGACTTGCGTTCAGCTCACAAAAAACGAGTTGAAAAATGGAGCTCAGGGGCACAGCAATTCACAAACTGGCAGAGTAATCAAGGCCAACTATCGTCCAAAAATCTGTTGAGGGAAGGCAACGAGGCGGACTTGAAAGCGAGGCAGAATAGCAGGAAACAGATTTCAAGAGGTACGTTGGAATCGCCTGTAAAGCACAGGAAGAGGGGCACAACTTCGACAATGATGCACTTGGCCAAAAAGGGCGTATGCGTTTTCTCCTGAATATATTCAGGAGAAAACGCATACGCCCTTTTTGGCCAAGCAAGCAAGCGGGCAATGCAAATCTGAACTACAAAGAAGTATCACTTCCCACCGGTCAAAAGAGACATCCACAAAATGTGTAAAAACCAGAAAGGCAAGACAGGCCCTGGAGAACAGGGAGCCTTTTTATGCTGATGGGCGGGATGTAAGTTGCCAACTGCCTCACTGGAGGAGTGCATTGTGTTCCCTAAAACAAGTAAACAACAGATCTAGAGAGCCGAGGGCACTTCCAGTTAAGGAAATATACCTTGGGAAATCTGAAAATCCATAAGACAGAGCCACCCCCAAATTGAGGGTTGCACTGCTTACAGGAACCTCAACCTGGGTTCATCTGAAATATCTCAGGAAATATAAAAATGGTTCAAAACATTGTGGAAATTACGTACGATGAAATATCCCTCAGCCACGGAATCAATGTCATAAGACCAGTAGCAGAAAAACGAGTGGATTCAGGTACGATGATTCTAAGTGAAAGAAGTCACACAGAAAAAGAAACTTATCCTAATATATCACTTAGGAAGATCCTATAAACATGGCTACACTTGAACTGAGTTAGGAAAGAGAACAGAGTCTCACTTTTAGAAAACACTCTTATGCCTGCTTAAGGGGGAAGGAGAGGTGGGGTGATGCATCAAACCAGAGTTTGATATAAGCACAGGTACCGTTCCAAAAACCAACTATGGAATAGACAAGACCTACACCTTCCTCAGTGAAAGGGACTCAAAACCCTATATTTCCCGCAGAGGAATAGATCTGACTAGTAAGAATCTTAAAACCTATGTATTGGTATGTCTCCGTAAGGGAATCAAGTGTGTCTAGACTGGCATAAACATGGCAGCGAGAATCAGCTCAAACCCACTCTAAAAATGAATTTCAAAAACAGAACATAGAAACAGGGAAATTCTTCACAATACCTTCAGGGTCTCTGATGCAACCTGGAATGACCCTATCTACAATGACAGCTGGATGTGGCATGAGGCTGGACACTTAGGACTGAGAGGATTCGTGAGATTGGGTGAGCAAATGCAGATTCTTTAAAGCAGTAATGCATGGCACCCATTCCATGGGTCCCAACTCTCCAGGTTGAAGGGAATATTACTACAGCTATAACATGTACGGGAAACCTAGAGAATGGACACACTGTGAATACGAAAGGTTTCTAAAACTCAACGAAGAGCCCCTCTCCTGGTGCTCCGGTTTGACTTTCCAACTGCTTTCCTATCAATCTCCCAACTTAGAGAGACAGCCCCTTTAAGCTCCTGTTTCGCACAGGTTGCCAATTTTTCAGAGGATGAAAGGGAAGAGGGAGAACCAATGAGAGAGTAGCTGTTAGGCCTTTGGATGGGCACATGTCACTCTAATTTCCCGGCAGGAAGAAGAATTAACCAAAGTCTCAGCCACCCACCGGGAACCAGTATAGGTCCTGAACCAAAAGTTTGGACTTGCGTTCAGCTCACAAAAAACGAGTTGAAAAATGGAGCTCAGGGGCACAGCAATTCACAAACTGGAAGAGTAATCAAGGCCAACTATCGTCCAAAAATCTGTTGAGGGAAGGCAACGAGGCGGAGTTGAAAGCGAGGCAGAATAGCAGGAAACAGATTTCAAGAGGTACGTTGGAATCGCCTGTAAAGCACAGGAAGAGGGGCACAACTTCGACAATGATGCACTTGGCCAAAAAGGGCGTATGCGTTTTCTCCTGAATATATTCAGGAGAAAACGCATACGCCCTTTTTGGCCAAGCAAGCAAGCGGGCAATGCAAATCTGAACTACAAAGAAGTATCACTTCCCACCGGTCAAAAGAGACATCCACAAAATGTGTAAAAACCAGAAAGGCAAGACAGGCCCTGGAGAACAGGGAGCCTTTTTATGCTGATGGGCGGGATGTAAGTTGCCAACTGCCTCACTGGAGGAGTGCATTGTGTTCCCTAAAACAAGTAAACAACCGAGCTACAGAGCCAAGGGCACTTCCAGTCTAGGGAATATACCTTGGGAAAACTGAAAATCCATAAGACAGAGCCACCCCCAAATTGAGGGCTGCACTGCTTACAAGAACCTCAACCTGGGTACACCTGAAATATCCCAGGAAATATAAAAATGGTTCCAAACATTGTGGAACTTACGTACGATGGAATATCCCTCAGCCACGAAATCAATGTCATAAGACCAGTAGCAGCAAAATGAGTGGATTCAGGTACGATGATTCTAAGTGAAAGAAGTCACACAGGAAAAGAAACTTATCCTAAGATATCACTTAGGAAGATCCTGTAAACATGGCTACACATGAACTGAGTTAGGCAAGAGAACAGAGTCTCACATTTAGAAAACACTCTTATGCCTGCTTAAGGGGGAAGGAGAGGTGGGGTGATGCATCAAACCAGAGTTTGATATAAGCACAGGTACCGTTCCAAAAACCAACTATGGAATAGACAAGACCTACACCTTCCTCAGTGAAAGGGACTCAAAACCCCATATTTCCCGCAGAGGAATAGATCTGACTAGTAAGAATCTTAAAACCTATGTATTGATATGTCTCCGTAAGGGAATCAAGTGTGTCTAGACTGGCATAAACATGGCAGCGAGAATCAGCTCAAACCCACTCTAAACAGGAATTTCAAAAACAGAACAAAGAAACAGGGTAATTCTTCACAATTCCTTCAGGGTCGCTGATGCAACCTGGAATGACCCTATCTACAATGACAGCTGGATGTGGCATAAGGCTGGACACTTGGGACTGAGAGGATTGGTGAGATTGGGTGAGCAAATGCAGACCCTTTAAAGCAATAATGCATGGCACCCATTCCATGGGTCCCAGCTCTCCAGGTTGAAGGGAATATTACTACAGCTATAACGTGTATGGGAAACCTAGAGAATGGACACACTGTGAATACGAAAGGTTTCTAAAACTCAACGAAGAGCCCCTCTCCTGGTGCTCCGGTTTGACTTTCCAACTGCTTTCCTATCAATCTCCCAACTTGGAGAGACAGCCCCTTTAAGCTCCTGTTTCGCACAGGTTGCCAATTTGGCAGAGGATGAAAGGGAAGAGGGAGAACCAATGAGAGAGTAGCTGTTAGGCATTTGGATGGGCACATGTCACTCTAATTTCCCGGCAGGAAGAAGAATTAACCAAAGTCTCAGCCACCCACCGGGAACTAGTATAGGTCCTGAACCAAAAGTTTGGACTTGCGTTCAGCTCACAAAAAACGAGTTGAAAAATGGAGCTCAGGGGCACAGCAATTCACAAACTGGCAGAGTAATCAAGGCCAACTATCGTCCAAAAATCTGTTGAGGGAAGGCAACGAGGCGGACTTGAAAGCGAGGCAGAATAGCAGGAAACAGATTTCAAGAGGTACGTTGGAATCGCCTGTAAAGCACAGGAAGAGGGGCACAAATTCGACAATGATGCACTTGGCCAAAAAGGGCGTATGCGTTTTCTCCTGAATATATTCAGGAGAAAACGCATACGCCCTTTTTGGCCAAGCAAGCAAGCGGGCAATGCAAATCTGCACTACAAAGAAGTATCACTTCCCACCGGTCAAAAGGGACATCCACAAAATGTGTAAAAACCAGAAAGGCAAGACAGGCCCTGGAGAACAGGGAGCCTTGTTATGCTGATGGGCGGGATGTAAGTTGCCAACTGCCTCACTGGAGGAGTGCATTGTGTTCCCTAAAACAAGTAAACAACAGAGCTACAGAGCCAAGGGCACTTCCAGTCTAGGGAATATACCTTGGCAAAACTGAAAATCCAGAAGACAGAGCCACCCCCAAATTGAGGGCTGCACTGCTTACAAGAACCTCAACCTGGGTACACCTGAAATATCCCAGGAAATATAAAAATGGTTCCAAACATTGTGGAACTTACGTACGATGGAATATCCCTCAGCCACGAAATCAATGTCATAAGACCAGTAGCAGCAAAATGAGTGGATTCAGGTACGATGATTCTAAGTGAAAGAATTCACACAGGAAAAGAAACTTATCCTAAGATATCACTTAGGAAGATCCTGTAAACATGGCTACACATGAACTGAGTTAGGCAAGAGAACAGAGTCTCACATTTAGAAAACACTCTTATGCCTGCTTAAGGGAGAAGGAGAGGTGGGGTGATGCATCAAACCAGAGTTTGATATAAGCACAGGTACCGTTCCAAAAACCAACTATGGAATAGACAAGACCTACACCTTCCTCAGTGAAAGGGACTCCAAACCCCATATTTCCCGCAGAGGAATAGATCAGACTAGTAAGAATCTTAAAACCTATGTATTGATATGTCTCCGTAAGGGAATCAAGTGTGTCTAGACTGGCATAAACATGGCAGCGAGAATCAGCTCAAACCCACTCTAGAAAGGAATTTCAAATACAGAACAAAGAAACAGGGAAATTCTTTACAATTCCTTCAGGGTCTCTGATGCAACCTGGAATGACCCTATCTACAATGACAGCTGGATGTGGCATAAGGCTGGACACTTGGGACTGAGAGGATTGGTGAGATTGGGTGAGCAAATGCAGACCCTTTAAAGCAATAATGCATGGCACCCATTCCATGGGTCCCAGCTCTCCAGGTTGAAGGGAATATTACTACAGCTATTACATGTACGGGAAACCTAGAGAATGGACACACTGTGAATACGAAAGGTTTCTAAAACTCAACGAAGAGCCCCTCTCCTGGTGCTCCGGTTTGACTTTCCAACTGCTTTCCTATCAATCTCCCAACTTGGAGAGACAGCCCCTTTAAGCTCCTGTTTCGCACAGGTTGCCAATTTGGCAGAGGATGAAAGGGAAGAGGGAGAACCAATGAGAGAGTAGCTGTTAGGCATTTGGATGGGCACATGTCACTCTAATTTCCCGGCAGGAAGAAGAATTAACCAAAGTCTCAGCCACCCACCGGGAACTAGTATAGGTCCTGAACCAAAAGTTTGGACTTGCGTTCAGCTCACAAAAAACGAGTTGAAAAATGGAGCTCAGGGGCACAGCAATTCACAAACTGGCAGAGTAATCAAGGCCAACTATCGTCCAAAAATCTGTTGAGGGAAGGCAACGAGGCGGACTTGAAAGCGAGGCAGAATAGCAGGAAACAGATTTCAAGAGGTACGTTGGAATCGCCTGTAAAGCACAGGAAGAGGGGCACAACTTCGACAATGATGCACTTGGCCAAAAAGGGCGTATGCGTTTTCTCCTGAATATATTCAGGAGAAAACGCATACGCCCTTTTTGGCCAAGCAAGCAAGCGGGCAATGCAAATCTGCACTACAAAGAAGTATCACTTCCCACCGGTCAAAAGGGACATCCACAAAATGTGTAAAAACCAGAAAGGCAAGACAGGCCCTGGAGAACAGGGAGCCTTGTTATGCTGATGGGCGGGATGTAAGTTGCCAACTGCCTCACTGGAGGAGTGCATTGTGTTCCCTAAAACAAGTAAACAACCGAGCTACAGAGCCAAGGGCACTTCCAGTCTAGGGAATATACCTTGGGAAAACTGAAAATCCATAAGGCAGAGCCACCCCCAAATTGAGGGCTGCACTGCTTACAAGAACCTCAACCTGGGTACACCTGAAATATCCCAGGAAATATAAAAATGGTTCCAAACATTGTGGAACTTACGTACGATGGAATATCCCTCAGCCACGAAATCAATGTCATAAGACCAGTAGCAGCAAAATTAGTGGATTCAGGTACGATGATTCTAAGTGAAAGAAGTCACACAGGAAAAGAAACTTATCCTAAGATATCACTTAGGAAGATCCTGTAAACATGGCTACACATGAACTGAGTTAGGCAAGAGAACAGAGTCTCACATTTAGAAAACACTCTTATGCCTGCTTAAGGGGGAAGGAGAGGTGGGGTGATGCATCAAACCAGAGTTTGATATAAGCACAGGTACCGTTCCAAAAACCAACTATGGAATAGACAAGACCTACACCTTCCTCAGTGAAAGGGACTCAAAACCCCATATTTCCCGCAGAGGAATAGATCTGACTAGTAAGAATCTTAAAACCTATGTATTGATATGTCTCCGTAAGGGAATCAAGTGTGTCTAGACTGGCATAAACATGGCAGCGAGAATCAGCTCAAACCCACTCTAAACAGGAATTTCAAAAACAGAACAAAGAAACAGGGTAATTCTTCACAATTCCTTCAGGGTCGCTGATGCAACATGGAATGACCCTATCTACAATGACAGCTGGATGTGGCATAAGGCTGGACACTTGGGACTGAGAGGATTGGTGAGATTGGGTGAGCAAATGCAGACCCTTTAAAGCAATAATGCATGGCACCCATTCCATGGGTCCCAGCTCTCCAGGTTGAAGGGAATATTACTACAGCTATAACGTGTACGGGAAACCTAGAGAATGGACACACTGTGAATACGAAAGGTTTCTAAAACTCAACGAAGAGCCCCTCTCCTGGTGCTCCGGTTTGACTTTCCAACTGCTTTCCTATCAATCTCCCAACTTGGAGAGACAGCCCCTTTAAGCTCCTGGTTCGCACAGGTTGCCAATTTGGCAGAGGATGAAAGGGAAGAGGGAGAACCAATGAGAGAGTAGCTGTTAGGCATTTGGATGGGCACATGTCACTCTAATTTCCCGGCAGGAAGAAGAATTAACCAAAGTCTCAGCCACCCACCGGGAACCAGTATAGGTCCTGAACCAAAAGTTTGGACTTGCGTTCAGCTCACAAAAAACGAGTTGAAAAATGGAGCTCAGGGGCACAGCAATTCACAAACTGGCAGAGTAATCAAGGCCAACTATCGTCCAAAAATCTGTTGAGGGAAGGCAACGAGGCGGACTTGAAAGCGAGGCAGAATAGCAGGAAACAGATTTCAAGAGGTACGTTGGAATCGCCTGTAAAGCACAGGAAGAGGGGCACAACTTCGACAATGATGCACTTGGCCAAAAAGGGCGTATGCGTTTTCTCCTGAATATATTCAGGAGAAAACGCATACGCCCTTTTTGGCCAAGCAAGCAAGCGGGCAATGCAAATCTGCACTACAAAGAAGTATCACTTCCCACCGGTCAAAAGGGACATCCACAAAATGTGTAAAAACCAGAAAGGCAAGACAGGCCCTGGAGAACAGGGAGCCTTGTTATGCTGATGGGCGGGATGTAAGTTGCCAACTGCCTCACTGGAGGAGTGCATTGTGTTCCCTAAAACAAGTAAACAACAGAGCTACAGAGCCAAGGGCACTTCCAGTCTAGGGAATATACCTTGGGAAAACTGAAAATCCATAACACAGAGCCACCCCCAAATTGAGGGCTGCACTGCTTACAAGAACCTCAACCTGGGTACACCTGAAATATCCCAGGAAATATAAAAATGGTTCAAAACATTGGGGAACTTACGTACGATGGAATATCCCTCAGCCACGAAATCAATGTCATAAGACCAGTAGCAGCAAAATGAGTGGATTCAGGTACGATGATTCTAAGTGAAAGAAGTCACACAGGAAAAGAAACTTATCCTAAGATATCACTTAGGAAGATCCTGTAAACATGGCTACACATGAACTGAGTTAGGCAAGAGAACAGAGTCTCACATTTAGAAAACACTCTTATGCCTGCTTAAGGGGGAAGGAGAGGTGGGGTGATGCATCAAACCAGAGTTTGATATAAGCACAGGTACCGTTCCAAAAACCAACTATGGAATAGACAAGACCTACACCTTCCTCAGTGAAAGGGACTCAAAACCCCATATTTCCCGCAGAGGAATAGATCTGACTAGTAAGAATCTTAAAACCTATGTATTGATATGTCTCCGTAAGGGAATCAAGTGTGTCTAGACTGGCATAAACATGGCAGCGAGAATCAGCTCAAACCCACTCTAAACAGGAATTTCAAAAACAGAACAAAGAAACAGGGTAATTCTTCACAATTCCTTCAGGGTCTCTGATGCAACCTGGAATGACCCTATCTACAATAACAGCTGGATGTGGCATAAGGCTGGACACTTGGGACTGAGAGGATTGGTGAGATTGGGTGAGCAAATGCAGACCCTTTAAAGCAATAATGCATGGCACCCATTCCATGGGTCCCAGCTCTCCAGGTTGAAGGGAATATTACTACAGCTATAACGTGTACGGGAAACCTAGAGAATGGACACACTGTGAATACGAAAGGTTTCTAAAACTCAACGAAGAGCCCCTCTCCTGGTGCTCCGGTTTGACTTTCCAACTGCTTTCCTATCAATCTCCCAACTTGGAGAGACAGCCCCTTTAAGCTCCTGTTTCGCACAGGTTGCCAATTTGGCAGAGGATGAAAGGGAAGAGGGAGAACCAATGAGAGAGTAGCTGTTAGGCATTTGGATGGGCACATGTCACTCTAATTTCCCGGCAGGAAGAAGAATTAACCAAAGTCTCAGCCACCCACCGGGAACTAGTATAGGTCCTGAACCAAAAGTTTGGACTTGCGTTCAGCTCACAAAAAACGAGTTGAAAAATGGAGCTCAGGGGCACAGCAATTCACAAACTGGCAGAGTAATCAAGGCCAACTATCGTCCAAAAATCTGTTGAGGGAAGGCAACGAGGCGGACTTGAAAGCGAGGCAGAATAGCAGGAAACAGATTTCAAGAGGTACGTTGGAATCGCCTGTAAAGCACAGGAAGAGGGGCACAAATTCGACAATGATGCACTTGGCCAAAAAGGGCGTATGCGTTTTCTCCTGAATATATTCAGGAGAAAACGCATACGCCCTTTTTGGCCAAGCAAGCAAGCGGGCAATGCAAATCTGCACTACAAAGAAGTATCACTTCCCACCGGTCAAAAGGGACATCCACAAAATGTGTAAAAACCAGAAAGGCAAGACAGGCCCTGGAGAACAGGGAGCCTTGTTATGCTGATGGGCGGGATGTAAGTTGCCAACTGCCTCACTGGAGGAGTGCATTGTGTTCCCTAAAACAAGTAAACAACCGAGCTACAGAGCCAAGGGCACTTCCAGTCTAGGGAATATACCTTGGGAAAACTGAAAATCCATAAGACAGAGCCACCCCCAAATTGAGGGCTGCACTGCTTACAAGAACCTCAACCTGGGTACACCTGAAATATCCCAGGAAATATAAAAATGGTTCCAAACATTGTGGAACTTACGTACGATGGAATATCCCTCAGCCACGAAATCAATGTCATAAGACCAGTAGCAGCAAAATGAGTGGATTCAGGTACGATGATTCTAAGTGAAAGAAGTCACACAGGAAAAGAAACTTATCCTAAGATATCACTTAGGAAGATCCTGTAAACATGGCTACACATGAACTGAGTTAGGCAAGAGAACAGAGTCTCACATTTAGAAAACACTCTTATGCCTGCTTAAGGGAGAAGGAGAGGTGGGGTGATGCATCAAACCAGAGTTTGATATAAGCACAGGTACCGTTCCAAAAACCAACTATGGAATAGACAAGACCTACACCTTCCTCAGTGAAAGGGACTCCAAACCCCATATTTCCCGCAGAGGAATAGATCAGACTAGTAAGAATCTTAAAACCTATGTATTGATATGTCTCCGTAAGGGAATCAAGTGTGTCTAGACTGGCATAAACATGGCAGCGAGAATCAGCTCAAACCCACTCTAGAAAGGAATTTCAAATACAGAACAAAGAAACAGGGAAATTCTTTACAATTCCTTCAGGGTCTCTGATGCAACCTGGAATGACCCTATCTACAATGACAGCTGGATGTGGCATAAGGCTGGACACTTGGGACTGAGAGGATTGGTGAGATTGGGTGAGCAAATGCAGACCCTTTAAAGCAATAATGCATGGCACCCATTCCATGGGTCCCAGCTCTCCAGGTTGAAGGGAATATTACTACAGCTATTACATGTACGGGAAACCTAGAGAATGGACACACTGTGAATACGAAAGGTTTCTAAAACTCAACGAAGAGCCCCTCTCCTGGTGCTCCGGTTTGACTTTCCAACTGCTTTCCTATCAATCTCCCAACTTGGAGAGACAGCCCCTTTAAGCTCCTGTTTCGCACAGGTTGCCAATTTGGCAGAGGATGAAAGGGAAGAGGGAGAACCAATGAGAGAGTAGCTGTTAGGCATTTGGATGGGCACATGTCACTCTAATTTCCCGGCAGGAAGAAGAATTAACCAAAGTCTCAGCCACCCACCGGGAACTAGTATAGGTCCTGAACCAAAAGTTTGGACTTGCGTTCAGCTCACAAAAAACGAGTTGAAAAATGGAGCTCAGGGGCACAGCAATTCACAAACTGGCAGAGTAATCAAGGCCAACTATCGTCCAAAAATCTGTTGAGGGAAGGCAACGAGGCGGACTTGAAAGCGAGGCAGAATAGCAGGAAACAGATTTCAAGAGGTACGTTGGAATCGCCTGTAAAGCACAGGAAGAGGGGCACAACTTCGACAATGATGCACTTGGCCAAAAAGGGCGTATGCGTTTTCTCCTGAATATATTCAGGAGAAAACGCATACGCCCTTTTTGGCCAAGCAAGCAAGCGGGCAATGCAAATCTGCACTACAAAGAAGTATCACTTCCCACCGGTCAAAAGGGACATCCACAAAATGTGTAAAAACCAGAAAGGCAAGACAGGCCCTGGAGAACAGGGAGCCTTGTTATGCTGATGGGCGGGATGTAAGTTGCCAACTGCCTCACTGGAGGAGTGCATTGTGTTCCCTAAAACAAGTAAACAACCGAGCTACAGAGCCAAGGGCACTTCCAGTCTAGGGAATATACCTTGGGAAAACTGAAAATCCATAAGGCAGAGCCACCCCCAAATTGAGGGCTGCACTGCTTACAAGAACCTCAACCTGGGTACACCTGAAATATCCCAGGAAATATAAAAATGGTTCCAAACATTGTGGAACTTACGTACGATGGAATATCCCTCAGCCACGAAATCAATGTCATAAGACCAGTAGCAGCAAAATTAGTGGATTCAGGTACGATGATTCTAAGTGAAAGAAGTCACACAGGAAAAGAAACTTATCCTAAGATATCACTTAGGAAGATCCTGTAAACATGGCTACACATGAACTGAGTTAGGCAAGAGAACAGAGTCTCACATTTAGAAAACACTCTTATGCCTGCTTAAGGGGGAAGGAGAGGTGGGGTGATGCATCAAACCAGAGTTTGATATAAGCACAGGTACCGTTCCAAAAACCAACTATGGAATAGACAAGACCTACACCTTCCTCAGTGAAAGGGACTCAAAACCCCATATTTCCCGCAGAGGAATAGATCTGACTAGTAAGAATCTTAAAACCTATGTATTGATATGTCTCCGTAAGGGAATCAAGTGTGTCTAGACTGGCATAAACATGGCAGCGAGAATCAGCTCAAACCCACTCTAAACAGGAATTTCAAAAACAGAACAAAGAAACAGGGTAATTCTTCACAATTCCTTCAGGGTCGCTGATGCAACATGGAATGACCCTATCTACAATGACAGCTGGATGTGGCATAAGGCTGGACACTTGGGACTGAGAGGATTGGTGAGATTGGGTGAGCAAATGCAGACCCTTTAAAGCAATAATGCATGGCACCCATTCCATGGGTCCCAGCTCTCCAGGTTGAAGGGAATATTACTACAGCTATAACGTGTACGGGAAACCTAGAGAATGGACACACTGTGAATACGAAAGGTTTCTAAAACTCAACGAAGAGCCCCTCTCCTGGTGCTCCGGTTTGACTTTCCAACTGCTTTCCTATCAATCTCCCAACTTGGAGAGACAGCCCCTTTAAGCTCCTGGTTCGCACAGGTTGCCAATTTGGCAGAGGATGAAAGGGAAGAGGGAGAACCAATGAGAGAGTAGCTGTTAGGCATTTGGATGGGCACATGTCACTCTAATTTCCCGGCAGGAAGAAGAATTAACCAAAGTCTCAGCCACCCACCGGGAACCAGTATAGGTCCTGAACCAAAAGTTTGGACTTGCGTTCAGCTCACAAAAAACGAGTTGAAAAATGGAGCTCAGGGGCACAGCAATTCACAAACTGGCAGAGTAATCAAGGCCAACTATCGTCCAAAAATCTGTTGAGGGAAGGCAACGAGGCGGACTTGAAAGCGAGGCAGAATAGCAGGAAACAGATTTCAAGAGGTACGTTGGAATCGCCTGTAAAGCACAGGAAGAGGGGCACAACTTCGACAATGATGCACTTGGCCAAAAAGGGCGTATGCGTTTTCTCCTGAATATATTCAGGAGAAAACGCATACGCCCTTTTTGGCCAAGCAAGCAAGCGGGCAATGCAAATCTGCACTACAAAGAAGTATCACTTCCCACCGGTCAAAAGGGACATCCACAAAATGTGTAAAAACCAGAAAGGCAAGACAGGCCCTGGAGAACAGGGAGCCTTGTTATGCTGATGGGCGGGATGTAAGTTGCCAACTGCCTCACTGGAGGAGTGCATTGTGTTCCCTAAAACAAGTAAACAACAGAGCTACAGAGCCAAGGGCACTTCCAGTCTAGGGAATATACCTTGGGAAAACTGAAAATCCATAACACAGAGCCACCCCCAAATTGAGGGCTGCACTGCTTACAAGAACCTCAACCTGGGTACACCTGAAATATCCCAGGAAATATAAAAATGGTTCAAAACATTGGGGAACTTACGTACGATGGAATATCCCTCAGCCACGAAATCAATGTCATAAGACCAGTAGCAGCAAAATGAGTGGATTCAGGTACGATGATTCTAAGTGAAAGAAGTCACACAGGAAAAGAAACTTATCCTAAGATATCACTTAGGAAGATCCTGTAAACATGGCTACACATGAACTGAGTTAGGCAAGAGAACAGAGTCTCACATTTAGAAAACACTCTTATGCCTGCTTAAGGGGGAAGGAGAGGTGGGGTGATGCATCAAACCAGAGTTTGATATAAGCACAGGTACCGTTCCAAAAACCAACTATGGAATAGACAAGACCTACACCTTCCTCAGTGAAAGGGACTCAAAACCCCATATTTCCCGCAGAGGAATAGATCTGACTAGTAAGAATCTTAAAACCTATGTATTGATATGTCTCCGTAAGGGAATCAAGTGTGTCTAGACTGGCATAAACATGGCAGCGAGAATCAGCTCAAACCCACTCTAAACAGGAATTTCAAAAACAGAACAAAGAAACAGGGTAATTCTTCACAATTCCTTCAGGGTCTCTGATGCAACCTGGAATGACCCTATCTACAATAACAGCTGGATGTGGCATAAGGCTGGACACTTGGGACTGAGAGGATTGGTGAGATTGGGTGAGCAAATGCAGACCCTTTAAAGCAATAATGCATGGCACCCATTCCATGGGTCCCAGCTCTCCAGGTTGAAGGGAATATTACTACAGCTATAACGTGTACGGGAAACCTAGAGAATGGACACACTGTGAATACGAAAGGTTTCTAAAACTCAACGAAGAGCCCCTCTCCTGGTGCTCCGGTTTGACTTTCCAACTGCTTTCCTATCAATCTCCCAACTTGGAGAGACAGCCCCTTTAAGCTCCTGTTTCGCACAGGTTGCCAATTTGGCAGAGGATGAAAGGGAAGAGGGAGAACCAATGAGAGAGTAGCTGTTAGGCATTTGGATGGGCACATGTCACTCTAATTTCCCGGCAGGAAGAAGAATTAACCAAAGTCTCAGCCACCCACCGGGAACTAGTATAGGTCCTGAACCAAAAGTTTGGACTTGCGTTCAGCTCACAAAAAACGAGTTGAAAAATGGAGCTCAGGGGCACAGCAATTCACAAACTGGCAGAGTAATCAAGGCCAACTATCGTCCAAAAATCTGTTGAGGGAAGGCAACGAGGCGGACTTGAAAGCGAGGCAGAATAGCAGGAAACAGATTTCAAGAGGTACGTTGGAATCGCCTGTAAAGCACAGGAAGAGGGGCACAAATTCGACAATGATGCACTTGGCCAAAAAGGGCGTATGCGTTTTCTCCTGAATATATTCAGGAGAAAACGCATACGCCCTTTTTGGCCAAGCAAGCAAGCGGGCAATGCAAATCTGCACTACAAAGAAGTATCACTTCCCACCGGTCAAAAGGGACATCCACAAAATGTGTAAAAACCAGAAAGGCAAGACAGGCCCTGGAGAACAGGGAGCCTTGTTATGCTGATGGGCGGGATGTAAGTTGCCAACTGCCTCACTGGAGGAGTGCATTGTGTTCCCTAAAACAAGTAAACAACCGAGCTACAGAGCCAAGGGCACTTCCAGTCTAGGGAATATACCTTGGGAAAACTGAAAATCCATAAGACAGAGCCACCCCCAAATTGAGGGCTGCACTGCTTACAAGAACCTCAACCTGGGTACACCTGAAATATCCCAGGAAATATAAAAATGGTTCCAAACATTGTGGAACTTACGTACGATGGAATATCCCTCAGCCACGAAATCAATGTCATAAGACCAGTAGCAGCAAAATGAGTGGATTCAGGTACGATGATTCTAAGTGAAAGAAGTCACACAGGAAAAGAAACTTATCCTAAGATATCACTTAGGAAGATCCTGTAAACATGGCTACACATGAACTGAGTTAGGCAAGAGAACAGAGTCTCACATTTAGAAAACACTCTTATGCCTGCTTAAGGGGGAAGGAGAGGTGGGGTGATGCATCAAACCAGAGTTTGATATAAGCACAGGTACCGTTCCAAAAACCAACTATGGAATAGACAAGACCTACACCTTCCTCAGTGAAAGGGACTCAAAACCCCATATTTCCCGCAGAGGAATAGATCTGACTAGTAAGAATCTTAAAACCTATGTATTGATATGTCTCCGTAAGGGAATCAAGTGTGTCTAGACTGGCATAAACATGGCAGCGAGAATCAGCTCAAACCCACTCTAAACAGGAATTTCAAAAACAGAACAAAGAAACAGGGTAATTCTTCACAATTCCTTCAGGGTCTCTGATGCAACCTGGAATGACCCTATCTACAATAACAGCTGGATGTGGCATAAGGCTGGACACTTGGGACTGAGAGGATTGGTGAGATTGGGTGAGCAAATGCAGACCCTTTAAAGCAATAATGCATGGCACCCATTCCATGGGTCCCAGCTCTCCAGGTTGAAGGGAATATTACTACAGCTATAACGTGTACGGGAAACCTAGAGAATGGACACACTGTGAATACGAAAGGTTTCTAAAACTCAACGAAGAGCCCCTCTCCTGGTGCTCCGGTTTGACTTTCCAACTGCTTTCCTATCAATCTCCCAACTTGGAGAGACAGCCCCTTTAAGCTCCTGTTTCGCACAGGTTGCCAATTTGGCAGAGGATGAAAGGGAAGAGGGAGAACCAATGAGAGAGTAGCTGTTAGGCATTTGGATGGGCACATGTCACTCTAATTTCCCGGCAGGAAGAAGAATTAACCAAAGTCTCAGCCACCCACCGGGAACTAGTATAGGTCCTGAACCAAAAGTTTGGACTTGCGTTCAGCTCACAAAAAACGAGTTGAAAAATGGAGCTCAGGGGCACAGCAATTCACAAACTGGCAGAGTAATCAAGGCCAACTATCGTCCAAAAATCTGTTGAGGGAAGGCAACGAGGCGGACTTGAAAGCGAGGCAGAATAGCAGGAAACAGATTTCAAGAGGTACGTTGGAATCGCCTGTAAAGCACAGGAAGAGGGGCACAAATTCGACAATGATGCACTTGGCCAAAAAGGGCGTATGCGTTTTCTCCTGAATATATTCAGGAGAAAACGCATACGCCCTTTTTGGCCAAGCAAGCAAGCGGGCAATGCAAATCTGCACTACAAAGAAGTATCACTTCCCACCGGTCAAAAGGGACATCCACAAAATGTGTAAAAACCAGAAAGGCAAGACAGGCCCTGGAGAACAGGGAGCCTTGTTATGCTGATGGGCGGGATGTAAGTTGCCAACTGCCTCACTGGAGGAGTGCATTGTGTTCCCTAAAACAAGTAAACAACCGAGCTACAGAGCCAAGGGCACTTCCAGTCTAGGGAATATACCTTGGGAAAACTGAAAATCCATAAGACAGAGCCACCCCCAAATTGAGGGCTGCACTGCTTACAAGAACCTCAACCTGGGTACACCTGAAATATCCCAGGAAATATAAAAATGGTTCCAAACATTGTGGAACTTACGTACGATGGAATATCCCTCAGCCACGAAATCAATGTCATAAGACCAGTAGCAGCAAAATGAGTGGATTCAGGTACGATGATTCTAAGTGAAAGAAGTCACACAGGAAAAGAAACTTATCCTAAGATATCACTTAGGAAGATCCTGTAAACATGGCTACACATGAACTGAGTTAGGCAAGAGAACAGAGTCTCACATTTAGAAAACACTCTTATGTCTGCTTAAGGGAGAAGGAGAGGTGGGGTGATGCATCAAACCAGAGTTTGATATAAGCACAGGTACCGTTCCAAAAACCAACTATGGAATAGACAAGACCTCCACCTTCCTCAGTGAACGGGACTCAAAACCCCATATTTCCCACAGAGGAATAGATCTGACTAGTAAGAATCTTAAAACCTATGTATTGATATGTCTCCGTAAGGGAATCAAGTGTGTCTAGACTGGCATAAACATGGCAGCGAGAATCAGCTCAAACCCACTTTAGAAAGGAATTTCAAAAACAGAACAAAGAAACAGGGAAATTCTTTACAATTCCTTCAGGGTCTCTGATGAAACCTGGAATGACCCTATCTACAATGACAGCTGGATGTGGCATAAGGCTGGACACTTGGGACTGAGAGGATTGGTGAGATTGGGTGAGCAAATGCAGACCCTTTAAAGCAATAATGCATGGCACCCATTCCATGGGTCCCAGCTCTCCAGGTTGAAGGGAATATTACTACAGCTATAACATGTACGGGAAACCTAGAGAATGGACACTCTGTGAATACGAAAGGTTTCTAAAACTCAACGAAGAGCCCCTCTCCTGGTGCTCCGGTTTGACTTTCCAACTGCTTTCCTATCAATCTCCCAACTTGGAGAGACAGCCCCTTTAAGCTTCTGGTTCACACAGGTTGCCAAATTGGCAGGGGATGAAATGGAAGAGGGAGAACCAATGAGAGAGTAGCTGTTAGGCATTTGGATGGGCACATGTCACTCTAATTTCCCGGCAGGAAGAAGAATTAACCAAAGTCTCAGCCACCCACCGGGAACCAGTATAGGTCCTGAACCAAAAGTTTGGACTTGCGTTCAGCTCACAAAAAACGAGTTGAAAAATGAAGCTCAGGGGCACAGCAATTCACAAACTGGCAGAGTAATCAAGGCCAACTATCGTCCAAAAATCTGTTGAGGGAAGGCAACGAGGCAGACTTGAAAGGGAGGCAGAATAGCAGGAAACAGATTTCAAGAGGTACGTTGGAATCGCCTGTAAAGCACAGGAAGAGGGGCACAACTTCGACAATGATGCACTTGGCCAAAAAGGGCGTATGTGTTTTCTCCTGAATATATTCAGGAGAAAACGCATACGCCCTTTTTGGCCAAGCAAGCAAGCGGGCAATGCAAATCTGCACTACAAAGAAGTATCACTTCCCACCGGTCAAAAGGGACATCAACAAAATTTGTAAAAACCAGAAAGGCAAGACAGACCCTGGAGAACAGGGAGCCTTGTTATGCTGATGGGCGGGATGTAAGTTGCCAACTGCCTCACTGGAAGAGTGCATTGTGTTCCCTAAAACAAGTAAACAACCGAGCTACAGAGCCAAGGGCACTTCCAGTCTAGGGAATATACCTTGGGAAAACTGAAAATCCATAAGACAGAGCCACCCCCAAATTGAGGGCTGCACTGCTTACAAGAACCTCAACCTGGGTACACCTGAAATATCCCAGGAAATATAAAAATGGTTCCAAACATTGTGGAACTTACGTACGATGGAATATCCCTCAGCCACGAAATCAATGTCATAAGACCAGTAGCAGCAAAATGAGTGGATTCAGGTACGATGATTCTAAGTGAAAGAAGTGACACAGGAAAAGAAACTTATCCTAAGATATCACTTAGGAAGATCCTGTAAACATGGCTACACATGAACTGAGTTAGGCAAGAGAACAGAGTCTCACATTTAGAAAACACTCTTATGCCTGCTTAAGGGAGAAGGAGAGGTGGGGTGATGCATCAAACCAGAGTTTGATATAAGCACAGGTACCGTTCCAAAAACCAACTATGGAATAGACAAGACCAACACCTTCCTCAGTGAAAGGGACTCAAAACCCCATATTTCCCGCAGAGGAATAGATCTGACTAGTAAGAATCTTAAAACCTATGTATTGATATGTCTCCGTAAGGGAATCAAGTGTGTCTAGACTGGCATAAACATGGCAGCGAGAATCAGCTCAAACCCACTCTAAACAGGAATTTCAAAAACAGAACAAAGAAACAGGGTAATTCTTCACAATTCCTTCAGGGTCGCTGATGCAACCTGGAATGACCCTATCTACAATGACAGCTGGATGTGGCATAAGGCTGGACACTTGGGACTGAGAGGATTGGTGAGATTGGGTGAGCAAATGCAGACCCTTTAAAGCAATAATGCATGGCACCCATTCCATGGGTCCCAGCTCTCCAGGTTGAAGGGAATATTACTACAGCTATAACGTGTACGGGAAACCTAGAGAATGGACACACTGTGAATACGAAAGGTTTCTAAAACTCAACGAAGAGCCCCTCTCCTGGTGCTCCGGTTTGACTTTCCAACTGCTTTCCTATCAATCTCCCAACTTGGAGAGACAGCCCCTTTAAGCTCCTGGTTCGCACAGGTTGCCAATTTGGCAGAGGATGAAAGGGAAGAGGGAGAACCAATGAGAGAGTAGCTGTTAGGCATTTGGATGGGCACATGTCACTCTAATTTCCCGTCAGGAAGAAGAATTAACCAAAGTCTCAGCCACCCACCGGGAACCAGTATAGGTCCTGAACCAAAAGTTTGGACTTGCGTTCAGCTCACAAGAAACGAGTTGAAAAATGGAGCTCAGGGGCACAGCAATTCACAAACTGGCAGAGTAATCAAGGCCAACTATCGTCCAAAAATCTGTTGAGGGAAGGCAAAGAGGCGGACTTGAAAGCGAGGCAGAATAGCAGGAAACAGATTTCAAGAGGTACGTTGGAATCGCCTGTAAAGCACAGGAAGAGGGGCAGAACTTCGACAATGATGCACTTGGCCAAAAAGGGCGTATGCGTTTTCTCCTGAATATATTCAGGAGAAAATGCATACGCCCTTTTTGGCCAAGCAAGCAAGCGGGCAATGCAAATCTGCACTACAAAGAATTATCACATCCCACCGGTCAAAAGGGACATCCACAAAATGTGTAAAAACCAGAAAGGCAAGACAGGCCCTGGAGAACAGGGAGCCTTGTTATGCTGATGGGCGGGATGTTAGTTGCCAACTGCCTCACTGGAGGAGTGCATTGTGTTCCCTAAAACAAGTAAACAACCGAGCTACAGAGCCAAGGGCACTTCCAGTCTAGGGAATATACCTTGGGAAAACTGAAAATCCATGACAGAGCCACCCCCAAATTGAGGGCTTCACTGCTTACAAGAACCTCAACCTGGGTACACCTGAAATATCCCAGGAAATATAAAAATGGTTCCAAACATTGTGGAACTTACGTACGATGGAATATCCCTCAGCCACGAAATCAATGTCATAAGACCAGTAGCAGCAAAATGAGTGGATTCAGGTACGATGATTCTAAGTGAAAGAAGTCACACAGGAAAAGAAACTTATCCTAACATATCACTTAGGAAGATCCTGTAAACATGGCTACACATGAACTGAGTTAGGAAAGAGAACAGAGTCTCACATTTAGAAAACACTCTTATGCCTGCTTAAGGGGGAAGGAGAGGTGGTGTGATGCATCAAACCAGAGTTTGATATAAGCACAGGTACCGTTCCAAAAACCAACTATGGAATAGACAAGACCTCCACCTTCCTCAGTGAAAGGGACTCAAAACCCCATATTTCCCGCAGAGGAATAGATCTGACTAGTAAGAATCTTAAAACCTATGTATTGATATGTCTCCGTAAGGGAATCAAGTGTGTCTAGACTGGCATAAACATGGCAGCGAGAATCAGCTCAAACCCACTCTAAACAGGAATTTCAAAAACAGAACAAAGAAATAGGGTAATTCTTCACAATTCCTTCAGGGTCGCTGATGCAACCTGGAATGACCCTATCTACAATGACTGCTGGATGTGGCATAAGGCTGGAAACTTGGGACTGAGAGGATTGGTGAGATTGGGTGAGCAAATGCAGACCCTTTAAAGCAATAATGCATGGCACCCATTCCATGGGTCCCAGCTCTCCAGGTTGAAGGGAATATTACTACAGCTATAACGTGTACGGGAAACCTAGAGAATGGACACACTGTGAATACGAAAGGTTTCTAAAACTCAACGAAGAGCCCCTCTCCTGGTGCTCCGGTTTGACTTTCCAACTGCTTTCCTATCAATCTCCCAACTTGGAGAGACAGCCCCTTTAAGCTCCTGGTTCGCACAGGTTGCCAATTTGGCAGAGGATGAAAGGGAAGAGGGAGAACCAATGAGAGAGTAGCTGTTAGGCATTTGGATGGGCACATGTCACTCTAATTTCCCGGCAGGAAGAAGAATTAACCAAAGTCTCAGCCACCCACCGGGAACCAGTATAGGTCCTGAACCAAAAGTTTGGACTTGCGTTCAGCTCACAAAAACGAGTTGAAAAATGGACCTCAGGGGCACAGCAATTCACAAACTGGCAGAGTAATCAAGGCCAACTATCGTCCAAAAATCTGTTGAGGGAAGGCAACGAGGCGGACTTGAAAGCGAGGCAGAATAGCAGGAAACAGATTTCAAGAGGTACGTTGGAATCGCCTGTAAAGCACAGGAAGAGGGGCACAACTTCGACAATGATGCACTTGGCCAAAAAGGGCGTATGCGTTTTCTCCTGAATATATTCAGGAGAAAACGCATACGCCCGTTTTGGCCAAGCAAGCAAGCGGGCAATGCAAATCTGCACTACAAAGAAGTATCACTTCCCACCGGTCAAAAGGGACATCAACAAAATTTGTAAAAACCAGAAAGGCAAGACAGGCCCTGGAGAACAGGGAGCCTTGTTATGCTGATGGGCGGGATGTAAGTTGCCAACTGCCTCACTGGAGGAGTGCATTGTGTTCCCTAAAACAAGTAAACAACAGAGCTACAGAGCCAAGGGCACTTCCAGTCTAGGGAATATACCTTGGCAAAACTGAAAATCCATAAGACAGAGCCACCCCCAAATTGAGGGCTGCACTGCTTACAAGAACCTCAACCTGGGTACACCTGAAATATCCCAGGAAATATAAAAATGGTTCCAAACATTGTGGAACTTACATACGATGGAATATCCCTCAGCCACGAAATCAATGTCATAAGACCAGTAGCAGCAAAATGAGTGGATTCAGGTACGATGATTCTAAGTGAAAGAAGTCACACAGGAAAAGAAACTTATCCTAAGATATCACTTAGGAAGATCCTGTAAACATGGCTACACATGAACTGAGTTAGGCAAGAGAACAGAGTCTCACATTTAGAAAACACTCTTATGCCTGCTTAAGGGAGAAGGAGAGGTGGGGTGATGCATCAAACCAGAGTTTGATATAAGCACAGGTACCATTCCAAAAACCAACTATGGAATAGACAAGACCTACACCTTCCTCAGTGAAAGGGACTCCAAAACCCATATTTCCCGCAGAGGAATAGATCTGACTAGTAAGAATCTTAAAACCTATGTATTGATATGTCTCCGTAAGGGAATCAAGTGTGTCTAGACTGGCATAAACATGGCAGCGAGAATCAGCTCAAACCCACTCTAGAAAGGAATTTCAAAAACAGAACAAAGAAACAGGGAAATTCTTTACAATTCCTTCAGGGTCTCTGATGAAACCTGGAATGACCCTATCTACAATGACAGCTGGATGTGGCATAAGGCTGGACACTTGGGACTGAGAGGATTGGTGAGATTGGGTGAGCAAATGCAGACCCTTTAAAGCAATAATGCATGGCACCCATTCCATGGGTCCCAGCTCTCCAGGTTGAAGGGAATATTACTACAGCTATAACGTGTACGGGAAACCTAGAGAATGGACACACTGTGAATACGAAAGGTTTCTAAAACTCAACGAAGAGCCCCTCTCCTGGTGCTCCGGTTTGACTTTCCAACTGCTTTCCTATCAATCTCCCAACTTGGAGAGACAGCCACTTTAAGCTCCTGGTTCACACAGGTTGCCAACTTGGCAGAGGATGAAAGGGAAGAGGGAGAACCAATGAGAGAGTAGCTGTTAGGCATTTGGATGGGCACATGTCACTCTAATTTCCCGGCAGGAAGAAGAATTAACCAAAGTCTCAGCCACCCACCGAGAACCAGTATAGGTCCTGAACCAAAAGTTTGGACTTGCGTTCAGCTCACAAAAAACGAGTTGATAAATGGAGCTCAGGGGCACAGCAATTCACAAACTGGCAGAGTAATCAAGGCCAACTATCGTCCAAATATCTGTTGAGGGAAGGCAATGAGGCGGACTTGAAAGCGAGGCAGAATAGCAGGAAACAGATTTCAAGAGGTACGTTGGAATCGCCTGTAAAGCACAGGAAGAGGGGCACAACTTCGACAATGATGCACTTGGCCAAAAAGGGCGTATGCGTTTTCTCCTGAATATATTCAGGAGAAAATGCATACGCCCTTTTTGGCCAAGCAAGCAAGCGGGGAATGCAAATCTGCACTACAAAGAAGTATCATTCCCAGCGGTCAAAAGGGACATCCACAAAATGTGTAAAAACCAGAAAGGCAAGACAGGCCCTGGAGTACAGGGAGCCTTGTTATGCTGATGGGCGGGATGTAAGTTGCCAACT
Organism: Mesoplodon mirus; assembly: GCF_964341445.2. NCBI lineage: Eukaryota > Metazoa > Chordata > Mammalia > Artiodactyla > Ziphiidae > Mesoplodon > Mesoplodon mirus. The sequence continues at coordinate 1,776,727 of NW_028295749.1, read as the reverse complement.
GCCTCACTGGAGGAGTGCATTGTGTTCCCTAAAACAAGTAAACAACAGAGCTACAGAGCCCAGGGCACTTCCTGTCTAGGGAATATACCTTGGGAAAACTGAAAATCCATAAGACAGAGCCACCCCCAAATTGAGGGCTGCACTGCTTACAAGAACCTCAACCTGGGTACACCTAAAATATCCCAGGAAATATAAAAATGGTTCCAAACATTGTGGAACTTACGTACGATGGAATATCCCTCAGCCATGAAATCAATGTCATAAGACCAGTAGCAGCAAAATGAGTGGATTCAGGTACGATGATTCTAAGTGAAAGAAGTCACACAGGAAAAGAAACTTATCATAAGTTATCACTTAGGAAGATCCTGTAAACATGGCTACACATGAACTGAGTTAGGAAAGAGAACAGAGTCTCACATTTAGAAAACACTCTTATGCCTGCCTAAGGGGGAAGGAGAAGTGGGGTGATGCATCAAACCAGAGTTTGATATAAGCACAGGTACCGTTCCAAAAACCAACTATGGAATAGACAAGACCTACACGTTCCTCAGTGAAAGGGACTCAAAACCCCATATTTCCCGCAGAGGAATAGATCTGACTAGTAAGTATCTTAAAACCTATGTATTGATATGTCTCCGTAAGGGAATCAAGTGTGTCTAGACTGGCATAAACATGGCAGCGAGAATCAGCTCAAACCCAATCTAAACAGGAATTTCAAAAACAGAACAAAGAAACAGGGTAATTCTTCACAATTCCTTCAGGGTCGCTGATGCAACCTGGAATGACCCTATCTACAATGACAGCTGGATGTGGCATAAGGCTGGACACTTGGGACTGAGAGGATTGGTGAGATTGGGTGAGCAAATGCAGACACTTTAAAGCAATAATGCATGTCACCCATTCCATGGGTCCCAGCTCTCCAGGTTGAAGGGAATATTACTACAGCTATAACGTGTACGGGAAACCTAGAGAATGGACACACTGTGAATACGAATGGTTTCTAAAACTCAACGAAGAGCCCCTCTCATGGTGCTCCGGTTTGAATTTCCAACTACTTTCCTATCCATCTCCCAACTTGGAGAGACAGCCCCTTTAAGCTCCTGTTTCGCACAGGTTGCCAATTTGGCAGAGGATGAAAGGGAAGAGGGAGAACCAATGAGAGAGTAGCTGTTAGGCCTTTGGATGGGCACATGTCACTCTAATTTCCCGGCAGGAAGAAGAATTAACCAAAGTCTCAGCCACACATCGGGAACCAGTATAGGTCCTGAACCAAAAGTTTGGACTTGCGTTCAGCTCACAAAAAACGAGTTGAAAAATGGAGCTCAGGGGCACAGCAATTCACAAACTGGCAGAGTAATCAAGGCCAACTATCGTCCAAAAATCTGTTGAGGGAAGGCAACGAGGCGGACTTGAAAGCGAGGCAGAATAGCAGGAAACAGATTTCAAGAGGTACGTTGGAATCACCTGTAAAGCACAGGAAGAGGGGCACAACTTCGACAATGATGCACTTGGCCAAAAAGGGCGTATGCGTTTTCTCCTGAATATATTCAGGAGAAAACGCATACGCCCTTTTTGGCCAAGCAAGCAAGCGGGCAATGCAAATCTGCACTACAAAGAAGTATCACTTCCCAGCGGTCAAAAGGGACATCCACAAAATGTGTAAAAACCAGAAAGGCAAGACAGGCCCTGGAGAACAGGGAGCCTTGTTATGCTGATGGGCGGGATGTTAGTTGCCAACTGCCTCACTGGAGGAGTACATTGTGTTCCCTAAAACAAGTAAACAACCGAGCTACAGAGCCAAGGGCACTTCCAGTCTAGGGAATATACCTTGGGAAAACTGAAAATCCATAAGACAGAGCCACCCCCAAATTGAGGGCTGCACTGCTTACAAGAACCTCAACCTGGGTACACCTGAAATATCCCAGGAAATATAAAAATGTTTCCAAACATTGTGGAACTTACGTACGATGGAATATCCCTCAGCCACGAAATCAATGTCATAAGACCAGTAGCAGCAAAATGAGTGGATTCAGGTACGATGATTCTAAGTGAAAGAAGTCACACAGGAAAAGAAACTTATCCTAAGATATCACTTAGGAAGATCCTGTAAACATGGCTACACATGAACTGAGTTAGGCAAGAGAACAGAGTCTCACATTTAGAAAACACTCTTATGCCTGCTTAAGGGAGAAGGAGAGGTGGGGTGATGCATCAAACCAGAGTTTGATATAAGCACAGGTACCGTTCCAAAAACCAACTATGGAATAGACAAGACCAACACCTTCCTCAGTGAAAGGGACTCAAAACCCCATATTTCCCACAGAGGAATAGATCTGACTAGTAAGAATCTTAAAACCTATGTATTGATATGTCTCCGTAAGGGAATCAAGTGTGTCTAGACTGGCATAAACATGGCAGCGAGAATCAGCTCAAACCCTCTCTAGAAAGGAATTTCAAAAACAGAACAAAGAAACAGGGAAATTCTTTACAATTCCTTCAGGGTCTCTGATGCAACCTGGAATGACCCTATCTACAATGACAGCTGGATGTGGCATAAGGCTGGACACTTGGGACTGAGAGGATTGGTGAGATTGGGTGAGCAAATGCAGACCCTTTAAAGCAATAATGCATGGCACCCATTCCATGGGTCCCAGCTCTCCAGGTTGAAGGGAATATTACTACAGCTATAACGTGTACGGGAAACCTAGAGAATGGACACACTGTGAATACGAAAGGTTTCTAAAACTCAACGAAGAGCCCCTCTCCTGGTGCTCCGGTTTGACTTTCCAACTGCTTTCCTATCAATCTCCCAACTTGGAGAGACAGCCCCTTTAAGCTCCTGGTTCGCACAGGTTGCCAATTTGGCAGAGGATGAAAGGGAAGAGGGAGAACCAATGAGAGAGTAGCTGTTAGGCATTTGGATGGGCACATGTCACTCTAATTTCCCGGCAGGAAGAAGAATTAACCAAAGTCTCAGCCACCCACCGAGAACCAGTATAGGTCCTGAACCAAAAGTTTGGACTTGCGTTCAGCTCACAAAAAACGAGTTGATAAATGGAGCTCAGGGGCACAGCAATTCACAAACTGGCAGAGTAATCAAGGCCAACTATCGTCCAAATATCTGTTGAGGGAAGGCAATGAGGCGGACTTGAAAGCGAGGCAGAATAGCAGGAAACAGATTTCAAGAGGTACGTTGGAATCGCCTGTAAAGCACAGGAAGAGGGGCACAACTTCGACAATGATGCACTTGGCCAAAAAGGGCGTATGCGTTTTCTCCTGAATATATTCAGGAGAAAACGCATACGCCCTTTTTGGCCAAGCAAGCAAGCGGGCAATGCAAATCTGCACTACAAAGAAGTATCACTTCCCAGCGGTCAAAAGGGACATCCACAAAATGTGTAAAAACCAGAAAGGCAAGACAGGCCCTGGAGAACAGGGAGCCTTGTTATGCTGATGGGCGGGATGTAAGTTGCCAACTGCCTCACTGGAGGAGTGCATTGTGTTCCCTAAAACAAGTAAACAACAGAGCTACAGAGCCAAGGGCACTTCCTGTCTAGGGAATATACCTTGGGAAAACTGAAAATCCATAAGACACAGCCACCCCCAAATTGAGGGCTGCACTGCTTACAAGAACCTCAACCTGGGTACACCTGAAATATCCCAGGAAATATAAAAATGGTTCCAAACATTGTGGAACTTACGTACGATGGAATATCCCTCAGCCATGAAATCAATGTCATAAGACCAGTAGCACCAAAATGAGTGGATTCAGGTACGATGATTCTAAGTGAAAGAAGTCACACAGGAAAAGAAACTTATCATAAGTTATCACTTAGGAAGATCCTGTAAACATGGCTACACATGAACTGAGTTAGGAAAGAGAACAGAGTCTCACATTTAGAAAACACTCTTATGCCTGCCTAAGGGGGAAGGAGAGGTGGGGTGATGCATCAAACCAGAGTTTGATATAAGCACAGGTACCGTTCCAAAAACCAACTATGGAATAGACAAGACCTACACGTTCCTCAGTGAAAGGGACTCAAAACCCCATATTTCCCGCAGAGGAATAGATCTGACTAGTAAGTATCTTAAAACCTATGTATTGATATGTCTCCGTAAGGGAATCAAGTGTGTCTAGACTGGCATAAACATGGCAGCGAGAATCAGCTCAAACCCACTCTAAACAGGAATTTCAAAAACAGAACAAAGAAACAGGGTAATTCTTCACAATTCCTGCAGGGTCTCTGATGCAACCTGGAATGACCCTATCTACAATGACAGCTGGATGTGGCATGAGGCTGGACACTTGGGACAGAGAGGATTGGTGAGATTGGGTGAGCAAATGCAGACCCTTTAAAGCAGTAATGCATGGCACCCATTCCATGGGTCCCAGCTCTCCAGGTTGAAGGAAATATTACTACAGCTATAACATGTACGGGAAACCTAGAGAATGGACACACTGTGAATACGAAAGGTTTCTAAAACTCAACGAAGAGCCCCTCTCCTGGTGCTCCGGTTTGACTTTCCAACTGCTTTCCTATCAATTTCCCAACTTGGAGAGACAGCCCCTTTAAGATCCTGGATCGCACAGGTTGCCAATTTGGCAGAGGATGTAAGGGAAGAGGGAGAACCAATGAGAGAGTAGCTGTTAGTCATTTGGATGGGCACAAGTCACTCTAATTTCCCGGCAGGAAGAAGAATTAACCAAAATCTCAGCCACCCACCGGGAACCAGTATAGGTCCTGAACCAAAAGTTTGGACTTGCGTTCAGCTCACAAAAAACGAGTTGAAAAATGGAGCTCAGGGGCACAGCAATTCACAAACTGGCAGAGTAATCAAGGCCAACTATAGTCCAAAAATCTGTTGAGGGAAGGCAACGAGGCGGACTTGAAAGCGAGGCAGAATAGCAGGAAACAGATTTCAAGAGGTACGTTGGAATCGCCTGTAAAGCACAGGAAGAGGGGCACAACTTCGACAATGATGCACTTGGCCAAAAAGGGCGTATGCGTTTTCTCCTGAATATATTCAGGAGAAAACGCATACGCCCTTTTTGGCCAAGCAAGCAAGCGGGCAATGCAAATCTGCACTACAAAGAAGTATCACTTCCCACCGGTCAAAAGAGACATCCGCAAAATGTGTAAAAACCAGAAAGGCAAGACAGGCCCTGGAGAACAGGGAGCCTTGTTATGCTGATGGGCGGGATGTAAGTTGCCAACTGCCTCACTGGAGGAGTGCATTGTGTTCCCTAAAACAAGTAAACAACAGATCTAGAGAGCCGAGGGCACTTCCAGTCAAGGAAATATACCTTGGGAAATCTGAAAATCCATAAGACAGAGCCACCCCCAAATTGAGGGCTGCACTGCTTACAAGAACCTCAACCTGGGTATATCTGAAATATCTCAGGAAATATAAAAATGGTTCAAAACATTGTGGAACTTACGTACGATGAAATATCCCTCAGCCACGGAATCAATGTCATAAGACCAGTAGCAGCAAAACGAGTGGATTCAGGTACGATGATTCTAAGTGAAAGAAGTCACACAGAAAAAGAAACTTATCCTAAGATATCACTTAGGAAGATCCTATAAACATGGCTACACGTGAACTGAGTTAGGAAAGAGAACAGAGTCTCACTTTTAGAAAACACTCTTATGCCTGCTTAAGGGGGAAGGAGAGGTGGGGTGATGCATCAAACCAGAGTTTGATATAAGCACAGGTACCGTTCCAAAAACCAACTATGGAATAGACAAGACCTACACCTTCCTCAGTGAAAGGGACTCAAAACCCCATATTTCCCGCAGAGGAATAGATCTGACTAGTAAGTATCTTAAAACCTATGTATTGATATGTCTCCGTAAGGGAATCAAGTGTGTCTAGACTGGCATAAACATGGCAGCGAGAATCAGCTCAAACCCACTGTAAAAAGGAATTTCAAAAACAGAACAAAGAAACAGGGAAATTCTTCACAATTCCTTCAGGGTCTCTGATGCAACCTGGAATGACCCTATCTACAATGACAGCTGGATGTGGCATGAGGCTGGACACTTAGGACTGAGAGGATTCGTGAGATTGGGTGAGCAAATGCAGATTCTTTAAAGCAGTAATGCTTGGCACCCATTCCATGGGTCCCAACTCTCCAGGTTGAAGGGAATATTACTACAGCTATAACATGTACGGGAAACCTAGAGAATGGACACACTGTGAATACGAAAGGTTTCTAAAACTCAACGAAGAGTCCCTCTCCTGGTGCTCCGGTTTGACTTTCCAACTGCTTTCCTATCAATCTCCCAACTTGGAGAGACAGCCCCTTTAAGATCCTGGTTCGCACAGGTTGCCAATTTGGCAGAGGATGAAAGGGAAGAGGGAGAACCAATGAGAGAGTAGCTGTTAGGCATTTGGATGGGCACATGTCACTCTAATTTCCCGGCAGGAAGATGAATTAACCAAAGTCTCAGCCACCCACCGGGAACCAGTATAGGTCCTGAACCAAAAGTTTGGACTTGCGTTCAGCTCACAAAAAACGAGTTGAAAAATGGAGCTCAGGGGCACAGCAATTCACAAACTGGCAGAGTAATCAATGCCAACTATCGTCCAAAAATCTGTTGAGGGAAGGCAATGAGGCGGACTTGAAAGCGAGGCAGAATAGCAGGAAACAGATTTCAAGAGGTACGTTGGAATCGCCTGTAAAGCACAGGAAGAGGGGCACAACTTCGACAATGATGCACTTGGCCAAAAAGGGCGTATGCGTTTTCTCCTGAATATATTCAGGAGAAAACGCATACGCCCTTTTTGGCCAAGCAAGCAAGCGGGCAATGCAAATCTGCACTACAAAGAAGTATCACTTCCCACCGGTCAAAAGGGACATCCACAAAATGTGTAAAAAGCAGAAAGGCAAGACAGGCCCTGGAGAACAGGGAGCCTTGTTATGCTGATGGGCGGGATGTAAGTTGCCAACTGCCTCACTGGAGGAGTGCATTGTGTTCCCTAAAACAAGTAAACAACAGAGCTACAGAGCCAAGGGCACTTCCAGTCTAGGGAATATACCTTGGGAAAACTGAAAATCCATAAGACAGAGCCACCCCCAAATTGAGGGCTGCACTGCTTATAAGAACCTCAACCTGGGTACACCTGAAATATCCCAGGAAATATAAAAATGGTTCCAAACATTGTGGAACTTACGTACGATGGAATATCCCTCAGCCACGAAATCAATGTCATAAGACCAGTAGCAGCAAAATGAGTGGATTCAGGTACGATGATTCTAAGTGAAAGAAGTCACACAGGAAAAGAAACTTATCCTAAGATATCACTTAGGAAGATCCTGTAAACATGGCTACACATGAACTGAGTTAGGCAAGAGAACAGAGTCTCACATTTAGAAAACACTCTTATGCCTGCTTAAGGGGGAAGGAGAGGTGGGGTGATGCATCAAACCAGAGTTTGATATAAGCACAGGTACCGTTCCAAAAACCAACTATGGAATAGACAAGACCTACACCTTCCTCAGTGAAAGGGACTCAAAACCCCATATTTCCCATAGAGGAATAGATCTGACTAGTAAGAATCTTAAAACCTATGTATTGATATGTCTCCGTAAGGGAATCAAGTGTGTCTAGACTGGCATAAACATGGCAGCGAGAATCAGCTCAAACCCACTCTAGAAAGGAATTTCAAAAACAGAACAAAGAAACAGGGAAATTCTTCACAATTCCTTCAGGGTCTCTGATGCAACCTGGAATGACCCTATCTACAATGACAGCTGGATGTGGCATAAGGCTGGACACTTGGGACTGAGAGGATTGGTGAGATTGGGTGAGCAAATGCAGACCCTTTAAAGCAATAATGCATGGCACCCATTCCATGGGTCCCAGCTCTCCAGGTTGAAGGGAATATTACTACAGCTATAACGTGTACGGGAAACCTAGAGAATGGACACACTGTGAATACGAATGGTTTCTAAAACTCAACGAAGAGCCCCTCTCCTGGTGCTCCGGTTTGACTTTCCAACTGCTTTCCTATCAATCTCCCAACTTGGAGAGACAGCCCGTTTAAGCTCCTGTTTCGCACAGGTTGCCAATTTGGCAGAGGATGAAAGGGAATAGGGAGAACCAATGAGAGAGTAGCTGTTAGGCCTTTGGATGGGCACATGTCACTCTAATTTCCCGGCAGGAAGAAGAATTAACCAAAGTCTCAGCCACCCACCGGGAACTAGTATAGGTCCTGAACCAAAAGTTTGGACTTGCGTTCAGCTCACAAAAAACGAGTTGAAAAATGGAGCTCAGGGGCACAGCAATTCACAAACTGGCAGAGTAATCAAGGCCAACTATCGTCCAAAAATCTGTTGAGGGAAGGCAACGAGGCGGACTTGAAAGCGAGGCAGAATAGCAGGAAACAGATTTCAAGAGGTACGTTGGAATCGCCTGTAAAGCACAGGAAGAGGGGCACAACTTCGACAATGATGCACTTGGCCAAAAAGGGCGTATGCGTTTTCTCCTGAATATATTCAGGAGAAAATGCATACGCCCTTTTTGGCCAAGCAAGCAAGCGGGCAATGCAAATCTGCACTACAAAGAAGTATCACTTCCCACCGGTCAAAAGGGACATCCACAAAATGTGTAAAAACCAGAAAGGCAAGACAGGCCCTGGAGAACAGGGAGCCTTGTTATGCTGATGGACGGGATGTTAGTTGCCAACTGCCTCACTGGAGGAGTGCATTGTGTTCCATAAAACAAGTAAACAACCGAGCTACAGAGCCAAGGGCACTTCCAGTCTAGGGAATATACCTTGGGAAAACTTAAAATCCATGACAGAGCCACCCCCAAATTGAGGGCTTCACTGCTTACAAGAACCTCAACCTGGGTACACCTGAAATATCCCAGGAAATATAAAAATGGTTCCAAACATTGTGGAACTTACGTACGATGGAATATCCCACAGCCACGAAATCAATGTCATAAGACCAGTAGCAGCAAAATGAGTGGATTCAGGTACGATGATTCTAAGTGAAAGAAGTCACACAGGAAAAGAAACTTATCCTAAGATATCACTTAGGAAGATCCTGTAAACATGGCTACACATGAACTGAGTTAGGCAAGAGAACAGAGTCTCACATTTAGAAAACACTCTTATGCCTGCTTAAGGGAGAAGGAGAGGTGGGGTGATGCATCAAACCAGAGTTTGATATAAGCACAGGTACCGTTCCAAAAACCAACTATGGAATAGACAAGACCTACACCTTCCTCAGTGAAAGGGACTCCAAACCCCATATTTCCCGCAGAGGAATAGATCTGACTAGTAAGAATCTTAAAACCTATGTATTGATATGTCTCCGTAAGGGAATCAAGTGTGTCTAGACTGGCATAAACATGGCAGCGAGAATCAGCTCAAACCCACTCTAAAAAGGAATTTCAAAAACAGAAAAAAGAAACAGGGAAATTCTTTACAATTCCCTCAGGGTCTGTGATGCAACCTGGAATGACCCTATCTACAATGACAGCTGGATGTGGCATAAGGCTGGACACTTGGGACTGAGAGGATTGGTGAGATTGGGTGAGCAAATGCAGACCCTTTAAAGCAATAATGCATGGCACCCATTCCATGGGTCCCAGCTCTCCAGGTTGAAGGTAATATTACTACAGCTATAACGTGTATGGGAAACCTAGAGAATGGACACTCTGTGAATACGAAAGGTTTCTAAAACTCAACGAACAGCCCCTCTCCTGGTGCTCCGGTTTGACTTTCCAACTGCTTTCCTATCAATCTCCCAACTTGGAGAGACAGCCCCTTTAAGCTCCTGGTTCACACAGGTTGCCAACTTGGCAGAGGATGAAAGGGAAGAGGGAGAACCAATGAGAGAGTAGCTGTTAGGCATTTGGATGGGCACATGTCACTCTAATTTCCCGGCAGGAAGAAGAATTAACCAAAGTCTCAGCCACCCACCGGGAACCAGTATAGGTCCTGAACCAAAAGTTTGGACTTGCGTTCAGCTCACAAAAAACGAGTTGAAAAATGAAGCTCAGGGGCACAGCAATTCACAAACTGGCAGAGTAATCAAGGCCAACTATCGTCCAAAAATCTGTTGAGGGAAGGCAACGAGGCGGACTTGAAAGCGAGGCAGAATAGCAGGAAACAGATTTCAAGAGGTACGTTGGAATCGCCTGTAAAGCACAGGAAGAGGGGCACAACTTCGACAATGATGCACTTGGCCAAAAAGGGCGTATGTGTTTTCTCCTGAATATATTCAGGAGAAAACGCATACGCCCTTTTTGGCCAAGCAAGCAAGCGGGCAATGCAAATCTGCACTACAAAGAAGTATCACTTCCCACCGGTCAAAAGGGACATCAACAAAATTTGTAAAAACCAGAAAGGCAAGACAGGCCCTGGAGAACAGGGAGCCTTGTTATGCTGATGGGCGGGATGTAAGTTGCCAACTGCCTCACTGGAGGAGTGCATTGTGTTCCCTAAAACAAGTAAACAACAGAGCTACAGAGCCAAGGGCACTTCCAGTCTAGGGAATATACCTTGGCAAAACTGAAAATCCATAAGACAGAGCCACCCCCAAATTGAGGGCTGCACTGCTTACAAGAACCTCAACCTGGGTACACCTGAAATATCCCAGGAAATATAAAAATGGTTCCAAACTTTGTGGAACTTACGTACGATGGAATATCCCTCAGCCACGAAATCAATGTCATAAGACCAGTAGCAGCAAAATGAGTGGATTCAGGTACGATGATTCTAAGTGAAAGAAGTCACACAGGAAAAGAAACTTATCCTAAGCTATCACTTAGGAAGATCCTGTAAACATGGCTACACATGAACTGAGTTAGGCAAGAGAACAGAGTCTCACATTTAGAAAACACTCTTATGTCTGCTTAAGGGAGAAGGAGAGGTGGGGTGATGCATCAAACCAGAGTTTTATATAAGCACAGGTACCGTTCCAAAAACCAACTATGGAATAGACAAGACCAACACCTTCCTCAGTGAAAGGGACTCAAAACCCCATATTTCCCACAGAGGAATAGATCTGACTAGTAAGAATCTTAAAACCTATGTATTGATATGTCTCCGTAAGGGAATCAAGTGTGTCTAGACTGGCATAAACATGGCAGCGAGAATCAGCTCAAACCCACTTTAGAAAGGAATTTCAAAAACAGAACAAAGAAACAGGGAAATTCTTTACAATTCCTTCAGGGTCTCTGATGAAACCTGGAATGACCCTATCTACAATGACAGCTGGATGTGGCATAAGGCTGGACACTTGGGACTGAGAGGATTGGTGAGATTGGGTGAGCAAATGCAGACCCTTTAAAGCAATAATGCATGGCACCCATTCCATGGGTCCCAGCTCTCCAGGTTGAAGGGAATATTACTACAGCTATAACATGTACGGGAAACCTAGAGAATGGACACTCTGTGAATACGAAAGGTTTCTAAAACTCAACAAAGAGCCCCTCTCCTGGTGCTCCGGTTTGACTTTCCAACTGCTTTCCTATCAATCTCCCAACTTGGAGAGACAGCCCCTTTAAGCTTCTGGTTCACACAGGTTGCCAAATTGGCAGGGGATGAAATGGAAGAGGGAGAACCAATGAGAGAGTAGCTGTTAGGCATTTGGATGGGCACATGTCACTCTAATTTCCCGGCAGGAAGAAGAATTAACCAAAGTCTCAGCCACCCACCGGGAACCAGTATAGGTCCTGAACCAAAAGTTTGGACTTGCGTTCAGCTCACAAAAAACGAGTTGAAAAATGAAGCTCAGGGGCACAGCAATTCACAAACTGGCAGAGTAATCAAGGCCAACTATCGTCCAAAAATCTGTTGAGGGAAGGCAACGAGGCGGACTTGAAAGGGAGGCAGAATAGCAGGAAACAGATTTCAAGAGGTACGTTGGAATCGCCTGTAAAGCACAGGAAGAGGGGCACAACTTCGACAATGATGCACTTGGCCAAAAAGGGCGTATGTGTTTTCTCCTGAATATATTCAGGAGAAAACGCATACGCCCATTTTGGCCAAGCAAGCAAGCGGGCAATGCAAATCTGCACTACAAAGAAGTATCACTTCCCACCGGTCAAAAGGGACATCAACAAAATTTGTAAAAACCAGAAAGGCAAGACAGGCCCTGGAGAACAGGGAGCCTTGTTATGCTGATAGGCGGGATGTAAGTTGCCAACTGCCTCACTGGAGGAGTGCATTGTGTTCCCTAAAACAAGTAAACAACAGATCTAGAGAGCCGAGGGCACTTCCAGTCAAGGAAATATACCTTGGGAAATCTGAAAATCCATAAGACAGAGCCACCCCCAAATTGAGGGCTGCACTGCTTACAAGAACCTCAACCTGGGTATATCTGAAATATCTCAGGAAATATAAAAATGGTTCAAAACATTGTGGAACTTACGTACGATGAAATATCCCTCAGCCACGGAATCAATGTCATAAGACCAGTAGCAGCAAAACGAGTGGATTCAGGTACGATGATTCTAAGTGAAAGAAGTCACACAGAAAAAGAAACTTATCCTAAGATATCACTTAGGAAGATCCTATAAACATGGCTACACATGAACTGAGTTAGGAAAGAGAACAGAGTCTCACTTTTAGAAAACACTCTTATGCCTGCTTAAGGGGGAAGGAGAGGTGGGGTGATGCATCAAACCAGAGTTTGATATAAGCACAGGTACCGTTCCAAAAACCAACTATGGAATAGACAAGACCTACACCTTCCTCAGTGAAAGGGACTCAAAACCCCATATTTCCCGCAGAGGAATAGATCTGACTAGTAAGTATCTTAAAACCTATGTATTGATATGTCTCCGTAAGGGAATCAAGTGTGTCTAGACTGGCATAAACATGGCAGCGAGAATCAGCTCAAACCCACTCTAAACAGGAATTTCAAAAACAGAACAAAGAAACAGGGTAATTCTTCACAATTCCTTCAGGGTCTCTGAGGCAACCTGGAATGACCCTATCTACAATGACAGCTGGATGTGGCATAAGGCTGGACACTTGGGACAGAGAGGATTGGTGAGATTGGGTGAGCAAATGCAGACCCTTTAAAGCAGTAATGCATGGCACCCATTCCATGGGTCCCAGCTCTCCAGGTTGAAGGGAATATTACTACAGCTATAACATGTACGGGAAACCTAGAGAATGGACACACTGTGAATACGAAAGGTTTCTAAAACTCAACGAAGAGCCCCTCTCCTGGTGCTCCGGTTTGACTTTCCAACTGCTTTCCTATCAATTTCCCAACTTGGAGAGACAGCCCCTTTAAGATCCTGGATCGCACAGGTTGCCAATTTGGCAGAGGATGTAAGGGAAGAGGGAGAACCAATGAGAGAGTAGCTGTTATTCATTTGGATGGGCACAAGTCACTCTAATTTCCCGGCAGGAAGAAGAATTAACCAAAATCTCAGTCACCCACCGGGAACCAGTATAGGTCCTGAACCAAAAGTTTGGACTTGCGTTCAGCTCACAAAAAACGAGTTGAAAAATGGAGCTCAGGGGCACAGCAATTCACAAACTGGCAGAGTGATCAAGGCCAACTATAGTCCAAAAATCTGTTGAGGGAAGGCAACGAGGCGGACTTGAAAGCGAGGCAGAATAGCAGGAAACAGATTTCAAGAGGTACGTTGGAATCGCCTGTAAAGCACAGGAAGAGGGGCACAACTTCGACAATGATGCACTTGGCCAAAAAGGGCGTATGCGTTTTCTCCTGAATATATTCAGGAGAAAACGCATACGCCCTTTTTGGCCAAGCAAGCAAGCGGGCAATGCAAATCTGCACTACAAAGAAGTATCACTTCCCACCGGTCAAAAGAGACATCCACAAAATGTGTAAAAACCAGAAAGGCAAGACAGGCCCTGGAGAACAGGGAGACTTGTTATGCTGATAGGCGGGATGTAAGTTGCCAACTGCCTCACTGGAGGAGTGCATTGTGTTCCCTAAAACAAGTAAACAACAGATCTAGAGAGCCGAGGGCACTTCCAGTCAAGGAAATATACCTTGGGAAATCTGAAAATCCATAAGACAGAGCCACCCCCAAATTGAGGGCTGCACTGCTTACAAGAACCTCAACCTGGGTATATCTGAAATATCTCAGGAAATATAAAAATGGTTCAAAACATTGTGGAACTTACGTACGATGGAATATCCCTCAGCCACGGAATCAATGTCATAAGACCAGTAGCAGCAAAACGAGTGGATTCAGGTACGATGATTCTAAGTGAAAGAAGTCACACAGAAAAAGAAACTTATCCTAAGATATCACTTAGGAAGATCCTATAAACATGGCTACACATGAACTGAGTTAGGAAAGAGAACAGAGTCTCACTTTTAGAAAACACTCTTATGCCTGCTTAAGGGGGAAGGAGAGGTGGGGTGATGCATCAAACCAGAGTTTGATATAAGCACAGGTACCGTTCCAAAAACCAACTATGGAATAGACAAGACCTACACCTTCCTCAGTGAAAGGGACTCAAAACCCCATATTTCCCTCAGAGGAATAGATCTTACTAGTAAGAATCTTAAAACCTCTGTATTGATATGTCTCCGTAAGGGAATCAAGTGTGTCTAGACTGGCATAAACATGGCAGCGAGAATCAGCTCAAACCCACTCTAAAAAGGAATTTCAAAAACAGAACAAAGAAACAGGGAAATTCTTCACAATTCCTTCAGGGTCTCTGATGCAACCTGGAATGACCCTATCTACAATGACAGCTGGATGTGGCATGAGGCTGGACACTTAGGACTGAGAGGATTCGTGAGATTGGGTGAGCAAATGCAGATTCTTTAAAGCAGTAATGCTTGGCACCCATTCCATGGGTCCCAACTCTCCAGGTTGAAGGGAATATTACTACAGCTATAACATGTACGGGAAACCTAGAGAATGGACACACTGTGAATACGAAAGGTTTCTAAAACTCAACGAAGAGTCCCTCTCCTGGTGCTCCGGTTTGACTTTCCAACTGCTTTCCTATCAATCTCCCAACTTGGAGAGACAGTCCCTTTAAGATCCTGGTTCGCACAGGTTGCCAATTTGGCAGAGGATGAAAGGGAAGAGGGAGAACCAATGAGAGAGTAGCTGTTAGGCATTTGGATGGGCACATGTCACTCTAATTTCCCGGCAGGAAGAAGAATTAACCAAAGTCTCAGCCACCCACCGGGAACCAGTATAGGTCCTGAACCAAAAGTTTGGACTTGCGTTCAGCTCACAAAAAACGAGTTGAAAAATGGAGCTCAGGGGCACAGCAATTCACAAACTGGCAGAGTAATCAATGCCAACTATCGTCCAAAAATCTGTTGAGGGAAGGCAATGAGGCGGACTTGAAAGCGAGGCAGAATAGCAGGAAACAGATTTCAAGAGGTACGTTGGAATCGCCTGTAAAGCACAGGAAGAGGGGCACAACTTCGACAATGATGCACTTGGCCAAAAAGGGCGTATGCGTTTTCTCCTGAATATATTCAGGAGAAAACGCATACGCCCTTTTTGGCCAAGCAAGCAAGCGGGCAATGCAAATCTGCACTACAAAGAAGTATCACTTCCCACCGGTCAAAAGGGACATCCACAAAATGTGTAAAAACCAGAAAGGCAAGACAGGCCCTGGAGAACAGGGAGCCTTGTTATGCTGATGGGCGGGATGTAAGTTGCCAACTGCCTCACTGGAGGAGTGCATTGTGTTCCCTAAAACAAGTAAACAACAGAGCTACAGAGCCAAGGGCACTTCCAGTCTAGGGAATATACCTTGGGAAAACTGAAAATCCATAAGACAGAGCCACCCCCAAATTGAGGGCTGCACTGCTTACAAGAACCTCAACCTGGGTACACCTGAAATATCCCAGGAAATATAAAAATGGTTCCAAACATTGTGGAACTTACGTACGATGGAATATCCCTCAGCCACGAAATCAATGTCATAAGACCAGTAGCAGCAAAATGAGTGGATTCAGGTACGATGATTCTAAGTGAAAGAAGTCACACAGGAAAAGAAACTTATCCTAAGATATCACTTAGGAAGATCCTGTAAACATGGCTACACATGAACTGAGTTAGGCAAGAGAACAGAGTCTCACATTTAGAAAACACTCTTATGCCTGCTTAAGGGGGAAGGAGAGGTGGGGTGATGCATCAAACCAGAGTTTGATATAAGCACAGGTACCGTTCCAAAAACCAACTATGGAATAGACAAGACCTACACCTTCCTCAGTGAAAGGGACTCAAAACCCCATATTTCCCGCAGAGGAATAGATCTGACTAGTAAGAATCTTAAAACCTATGTATTGATATGTCTCCGTAAGGGAATCAAGTGTGTCTAGACTGGCATAAACATGGCAGCGAGAATCAGCTTAAACCCACTCTAGAAAGGAATTTCAAAAACAGAACAAAGAAACAGGGAAATTCTTCACAATTCCTTCAGGGTCTCTGATGCAACCTGGAATGACCCTATCTACAATGACAGCTGGATGTGGCATAAGGCTGGACACTTGGGACTGAGAGGATTGGTGAGATTGGGTGAGCAAATGCAGACCCTTTAAAGCAATAATGCATGGCACCCATTCCATGGGTCCCAGCTCTCCAGGTTGAAGGGAATATTACTACAGCTATAACGTGTACGGGAAACCTAGAGAATGGACACACTGTGAATACGAAAGGTTTCTAAAACTCAACGAAGAGCCCCTCTCCTGGTGCTCCGGTTTGACTTTCCAACTGCTTTCCTATCAATCTCCCAACTTGGAGAGACAGCCCCTTTAAGCTCCTGGTTCGCACAGGTTGCCAATTTGGCAGAGGATGAAAGGGAAGAGGGAGAACCAATGAGAGAGTAGCTGTTAGGCATTTGGATGGGCACATGTCACTCTAATTTCCCGGCAGGAAGAAGAATTAAACAAAGTCTCAGCCACCCACCGGGAACTAGTATAGGTCCTGAACCAAATGTTTGGACTTGCGTTCAGCTCACAAAAAACGAGTTGAAAAATGGAGCTCAGGGGCACAGCAATTCACAAACTGGCAGAGTAATCAAGGCCAACTATCGTCCAAAAATCTGTTGAGGGAAGGCAACGAGGCGGACTTGAAAGCGAGGCAGAATAGCAGGAAACAGATTTCAAGAGGTACGTTGGAATCGCCTGTAAAGCACAGGAAGAGGGGCACAACTTCGACAATGATGCACTTGGCCAAAAACGGCGTATGCGTTTTCTCCTGAATATATTCAGGAGAAAATGCATACGCCCTTTTTGGCCAAGCAAGCAAGCGGGCAATGCAAATCTGCACTACAAAGAAGTATCACTTCCCACCGGTCAAAAGGGACACCCACAAAATGTGTAAAAACCAGAAAGGCAAGACAGGCCCTGGAGAACAGGGAGCCTTGTTATGCTGATGGGCGGGATGTTAGTTGCCAACTGCCTCACTGGAGGAGTGCATTGTGTTCCCTAAAACAAGTAAACAACCGAGCTACAGAGCCAAGGGCACTTCCAGTCTAGGGAATATACCTTGGGAAAACTGAAAATCCATGACAGAGCCACCCCAAATTGAGGGCTGCACTGCTTACAAGAACATCAACCTGGGTACACCTGAAATATCCCAGGAAATATAAAAATGGTTCCAAACATTGTGGAACTTACGTACGATGGAATATCCCTCAGCCACGAAATCAGTGTCATAAGACCAGTAGCAGCAAAATGAGTGGATTCAGGTACGATGATTCTAAGTGAAAGAAGTCACACAGGAAAAGAAACTTATCCTAAGATATCACTAAGGAAGATCCTGTAAACATGGCTACACATGAACTGAGTTAGGCAAGAGAACAGAGTCTCACATTTAGAAAACACTCTTATGCCTGCTTAAGGGGGAAGGAGAGGTGGGGTGATGCATCAAACCAGAGTTTGATATAAGCACAGGTACCGTTCCAAAAACCAACTATGGAATAGACAAGACCTCCACCTTCCTCAGTGAAAGGGACTCAAAACCCCATATTTCCCGCAGAGGAATAGATCTGACTAGTAAGAATCTTAAAACCTATGTATTGATATGTCTCCGTAAGGGAATCAAGTGTGTCTAGACTGGCATAAACATGGCAGCGAGAATCAGCTCAAACCCACTCTAAACAGGAATTTCAAAAACAGAACAAAGAAACAGGGTAATTCTTCACAATTCCTTCAGGGTCGCTGATGCAACCTGGAATGACCCTATCTACAATGACAGCTGGATGTGGCATAAGGCTGGACACTTGGGACTGAGAGGATTGGTGAGATTGGGTGAGCAAATGCAGACCCTTTAAAGCAATAATGCATGGCACCCATTCCATGGGTCCCAGCTCTCCAGGTTGAAGGGAATATTACTACAGCTATAACGTGTACGGGAAACCTAGAGAATGGACACACTGTGAATACGAAAGGTTTCTAAAACTCAACGAAGAGCCCCTCTCCTGGTGCTCCGGTTTGACTTTCCAACTGCTTTCCTATCAATCTCCCAACTTGGAGAGACAGCCCCTTTAAGCTCCTGGTTCGCACAGGTTGCCAATTTGGCAGAGGATGAAAGGGAAGAGGGAGAACCAATGAGAGAGTAGCTGTTAGGCATTTGGATGGGCACCTGTCACTCTAATTTCCCGGCAGGAAGAAGAATTAACCAAAGTCTCAGCCACCCACCGGGAACCAGTATAGGTCCTGAACCAAAAGTTTGGACTTGCGTTCAGCTCACAAGAAACGAGTTGAAAAATGGAGCTCAGGGGCACAGCAATTCACAAACTGGCAGAGTAATCAAGGCCAACTATCGTCCAAAAATCTGTTGAGGGAAGGCAACGAGGCGGACTTGAAAGCGAGGCAGAATAGCAGGAAACATATTTCAAGAGGTACGTTGGAATCGCCTGTAAAGCACAGGAAGAGGGGCACAACTTCGACAATGATGCACTTGGCCAAAAACGGCGTATGCGTTTTCTCCTGAATATATTCAGGAGAAAACGCATACGCCCTTTTTGGCCAAGCAAGCAAGCGGGCAATGCAAATCTGCACTACAAAGAAGTATCACTTCCCACCGGTCAACTGGGACATCCACAAAATATGTAAAAACCAGAAAGGCAAGACAGGCCCTGGAGAACAGGGAGCCTTGTTATGCTGATGGGCGGGATGTAAGTTGCCAACTGCCTCACTGGAGGAGTGCATTGTGTTCCCTAAATCAAGTAAACAACCGAGCTACAGAGCCAAGGGCACTTCCAGTCTAGGGAATATACCTTGGCAAAACTGAAAATCCATAAGACAGAGCCACCCCCAAATTGAGGGCTGCACTGCTTACAAGAACCTCAACCTGGGTACACCTGAAATATCCCAGGAAATATAAAAATGGTTCCAAACATTGTGGAACTTACGTACGATGGAATATCCCTCAGCCACGAAATCAATGTCATAAGACCAGTAGCAGCAAAATGAGTGGATTCAGGTACGATGATTCTAAGTGAAAGAAGTCACACAGGAAAAGAAACTTATCCTAAGATATCACTTAGGAAGATCCTGTAAACATGGCTACACATGAACTGAGTTAGGAAAGAGAACAGAGTCTCACTTTTAGAAAACACTCTTATGCCTGCTTAAGGGGGAAGGAGAGGTGGGGTGATGCATCAAACCAGAGTTTGATATAAGCACAGGTACCGTTCCAAAAACCAACTATGGAATAGACAAGACCTACACCTTCCTCAGTGAAAGGGACTCAAAACCCCATATTTCCCTCAGAGGAATAGATCTGACTAGTAAGAATCTTAAAACCTCTGTATTGATATGTCTCCGTAAGGGAATCAAGTGTGTCTAGACTGGCATAAACATGGCAGCGAGAATCAGCTCAAACCCACTCTAAAAAGGAATTTCAAAAACAGAACAAAGAAACAGGGAAATTCTTCACAATTCCTTCAGGGTCTCTGATGCAACCTGGAATGACCCTATCTACAATGACAGCTGGATGTGGCATGAGGCTGGACACTTAGGACTGAGAGGATTCGTGAGATTGGGTGAGCAAATGCAGATTCTTTAAAGCAGTAATGCTTGGCACCCATTCCATGGGTCCCAACTCTCCAGGTTGAAGGGAATATTACTACAGCTATAACATGTACGGGAAACCTAGAGAATGGACACACTGTGAATACGAAAGGTTTCTAAAACTCAACGAAGAGTCCCTCTCCTGGTGCTCCGGTTTGACTTTCCAACTGCTTTCCTATCAATCTCCCAACTTGGAGAGACAGTCCCTTTAAGATCCTGGTTCGCACAGGTTGCCAATTTGGCAGAGGATGAAAGGGAAGAGGGAGAACCAATGAGAGAGTAGCTGTTAGGCATTTGGATGGGCACATGTCACTCTAATTTCCCGGCAGGAAGAAGAATTAACCAAAGTCTCAGCCACCCACCGGGAACCAGTATAGGTCCTGAACCAAAAGTTTGGACTTGCGTTCAGCTCACAAAAAACGAGTTGAAAAATGGAGCTCAGGGGCACAGCAATTCACAAACTGGCAGAGTAATCAATGCCAACTATCGTCCAAAAATCTGTTGAGGGAAGGCAATGAGGCGGACTTGAAAGCGAGGCAGAATAGCAGGAAACAGATTTCAAGAGGTACGTTGGAATCGCCTGTAAAGCACAGGAAGAGGGGCACAACTTCGACAATGATGCACTTGGCCAAAAAGGGCGTATGCGTTTTCTCCTGAATATATTCAGGAGAAAACGCATACGCCCTTTTTGGCCAAGCAAGCAAGCGGGCAATGCAAATCTGCACTACAAAGAAGTATCACTTCCCACCGGTCAAAAGGGACATCCACAAAATGTGTAAAAACCAGAAAGGCAAGACAGGCCCTGGAGAACAGGGAGCCTTGTTATGCTGATGGGCGGGATGTAAGTTGCCAACTGCCTCACTGGAGGAGTGCATTGTGTTCCCTAAAACAAGTAAACAACAGAGCTACAGAGCCAAGGGCACTTCCAGTCTAGGGAATATACCTTGGGAAAACTGAAAATCCATAAGACAGAGCCACCCCCAAATTGAGGGCTGCACTGCTTACAAGAACCTCAACCTGGGTACACCTGAAATATCCCAGGAAATATAAAAATGGTTCCAAACATTGTGGAACTTACGTACGATGGAATATCCCTCAGCCACGAAATCAATGTCATAAGACCAGTAGCAGCAAAATGAGTGGATTCAGGTACGATGATTCTAAGTGAAAGAAGTCACACAGGAAAAGAAACTTATCCTAAGATATCACTTAGGAAGATCCTGTAAACATGGCTACACATGAACTGAGTTAGGCAAGAGAACAGAGTCTCACATTTAGAAAACACTCTTATGCCTGCTTAAGGGGGAAGGAGAGGTGGGGTGATGCATCAAACCAGAGTTTGATATAAGCACAGGTACCGTTCCAAAAACCAACTATGGAATAGACAAGACCTACACCTTCCTCAGTGAAAGGGACTCAAAACCCCATATTTCCCGCAGAGGAATAGATCTGACTAGTAAGAATCTTAAAACCTATGTATTGATATGTCTCCGTAAGGGAATCAAGTGTGTCTAGACTGGCATAAACATGGCAGCGAGAATCAGCTCAAACCCACTCTAGAAAGGAATTTCAAAAACAGAACAAAGAAACAGGGAAATTCTTCACAATTCCTTCAGGGTCTCTGATGCAACCTGGAATGACCCTATCTACAATGACAGCTGGATGTGGCATAAGGCTGGACACTTGGGACTGAGAGGATTGGTGAGATTGGGTGAGCAAATGCAGACCCTTTAAAGCAATAATGCATGGCACCCATTCCATGGGTCCCAGCTCTCCAGGTTGAAGGGAATATTACTACAGCTATAACGTGTACGGGAAACCTAGAGAATGGACACACTGTGAATACGAAAGGTTTCTAAAACTCAACGAAGATCCCCTCTCCTGGTGCTCCGGTTTGACTTTCCAACTGCTTTCCTATCAATCTCCCAACTTGGAGAGACAGCCCCTTTAAGCTCCTGGTTCGCACAGGTTGCCAATTTGGCAGAGGATGAAAGGGAAGAGGGAGAACCAATGAGAGAGTAGCTGTTAGGCATTTGGATGGGCACATGTCACTCTAATTTCCCGGCAGGAAGAAGAATTAAACAAAGTCTCAGCCACCCACCGGGAACTAGTATAGGTCCTGAACCAAATGTTTGGACTTGCGTTCAGCTCACAAAAAACGAGTTGAAAAATGGAGCTCAGGGGCACAGCAATTCACAAACTGGCAGAGTAATCAAGGCCAACTATCGTCCAAAAATCTGTTGAGGGAAGGCAACGAGGCGGACTTGAAAGCGAGGCAGAATAGCAGGAAACAGATTTCAAGAGGTACGTTGGAATCGCCTGTAAAGCACAGGAAGAGGGGCACAACTTCGACAATGATGCACTTGGCCAAAAACGGCGTATGCGTTTTCTCCTGAATATATTCAGGAGAAAATGCATACGCCCTTTTTGGCCAAGCAAGCA
Organism: Mesoplodon mirus; assembly: GCF_964341445.2. Classification (NCBI taxonomy): domain Eukaryota; kingdom Metazoa; phylum Chordata; class Mammalia; order Artiodactyla; family Ziphiidae; genus Mesoplodon; species Mesoplodon mirus. The sequence continues at coordinate 1,754,277 of NW_028295749.1, read as the reverse complement.
AGCGGGCAATGCAAATCTGCACTACAAAGAAGTATCACTTCCCACCGGTCAAAAGGGACACCCACAAAATGTGTAAAAACCAGAAAGGCAAGACAGGCCCTGGAGAACAGGGAGCCTTGTTATGCTGATGGGCGGGATGTTAGTTGCCAACTGCCTCACTGGAGGAGTGCATTGTGTTCCCTAAAACAAGTAAACAACCGAGCTACAGAGCCAAGGGCACTTCCAGTCTAGGGAATATACCTTGGGAAAACTGAAAATCCATGACAGAGCCACCCCAAATTGAGGGCTGCACTGCTTACAAGAACATCAACCTGGGTACACCTGAAATATCCCAGGAAATATAAAAATGGTTCCAAACATTGTGGAACTTACGTACGATGGAATATCCCTCAGCCACGAAATCAGTGTCATAAGACCAGTAGCAGCAAAATGAGTGGATTCAGGTACGATGATTCTAAGTGAAAGAAGTCACACAGGAAAAGAAACTTATCCTAAGATATCACTAAGGAAGATCCTGTAAACATGGCTACACATGAACTGAGTTAGGCAAGAGAACAGAGTCTCACATTTAGAAAACACTCTTATGCCTGCTTAAGGGGGAAGGAGAGGTGGGGTGATGCATCAAACCAGAGTTTGATATAAGCACAGGTACCGTTCCAAAAACCAACTATGGAATAGACAAGACCTCCACCTTCCTCAGTGAAAGGGACTCAAAACTCCATATTTCCCGCAGAGGAATAGATCTGACTAGTAAGAATCTTAAAACCTATGTATTGATATGTCTCCGTAAGGGAATCAAGTGTGTCTCGACTGGCATAAACATGGCAGCGAGAATCAGCTCAAACCCACTCTAAACAGGAATTTCAAAAACAGAACAAAGAAACAGGGTAATTCTTCACAATTCCTTCAGGGTCGCTGATGCAACCTGGAATGACCCTATCTACAATGACAGCTGGATGTGGCATAAGGCTGGACACTTGGGACTGAGAGGATTGGTGAGATTGGGTGAGCAAATGCAGACCCTTTAAAGCAATAATGCATGGCACCCATTCCATGGGTCCCAGCTCTCCAGGTTGAAGGGAATATTACTACAGCTATAACGTGTACGGGAAACCTAGAGAATGGACACACTGTGAATACGAAAGGTTTCTAAAACTCAACGAAGAGCCCCTCTCCTGGTGCTCCGGTTTGACTTTCCAACTGCTTTCCTATCAATCTCCCAACTTGGAGAGACAGCCCCTTTAAGCTCCTGGTTCGCACAGGTTGCCAATTTGGCAGAGGATGAAAGGGAAGAGGGAGAACCAATGAGAGAGTAGCTGTTAGGCATTTGGATGGGCACCTGTCACTCTAATTTCCCGGCAGGAAGAAGAATTAACCAAAGTCTCAGCCACCCACCGGGAACCAGTATAGGTCCTGAACCAAAAGTTTGGACTTGCGTTCAGCTCACAAGAAACGAGTTGAAAAATGGAGCTCAGGGGCACAGCAATTCACAAACTGGCAGAGTAATCAAGGCCAACTATCGTCCAAAAATCTGTTGAGGGAAGGCAACGAGGCGGACTTGAAAGCGAGGCAGAATAGCAGGAAACATATTTCAAGAGGTACGTTGGAATCGCCTGTAAAGCACAGGAAGAGGGGCACAACTTCGACAATGATGCACTTGGCCAAAAACGGCGTATGCGTTTTCTCCTGAATATATTCAGGAGAAAACGCATACGCCCTTTTTGGCCAAGCAAGCAAGCGGGCAATGCAAATCTGCACTACAAAGAAGTATCACTTCCCACCGGTCAACTGGGACATCCACAAAATATGTAAAAACCAGAAAGGCAAGACAGGCCCTGGAGAACAGGGAGCCTTGTTATGCTGATGGGCGGGATGTAAGTTGCCAACTGCCTCACTGGAGGAGTGCATTGTGTTCCCTAAATCAAGTAAACAACCGAGCTACAGAGCCAAGGGCACTTCCAGTCTAGGGAATATACCTTGGCAAAACTGAAAATCCATAAGACAGAGCCACCCCCAAATTGAGGGCTGCACTGCTTACAAGAACCTCAACCTGGGTACACCTGAAATATCCCAGGAAATATAAAAATGGTTCCAAACATTGTGGAACTTACATACGATGGAATATCCCTCAGCCACGAAATCAATGTCATAAGACCAGTAGCAGCAAAATGAGTGGATTCAGGTACGATGATTCTAAGTGAAAGAAGTCACACAGGAAAAGAAACTTATCCTAAGATATCACTTAGGAAGATCCTGTAAACATGGCTACACATGAACTGAGTTAGGCAATAGAACAGAGTCTCACATTTAGAAAACACTCTTATGCCTGCTTAAGGGAGAAGGAGAGGTGGGGTGATGCATCAAACCAGAGTTTGATATAAGCACAGGTACCGTTCCAAAAACCAACTATGGAATAGACAAGACCTACACCTTCCTCAGTGAAAGGGACTCAAAACCCCATATTTCCCGCAGAGGAATAGATCTGACTAGTAAGAATCTTAAAACCTATGTATTGATATGTCTCCGTAAGTGAATCAAGTGTGTCTAGACTGGCATAAACATGGCAGCGAGAATCAGCTCAAACCCACTCTAGAAAGGAATTTCAAAAACAGAACAAAGAAACAGGGAAATTCTTTACAATTCCTTCAGGGTTTCTGATGCAACCTGGAATGACCCTATCTACAATGACAGCTGGATGTGGCATAAGGCTGGACACTTGGGATTGAGAGGATTGGTGAGATTGGGTGAGCAAATGCAGACCCTTTAAAGCAATAATGCATGGCACCCATTCCATGGGTCCCAGCTCTCCAGGTTGAAGGGAATATTACTACAGCTATAACGTGAACGGGAAACCTAGAGAATGGACACACTGTGAATACGAAAGGTTTCTAAAACTCAACGAAGAGCCCCTCTCCTGGTGCTCCGGTTTGACTTTCCAACTGCTTTCCTATCAATCTCCCAACTTGGAGAGACAGCCCCTTTAAGCTCCTGGTTCACACAGGTTGCCAACTTGGCAGAGGATGAAAGGGAAGAGGGAGAACCAATGAGAGAGTAGCTGTTAGGCATTTGGATGGGCACATGTCACTCTAATTTCCCGGCAGGAAGAAGAATTAACCAAAGTCTCAGCCACCCACCGAGAACCAGTATAGGTCCTGAACCAAAAGTTTGGACTTGCGTTCAGCTCACAAAAAACGAGTTGATAAATGGAGCTCAGGGGCACAGCAATTCACAAACTGGCAGAGTAATCAAGGCCAACTATCGTCCAAATATCTGTTGAGGGAAGGCAATGAGGCGGACTTGAAAGCGACGCAGAATAGCAGGAAACAGATTTCAAGAGGTACGTTGGAATCGCCTGTAAAGCACAGGAAGAGGGGCACAACTTCGACAATGATGCACTTGGCCAAAAAGGGCGTATGCGTTTTCTCCTGAATATATTCAGGAGAAAACGCATACGCCCTTTTTGGCCAAGCAAGCAAGCGGGCAATGCAAATCTGCACTACAAAGAAGTATCACTTCCCAGCGGTCAAAAGGGACATCCACAAAATGTGTAAAAACCAGAAAGGCAAGACAGGCCCTGGAGTACAGGGAGCCTTGTTATGCTTATGGGCGGGATGTAAGTTGCCAACTGCCTCACTGGAGGAGTGCATTGTGTTCCCTAAAACAAGTAAACAACAGAGCTACAGAGCCAAGGGCACTTCCTGTCTAGGGAATATACCTTGGGAAAACTGAAAATCCATAAGACAGAGCCACCCCCAAATTGAGGGCTGCACTGCTTACAAGAACCTCAACCTGGGTACACCTAAAATATCCCAGGAAATATAAAAATGGTTCCAAACATTGTGGAACTTACGTACGATGGAATATCCCTCAGCCATGAAATCAATGTCATAAGACCAGTAGCAGCAAAATGAGTGGATTCAGGTACGATGATTCTAAGTGAAAGAAGTCACACAGGAAAAGAAACTTATCATAAGTTATCACTTAGGAAGATCCTGTAAACATGGCTACACATGAACTGAGTTAGGAAAGAGAACAGAGTCTCACATTTAGAAAACACTCTTATGCCTGCCTAAGGGGGAAGGAGAGGTGGGGTGATGCATCAAACCAGAGTTTGATATAAGCACAGGTACCGTTCCAAAAACCAACTATGGAATAGACAAGACCTACACGTTCCTCAGTGAAAGGGACTCCAAACCCCATATTTCCCGCAGAGGAATAGATCTGACTAGTAAGTATCTTAAAACCTATATATTGATATGTCTCCGTAAGGGAATCAAGTGTGTCTAGACTGGCATAAACATGGCAGCGAGAATCAGCTCAAACCCACTCTAAACAGGAATTTCAAAAACAGAACAAAGAAACAGGGTAATTCTTCACAATTCCTTCAGGGTCGCTGATGCAACCTGGAATGACCCTATCTACAATGACAGCTGGATGTGGCATAAGGCTGGACACTTGGGACTGAGAGGATTGGTGAGATTGGGTGAGCAAATGCAGACCCTTTAAAGCAATAATGCATGGCACCCATTCCATGGGTCCCAGCTCTCCAGGTTGAAGGGAATATTACTACAGCTATAACGTGTACGGGAAACCTAGAGAATGGACACACTGTGAATACGAATGGTTTCTAAAACTCAACGAAGAGCCCCTCTCCTGGTGCTCCGGTTTGACTTTCCAACTACTTTCCTATCCATCTCCCAACTTGGAGAGACAGCCCCTTTAAGCTCCTGTTTCGCACAGGTTGCCAATTTGGCAGAGGATGAAAGGGAAGAGGGAGAACCAATGAGAGAGTAGCTGTTAGGCATTTGGATGGGCACATGTCACTCTAATTTCCCGGCAGGAAGAAGAATTAACCAAAGTCTCAGCCACCCACCGGGAACCAGTATAGGTCCTGAACCAAAAGTTTGGACTTGCGTTCAGCTCACAAAAAACGAATTGAAAAATGAAGCTCAGGGGCACAGCAATTCACAAACTGGCAGAGTAATCAAGGCCAACTATCGTCCAAAAATCTGTTGAGGGAAGGCAACGAGGCGGACTTGAAAGCGAGGCAGAATAGCAGGAAACAGATTTCAAGAGGTACGTTGGAATCGCCTGTAAAGCACAGGAAGAGGGGCACAACTTCGACAATGATGCACTTGGCCAAAAAGGGCATATGTGTTTTCTCCTGAATATATTCAGGAGAAAACGCATACGCCCTTTTTGGCCAAGCAAGCAAGCGGGCAATGCAAATCTGCACTACAAAGAAGTATCACTTCCCACCGGTCAAAAGGGACATCCACAAAATGTGTAAAAACCAGAAAGGCAAGACAGGCCCTGGAGAACAGGGAGCCTTGTTATGCTGATGGGCGGGATGTAAGTTGCCAACTGCCTCACTGGAGGAGTGCATTGTGTTCCCTAAAACAAGTAAACAACCGAGCTACAGAGCCAAGGGCACTTCCAGTCTAGGGAATATACCTTGGGAAAACTGAAAATCCATAAGACAGAGCCACCCCCAAATTGAGGGCTGCACTGCTTACAAGAACCTCAACCTGGGTACACCTGAAATATCCCAGGAAATATAAAAATGGTTCAAAACATTGTGGAACTTACGTACGATGGAATATCCCTCAGCCACGAAATCAATGTCATAAGACCAGTAGCAGCAAAATGAGTGGATTCAGGTACGATGATTCTAAGTGAAAGAAGTCACACAGGAAAAGAAACTTATCCTAAGATATCACTTAGGAAGATCCTGTAAACATGGCTACACATGAACTGAGTTAGGCAAGAGAACAGAGTCTCACATTTAGAAAACACTCTTATGCCTGCTTAAGGGAGAAGGAGAGGTGGGGTGATGCATCAAACCAGAGTTTGATATAAGCACAGGTACCGTTCCAAAAACCAACTATGGAATAGACAAGACCAACACCTTCCTCAGTGAAAGGGACTCAAAACCCCATATTTCCCACAGAGGAATAGATCTGACTAGTAAGAATCTTAAAACCTATGTATTGATATGTCTCCGTAAGGGAATCAAGTGTGTCTAGACTGGCATAAACATGGCAGCGAGAATCAGCTCAAACCCACTTTAGAAAGGAATTTCAAAATCAGAACAAAGAAACAGGGAAATTCTTTACAATTCCTTCAGGGTCTCTGATGAAACCTGGAATGACCCTATCTACAATGACAGCTGGATGTGGCATAAGGCTGGACACTTGGGACTGAGAGGATTGGTGATATTGGGTGAGCAAATGCAGACCCTTTAAAGCAATAATGCATGGCACCCATTCCATGGGGCCCAGCTCTCCAGGTTGAAGGGAATATTACTACAGCTATAACGTGTACGGGAAACCTAGAGAATGGACACACTGTGAATACGAAAGGTTTCTAAAACTCAACGAAGAGCCCCTCTCCTGGTGCTCCGGTTTGACTTTCCAACTGCTTTCCTATCAATCTCCCAACTTGGAGAGACAGCCCCTTTAAGCTCCTGGTTCACACAGGTTGCCAACTTGGCAGAGGATGAAAGGGAAGAGGGAGAACCAATGAGAGAGTAGCTGTTAGGCCTTTGGATGGGCACATGTCACTCTAATTTCCCGGCAGGAAGAAGAATTAACCAAAGTCTCAGCCACCCACCGGGAACCAGTATAGGTCCTGAAATAAAAGTTTGGACTTGCGTTCAGCTCAGAAAAAACGAGTTGAAAAATGGAGCTCAGGGGCACAGCAATTCACAAACTGGCAGAGTAATCAAGGCCAACTATCGTCCAAAAATCTGTTGAGGGAAGGCAACGAGGCGGACTTGAAAGCGAGGCAGAATAGCAGGAAACAGATTTCAAGAGGTACGTTGGAATCACCTGTAAAGCACAGGAAGAGGGGCACAACTTCGACAATGATGCACTTGGCCAAAAAGGGCGTATGCGTTTTCTCCTGAATATATTCAGGAGAAAACGCATACGCCCTTTTTGGCCAAGCAAGCAAGCGGGCAATGCAAATCTGCACTACAAAGAAGTATCACTTCCCACCGGTCAAAAGGGACATCCACAAAATGTGTAAAAACCAGAAAGGCAAGACAGGCCCTGGAGAACAGGGAGCCTTGTTATGCTGATGGGCGGGATGTAAGTTGCCAACTGCCTCACTGGAGGAGTGCATTGTGTTCCCTAAAACAAGTAAACAACCGAACTACAGAGCCAAGGGCACTTCCAGTCTAGGGAATATACCTTGGGAAAACTGAAAATCCATAAGACAGAGGCACCCCCAAATTGAGGTCTGCACTGCTTACAAGAACCTCAACCTGGGTACACCTGAAATATCCCAGGAAATATAAAAATGGTTCCAAACATTGTGGAACTTACGTACGATGGAATATCCCTCAGCCACGAAATCAATGTCATAAGACCAGTAGCAGCAAAATGAGTGGATTCAGGTACGATGATTCTAAGTGAAAGAAGTCACACAGGAAAAGAAACTTATCCTAAGATATCACTTAGGAAGATCCTGTAAACATGGCTACACATGAACTGAGTTAGGCAAGAGAACAGAGTCTCACATTTAGAAAACACTCTTATGTCTGCTTAAGGGAGAAGGAGAGGTGGGGTGATGCATTAAAACCAGAGTTTGATATAAGCACAGGTACCGTTCCAAAAACCAACTATGGAATAGACAAGACCAACACCTTCCTCAGTGAAAGGGACTCAAAACCCCATATTTCCCACAGAGGAATAGATCTGACTAGTAAGAATCTTAAAACCTATGTATTGATATGTCTCCGTAAGGGAATCAAGTGTGTCTAGACTGGCATAAACATGGCAGCGAGAATCAGCTCAAACCCACTTTAGAAAGGAATTTCAAAAACAGAACAAAGAAACAGGGAAATTCTTTACAATTCCTTCAGGGTCTCTGATGAAACCTGGAATGACCCTATCTACAATGACAGCTGGATGTGGCATAAGGCTGGACACTTGGGACTGAGAGGATTGGTGAGATTGGGTGAGCAAATGCAGACCCTTTAAAGCAATAATGCATGGCACCCATTCCATGGGTCCCAGCTCTCCAGGTTGAAGGTAATATTACTACAGCTATAACATGTACGGGAAACCTAGAGAATGGACACTCTGTGAATACGAAAGGTTTCTAAAACTCAACGAAGAGCCCCTCTCCTGGTGCTCCGGTTTGACTTTCCAACTGCTTTCCTATCAATCTCCCAACTTGGAGAGACAGCCCCTTTAAGCTTCTGGTTCACACAGGTTGCCAAATTGGCAGGGGATGAAATGGAAGAGGGAGAACCAATGAGAGAGTAGCTGTTAGGCATTTGGATGGGCACATGTCACTCTAATTTCCCGGCAGGAAGAAGAATTAACCAAAGTCTCAGCCACCCACCGGGAACCAGTATAGGTCCTGAACCAAAAGTTTGGACTTGCGTTCAGCTCACAAAAAACGAGTTGAAAAATGAAGCTCAGGGGCACAGCAATTCACAAACTGGCAGAGTAATCAAGGCCAACTATCGTCCAAAAATCTGTTGAGGGAAGGCAACGAGGCGGACTTGAAAGCGAGGCAGAATAGCAGGAAACAGATTTCAAGAGGTACGTTGGAATCGCCTGTAAAGCACAGGAAGAGGGGCACAACTTCGACAATGATGCACTTGGCCAAAAAGGGCGTATGTGTTTTCTCCTGAATATATTCAGGAGAAAACGCATACGCCCTTTTTGGCCAAGCAAGCAAGCGGGCAATGCAAATCTGCACTACAAAGAAGTATCACTTCCCACCGGTCAAAAGGGACATCAACAAAATTTGTAAAAACCAGAAAGGCAAGACAGGCCCTGGAGAACAGGGAGCCTTGTTATGCTGATGGGCGGGATGTAAGTTGCCAACCGCCTCACTGGAGGAGTGCATTGTGTTCCCTAAAACAAGTAAACAACAGAGCTACAGAGCCAAGGGCACTTCCAGTCTAGGGAATATACCTTGGGAAAACTGAAAATCCATAAGACAGAGCCACCCCCAAATTGAGGGCTGCACTGCTTACAAGAACCTCAACCTGGGTACACCTGAAATATCCCAGGAAATATAAAAATGGTTCCAAACATTGTGGAACTTACGTACGATGGAATATCCCTCAGCCACGAAATCAATGTCATAAGACCAGTAGCAGCAAAATGAGTGGATTCAGGTACGATTATTCTAAGTGAAAGAAGTCACACAGGAAAAGAAACTTATCCTAAGATATCACTTAGGAAGATCCTGTAAACATGGCTACACATGAACTGAGTTAGGCAAGAGAACAGAGTCTCACATTTAGAAAACACTCTTATGCCTGCTTAAGGGGGAAGGAGAGGTGGGGTGATGCATCAAACCAGAGTTTGATATAAGCACAGGTACCGTTCCAAAAACCAACTATGGAATAGACAAGACCTCCACCTTCCTCAGTGAAAGGGACTCAAAACCCCATATTTCCCGCAGAGGAATAGATCTGACTAGTAAGAATCTTAAAACCTATGTATTGATATGTCTCCGTAAGGGAATCAAGTGTGTCTAGACTGGCATAAACATGGCAGCGAGAATCAGCTCAAACCCACTCTAGAAAGGAATTTCAAAAACAGAACAAAGAAACAGGGAAATTCTTTACAATTCCTTCAGGGTCTCTGATGCAACCTGGAATGACCCTATCTACAATGACAGCTGGATGTGGCATAAGGCTGGACACTTGGGACTGAGAGGATTGGTGATATTGGGTGAGCAAATGCAGACCCTTTAAAGCAATAATGCATGGCACCCATTCCATGGGGCCCAGCTCTCCAGGTTGAAGGGAATATTACTACAGCTATAACGTGTACGGGAAACCTAGAGAATGGACACACTGTGAATACGAAAGGTTTCTAAAACTCAACGAAGAGCCCCTCTCCTGGTGCTCCGGTTTGACTTTCCAACTGCTTTCCTATCAATCTCCCAACTTGGAGAGACAGCCCCTTTAAGCTCCTGGTTCACACAGGTTGCCAACTTGGCAGAGGATGAAAGGGAAGAGGGAGAACCAATGAGAGAGTAGCTGTTAGGCATTTGGATGGGCACATGTCACTCTAATTTCCCGGCAGGAAGAAAAATTAACCAAAGTCTCAGCCACCCACCGAGAACCAGTATAGGTCCTGAACCAAAAGTTTGGACTTGCGTTCAGCTCACAAAAAACGAGTTGATAAATGGAGCTCAGGGGCACAGCAATTCACAAACTGTCAGAGTAATCAAGGCCAACTATCGTCCAAATATCTGTTGAGGGAAGGCAATGAGGCGGACTTGAAAGCGAGGCAGAATAGCAGGAAACAGATTTCAAGAGGTACGTTGGAATCGCCTGTAAAGCACAGGAAGAAGGGCACAACTTCGACAATGATGCACTTGGCCAAAAAGGGCGTATGCGTTTTCTCCTGAATATATTCAGGAGAAAACGCATACGCCCTTTTTGGCCAAGCAAGCAAGCGGGCAATGCAAATCTGCACTACAAAGAAGTATCACTTCCCACCGGTCAAAAGGGACATCCACAAAATGTGTAAAAACCAGAAAGGCAAGACAGGCCCTAGAGTACAGGGAGCCTTGTTATGCTGATGGGCGGGATGTAAGTTGCCAACTGCCTCACTGGAGGAGTGCATTGTGTTCCCTAAAACAAGTAAACAACAGAGCTACAGAGCCAAGGGCACTTCCTGTCTAGGGAATATACCTTGGGAAAACTGAAAATCCATAAGACAGAGCCACCCCCAAATTGAGGGCTGCACTGCTTACAAGAACCTCAACCTGGGTACACCTAAAATATCCCAGGAAATATAAAAATGGTTCCAAACATTGTGGAACTTACGTACGATGGAATATCCCTCAGCCATGAAATCAATGTCATAAGACCAGTAGCAGCAAAATGAGTGGATTCAGGTACAATGATTCTAAGTGAAAGAAGTCACACAGGAAAAGAAACTTATCATAAGTTATCACTTAGGAAGATCCTGTAAACATGGCTACACATGAACTGAGTTAGGAAAGAGAACAGAGTCTCACATTTAGAAAACACTCTTATGCCTGCCTAAGGGGGAAGGAGAGGTGGGGTGATGCATCAAACCAGAGTTTGATATAAGCACAGGTACCGTTCCAAAAACCAACTATGGAATAGACAAGACCTACACGTTCCTCAGTGAAAGGGACTCAAAACCCCATATTTCCCGCAGAGGAATAGATCTGACTAGTAAGTATCTTAAAACCTATGTATTGATATGTCTCCGTAAGGGAATCAAGTGTGTCTAGACTGGCATAAACATGGCAGCGAGAATCAGCTCAAACCCACTCTAAACAGGAATTTCAAAAACAGAACAAAGAAACAGGGAAATTCTTTACAATTCCTTCAGGGTCTATGATGCAACCTGGAATGACCCTATCTACAATGACAGCTGGATGTGGCATAAGGCTGGACACTTGGGACTGAGAGGATTGGTGAGATTGGGTGAGCAAATGCAGACCCTTTAAAGCAATAATGCATGGCACCCATTCCATGGGTCCCAGCTCTCCAGGTTGAAGGGAATATTACTACAGCTATAACATGTACGGGAAACCTAGAGAATGGACACACTGTGAATACGAAAGGTTTCTAAAACTCAACGAAGAGCCCCTCTCCTGGTGCTCCGGTTTGACTTTCCAACTGCTTTCCTATCAATCTCCCAACTTGGAGAGACAGCCCCTTTAAGCTCCTGGTTCACACAGCTTGCCAACTTGGCAGAGGATGAAAGGGAAGAGGGAGAACCAATGAGAGAGTAGCTGTTAGGCATTTGGATGGGCACATGTCACTCTAATTTCCCGGCAGGAAGAAGAATTAACCAAAGTCTCAGCCACCCACCGGGAACCAGTATAGGTCCTGAACCAAGTCTGGACTTGCGTTCAGCTCACAAAAAACGAGTTGAAAAATGGAGCTCAGGGGCACAGCAATTCACAAACTGGCAGAGTAATCAAGGCCAACTATCGTCCAAAAATCTGTTGAGGGAAGGCAACGAGGCGGACTTGAAAGCGAGGCAGAATAGCAGGAAACAGATTTCAAGAGGTATGTTGGAATCGCCTGTAAAGCACAGGAAGAGGGGCACAACTTCGACAATGATGCACTTGGCCAAAAAGGGCGTATGCGTTTTCTCCTGAATATATTCAGGAGAAAACGCATACGTCCTTTTTGGCCAAGCAAGCAAGCGTGCAATGCAAATCTGCACTACAAAGAAGTATCACTTCCCACCGGTCAAAAGGGACATCCACAAAATGTGTAAAAACCAGAAAGGCAAGACAGGCCCTGGAGAACAGGGAGCCTTGTTATGCTGATGGGCGGGATGTAAGTTGCCAACTGCCTCACTGGAGGAGTGCATTGTGTTCCCTAAAACAAGTAAACAACCGAGCTACAGAGCCAAGGGCACTTCCAGTCTAGGGAATATACCTTGGGAAAACTGAAAATCCATAAGACAGAGCCACCCCCAAATTGAGGGCTGCACTGCTTACAAGAACCTCAACCTGGGTACACCTGAAATATCCCAGGAAATATAAAAATGGTTCCAAACATTGTGGAACTTACGTACGATGGAATATCCCTCAGCCAGGAAATCAATGTCATAAGACCAGTAGCAGCAAAATGAGTGGATTCAGGTACGATGATTCTAAGTGAAAGAAGTCACACAGGAAAAGAAACTTATCCTAAGATATCACTTAGGAAGATCCTGTAAACATGGCTACACATGAACTGAGTTAGGCAAGAGAACAGAGTCTCACATTTAGAAAACACTCTTATGCCTGCTTAAGGGGGAAGGAGAGGTGGGGTGATGCATCAAACCAGAGTTTGATATAAGCACAGGTACCGTTCCAAAAACCAACTATGGAATAGACAAGACCTACACCTTCCTCAGTGAAAGGGACTCAAAACCCCATATTTCCCGCAGAGGAATAGATCTGACTAGTAAGAATCTTAAAACCTATGTATTGATATGTCTCCGTAAGGGAATCAAGTGTGTCTAGACTGGCATAAACATGGCAGCGAGAATCAGCTCAAACCCACTCTAGAAAGGAATTTCAAAAACAGAACAAAGAAACAGGGAAATTCTTTACAATTCCTTCAGGGTCTCTGATGCAACCTGGAATGACCCTATCTACAATGACAGCTGGATGTGGCATAAGGCTGGACACTTGGGACTGAGAGGATTGGTGATATTGGGTGAGCAAATGCAGACCCTTTAAAGCAATAATGCATGGCACCCATTCCATGGGTCCCAGCTCTCCATGTTGAAGGGAATATTACTACAGCTATAACATGTACGGGAAACCTAGAGAATGGACACCCTGTGAATACGAAAGGTTTCTAAAACTCAACGAAGAGCCCCTCTCCTGGTGCTCCGGTTTGACTTTCCAACTGCTTTCCTATCAATCTCCCAACTTGGAGAGACAGCCCCTTTAAGCTCCTGGTTCACACAGGTTGCCAACTTGGCAGAGGATGAAAGGGAAGAGGGAGAACCAATGAGAGAGTAGCTGTTAGGCCTTTGGATGGGCACATGTCACTCTAATTTCCCGGCAGGAAGAAGAATTAACCAAAGTCTCAGCCACCCACCGGGAACCAGTATAGGTCCTGAAATAAAAGTTTGGACTTGCGTTCAGCTCAGAAAAAACGAGTTGAAAAATGGAGCTCAGGGGCACAGCAATTCACAAACTGGCAGAGTAATCAAGGCCAACTATCGTCCAAAAATCTGTTGAGGGAAGGCAACGAGGCGGACTTGAAAGCGAGGCAGAATAGCAGGAAACAGATTTCAAGAGGTACGTTGGAATCACCTGTAAAGCACAGGAAGAGGGGCACAACTTCGACAATGATGCACTTGGCCAAAAAGGGCGTATGCGTTTTCTCCTGAATATATTCAGGAGAAAACGCATACGCCCTTTTTGGCCAAGCAAGCAAGCGGGCAATGCAAATCTGCACTACAAAGAAGTATCACTTCCCACCGGTCAAAAGGGACATCCACAAAATGTGTAAAAACCAGAAAGGCAAGACAGGCCCTGGAGAACAGGGAGCCTTGTTATGCTGATGGGCGGGATGTAAGTTGCCAACTGCCTCACTGGAGGAGTGCATTGTGTTCCCTAAAACAAGTAAACAACCGAACTACAGAGCCAAGGGCACTTCCAGTCTAGGGAATATACCTTGGGAAAACTGAAAATCCATAAGACAGAGGCACCCCCAAATTGAGGTCTGCACTGCTTACAAGAACCTCAACCTGGGTACACCTGAAATATCCCAGGAAATATAAAAATGGTTCCAAACATTGTGGAACTTACGTACGATGGAATATCCCTCAGCCACGAAATCAATGTCATAAGACCAGTAGCAGCAAAATGAGTGGATTCAGGTACGATGATTCTAAGTGAAAGAAGTCACACAGGAAAAGAAACTTATCCTAAGATATCACTTAGGAAGATCCTGTAAACATGGCTACACATGAACTGAGTTAGGCAAGAGAACAGAGTCTCACATTTAGAAAACACTCTTATGTCTGCTTAAGGGAGAAGGAGAGGTGGGGTGATGCATTAAAACCAGAGTTTGATATAAGCACAGGTACCGTTCCAAAAACCAACTATGGAATAGACAAGACCAACACCTTCCTCAGTGAAAGGGACTCAAAACCCCATATTTCCCACAGAGGAATAGATCTGACTAGTAAGAATCTTAAAACCTATGTATTGATATGTCTCCGTAAGGGAATCAAGTGTGTCTAGACTGGCATAAACATGGCAGCGAGAATCAGCTCAAACCCACTTTAGAAAGGAATTTCAAAAACAGAACAAAGAAACAGGGAAATTCTTTACAATTCCTTCAGGGTCTCTGATGAAACCTGGAATGACCCTATCTACAATGACAGCTGGATGTGGCATAAGGCTGGACACTTGGGACTGAGAGGATTGGTGAGATTGGGTGAGCAAATGCAGACCCTTTAAAGCAATAATGCATGGCACCCATTCCATGGGTCCCAGCTCTCCAGGTTGAAGGTAATATTACTACAGCTATAACATGTACGGGAAACCTAGAGAATGGACACTCTGTGAATACGAAAGGTTTCTAAAACTCAACGAAGAGCCCCTCTCCTGGTGCTCCGGTTTGACTTTCCAACTGCTTTCCTATCAATCTCCCAACTTGGAGAGACAGCCCCTTTAAGCTTCTGGTTCACACAGGTTGCCAAATTGGCAGGGGATGAAATGGAAGAGGGAGAACCAATGAGAGAGTAGCTGTTAGGCATTTGGATGGGCACATGTCACTCTAATTTCCCGGCAGGAAGAAGAATTAACCAAAGTCTCAGCCACCCACCGGGAACCAGTATAGGTCCTGAACCAAAAGTTTGGACTTGCGTTCAGCTCACAAAAAACGAGTTGAAAAATGAAGCTCAGGGGCACAGCAATTCACAAACTGGCAGAGTAATCAAGGCCAACTATCGTCCAAAAATCTGTTGAGGGAAGGCAACGAGGCGGACTTGAAAGCGAGGCAGAATAGCAGGAAACAGATTTCAAGAGGTACGTTGGAATCGCCTGTAAAGCACAGGAAGAGGGGCACAACTTCGACAATGATGCACTTGGCCAAAAAGGGCGTATGTGTTTTCTCCTGAATATATTCAGGAGAAAACGCATACGCCCTTTTTGGCCAAGCAAGCAAGCGGGCAATGCAAATCTGCACTACAAAGAAGTATCACTTCCCACCGGTCAAAAGGGACATCAACAAAATTTGTAAAAACCAGAAAGGCAAGACAGGCCCTGGAGAACAGGGAGCCTTGTTATGCTGATGGGCGGGATGTAAGTTGCCAACCGCCTCACTGGAGGAGTGCATTGTGTTCCCTAAAACAAGTAAACAACAGAGCTACAGAGCCAAGGGCACTTCCAGTCTAGGGAATATACCTTGGGAAAACTGAAAATCCATAAGACAGAGCCACCCCCAAATTGAGGGCTGCACTGCTTACAAGAACCTCAACCTGGGTACACCTGAAATATCCCAGGAAATATAAAAATGGTTCCAAACATTGTGGAACTTACGTACGATGGAATATCCCTCAGCCACGAAATCAATGTCATAAGACCAGTAGCAGCAAAATGAGTGGATTCAGGTACGATTATTCTAAGTGAAAGAAGTCACACAGGAAAAGAAACTTATCCTAAGATATCACTTAGGAAGATCCTGTAAACATGGCTACACATGAACTGAGTTAGGCAAGAGAACAGAGTCTCACATTTAGAAAACACTCTTATGCCTGCTTAAGGGGGAAGGAGAGGTGGGGTGATGCATCAAACCAGAGTTTGATATAAGCACAGGTACCGTTCCAAAAACCAACTATGGAATAGACAAGACCTCCACCTTCCTCAGTGAAAGGGACTCAAAACCCCATATTTCCCGCAGAGGAATAGATCTGACTAGTAAGAATCTTAAAACCTATGTATTGATATGTCTCCGTAAGGGAATCAAGTGTGTCTAGACTGGCATAAACATGGCAGCGAGAATCAGCTCAAACCCACTCTAGAAAGGAATTTCAAAAACAGAACAAAGAAACAGGGAAATTCTTTACAATTCCTTCAGGGTCTCTGATGCAACCTGGAATGACCCTATCTACAATGACAGCTGGATGTGGCATAAGGCTGGACACTTGGGACTGAGAGGATTGGTGATATTGGGTGAGCAAATGCAGACCCTTTAAAGCAATAATGCATGGCACCCATTCCATGGGGCCCAGCTCTCCAGGTTGAAGGGAATATTACTACAGCTATAACGTGTACGGGAAACCTAGAGAATGGACACACTGTGAATACGAAAGGTTTCTAAAACTCAACGAAGAGCCCCTCTCCTGGTGCTCCGGTTTGACTTTCCAACTGCTTTCCTATCAATCTCCCAACTTGGAGAGACAGCCCCTTTAAGCTCCTGGTTCACACAGGTTGCCAACTTGGCAGAGGATGAAAGGGAAGAGGGAGAACCAATGAGAGAGTAGCTGTTAGGCATTTGGATGGGCACATGTCACTCTAATTTCCCGGCAGGAAGAAAAATTAACCAAAGTCTCAGCCACCCACCGAGAACCAGTATAGGTCCTGAACCAAAAGTTTGGACTTGCGTTCAGCTCACAAAAAACGAGTTGATAAATGGAGCTCAGGGGCACAGCAATTCACAAACTGTCAGAGTAATCAAGGCCAACTATCGTCCAAATATCTGTTGAGGGAAGGCAATGAGGCGGACTTGAAAGCGAGGCAGAATAGCAGGAAACAGATTTCAAGAGGTACGTTGGAATCGCCTGTAAAGCACAGGAAGAAGGGCACAACTTCGACAATGATGCACTTGGCCAAAAAGGGCGTATGCGTTTTCTCCTGAATATATTCAGGAGAAAACGCATACGCCCTTTTTGGCCAAGCAAGCAAGCGGGCAATGCAAATCTGCACTACAAAGAAGTATCACTTCCCACCGGTCAAAAGGGACATCCACAAAATGTGTAAAAACCAGAAAGGCAAGACAGGCCCTAGAGTACAGGGAGCCTTGTTATGCTGATGGGCGGGATGTAAGTTGCCAACTGCCTCACTGGAGGAGTGCATTGTGTTCCCTAAAACAAGTAAACAACAGAGCTACAGAGCCAAGGGCACTTCCTGTCTAGGGAATATACCTTGGGAAAACTGAAAATCCATAAGACAGAGCCACCCCCAAATTGAGGGCTGCACTGCTTACAAGAACCTCAACCTGGGTACACCTAAAATATCCCAGGAAATATAAAAATGGTTCCAAACATTGTGGAACTTACGTACGATGGAATATCCCTCAGCCATGAAATCAATGTCATAAGACCAGTAGCAGCAAAATGAGTGGATTCAGGTACAATGATTCTAAGTGAAAGAAGTCACACAGGAAAAGAAACTTATCATAAGTTATCACTTAGGAAGATCCTGTAAACATGGCTACACATGAACTGAGTTAGGAAAGAGAACAGAGTCTCACATTTAGAAAACACTCTTATGCCTGCCTAAGGGGGAAGGAGAGGTGGGGTGATGCATCAAACCAGAGTTTGATATAAGCACAGGTACCGTTCCAAAAACCAACTATGGAATAGACAAGACCTACACGTTCCTCAGTGAAAGGGACTCAAAACCCCATATTTCCCGCAGAGGAATAGATCTGACTAGTAAGTATCTTAAAACCTATGTATTGATATGTCTCCGTAAGGGAATCAAGTGTGTCTAGACTGGCATAAACATGGCAGCGAGAATCAGCTCAAACCCACTCTAAACAGGAATTTCAAAAACAGAACAAAGAAACAGGGAAATTCTTTACAATTCCTTCAGGGTCTATGATGCAACCTGGAATGACCCTATCTACAATGACAGCTGGATGTGGCATAAGGCTGGACACTTGGGACTGAGAGGATTGGTGAGATTGGGTGAGCAAATGCAGACCCTTTAAAGCAATAATGCATGGCACCCATTCCATGGGTCCCAGCTCTCCAGGTTGAAGGGAATATTACTACAGCTATAACATGTACGGGAAACCTAGAGAATGGACACACTGTGAATACGAAAGGTTTCTAAAACTCAACGAAGAGCCCCTCTCCTGGTGCTCCGGTTTGACTTTCCAACTGCTTTCCTATCAATCTCCCAACTTGGAGAGACAGCCCCTTTAAGCTCCTGGTTCACACAGCTTGCCAACTTGGCAGAGGATGAAAGGGAAGAGGGAGAACCAATGAGAGAGTAGCTGTTAGGCATTTGGATGGGCACATGTCACTCTAATTTCCCGGCAGGAAGAAGAATTAACCAAAGTCTCAGCCACCCACCGGGAACCAGTATAGGTCCTGAACCAAGTCTGGACTTGCGTTCAGCTCACAAAAAACGAGTTGAAAAATGGAGCTCAGGGGCACAGCAATTCACAAACTGGCAGAGTAATCAAGGCCAACTATCGTCCAAAAATCTGTTGAGGGAAGGCAACGAGGCGGACTTGAAAGCGAGGCAGAATAGCAGGAAACAGATTTCAAGAGGTATGTTGGAATCGCCTGTAAAGCACAGGAAGAGGGGCACAACTTCGACAATGATGCACTTGGCCAAAAAGGGCGTATGCGTTTTCTCCTGAATATATTCAGGAGAAAACGCATACGTCCTTTTTGGCCAAGCAAGCAAGCGTGCAATGCAAATCTGCACTACAAAGAAGTATCACTTCCCACCGGTCAAAAGGGACATCCACAAAATGTGTAAAAACCAGAAAGGCAAGACAGGCCCTGGAGAACAGGGAGCCTTGTTATGCTGATGGGCGGGATGTAAGTTGCCAACTGCCTCACTGGAGGAGTGCATTGTGTTCCCTAAAACAAGTAAACAACCGAGCTACAGAGCCAAGGGCACTTCCAGTCTAGGGAATATACCTTGGGAAAACTGAAAATCCATAAGACAGAGCCACCCCCAAATTGAGGGCTGCACTGCTTACAAGAACCTCAACCTGGGTACACCTGAAATATCCCAGGAAATATAAAAATGGTTCCAAACATTGTGGAACTTACGTACGATGGAATATCCCTCAGCCAGGAAATCAATGTCATAAGACCAGTAGCAGCAAAATGAGTGGATTCAGGTACGATGATTCTAAGTGAAAGAAGTCACACAGGAAAAGAAACTTATCCTAAGATATCACTTAGGAAGATCCTGTAAACATGGCTACACATGAACTGAGTTAGGCAAGAGAACAGAGTCTCACATTTAGAAAACACTCTTATGCCTGCTTAAGGGGGAAGGAGAGGTGGGGTGATGCATCAAACCAGAGTTTGATATAAGCACAGGTACCGTTCCAAAAACCAACTATGGAATAGACAAGACCTACACCTTCCTCAGTGAAAGGGACTCAAAACCCCATATTTCCCGCAGAGGAATAGATCTGACTAGTAAGAATCTTAAAACCTATGTATTGATATGTCTCCGTAAGGGAATCAAGTGTGTCTAGACTGGCATAAACATGGCAGCGAGAATCAGCTCAAACCCACTCTAGAAAGGAATTTCAAAAACAGAACAAAGAAACAGGGAAATTCTTTACAATTCCTTCAGGGTCTCTGATGCAACCTGGAATGACCCTATCTACAATGACAGCTGGATGTGGCATAAGGCTGGACACTTGGGACTGAGAGGATTGGTGATATTGGGTGAGCAAATGCAGACCCTTTAAAGCAATAATGCATGGCACCCATTCCATGGGTCCCAGCTCTCCATGTTGAAGGGAATATTACTACAGCTATAACATGTACGGGAAACCTAGAGAATGGACACCCTGTGAATACGAAAGGTTTCTAAAACTCAACGAAGAGCCCCTCTCCTGGTGCTCCGGTTTGACTTTCCAACTGCTTTCCTATCAATCTCCCAACTTGGAGAGACAGCCCCTTTAAGCTCCTGGTTCACACAGGTTGCCAACTTGGCAGAGGATGAAAGGGAAGAGGGAGAACCAATGAGAGAGTAGCTGTTAGGCATTTGGATGGGCACATGTCACTCTAATTTCCCGGCAGGAAGAAGAATTAACCAAAGTCTCAGCCACCCACCGGGAACCAGTATAGGTCCTGAACCAAGATTGGACTTGCGTTCAGCTCACAAAAAACGAGTTGAAAAATGGAGCTCAGGGGCACAGCAATTCACAAACTGGCAGAGTAATCAAGGCCAACTATCGTCCAAAAATCTGTTGAGGGAAGGCAACGAGGCGGACTTGAAAGCGAGGCAGAATAGCAGGAAACAGATTTCAAGAGGTACGTTGGAATCGCCTGTAAAGCACAGGAAGAGGGGCACAACTTCGACAATGATGCACTTGGCCAAAAAGGGCGTATGTGTTTTCTCCTGAATATATTCAGGAGAAAACGCATACGCCCTTTTTGGCCAAGCTAGCAAGCGGGCAATGCAAATCTGCACTACAAAGAAGTATCACTTCCCACCGGTCAAAAGGGACATCCACAAAATGTGTAAGAACCAGAAAGGCAAGACAGGCCCTGGAGAACAGGGAGCCTTGTTATGCTGATGGGCGGGATGTAAGTTGCCAACTGCCTCACTGGAAGAGTGCATTGTGTTCCCTAAAACAAGTAAACAACCGAGCTACAGAGCCAAGGGCACTTCCAGTCTAGGGAATATACCTTGGGAAAACTGAAAATCCTTAAGACAGAGCCACCCCCAAATTGAGGGCTGCACTGCTTACAAGAACCTCAACCTGGGTACACCTGAAATATCCCAGGAAATATAAAAATGGTTCCAAACATTGTGGAACTTACGTACGATGGAATATCCCTCAGCCACGAAATCAATGTCATAAGACCAGTAGCAGCAAAATGAGTGGATTCAGGTACGATGATTCTAAGTGAAAGAAGTCACACAGGAAAAGAAACTTATCCTAAGATATCACTTAGGAAGATCCTGTAAACATGGCTACACATGAACTGAGTTAGGCAAGAGAACAGAGTCTCACATTTAGAAAACACTCTTATGTCTGCTTAAGGGAGAAGGAGAGGTGGGGTGATGCATCAAACCAGAGTTTGATATAAGCACAGGTACCGTTCCAAAAACCAACTATGGAATAGACAAGACCAACACCTTCCTCAGTGAAAGGGACTCAAAACCCCATATTTCCCACAGAGGAATAGATCTGACTAGTAAGAATCTTAAAACCTATGTATTGATATGTCTCCGTAAGGGAATCAAGTGTGTCTAGACTGGCATAAACATGGCAGCGAGAATCAGCTCAAACCCACTTTAGAAAGGAATTTCAAAAACAGAACAAAGAAACAGGGAAATTCTTTACAATTCCTTCAGGGTCTCTGATGAAACCTGGAATGACCCTATCTACAATGACAGCTGGATGTGGCATAAGGCTGGACACTTGGGACTGAGAGGATTGGTGAGATTGGGTGAGCAAATGCAGACCCTTTAAAGCAATAATGCATGGCACCCATTCCATGGGTCCCAGCTCTCCAGGTTGAAGGTAATATTACTACAGCTATAACATGTACGGGAAACCTAGAGAATGGACACTCTGTGAATACGAAAGGTTTCTAAAACTCAACGAAGAGCCCCTCTCCTGGTGCTCCGGTTTGACTTTCCAACTGCTTTCCTATTAATCTCCCAACTTGGAGAGACAGCCCCTTTAAGCTTCTGGTTCACACAGGTTGCCAAATTGGCAGGGGATGAAATGGAAGAGGGAGAACCAATGAGAGAGTAGCTGTTAGGCATTTGGATGGGCACATGTCACTCTAATTTCCCGGCAGAAAGAAGAATTAACCAAAGTCTCAGCCACCCACCGGGAACCAGTATAGGTCCTGAACCAAAAGTTTGGACTTGCGTTCAGCTCACAAAAAACGAGTTGAAAAATGGAGCTAAGGGGCACAGCAATTCACAAACTGGCAGAGTAATCAAGGCCAACTATCGTCCAAAAATCTGTTGAGGGAAGGCAACGAGGCGGACTTGAAAGCCAGGCAGAATAGCAGGAAACAGATTTCAAGAGGTACGTTGGAATCACCTGTAAAGCACAGGAAGAGGGGCACAACTTCGACAATGATGCACTTGGCCAAAAAGGGCGTATGCGTTTTCTCCTGAATATATTCAGGAGAAAACGCATACGCCCTTTTTGGCCAAGCAAGCAAGCGGGCAATGCAAATCTGCACTACAAAGAAGTATCACTTCCGACCGATCAAAAGGGACATCCACAAAATGTGTAAAAACCAGAAAGGCAAGACAGGCCCTGGAGAACAGGGAGCCTTGTTATGCTGATGGGCGGGATGTAAGTTGCCAACTGCCTCACTGGAGGAGTGCATTGTGTTCCCTAAAACAAGTAAACAACAGAGCTACAGAGCCAAGGGCACTTCCAGTCTAGGGAATATACCTTGGGAAAACTGAAAATCCATAAGACAGAGCCACCCCCAAATTGAGGGCTGCACTGCTTACAGGAACCTCAACCTGGGTACACCTGAAATATCCCAGGAAATATAAAAATGGTTCCAAACATTGTGGAACTTACGTACGATGGAATATCCCTCAGCCATGAAATCAATGTCATAAGACCAGTAGCACCAAAATGAGTGGATTCAGGTACGATGATTCTAAGTGAAAGAAGTCACACAGGAAAAGAAACGTATCATAAGATATCACTTAGGAAGATTCTGTAAACATGGCTACACATGAACTGAGTTAGGCAAGAGAACAGAGTCTCACATTTAGAAAACACTCTTATGCCTGCTTAAGGGGGAAGGAGAGGTGGGGTGATGCATCAAACCAGAGTTTGATATAAGCACAGGTACCGTTCCAAAAACCAACTATGGAATAGACAAGACCTACACCTTCCTCAGTGAAAGGGACTCAAAACCCCATATTTCCCGCAGAGGAATAGATCTGACTAGTAAGAATCTTAAAACCTATGTATTGATATGTCTCCGTAAGGGAATCAAGTGTGTCTAGACTGGCATAAACAGGGGAGCGAGAATCAGCTCAAACCCACTCTAGAATGGAATTTCAAAAACAGAACAAAGAAACAGGGAAATTCTTCACAATTCCTTCAGGGTCTCTGATGCAACCTGGAATGACCCTATCTACAATGACAGCTGGATGTGGCATAAGGCTGGACACTTGGGACTGCGAGGATTGGTGAGATTGGGTGAGCAAATGCAGACCCTTTAAAGCAATAATGCATGGCACCCATTCCTTGGGTCCCTACTCTCCATGTTGAAGGGAATATTACTACAGCTATAACATGTACGGGAGACCTGGAAAATGGACACACTGTGAATACGAAAGGTTTCTAAAACTCAACGAAGAGCCCCTCTCCTGGTGCTCCGGTTTGACTTTCCAACTGCTTTCCTATCAATCTCCCAACTTGGAGAGACAGCCCCTTTAAGCTCCTGGTTCGCACAGGTTGCCAATTTGGCAGAGGATGAAAGGGAAGAGGGAGAACCAATGAGAGAGTAGCTGTTAGGCATTTGGATGGGCACATGTCACTCTAATTTCCCGGCAGGAAGAAGAATTAACCAAAGTCTCAGCCACTCACCGGGAACCAGTATAGGTCCTGAACCAAAAGTTTGGACTTGCGTTCAGCTCACAAAAAACGAGTTGAAAAATGGAGCTTAGGGGCCCAGCAATTCACAAACTGGCAGAGTAATCAAGGTCAACTATCGTCCAAAAATCTGTTGAGGGAAGGCAAAGAGGCGGACTTGAATGCGAGGCAGAATAGCAGGAAACAGATTTCAAGAGGTACGTTGGAATCGCCTGTAAAGCACAGGAAGAGGGGCACAACTTCGACAATGATGCACTTGGCCAAAAAGGGTGTATGCGTTTTCTCCTGAATATATTCAGGAGAAAACTGCAATGAGGTATCACCTCACACCTGTTAGAATCGGCATCATCAGAAAATGTACAAACAACCAATTCTTGGGAGGGTGTGGACAAAAGGAGCCCTCTTCCACTATTGGTGGGAATGTAAATTGATACAGTCACTATTGAGAACAGTATGGAGTTTCCTTAAAAAATCTAAAAATAGAATTACCATCTGATCCAGCAATCCCACTTCTGGGCATATACCCAGAGAAAACCGTAATTCAAAAAGGCACATTCACCACAATGTTCGTTGCAGCACGATTTACAATAGCCCGGTAATGGAAGCAACATAAATGCCCACAGACAGATGAATGGATAAAGATGTGGTACATATATAAAATGGAATATTACTCGGCCATAAAAAGGAATGAAACTGGGTCATTTGTAGAGACATCGATGGATCGAGAGACTGTCATACAGAATGAAGTAAGTCAGAAAGAGGAAAACAAATATTGTATATGAATGCATATATGTGGAGCCTAAAAATGGTACAGATGAACTGGTTTGCAGGGAAGAAATAGAGACACAGAGGTAGAGCACAAACGTATGGACACCAAGTATGGGAAGCCATG
This sequence comes from Mesoplodon mirus, assembly GCF_964341445.2. Taxonomy (NCBI): domain Eukaryota; kingdom Metazoa; phylum Chordata; class Mammalia; order Artiodactyla; family Ziphiidae; genus Mesoplodon; species Mesoplodon mirus. The sequence goes on along the minus strand of NW_028295749.1, from coordinate 1,729,381 downwards.
GGGTGGTGGTGGTGGGATGAGTTGGGAGTTTCGGATAGACCTGTATACATGTATATGCATAAAATACATAACTAATATTAACGTGCTGTATAAAAAATAAATAAAATAAAATTTCAAAATTTTAAAAAATAAAATTTAAAAATAAAACAGAAAAAATTTCTTCCCGTCACACAGATGTATTTATAGGAATGAATTATTTCCATGCTTATATGTATAAATACATAAAAGAGGAATAAAATCTAACTTGAACCATAAAAGAAAAAAAAAACCCTGAACCCACGAGTTATACAGAGGAAAACCCTATCAGGGCACTTGCTCCAGTGGTAAACAATTCTGAAATTGGTCAGAGGTGGGGAATCATCTCCCATACAGCCAGCAACCCACCCCCCACGCAAGGAGCGTCCACACTGCAAAGCTGGGGGACCGTGCCGAGGCATCTGTGAGTAATCGTGAGCTGAGCCCCAGGCCAGCTGCTGCTGAACTGTTCCCACCCTTTCCAGGTAAAACACCTGAATATGTAAAAGGGCTTGAAAGCCTAGAGGAAGGACCGTGGAGCCACACCAGCGACAGCACGCAGGCCAACTTGGTGCCTGCAGGCCAGCCAGGGTGGTCCTGGCCCCGGGCGCTCTTCCAAAAGCTTTCCATTACCCTGCCTGGGATACCCCTCCTGTCCCGGCCCCCACTGCTTTTTCCTTCCTCACCTCTGTCCGGAGAGAAATTCCAGCGGAAGGTATGGGTGACACAACCTCTTCTTTACAGGCGGCAGCCTGTCAACTCCTGCAGAAAGGCCAGCAGAATCCCACTCACACCGGGCCACCCACAAAGCTGTGGCCCCTCACTCCCTCCCACCAGCACAGCCCCGAGACTGCTGACGGGGCAGAGAATATGGAGGCAGGCACAGCTTCAGGGGGAATTGCTGCCTGGAGCTCTGTTTATATTGACCTCAACGAGGCACACCTGGGGAGGGCGGGCCGGCAGGGTAAGGCTGCTCAGGTCAGCTAATCCACAACCCTCAGGGAATCACATTGTTGAAAATGGACCCCGCTAAGGCAGAAGAGAAGCCAAGGGAAAAAAGGACACAATGCCATTTGCAGCACCATAGAAGAGTCTAGCAGTAATCACGTCACTTGTAGTAAGTCAGAAAGTGAAAGACACATATCATATCATATCACTTATAGGTGTTACCTAAAAATGGATACCAGGGCAGATATTTCCACGGAGAAGGGCAATCACAGATTCATTAAACAAACTTATGGTTCACCAATGGAAAGGTGTGAGGATTGGTTTCATTACGATATTGGGGTTAACAGACATATACAAACACAGGTGACATATATAATCACCAAAGACCTACAGAATACCAAGAGAGGACTACTCAACATTCTGTCATAACGTACATGGGAAAAGGATCCCAGGAAGAACAGACATCTGTATATGTGTAAAAGAACCACGTCTTCCACACCTACAACAAGCCAAACATTGTAATCAAACTTGCTGTAATAAAAAATAAAAAATTAAATTAAAAACACGAACAAGAAGTAGTGAGACAAACGTGAGGGGCTTTCTCCTGGCACATTCCATTCTAAACTCCAATCTAGAACACCACTTCCACTGAGGCTCTCTTGCCCTAGTAACCAGATTTGGTAAGGGTGAACTGCTGCCACCTTGTGGCCGTTTCACACAACAGCAGCTTTAATCCCAACGCTAATGGTCAGTTGATATTCAAAATCATTGCAGGCCTGTAAATGACACCTGCCCTGAAAACAAATCCTGGGGTCACATATCGACCAAAAAATTCAAAGGACGTCCATATTTCAAAACGACCGTTTCAAAAGGCATATTTTACACACATTAGTGTTCTGCTTCTTTTCCTTTCTTTCCTTTTTTGTTAAAAAACACGGGAATGGAAAAAGGCATCCCTCAGAATGGGCGAAAATCGTTGCAGACGAATCAATGGACAGAGGTTTAATCTCCAATATATATAAACAGCTCATGCAGCTTAATATTGAAAAAAACAAACAACCCCCCAAAAAATGGGAAGAAGATCTAAAGAGACGTTTCTTCAAAGGAGACACAGAGATGGCCAAGACGCACATGAAAATCTGCTCAACAGCACTAATTATTAGAGAAATGCAAATCAAAACTACAATGAGGTATCACCTCACAACTGTTAGAATCGGCATCATCAGAAAATCTACAAACAACCAATTCTGGGGAGGGTGGGGACAAAAGGAGCCCTCTTCCACTATTGGTGGGAATGTAAATTGATACAGTCACTATGGAGAACAGTATGGAGTTTCCTTAAAAAAACTAGAAATAGAATTACCATCTGATCCAGCAATCCCACTTCTGGGCATATACCCAGAGAAAACCGTAAATCAAAAAGGCACATTCACCACAATGTTCATTGCAGCACTATTTACAATAGCCAGGTAATGGAAGCAACATAAATGCCCACAGACAGATGAATGGATAAAGAGGTGGTACATATATGAAATGGAATATGACTCGGCCATAAAAAGGAATGAAACTGGGTCATTTGTAGAGACATCGATGGATCGAGAGACTGTCATACAGAATGAAGTAAGTCAGAAAGAGGAAAACAAATATTGTATATTAACGCATATATGTGGAACCTAAAAAAATGGTACAGATGAACTGGTTTGCAGGGAAGAAATAGAGACACAGAGGTAGAGAACAAACGTATGGACACCAAGTGCGGGAAGCCATGGGGTGGTGGTGGTGGGATGAGTTGGGAGATTGGGATTGGCCTGTATACATGTATATGCATAAAATACATAATTAATAATAACGTGCTGTATAAAAAATAAATAAAATAAAATTTCAAAATTTTAAAAAATAAAATTAAAAAATAAAACAGAAAAAATTCTTCCCGTCACACAGATGTATTTATAGGAATGAATTATTTCCATGCATATATTTATAAATATATAAAAGAGGAATAAAATGTAACTTGAACCATAAAAGAAAAAAAAAGTGAACCCACGAGTTATACAGAGGAAAACCCTATCACGGCACTTGCTCCAGCGGTAAACAATTCTGAAATTGGTCAGAGGTGGGAACCATCTCCCATACAGCGAACAACCCACACCCCACGCAAGGAGCGTCCTCATTGCAAAGCTGGGTGTCCGTGCCGAGGCATCTGTGAGTAAAGGTGAGCTGAGCCCCAGGCCAACTGCTGCTGAACTGTTCCCACCCTTTCCAGGTAAAACACCTGAATATGTACAAGGGCTTGAAAGCCTAGAGGAAGGACCTTGGAGCCACACCAGCGACAGCACGCAGGCCAACTTGGTGCCTGCAGGCCAGCCAGCGTGGTCCTTTCCCCGGGCGCACTTCCAGAAGCTTTCCATTGCCCTGCCTGAAATTCCCCTCCTGTCCCGGCCCCCACTGCTTTTTTCCTTCCTCACCTCTGTCCGGAGAGAAATTCTAGCGGAAGTTATGGGTGACGCAACCTCTTCTTTACAGGCGGCAGGCTGGCAACTCCTGCAGAAAGGCCAGCAGAACCCCACTCACACCGGGCCACCCACAAAGCTGTGGCCCCTCACTCCCTCCCACCAGCACAGCCCCGAGACTGCTGACAAGGCAGAGAATATTGAGTCAGGCACAGCTTCAAGGGCTATTGCTGCCTGGAGCGCTGTTTATATTGACCTCAACGAAGCACACCTGTGGAGGTCAGGCCGAAAGGGTACGGCTGCCCAGGTCAGCTAATCCACAACCCTCAGGGAATCACATTGTTGAAAATGGACCCCGCTAAGGCAGAAGAGAAGCCAAGGGAAAAAAGCACACAATGCCATTTGCAGCACCGTAGATGAGTCTAGAAGTAATCACGTGACTTGTAGTAAGTCAGAAAGTGAAAGACACATATCATATCACTTATAGGTGTTACCTAAAAATGGATACCAGGGCAGATATTTCCACGGAGAAGGGCAATCACAGATTCATTAAACAAACTTATGGTTCACCAATGGAAAGGTGTGAGGATTGGTTTCATTACGATATCGGGGTTAACAGACATATACAAACACAGGTGACATATATAATCACCAAAGACCTACAGAATACCAAGAGAGGACTACTCAACATTCTGTCATAACGTACATGGGAAAAGGATCCCAGGAAGAACAGACATCTGAATATGTGTAAAAGAACCACATCTTCCACACCTACAACAAACCAAACATTGTAATCAAACTTGCTGTAATAAAAAATAAAAAAACATTAAATTAAAAAACGAACAAGATGTAATGAGACAAACGTGAGGGGCTTTCTCCTGGCACATTCCATTCTAAATTCGAATCTAGAACACCACTTCCACTGAGGCTCTCTTGCCCTAGTAACCAGATTTGGTAAGGGTGAACTGCTGCCACCTTGTGGCCGTTTCACACAACAGCAGCTTTAATCCCAACGCTAATGGTCAGTTGATATTCAAAATCATTGCAGGCCTGTAAATGACACCTGCCCTGAAAACAAATCCTGGGGTCACATATCGACCAAAAAATTCAAAGGACGTCCATATTTCAAAACGACCGTTTCAAAAGGCATATTTTACGCACATTAGTGTTCTGCTTCTTTTCCTTTCTTTCCTTTTTTGTTAAAAAAAACGGGAATGGAAAAAGGCATCCCTCAGGATGGGTGAAAATCGTTGCAAACGAATCAATGGACACAGGTTTAATCTCCAATATATATAAACAGCTCATGCAGCTTAATATTAAAAAAACAAACAACCCAAAAAAAATGGGCAGAAGATCTAAAGAGACGTTTCTTCAAAGGAGACACAGAGATGGCCAAGACGCACATGAAAAGCTGCTCAACAGCACTAATTATTAGAGAAATGCAAATCAAAACTACAATGAGGTATCACCTCACACCTGTTAGAATCGGCATCATCAGAAAATCTACAAACAACCAATTCTGGGGAGGGTGTGGACAAAAGGAGCCCTCTTCCACTATTGGTGGGAATGTAAATTGATACAGTCACTATGGAGAACAGTATGGAGTTTCCTTAAAAAAACTAGAAATAGAATTACCATCTGATCCAGCAATCCCACTTCTGGGCATATACCCAGAGAAAACCGTATTTCAAAAAGGCACATTCACCACAATGTTCGTTGCAGCACTATTTACAATAGCCAGGTAATGGAAGCAACCTAAATGCCCACATACAGATGAATGGATAAAGATGTGGCACATATATAAAATGGAATATTACTCGGCCATAAAAAGGAATGAAACTGGGTCATTTGTAGAGACATCGATGGATCGAGAGACTGTCATACAGAATGAAGTAAGTCAGAAAGAGGAAAACAAATATTGTATATTAATGCATATATGTGGAGCCTAAAAATGGTACAGATGAACTGGTTTGCAGGGAAGAAATAGAGACACAGAGGTAGAGAACAAACGTATGGACAACAAGTGTGGGAAGCCATGGGGTGGTGGAGGTGGGATGAGTTGGGAGTTTGGGATTGACCTGTATACATGTATATGCATAAAATACATAACTAATAATAACGTGCTGTATAAAAAAATAAATAAAATTTCAAAATTTTAAAAAATAAAATTTAAAAATAAAACAGAAAAAATTCTTCCCGTCACACAGATGTATTTATAGGAATGAATTATTTCCATGCGTATATTTTTAAATACATAAAAGAGGAATAAAATCTAACTTGAACCAAAAAAGAAAAAAAAAATTGAACCCACGAGTTATACAGAGGAAAACCCTATCACGGCACTTGCTCCAGCGGTAAACAATTCTGAAATTGGTCAGAGGTGGGGAACCATCTCCCATACAGCCAGCCACGACCCCCCACACAAGGAGCGTCCTCATTGAAAAGCTGGGGGACCGTGCCGAGGCATCTGTGAGTAAACGTGAGCTGAGCCCCAGGCCAGCTGCTTCTGATCTGTTCCCACCCTTTCCAGGTAAAACACCTGAATATGTACAAGGGCTTGAAAGCCTAGAGGAAGGACCGTGGAGCCACACCAGCGACAGCACGAAGGCCAACTTGGTGCCTGCAGGCCAGCCAGCGTGGTCCTGGCCCCGGGCGCTCTTCCAGAAGCTTTCCATTGCCCTGCCTGAGATACCCCTCCTGTCCCGGACCCCACTGCTTTTTTCCTTCCTCACCTCTGTCCGGAGAGAAATTCCAGCGGAAGGTATGGGTGACACATCCTCTTCTTTACAGGCGGCAGCCTGGCAACTCCTGCAGAAAGGCCAGCAGAACCCCACTCACACCGGGCCACCCACAAAGCTGTGGCCCCTCACTCCCTCCCACCAGCACAGCCCCGAGACTGCTGACGGGGCAGAGAATATGGAGTCAGGCACAGCTTCAGGGGCTATTGCTGCCTGGAGCGCTGTTTATATTGACCTCAACGAGGCACACCTGGGGAGGGCGGGCCGGCAGGGTAAGGCTGCCCAGGTCAGCTAATCCACAACCCTCAGGGAATCACATTGTTGAAAATGGACCCCGCTAAGGCAGAAGAGAAGCCAAGGCAAAAAAGGACACAATGCCATTTGCAGCACCGTAGATGAGTCTAGAAGTAATCACGTGACTTGTAGTAAGTCAGAAAGTGAAAGACACATATCATATCATATCACTTATAGGTGTTACCTAAAAATGGATACCAGGGCAGATATTTCCACGGAGAAGGGCAATCACAGATTCATTAAACAAACTTATGGTTCACCAATGGAAAGGTGTGAGGATTGGTTTCATTATGATATCGGGGTTAACAGACATATACAAACACAGGTGACATATATAATCACCAAAGACCTACAGAATACCAAGAGAGGACTACTCAACATTCTGTCATAACGTACATGGGAAAAGGATCCCAAGAAGAACAGTCATCTGTATATGTGTAAAAGAACCACATCTTCCACACCTACAACAAGCCAAACATTGTAATCAAACTTGCTGTAATAAAAAATAAAAAATTAAATTAAAAACACGAACAAGAAATAGTGAGACAAACGTGAGGGGCTTTCTCCTGGCACATTCCATTCTAAACTCCAATCTAGAACACCACTTCCACTGAGGCTCTCTTGCCCTAGTAACCAGATTTGGTAAGGGTGAACTGCTGCCACCTTGTGGCCGTTTCACACAACAGCAGCTTTAATCCCAGCGCTAATGGTCAGTTGATATTCAAAATCATTGCAGGCCTGTAAATGACACCTGCCCTGAAAACAAATCCTGGGGTCACATATCGACCAAAAAATTCAAAGGACGTCCATATTTCAAAACGACCGTTTCAAAAGGCATATTTTACGCACATTAGTGTTCTGCTTCTTTTCCTTTCTTTCCTTTTTTGTTAAAAAACACGGGAATGGAAAGAGGCATCCCTCAGAATGGGCGAAAATCGTTGCAGACGAATCAATGGACAGAGGTTTAATCTCCAATATATATAAACAGCTCATGCAGCTTAATATTAAAAAAACAAACAACCCAAAATAAATGGGCAGAAGATCTAAAGAGACGTTTCTTCAAAGGAGACACAGAGATGGCCAAGACGCACATGAAAAGGTGCTCAACAGCACTAATTATTAGAGAAATGCAAATCAAAACTACAATGAGGTATCACCTCACACCTGTTAAAATCGGCATCATCAGAAATTCTACAAACAACCAATTCTGGGGAGGGTGTGGACAAAAGGAGCCCTCTTCCACTATTGGTGGGAATGTAAATTGATACAGTCACTATGGAGAACAGTATGGAGTTTCCTTAAAAAAACTAGAAATAGAATTACCATCTGATCCAGCAATCCCACTTCTGGGCATATACCCAGAGAAAACCGTATTTCAAAAAGGCACATTCACCACAATGTTCGTTGCAGCACTATTTACAATAGCCAGGTAATGGAAGCAACCTAAATGCCCACAGACAGATGAATGGATAAAGATGTGGTACATATATAAAATGGAATATGACTCGGCCATAAAAAGGAATGAAACTGGGCCATTTGTAGAGACATCGATGGATCGAGAGACTGTCATACAGAATGAAGTAAGTCAGAAAGAGGAAAACAAATATTGTATATTAATGCATATATGTGGAGCCTAAAAATGGTACAGATGAACTGGTTTGCAGGGAAGAAATAGAGACACAGAGGTAGAGAACAAACGTATGGACACCAAGTGTGGGAATCCATGGGGTGGTGGTGGTGGGATGAGTTGGGAGATTGGGATTGACCTGTATACATGTATATGCATAAAATACATAACTAATAATAACGTGCTGTATAAAAATATAAATAAAATTAAATTTCAAAATTTTAAAAAATAAAATTTAAAAATAAAACAGAAAAAATTCTTCCCGTCACACAGATGTATTTATAGGAATGAATTATTTCCATGCTTATATTTATAAATACATAAAAGAGGAATAAAATCTAACTTGAACCAAAAAAGAAAAAAAAAATTGAACCCACGAGTTATACAGAGGAAAACCCTATCACGGCACTTGCTCCAGCGGTAAACAATTCTGAAATTGGTCAGAGGTGGGGAACCATCTCCCATACAGCCAGCCACGACCCCCCACACAAGGAGCGTCCTCATTGAAAAGCTGGGGGACCGTGCCGAGGCATCTGTGAGTAAACGTGAGCTGAGCCCCAGGCCAGCTGCTTCTGATCTGTTCCCACCCTTTCCAGGTAAAACACCTGAATATGTACAAGGGCTTGAAAGCCTAGAGGAAGGACCGTGGAGCCACACCAGCGACAGCACGAAGGCCAACTTGGTGCCTGCAGGCCAGCCAGCGTGGTCCTGGCCCCGGGCGCTCTTCCAGAAGCTTTCCATTGCCCTGCCTGAGATACCCCTCCTGTCCCGGACCCCACTGCTTTTTTCCTTCCTCACCTCTGTCCGGAGAGAAATTCCAGCGGAAGGTATGGGTGACACATCCTCTTCTTTACAGGCGGCAGCCTGGCAACTCCTGCAGAAAGGCCAGCAGAACCCCACTCACACCGGGCCACCCACAAAGCTGTGGCCCCTCACTCCCTCCCACCAGCACAGCCCCGAGACTGCTGACGGGGCAGAGAATATGGAGTCAGGCACAGCTTCAGGGGCTATTGCTGCCTGGAGCGCTGTTTATATTGACCTCAACGAGGCACACCTGGGGAGGGCGGGCCGGCAGGGTAAGGCTGCCCAGGTCAGCTAATCCACAACCCTCAGGGAATCACATTGTTGAAAATGGACCCCGCTAAGGCAGAAGAGAAGCCAAGGCAAAAAAGGACACAATGCCATTTGCAGCACCGTAGATGAGTCTAGAAGTAATCACGTGACTTGTAGTAAGTCAGAAAGTGAAAGACACATATCATATCATATCACTTATAGGTGTTACCTAAAAATGGATACCAGGGCAGATATTTCCACGGAGAAGGGCAATCACAGATTCATTAAACAAACTTATGGTTCACCAATGGAAAGGTGTGAGGATTGGTTTCATTATGATATCGGGGTTAACAGACATATACAAACACAGGTGACATATATAATCACCAAAGACCTACAGAATACCAAGAGAGGACTACTCAACATTCTGTCATAACGTACATGGGAAAAGGATCCCAAGAAGAACAGTCATCTGTATATGTGTAAAAGAACCACATCTTCCACACCTACAACAAGCCAAACATTGTAATCAAACTTGCTGTAATAAAAAATAAAAAATTAAATTAAAAACACGAACAAGAAATAGTGAGACAAACGTGAGGGGCTTTCTCCTGGCACATTCCATTCTAAACTCCAATCTAGAACACCACTTCCACTGAGGCTCTCTTGCCCTAGTAACCAGATTTGGTAAGGGTGAACTGCTGCCACCTTGTGGCCGTTTCACACAACAGCAGCTTTAATCCCAACGCTAATGGTCAGTTGATATTCAAAATCATTGCAGGCCTGTAAATGACACCTGCCCTGAAAACAAATCCTGGGGTCACATATCGACCAAAAAATTCAAAGGATGTCCATATTTCAAAACGACCGTTTCAAAAGGCATATTTTACGCACATTAGTGTTCTGCTTCTTTTCCTTTCTTTCCTTTTTTGTTAAAAAACACGGGAATGGAAAGAGGCATCCCTCAGAATGGGCGAAAATCGTTGCAGACGAATCAATGGACAGAGGTTTAATCTCCAATATATATAAACAGCTCATGCAGCTTAATATTAAAAAAACAAACAACCCAAAATAAATGGGCAGAAGATCTAAAGAGACGTTTCTTCAAAGGAGACACAGAGATGGCCAAGACGCACATGAAAAGCTGCTCAACAGCACTAATTATTAGAGAAATGCAAATCAAAACTACAATGAGGTATCACCTCACACCTGTTAGAATCGGCATCATCAGAAAATCTACAAACAACCAATTCTGGGGAGGGTGTGGACAAAAGGAGCCCTCTTCCACTATTGGTGGGAATGTAAATTGATACAGTCACTATGGAGAACAGTATGGAGTTTCCTTAAAAAAACTAGAAATAGAATTACCATCTGATCCAGCAATCCCACTTCTGGGCATATACCCAGAGAAAACCGTATTTCAAAAAGGCACATTCACCACAATGTTCGTTGCAGCACTATTTACAATAGCCAGGTAATGGAAGCAACCTAAATGCCCACAGACAGATGAATGGATAAAGCTGTGGTACATATATAAAATGGAATATTACTCGGCCATAAAAAGGAATGAAACTGGGCCATTTGTAGAGACATCGATGGATCGAGAGACTGTCATACAGAATGAAGTAAGTCAGAAAGAGGAAAACAAATATTGTATATTAATGCATATATGTGGAGCCTAAAAATGGTACAGATGAACTGGTTTGCAGGGAAGAAATAGAGACACAGAGGTAGAGAACAAACGTATGGACACCATGTGTGGGAATCCATGGGGTGGTGGTGGTGGGATGAGTTGGGAGATTGGGATTGACCTGTATACATGTATATGCATAAAATACATAACTAATAATAACGTGCTGTATAAAAATATAAATAAAATTAAATTTCAAAATTTTAAAAAATAAAATTTAAAAATAAAACAGAAAAAATTCTTCCCGTCACACAGATGTATTTATAGGAATGAATTATTTCCATGCTTATATTTATAAATACATAAAAGAGGAATAAAATCTAACTTGAACCAAAAAAGAAAAAAAAAAATTGAACCCACGAGTTATACAGAGGAAAACCCTATCACGGCACTTGCTCCAGCGGTAAACAATTCTGAAATTGGTCAGAGGTGGGGAACCATCTCCCATACAGCCAGCCACGACCCCCCACACAAGGAGCGTCCTCATTGAAAAGCTGGGGGACCGTGCCGAGGCATCTGTGAGTAAACGTGAGCTGAGCCCCAGGTCAGCTGCTTCTGATCTGTTCCCACCCTTTCCAGGTAAAACACCTGAATATGTACAAGGGCTTGAAAGCCTAGAGGAAGGACCGTGGAGCCACACCAGCGACAGCACGAAGGCCAACTTGGTGCCTGCAGGCCAGCCAGCGTGGTCCTGGCCCCGGGCGCTCTTCCAGAAGCTTTCCATTGCCCTGCCTGAGATACCCCTCCTGTCCCGGACCCCACTGCTTTTTTCCTTCCTCACCTCTGTCCGGAGAGAAATTCCAGCGGAAGGTATGGGTGACACATCCTCTTCTTTACAGGCGGCAGCCTGGCAACTCCTGCAGAAAGGCCAGCAGAACCCCACTCACACCGGGCCACCCACAAAGCTGTGGCCCCTCACTCCCTCCCACCAGCACAGCCCCGAGACTGCTGACGGGGCAGAGAATATGGAGTCAGGCACAGCTTCAGGGGCTATTGCTGCCTGGAGCGCTGTTTATATTGACCTCAACGAGGCACACCTGGGGAGGGCGGGCCGGCAGGGTAAGGCTGCCCAGGTCAGCTAATCCACAACCCTCAGGGAATCACATTGTTGAAAATGGACCCCGCTAAGGCAGAAGAGAAGCCAAGGGAAAAAAGGACACAATGCCATTTGCAGCACCGTAGATGAGTCTAGAAGTAATCACGTGACTTGTAGTAAGTCAGAAAGTGAAAGACACATATCATATCATATCACTTATAGGTGTTACCTAAAAATGGATACCAGGGCAGATATTTCCACGGAGAAGGGCAATCACAGATTCATTAAACAAACTTATGGTTCACCAATGGAAAGGTGTGAGGATTGGTTTCATTATGATATCGGGGTTAACAGACATATACAAACACAGGTGACATATATAATCACCAAAGACCTACAGAATACCAAGAGAGGACTACTCAACATTCTGTCATAACGTACATGGGAAAAGGATCCCAAGAAGAACAGTCATCTGTATATGTGTAAAAGAACCACATCTTCCACACCTACAACAAGCCAAACATTGTAATCAAACTTGCTGTAATAAAAAATAAAAAATTAAATTAAAAACACGAACAAGAAATAGTGAGACAAACGTGAGGGGCTTTCTCCTGGCACATTCCATTCTAAACTCCAATCTAGAACACCACTTCCACTGAGGCTCTCTTGCCCTAGTAACCAGATTTGGTAAGGGTGAACTGCTGCCACCTTGTGGCCGTTTCACACAACAGCAGCTTTAATCCCAGCGCTAATGGTCAGTTGATATTCAAAATCATTGCAGGCCTGTAAATGACACCTGCCCTGAAAACAAATCCTGGGGTCACATATCGACCAAAAAATTCAAAGGACGTCCATATTTCAAAACGACCGTTTCAAAAGGCATATTTTACGCACATTAGTGTTCTGCTTCTTTTCCTTTCTTTCCTTTTTTGTTAAAAAACACGGGAATGGAAAGAGGCATCCCTCAGAATGGGCGAAAATCGTTGCAGACGAATCAATGGACAGAGGTTTAATCTCCAATATATATAAACAGCTCATGCAGCTTAATATTAAAAAAACAAACAACCCAAAATAAATGGGCAGAAGATCTAAAGAGACGTTTCTTCAAAGGAGACACAGAGATGGCCAAGACGCACATGAAAAGCTGCTCAACAGCACTAATTATTAGAGAAATGCAAATCAAAACTACAATGAGGTATCACCTCACACCTGTTAGAATCGGCATCATCAGAAAATCTACAAACAACCAATTCTGGGGAGGGTGTGGACAAAAGGAGCCCTCTTCCACTATTGGTGGGAATGTAAATTGATACAGTCACTATGGAGAACAGTATGGAGTTTCCTTAAAAAAACTAGAAATAGAATTACCATCTGATCCAGCAATCCCACTTCTGGGCATATACCCAGAGAAAACCGTATTTCAAAAAGGCACATTCACCACAATGTTCGTTGCAGCACTATTTACAATAGCCAGGTAATGGAAGCAACCTAAATGCCCACAGACAGATGAATGGATAAAGCTGTGGTACATATATAAAATGGAATATTACTCGGCCATAAAAAGGAATGAAACTGGGTCATTTGTAGAGACATCGATGGATCGAGAGACTGTCATACAGAATGAAGTAAGTCAGAAAGAGGAAAACAAATATTGTATATTAATGCATATATGTGGAGCCTAAAAATGGTACAGATGAACTGGTTTGCAGGGAAGAAATAGAGACACAGAGGTAGAGAACAAACGTATGGACACCAAGTGTGGGAATCCATGGGGTGGTGGTGGTGGGATGAGTTGGGAGATTGGGATTGACCTGTATACATGTATATGCATAAAATACATAACTAATAATAACGTGCTGTATAAAAATATAAATAAAATTAAATTTCAAAATTTTAAAAAATAAAATTTAAAAATAAAACAGAAAAAATTCTTCCCGTCACACAGATGTATTTATAGGAATGAATTATTTCCATGCTTATATTTATAAATACATAAAAGAGGAATAAAATCTAACTTGAACCAAAAAAGAAAAAAAAAATTGAACCCACGAGTTATACAGAGGAAAACCCTATCACGGCACTTGCTCCAGCGGTAAACAATTCTGAAATTGGTCAGAGGTGGGGAACCATCTCCCATACAGCCAGCCACGACCCCCCACACAAGGAGCGTCCTCATTGAAAAGCTGGGGGACCGTGCCGAGGCATCTGTGAGTAAACGTGAGCTGAGCCCCAGGCCAGCTGCTTCTGATCTGTTCCCACCCTTTCCAGGTAAAACACCTGAATATGTACAAGGGCTTGAAAGCCTAGAGGAAGGACCGTGGAGCCACACCAGCGACAGCACGAAGGCCAACTTGGTGCCTGCAGGCCAGCCAGCGTGGTCCTGGCCCCGGGCGCTCTTCCAGAAGCTTTCCATTGCCCTGCCTGAGATACCCCTCCTGTCCCGGACCCCACTGCTTTTTTCCTTCCTCACCTCTGTCCGGAGAGAAATTCCAGCGGAAGGTATGGGTGACACATCCTCTTCTTTACAGGCGGCAGCCTGGCAACTCCTGCAGAAAGGCCAGCAGAACCCCACTCACACCGGGCCACCCACAAAGCTGTGGCCCCTCACTCCCTCCCACCAGCACAGCCCCGAGACTGCTGACGGGGCAGAGAATATGGAGTCAGGCACAGCTTCAGGGGCTATTGCTGCCTGGAGCGCTGTTTATATTGACCTCAACGAGGCACACCTGGGGAGGGCGGGCCGGCAGGGTAAGGCTGCCCAGGTCAGCTAATCCACAACCCTCAGGGAATCACATTGTTGAAAATGGACCCCGCTAAGGCAGAAGAGAAGCCAAGGGAAAAAAGGACACAATGCCATTTGCAGCACCGTAGATGAGTCTAGAAGTAATCACGTGACTTGTAGTAAGTCAGAAAGTGAAAGACACATATCATATCATATCACTTATAGGTGTTACCTAAAAATGGATACCAGGGCAGATATTTCCACGGAGAAGGGCAATCACAGATTCATTAAACAAACTTATGGTTCACCAATGGAAAGGTGTGAGGATTGGTTTCATTATGATATCGGGGTTAACAGACATATACAAACACAGGTGACATATATAATCACCAAAGACCTACAGAATACCAAGAGAGGACTACTCAACATTCTGTCATAACGTACATGGGAAAAGGATCCCAAGAAGAACAGTCATCTGTATATGTGTAAAAGAACCACATCTTCCACACCTACAACAAGCCAAACATTGTAATCAAACTTGCTGTAATAAAAAATAAAAAATTAAATTAAAAACACGAACAAGAAATAGTGAGACAAACGTGAGGGGCTTTCTCCTGGCACATTCCATTCTAAACTCCAATCTAGAACACCACTTCCACTGAGGCTCTCTTGCCCTAGTAACCAGATTTGGTAAGGGTGAACTGCTGCCACCTTGTGGCCGTTTCACACAACAGCAGCTTTAATCCCAACGCTAATGGTCAGTTGATATTCAAAATCATTGCAGGCCTGTAAATGACACCTGCCCTGAAAACAAATCCTGGGGTCACATATCGACCAAAAAATTCAAAGGATGTCCATATTTCAAAACGACCGTTTCAAAAGGCATATTTTACGCACATTAGTGTTCTGCTTCTTTTCCTTTCTTTCCTTTTTTGTTAAAAAACACGGGAATGGAAAGAGGCATCCCTCAGAATGGGCGAAAATCGTTGCAGACGAATCAATGGACAGAGGTTTAATCTCCAATATATATAAACAGCTCATGCAGCTTAATATTAAAAAAACAAACAACCCAAAATAAATGGGCAGAAGATCTAAAGAGACGTTTCTTCAAAGGAGACACAGAGATGGCCAAGACGCACATGAAAAGCTGCTCAACAGCACTAATTATTAGAGAAATGCAAATCAAAACTACAATGAGGTATCACCTCACACCTGTTAGAATCGGCATCATCAGAAAATCTACAAACAACCAATTCTGGGGAGGGTGTGGACAAAAGGAGCCCTCTTCCACTATTGGTGGGAATGTAAATTGATACAGTCACTATGGAGAACAGTATGGAGTTTCCTTAAAAAAACTAGAAATAGAATTACCATCTGATCCAGCAATCCCACTTCTGGGCATATACCCAGAGAAAACCGTATTTCAAAAAGGCACATTCACCACAATGTTCGTTGCAGCACTATTTACAATAGCCAGGTAATGGAAGCAACCTAAATGCCCACAGACAGATGAATGGATAAAGCTGTGGTACATATATAAAATGGAATATTACTCGGCCATAAAAAGGAATGAAACTGGGCCATTTGTAGAGACATCGATGGATCGAGAGACTGTCATACAGAATGAAGTAAGTCAGAAAGAGGAAAACAAATATTGTATATTAATGCATATATGTGGAGCCTAAAAATGGTACAGATGAACTGGTTTGCAGGGAAGAAATAGAGACACAGAGGTAGAGAACAAACGTATGGACACCATGTGTGGGAATCCATGGGGTGGTGGTGGTGGGATGAGTTGGGAGATTGGGATTGACCTGTATACATGTATATGCATAAAATACATAACTAATAATAACGTGCTGTATAAAAATATAAATAAAATTAAATTTCAAAATTTTAAAAAATAAAATTTAAAAATAAAACAGAAAAAATTCTTCCCGTCACACAGATGTATTTATAGGAATGAATTATTTCCATGCTTATATTTATAAATACATAAAAGAGGAATAAAATCTAACTTGAACCAAAAAAGAAAAAAAAAATTGAACCCACGAGTTATACAGAGGAAAACCCTATCACGGCACTTGCTCCAGCGGTAAACAATTCTGAAATTGGTCAGAGGTGGGGAACCATCTCCCATACAGCCAGCCACGACCCCCCACACAAGGAGCGTCCTCATTGAAAAGCTGGGGGACCGTGCCGAGGCATCTGTGAGTAAACGTGAGCTGAGCCCCAGGTCAGCTGCTTCTGATCTGTTCCCACCCTTTCCAGGTAAAACACCTGAATATGTACAAGGGCTTGAAAGCCTAGAGGAAGGACCGTGGAGCCACACCAGCGACAGCACGAAGGCCAACTTGGTGCCTGCAGGCCAGCCAGCGTGGTCCTGGCCCCGGGCGCTCTTCCAGAAGCTTTCCATTGCCCTGCCTGAGATACCCCTCCTGTCCCGGACCCCACTGCTTTTTTCCTTCCTCACCTCTGTCCGGAGAGAAATTCCAGCGGAAGGTATGGGTGACACATCCTCTTCTTTACAGGCGGCAGCCTGGCAACTCCTGCAGAAAGGCCAGCAGAACCCCACTCACACCGGGCCACCCACAAAGCTGTGGCCCCTCACTCCCTCCCACCAGCACAGCCCCGAGACTGCTGACGGGGCAGAGAATATGGAGTCAGGCACAGCTTCAGGGGCTATTGCTGCCTGGAGCGCTGTTTATATTGACCTCAACGAGGCACACCTGGGGAGGGCGGGCCGGCAGGGTAAGGCTGCCCAGGTCAGCTAATCCACAACCCTCAGGGAATCACATTGTTGAAAATGGACCCCGCTAAGGCAGAAGAGAAGCCAAGGCAAAAAAGGACACAATGCCATTTGCAGCACCGTAGATGAGTCTAGAAGTAATCACGTGACTTGTAGTAAGTCAGAAAGTGAAAGACACATATCATATCATATCACTTATAGGTGTTACCTAAAAATGGATACCAGGGCAGATATTTCCACGGAGAAGGGCAATCACAGATTCATTAAACAAACTTATGGTTCACCAATGGAAAGGTGTGAGGATTGGTTTCATTATGATATCGGGGTTAACAGACATATACAAACACAGGTGACATATATAATCACCAAAGACCTACAGAATACCAAGAGAGGACTACTCAACATTCTGTCATAACGTACATGGGAAAAGGATCCCAAGAAGAACAGTCATCTGTATATGTGTAAAAGAACCACATCTTCCACACCTACAACAAGCCAAACATTGTAATCAAACTTGCTGTAATAAAAAATAAAAAATTAAATTAAAAACACGAACAAGAAATAGTGAGACAAACGTGAGGGGCTTTCTCCTGGCACATTCCATTCTAAACTCCAATCTAGAACACCACTTCCACTGAGGCTCTCTTGCCCTAGTAACCAGATTTGGTAAGGGTGAACTGCTGCCACCTTGTGGCCGTTTCACACAACAGCAGCTTTAATCCCAGCGCTAATGGTCAGTTGATATTCAAAATCATTGCAGGCCTGTAAATGACACCTGCCCTGAAAACAAATCCTGGGGTCACATATCGACCAAAAAATTCAAAGGACGTCCATATTTCAAAACGACCGTTTCAAAAGGCATATTTTACGCACATTAGTGTTCTGCTTCTTTTCCTTTCTTTCCTTTTTTGTTAAAAAACACGGGAATGGAAAGAGGCATCCCTCAGAATGGGCGAAAATCGTTGCAGACGAATCAATGGACAGAGGTTTAATCTCCAATATATATAAACAGCTCATGCAGCTTAATATTAAAAAAACAAACAACCCAAAATAAATGGGCAGAAGATCTAAAGAGACGTTTCTTCAAAGGAGACACAGAGATGGCCAAGACGCACATGAAAAGCTGCTCAACAGCACTAATTATTAGAGAAATGCAAATCAAAACTACAATGAGGTATCACCTCACACCTGTTAGAATCGGCATCATCAGAAAATCTACAAACAACCAATTCTGGGGAGGGTGTGGACAAAAGGAGCCCTCTTCCACTATTGGTGGGAATGTAAATTGATACAGTCACTATGGAGAACAGTATGGAGTTTCCTTAAAAAAACTAGAAATAGAATTACCATCTGATCCAGCAATCCCACTTCTGGGCATATACCCAGAGAAAACCGTATTTCAAAAAGGCACATTCACCACAATGTTCGTTGCAGCACTATTTACAATAGCCAGGTAATGGAAGCAACCTAAATGCCCACAGACAGATGAATGGATAAAGCTGTGGTACATATATAAAATGGAATATTACTCGGCCATAAAAAGGAATGAAACTGGGTCATTTGTAGAGACATCGATGGATCGAGAGACTGTCATACAGAATGAAGTAAGTCAGAAAGAGGAAAACAAATATTGTATATTAATGCATATATGTGGAGCCTAAAAATGGTACAGATGAACTGGTTTGCAGGGAAGAAATAGAGACACAGAGGTAGAGAACAAACGTATGGACACCAAGTGTGGGAATCCATGGGGTGGTGGTGGTGGGATGAGTTGGGAGATTGGGATTGACCTGTATACATGTATATGCATAAAATACATAACTAATAATAACGTGCTGTATAAAAATATAAATAAAATTAAATTTCAAAATTTTAAAAAATAAAATTTAAAAATAAAACAGAAAAAATTCTTCCCGTCACACAGATGTATTTATAGGAATGAATTATTTCCATGCTTATATTTATAAATACATAAAAGAGGAATAAAATCTAACTTGAACCAAAAAAGAAAAAAAAAATTGAACCCACGAGTTATACAGAGGAAAACCCTATCACGGCACTTGCTCCAGCGGTAAACAATTCTGAAATTGGTCAGAGGTGGGGAACCATCTCCCATACAGCCAGCCACGACCCCCCACACAAGGAGCGTCCTCATTGAAAAGCTGGGGGACCGTGCCGAGGCATCTGTGAGTAAACGTGAGCTGAGCCCCAGGCCAGCTGCTTCTGATCTGTTCCCACCCTTTCCAGGTAAAACACCTGAATATGTACAAGGGCTTGAAAGCCTAGAGGAAGGACCGTGGAGCCACACCAGCGACAGCACGAAGGCCAACTTGGTGCCTGCAGGCCAGCCAGCGTGGTCCTGGCCCCGGGCGCTCTTCCAGAAGCTTTCCATTGCCCTGCCTGAGATACCCCTCCTGTCCCGGCCCCCACTCCTTTTTTCCTTCCACACCTCTGTCCGGAGAGAAATTCCAGCGGAAGCTATGGGTGACACATCCTCTTCTTTACAGGCGGCAGCCTGGCAACTCCTGCAGAAAGGCCAGCAGAACCCCACTCACACCGGGCCACCCACAAAGCTGTGGCCCCTCACTCCCTCCCACCAGCACAGCCCCGAGACTGCTGACGGGGCAGAGAATATGGAGTCAGGCACAGCTTCAGGGGCTATTGCTGCCTGGAGCGCTGTTTATATTGACCTCAACGAGGCACACCTGGGGAGGGCGGGCCGGCAGGGTAAGGCTGCCCAGGTCAGCTAATCCACAACCCTCAGGGAATCACATTGTTGAAAATGGACCCCGCTAAGGCAGAAGAGAAGCCAAGGCAAAAAAGGACACAATGCCATTTGCAGCACCGTAGATGAGTCTAGAAGTAATCACGTGACTTGTAGTAAGTCAGAAAGTGAAAGACACATATCATATCATATCACTTATAGGTGTTACCTAAAAATGGATACCAGGGCAGATATTTCCACGGAGAAGGGCAATCACAGATTCATTAAACAAACTTATGGTTCACCAATGGAAAGGTGTGAGGATTGGTTTCATTATGATATCGGGGTTAACAGACATATACAAACACAGGTGACATATATAATCACCAAAGACCTACAGAATACCAAGAGAGGACTACTCAACATTCTGTCATAACGTACATGGGAAAAGGATCCCAAGAAGAACAGTCATCTGTATATGTGTAAAAGAACCACATCTTCCACACCTACAACAAGCCAAACATTGTAATCAAACTTGCTGTAATAAAAAATAAAAAATTAAATTAAAAACACGAACAAGAAATAGTGAGACAAACGTGAGGGGCTTTCTCCTGGCACATTCCATTCTAAACTCCAATCTAGAACACCACTTCCACTGAGGCTCTCTTGCCCTAGTAACCAGATTTGGTAAGGGTGAACTGCTGCCACCTTGTGGCCGTTTCACACAACAGCAGCTTTAATCCCAGCGCTAATGGTCAGTTGATATTCAAAATCATTGCAGGCCTGTAAATGACACCTGCCCTGAAAACAAATCCTGGGGTCACATATCGACCAAAAAATTCAAAGGACGTCCATATTTCAAAACGACCGTTTCAAAAGGCATATTTTACGCACATTAGTGTTCTGCTTCTTTTCCTTTCTTTCCTTTTTTGTTAAAAAACACGGGAATGGAAAGAGGCATCCCTCAGAATGGGCGAAAATCGTTGCAGACGAATCAATGGACAGAGGTTTAATCTCCAATATATATAAACAGCTCATGCAGCTTAATATTAAAAAAACAAACAACCCAAAATAAATGGGCAGAAGATCTAAAGAGACGTTTCTTCAAAGGAGACACAGAGATGGCCAAGACGCACATGAAAAGCTGCTCAACAGCACTAATTATTAGAGAAATGCAAATCAAAACTACAATGAGGTATCACCTCACACCTGTTAGAATCGGCATCATCAGAAAATCTACAAACAACCAATTCTGGGGAGGGTGTGGACAAAAGGAGCCCTCTTCCACTATTGGTGGGAATGTAAATTGATACAGTCACTATGGAGAACAGTATGGAGTTTCCTTAAAAAAACTAGAAATAGAATTACCATCTGATCCAGCAATCCCACTTCTGGGCATATACCCAGAGAAAACCGTATTTCAAAAAGGCACATTCACCACAATGTTCGTTGCAGCACTATTTACAATAGCCAGGTAATGGAAGCAACCTAAATGCCCACAGACAGATGAATGGATAAAGCTGTGGTACATATATAAAATGGAATATTACTCGGCCATAAAAAGGAATGAAACTGGGTCATTTGTAGAGACATCGATGGATCGAGAGACTGTCATACAGAATGAAGTAAGTCAGAAAGAGGAAAACAAATATTGTATATTAATGCATATATGTGGAGCCTAAAAATGGTACAGATGAACTGGTTTGCAGGGAAGAAATAGAGACACAGAGGTAGAGAACAAACGTATGGACACCAAGTGTGGGAATCCATGGGGTGGTGGTGGTGGGATGAGTTGGGAGATTGGGATTGACCTGTATACATGTATATGCATAAAATACATAACTAATAATAACGTGCTGTATAAAAATATAAATAAAATTAAATTTCAAAATTTTAAAAAATAAAATTTAAAAATAAAACAGAAAAAATTCTTCCCGTCACACAGATGTATTTATAGGAATGAATTATTTCCATGCTTATATTTATAAATACATAAAAGAGGAATAAAATCTAACTTGAACCAAAAAAGAAAAAAAAAATTGAACCCACGAGTTATACAGAGGAAAACCCTATCACGGCACTTGCTCCAGCGGTAAACAATTCTGAAATTGGTCAGAGGTGGGGAACCATCTCCCATACAGCCAGCCACGACCCCCCACACAAGGAGCGTCCTCATTGAAAAGCTGGGGGACCGTGCCGAGGCATCTGTGAGTAAACGTGAGCTGAGCCCCAGGCCAGCTGCTTCTGATCTGTTCCCACCCTTTCCAGGTAAAACACCTGAATATGTACAAGGGCTTGAAAGCCTAGAGGAAGGACCGTGGAGCCACACCAGCGACAGCACGAAGGCCAACTTGGTGCCTGCAGGCCAGCCAGCGTGGTCCTGGCCCCGGGCGCTCTTCCAGAAGCTTTCCATTGCCCTGCCTGAGATACCCCTCCTGTCCCGGACCCCACTGCTTTTTTCCTTCCTCACCTCTGTCCGCAGAGAAATTCCAGCGGAAGGTATGGGTGACACATCCTCTTCTTTACAGGCGGCAGCCTGGCAACTCCTGCAGAAAGGCCAGCAGAACCCCACTCACACCGGGCCACCCACAAAGCTGTGGCCCCTCACTCCCTCCCACCAGCACAGCCCCGAGACTGCTGACGGGGCAGAGAATATGGAGTCAGGCACAGCTTCAGGGGCTATTGCTGCCTGGAGCGCTGTTTATATTGACCTCAACGAGGCACACCTGGGGAGGGCGGGCCGGCAGGGTAAGGCTGCCCAGGTCAGCTAATCCACAACCCTCAGGGAATCACATTGTTGAAAATGGACCCCGCTAAGGCAGAAGAGAAGCCAAGGCAAAAAAGGACACAATGCCATTTGCAGCACCGTAGATGAGTCTAGAAGTAATCACGTGACTTGTAGTAAGTCAGAAAGTGAAAGACACATATCATATCATATCACTTATAGGTGTTACCTAAAAATGGATACCAGGGCAGATATTTCCACGGAGAAGGGCAATCACAGATTCATTAAACAAACTTATGGTTCACCAATGGAAAGGTGTGAGGATTGGTTTCATTATGATATCGGGGTTAACAGACATATACAAACACAGGTGACATATATAATCACCAAAGACCTACAGAATACCAAGAGAGGACTACTCAACATTCTGTCATAACGTACATGGGAAAAGGATCCCAAGAAGAACAGTCATCTGTATATGTGTAAAAGAACCACATCTTCCACACCTACAACAAGCCAAACATTGTAATCAAACTTGCTGTAATAAAAAATAAAAAATTAAATTAAAAACACGAACAAGAAATAGTGAGACAAACGTGAGGGGCTTTCTCCTGGCACATTCCATTCTAAACTCCAATCTAGAACACCACTTCCACTGAGGCTCTCTTGCCCTAGTAACCAGATTTGGTAAGGGTGAACTGCTGCCACCTTGTGGCCGTTTCACACAACAGCAGCTTTAATCCCAGCGCTAATGGTCAGTTGATATTCAAAATCATTGCAGGCCTGTAAATGACACCTGCCCTGAAAACAAATCCTGGGGTCACATATCGACCAAAAAATTCAAAGGACGTCCATATTTCAAAACGACCGTTTCAAAAGGCATATTTTACGCACATTAGTGTTCTGCTTCTTTTCCTTTCTTTCCTTTTTTGTTAAAAAACACGGGAATGGAAAGAGGCATCCCTCAGAATGGGCGAAAATCGTTGCAGACGAATCAATGGACAGAGGTTTAATCTCCAATATATATAAACAGCTCATGCAGCTTAATATTAAAAAAACAAACAACCCAAAATAAATGGGCAGAAGATCTAAAGAGACGTTTCTTCAAAGGAGACACAGAGATGGCCAAGACGCACATGAAAAGCTGCTCAACAGCACTAATTATTAGAGAAATGCAAATCAAAACTACAATGAGGTATCACCTCACACCTGTTAGAATCGGCATCATCAGAAAATCTACAAACAACCAATTCTGGGGAGGGTGTGGACAAAAGGAGCCCTCTTCCACTATTGGTGGGAATGTAAATTGATACAGTCACTATGGAGAACAGTATGGAGTTTCCTTAAAAAAACTAGAAATAGAATTACCATCTGATCCAGCAATCCCACTTCTGGGCATATACCCAGAGAAAACCGTATTTCAAAAAGGCACATTCACCACAATGTTCGTTGCAGCACTATTTACAATAGCCAGGTAATGGAAGCAACCTAAATGCCCACAGACAGATGAATGGATAAAGCTGTGGTACATATATAAAATGGAATATTACTCGGCCATAAAAAGGAATGAAACTGGGTCATTTGTAGAGACATCGATGGATCGAGAGACTGTCATACAGAATGAAGTAAGTCAGAAAGAGGAAAACAAATATTGTATATTAATGCATATATGTGGAGCCTAAAAATGGTACAGATGAACTGGTTTGCAGGGAAGAAATAGAGACACAGAGGTAGAGAACAAACGTATGGACACCAAGTGTGGGAATCCATGGGGTGGTGGTGGTGGGATGAGTTGGGAGATTGGGATTGACCTGTATACATGTATATGCATAAAATACATAACTAATAATAACGTGCTGTATAAAAATATAAATAAAATTAAATTTCAAAATTTTAAAAAATAAAATTTAAAAATAAAACAGAAAAAATTCTTCCCGTCACACAGATGTATTTATAGGAATGAATTATTTCCATGCTTATATTTATAAATACATAAAAGAGGAATAAAATCTAACTTGAACCAAAAAAGAAAAAAAAAATTGAACCCACGAGTTATACAGAGGAAAACCCTATCACGGCACTTGCTCCAGCGGTAAACAATTCTGAAATTGGTCAGAGGTGGGGAACCATCTCCCATACAGCCAGCCACGACCCCCCACACAAGGAGCGTCCTCATTGAAAAGCTGGGGGACCGTGCCGAGGCATCTGTGAGTAAACGTGAGCTGAGCCCCAGGCCAGCTGCTTCTGATCTGTTCCCACCCTTTCCAGGTAAAACACCTGAATATGTACAAGGGCTTGAAAGCCTAGAGGAAGGACCGTGGAGCCACACCAGCGACAGCACGAAGGCCAACTTGGTGCCTGCAGGCCAGCCAGCGTGGTCCTGGCCCCGGGCGCTCTTCCAGAAGCTTTCCATTGCCCTGCCTGAGATACCCCTCCTGTCCCGGACCCCACTGCTTTTTTCCTTCCTCACCTCTGTCCGCAGAGAAATTCCAGCGGAAGGTATGGGTGACACATCCTCTTCTTTACAGGCGGCAGCCTGGCAACTCCTGCAGAAAGGCCAGCAGAACCCCACTCACACCGGGCCACCCACAAAGCTGTGGCCCCTCACTCCCTCCCACCAGCACAGCCCCGAGACTGCTGACGGGGCAGAGAATATGGAGTCAGGCACAGCTTCAGGGGCTATTGCTGCCTGGAGCGCTGTTTATATTGACCTCAACGAGGCACACCTGGGGAGGGCGGGCCGGCAGGGTAAGGCTGCCCAGGTCAGCTAATCCACAACCCTCAGGGAATCACATTGTTGAAAATGGACCCCGCTAAGGCAGAAGAGAAGCCAAGGCAAAAAAGGACACAATGCCATTTGCAGCACCGTAGATGAGTCTAGAAGTAATCACGTGACTTGTAGTAAGTCAGAAAGTGAAAGACACATATCATATCATATCACTTATAGGTGTTACCTAAAAATGGATACCAGGGCAGATATTTCCACGGAGAAGGGCAATCACAGATTCATTAAACAAACTTATGGTTCACCAATGGAAAGGTGTGAGGATTGGTTTCATTATGATATCGGGGTTAACAGACATATACAAACACAGGTGACATATATAATCACCAAAGACCTACAGAATACCAAGAGAGGACTACTCAACATTCTGTCATAACGTACATGGGAAAAGGATCCCAAGAAGAACAGTCATCTGTATATGTGTAAAAGAACCACATCTTCCACACCTACAACAAGCCAAACATTGTAATCAAACTTGCTGTAATAAAAAATAAAAAATTAAATTAAAAACACGAACAAGAAATAGTGAGACAAACGTGAGGGGCTTTCTCCTGGCACATTCCATTCTAAACTCCAATCTAGAACACCACTTCCACTGAGGCTCTCTTGCCCTAGTAACCAGATTTGGTAAGGGTGAACTGCTGCCACCTTGTGGCCGTTTCACACAACAGCAGCTTTAATCCCAGCGCTAATGGTCAGTTGATATTCAAAATCATTGCAGGCCTGTAAATGACACCTGCCCTGAAAACAAATCCTGGGGTCACATATCGACCAAAAAATTCAAAGGACGTCCATATTTCAAAACGACCGTTTCAAAAGGCATATTTTACGCACATTAGTGTTCTGCTTCTTTTCCTTTCTTTCCTTTTTTGTTAAAAAACACGGGAATGGAAAGAGGCATCCCTCAGAATGGGCGAAAATCGTTGCAGACGAATCAATGGACAGAGGTTTAATCTCCAATATATATAAACAGCTCATGCAGCTTAATATTAAAAAAACAAACAACCCAAAATAAATGGGCAGAAGATCTAAAGAGACGTTTCTTCAAAGGAGACACAGAGATGGCCAAGACGCACATGAAAAGCTGCTCAACAGCACTAATTATTAGAGAAATGCAAATCAAAACTACAATGAGGTATCACCTCACACCTGTTAGAATCGGCATCATCAGAAAATCTACAAACAACCAATTCTGGGGAGGGTGTGGACAAAAGGAGCCCTCTTCCACTATTGGTGGGAATGTAAATTGATACAGTCAATATGGAGAACAGTATGGAGTTTCCTTAAAAAAACTAGAAATAGAATTACCATCTGGGGCTTCCCTGGTGGTGCAGTGGTTGAGAATCTGCCTGCCAATGCAGGGGACATGGGTTCGAGCCCTGGTCTGGGAAGATCCCACATGCCGCGGAGCAGCTAGCCCCGTGAGCCACAATTACTGAGCCTGCGCGTCTGGAGCCTGTGCTCCGCAACAAGAGAGGCCGCGATAATGAGAGGCCCGCGCACCGTGATGAGGAGTGGCCCCCACTTGCCGCAACTAGAGGAAGCCCTCACACAGAAATGAAGACCCAACACAGCCATAAATAAATAAATAAATTTAAAAAAAAAAAAAAAAAAAAAAAAAAAGAATTACCATCTGATCCAGCAATCCCACTTCTGGGCATATACCCAGAGAAAACCGTATTTCAAAAAGGCACATTCACCACAATGTTCGTTGCAGCACTATTTACAATAGCCAGGTAATGGAAGCAACCTAAATGCCCACAGACAGATGAATGGATAAAGCTGTGGTACATATATAAAATGGAATATTACTCGGCCATAAAAAGGAATGAAACTGGGCCATTTGTAGAGACATCGATGGATCGAGAGACTGTCATACAGAATGAAGTAAGTCAGAAAGAGGAAAACAAATATTGTATATTAATGCATATATGTGGAGCCTAAAAATGGTACAGATGAACTGGTTTGCAGGGAAGAAATAGAGACACAGAGGTAGAGAACAAACGTATGGACACCATGTGTGGGAATCCATGGGGTGGTGGTGGTGGGATGAGTTGGGAGATTGGGATTGACCTGTATACATGTATATGCATAAAATACATAACTAATAATAACGTGCTGTATAAAAATATAAATAAAATTAAATTTCAAAATTTTAAAAAATAAAATTTAAAAATAAAACAGAAAAAATTCTTCCCGTCACACAGATGTATTTATAGGAATGAATTATTTCCATGCTTATATTTATAAATACATAAAAGAGGAATAAAATCTAACTTGAACCAAAAAAGAAAAAAAAAATTGAACCCACGAGTTATACAGAGGAAAACCCTATCACGGCACTTGCTCCAGCGGTAAACAATTCTGAAATTGGTCAGAGGTGGGGAACCATCTCCCATACAGCCAGCCACGACCCCCCACACAAGGAGCGTCCTCATTGAAAAGCTGGGGGACCGTGCCGAGGCATCTGTGAGTAAACGTGAGCTGAGCCCCAGGCCAGCTGCTTCTGATCTGTTCCCACCCTTTCCAGGTAAAACACCTGAATATGTACAAGGGCTTGAAAGCCTAGAGGAAGGACCGTGGAGCCACACCAGCGACAGCACGAAGGCCAACTTGGTGCCTGCAGGCCAGCCAGCGTGGTCCTGGCCCCGGGCGCTCTTCCAGAAGCTTTCCATTGCCCTGCCTGAGATACCCCTCCTGTCCCGGACCCCACTGCTTTTTTCCTTCCTCACCTCTGTCCGGAGAGAAATTCCAGCGGAAGGTATGGGTGACACATCCTCTTCTTTACAGGCGGCAGCCTGGCAACTCCTGCAGAAAGGCCAGCAGAACCCCACTCACACCGGGCCACCCACAAAGCTGTGGCCCCTCACTCCCTCCCACCAGCACAGCCCCGAGACTGCTGACGGGGCAGAGAATATGGAGTCAGGCACAGCTTCAGGGGCTATTGCTGCCTGGAGCGCTGTTTATATTGACCTCAACGAGGCACACCTGGGGAGGGCGGGCCGGCAGGGTAAGGCTGCCCAGGTCAGCTAATCCACAACCCTCAGGGAATCACATTGTTGAAAATGGACCCCGCTAAGGCAGAAGAGAAGCCAAGGGAAAAAAGGACACAATGCCATTTGCAGCACCGTAGATGAGTCTAGAAGTAATCACGTGACTTGTAGTAAGTCAGAAAGTGAAAGACACATATCATATCATATCACTTATAGGTGTTACCTAAAAATGGATACCAGGGCAGATATTTCCACGGAGAAGGGCAATCACAGATTCATTAAACAAACTTATGGTTCACCAATGGAAAGGTGTGAGGATTGGTTTCATTATGATATCGGGGTTAACAGACATATACAAACACAGGTGACATATATAATCACCAAAGACCTACAGAATACCAAGAGAGGACTACTCAACATTCTGTCATAACGTACATGGGAAAAGGATCCCAAGAAGAACAGTCATCTGTATATGTGTAAAAGAACCACATCTTCCACACCTACAACAAGCCAAACATTGTAATCAAACTTGCTGTAATAAAAAATAAAAAATTAAATTAAAAACACGAACAAGAAATAGTGAGACAAACGTGAGGGGCTTTCTCCTGGCACATTCCATTCTAAACTCCAATCTAGAACACCACTTCCACTGAGGCTCTCTTGCCCTAGTAACCAGATTTGGTAAGGGTGAACTGCTGCCACCTTGTGGCCGTTTCACACAACAGCAGCTTTAATCCCAGCGCTAATGGTCAGTTGATATTCAAAATCATTGCAGGCCTGTAAATGACACCTGCCCTGAAAACAAATCCTGGGGTCACATATCGACCAAAAAATTCAAAGGACGTCCATATTTCAAAACGACCGTTTCAAAAGGCATATTTTACGCACATTAGTGTTCTGCTTCTTTTCCTTTCTTTCCTTTTTTGTTAAAAAACACGGGAATGGAAAGAGGCATCCCTCAGAATGGGCGAAAATCGTTGCAGACGAATCAATGGACAGAGGTTTAATCTCCAATATATATAAACAGCTCATGCAGCTTAATATTAAAAAAACAAACAACCCAAAATAAATGGGCAGAAGATCTAAAGAGACGTTTCTTCAAAGGAGACACAGAGATGGCCAAGACGCACATGAAAAGCTGCTCAACAGCACTAATTATTAGAGAAATGCAAATCAAAACTACAATGAGGTATCACCTCACACCTGTTAGAATCGGCATCATCAGAAAATCTACAAACAACCAATTCTGGGGAGGGTGTGGACAAAAGGAGCCCTCTTCCACTATTGGTGGGAATGTAAATTGATACAGTCACTATGGAGAACAGTATGGAGTTTCCTTAAAAAAACTAGAAATAGAATTACCATCTGATCCAGCAATCCCACTTCTGGGCATATACCCAGAGAAAACCGTATTTCAAAAAGGCACATTCACCACAATGTTCGTTGCAGCACTATTTACAATAGCCAGGTAATGGAAGCAACCTAAATGCCCACAGACAGATGAATGGATAAAGCTGTGGTACATATATAAAATGGAATATTACTCGGCCATAAAAAGGAATGAAACTGGGTCATTTGTAGAGACATCGATGGATCGAGAGACTGTCATACAGAATGAAGTAAGTCAGAAAGAGGAAAACAAATATTGTATATTAATGCATATATGTGGAGCCTAAAAATGGTACAGATGAACTGGTTTGCAGGGAAGAAATAGAGACACAGAGGTAGAGAACAAACGTATGGACACCAAGTGTGGGAATCCATGGGGTGGTGGTGGTGGGATGAGTTGGGAGATTGGGATTGACCTGTATACATGTATATGCATAAAATACATAACTAATAATAACGTGCTGTATAAAAATATAAATAAAATTAAATTTCAAAATTTTAAAAAATAAAATTTAAAAATAAAACAGAAAAAATTCTTCCCGTCACACAGATGTATTTATAGGAATGAATTATTTCCATGCTTATATTTATAAATACATAAAAGAGGAATAAAATCTAACTTGAACCAAAAAAGAAAAAAAAAATTGAACCCACGAGTTATACAGAGGAAAACCCTATCACGGCACTTGCTCCAGCGGTAAACAATTCTGAAATTGGTCAGAGGTGGGGAACCATCTCCCATACAGCCAGCCACGACCCCCCACACAAGGAGCGTCCTCATTGAAAAGCTGGGGGACCGTGCCGAGGCATCTGTGAGTAAACGTGAGCTGAGCCCCAGGCCAGCTGCTTCTGATCTGTTCCCACCCTTTCCAGGTAAAACACCTGAATATGTACAAGGGCTTGAAAGCCTAGAGGAAGGACCGTGGAGCCACACCAGCGACAGCACGAAGGCCAACTTGGTGCCTGCAGGCCAGCCAGCGTGGTCCTGGCCCCGGGCGCTCTTCCAGAAGCTTTCCATTGCCCTGCCTGAGATACCCCTCCTGTCCCGGACCCCACTGCTTTTTTCCTTCCTCACCTCTGTCCGCAGAGAAATTCCAGCGGAAGGTATGGGTGACACATCCTCTTCTTTACAGGCGGCAGCCTGGCAACTCCTGCAGAAAGGCCAGCAGAACCCCACTCACACCGGGCCACCCACAAAGCTGTGGCCCCTCACTCCCTCCCACCAGCACAGCCCCGAGACTGCTGACGGGGCAGAGAATATGGAGTCAGGCACAGCTTCAGGGGCTATTGCTGCCTGGAGCGCTGTTTATATTGACCTCAACGAGGCACACCTGGGGAGGGCGGGCCGGCAGGGTAAGGCTGCCCAGGTCAGCTAATCCACAACCCTCAGGGAATCACATTGTTGAAAATGGACCCCGCTAAGGCAGAAGAGAAGCCAAGGCAAAAAAGGACACAATGCCATTTGCAGCACCGTAGATGAGTCTAGAAGTAATCACGTGACTTGTAGTAAGTCAGAAAGTGAAAGACACATATCATATCATATCACTTATAGGTGTTACCTAAAAATGGATACCAGGGCAGATATTTCCACGGAGAAGGGCAATCACAGATTCATTAAACAAACTTATGGTTCACCAATGGAAAGGTGTGAGGATTGGTTTCATTATGATATCGGGGTTAACAGACATATACAAACACAGGTGACATATATAATCACCAAAGACCTACAGAATACCAAGAGAGGACTACTCAACATTCTGTCATAACGTACATGGGAAAAGGATCCCAAGAAGAACAGTCATCTGTATATGTGTAAAAGAACCACATCTTCCACACCTACAACAAGCCAAACATTGTAATCAAACTTGCTGTAATAAAAAATAAAAAATTAAATTAAAAACACGAACAAGAAATAGTGAGACAAACGTGAGGGGCTTTCTCCTGGCACATTCCATTCTCAACTCCAATGTAGAACACCACTTCCACTGAGGCTCTCTTGCCCTAGTAACCAGATTTGGTAAGGGTGAACTGCTGCCACCTTGTGGCCGTTTCACACAACAGCAGCTTTAATCCCAGCGCTAATGGTCAGTTGATATTCAAAATCATTGCAGGCCTGTAAATGACACCTGCCCTGAAAACAAATCCTGGGGTCACATATCGACCAAAAAATTCAAAGGACGTCCATATTTCAAAACGACCGTTTCAAAAGGCATATTTTACGCACATTAGTGTTCTGCTTCTTTTCCTTTCTTTCCTTTTTTGTTAAAAAACACGGGAATGGAAAGAGGCATCCCTCAGAATGGGCGAAAATCGTTGCAGACGAATCAATGGACAGAGGTTTAATCTCCAATATATATAAACAGCTCATGCAGCTTAATATTAAAAAAACAAACAACCCAAAATAAATGGGCAGAAGATCTAAAGAGACGTTTCTTCAAAGGAGACACAGAGATGGCCAAGACGCACATGAAAAGCTGCTCAACAGCACTAATTATTAGAGAAATGCAAATCAAAACTACAATGAGGTATCACCTCACACCTGTTAGAATCGGCATCATCAGAAAATCTACAAACAACCAATTCTGGGGAGGGTGTGGACAAAAGGAGCCCTCTTCCACTATTGGTGGGAATGTAAATTGATACAGTCACTATGGAGAACAGTATGGAGTTTCCTTAAAAAAATTAGAAATAGAATTACCATCTGATCCAGCAATCCCACTTCTGGGCATATACCCAGAGAAAACCGTATTTCAAAAAGGCACATTCACCACAATGTTCGTTGCAGCACTATTTACAATAGCCAGGTAATGGAAGCAACCTAAATGCCCACAGACAGATGAATGGATAAAGCTGTGGTACATATATAAAATGGAATATTACTCGGCCATAAAAAGGAATGAATCTGGGTCATTTGTAGAGACATCGATGGATCGAGAGACTGTCATACAGAATGAAGTAAGTCAGAAAGAGGAAAACAAATATTGTATATTAATGCATATATGTGGAGCCTAAAAATGGTACAGATGAACTGGTTTGCAGGGAAGAAATAGAGACACAGAGGTAGAGAACAAACGTATGGACACCAAGTGTGGGAATCCATGGGGTGGTGGTGGTGGGATGAGTTGGGAGATTGGGATTGACCTGTATACATGTATATGCATAAAATACATAACTAATAATAACGTGCTGTATAAAAATATAAATAAAATTAAATTTCAAAATTTTAAAAAATAAAATTTAAAAATAAAACAGAAAAAATTCTTCCCGTCACACAGATGTATTTATAGGAATGAATTATTTCCATGCTTATATTTATAAATACATAAAAGAGGAATAAAATCTAACTTGAACCAAAAAAGAAAAAAAAAAATTGAACCCACGAGTTATACAGAGGAAAACCCTATCACGGCACTTGCTCCAGCGGTAAACAATTCTGAAATTGGTCAGAGGTGGGGAACCATCTCCCATACAGCCAGCCACGACCCCCCACACAAGGAGCGTCCTCATTGAAAAGCTGGGGGACCGTGCCGAGGCATCTGTGAGTAAACGTGAGCTGAGCCCCAGGCCAGCTGCTTCTGATCTGTTCCCACCCTTTCCAGGTAAAACACCTGAATATGTACAAGGGCTTGAAAGCCTAGAGGAAGGACCGTGGAGCCACACCAGCGACAGCAAGAAGGCCAACTTGGTGCCTGCAGGACAGCCAGCATGGTCCTGGCCCCGGGCGCTCTTCCAGAAGCTTTCCATTGCCCTGCCTGAGATACCCCTCCTGTCCTGGACCCCACTGCTTTTTTCCTTCCTCACCTCTGTCCGGAGAGAAATTCCAGCGGAAGGTATGGGTGACACATCCTCTTCTTTACAGGCGGCAGCCTGGCAACTCCTGCAGAAAGGCCAGCAGAACCCCACTCACACCGGGCCACCCACAAAGCTGTGGCCCCTCACTCCCTCCCACCAGCACAGCCCCGAGACTGCTGACGGGGCAGAGAATATGGAGTCAGGCACAGCTTCAGGGGCTATTGCTGCCTGGAGCGCTGTTTATATTGACCTCAACGAGGCACACCTGGGGAGGGCGGGCCGGCAGGGTAAGGCTGCCCAGGTCAGCTGATCCACAACCCTCAGGGAATCACATTGTTGAAAATGGACCCCGCTAAGGCAGAAGAGAAGCCAAGGGAAAAAAGGACACAATGCCATTTGCAGCACCGTAGATGAGTCTAGAAGTAATCACGTGACTTGTAGTAAGTCAGAAAGTGAAAGACACATATCATATCATATCACTTATAGGTGTTACCTAAAAATGGATACCAGGGCAGATATTTCCACGGAGAAGGGCAATCACAGATTCATTAAACAAACTTATGGTTCACCAATGGAAAGGTGTGAGGATTGGTTTCATTATGATATCGGGGTTAACAGACATATACAAACACAGGTGACATATATAATCACCAAAGACCTACAGAATACCAAGAGAGGACTACTCAACATTCTGTCATAACGTACATGGGAAAAGGATCCCAAGAAGAACAGTCATCTGTATATGTGTAAAAGAACCACATCTTCCACACCTACAACAAGCCAAACGTTGTAATCAAACTTGCTGTAATAAAAAATAAAAAATTAAATTAAAAACACGAACAAGAAATAGTGAGACAAACGTGAGGGGCTTTCTCCTGGCACATTCCATTCTAAACTCCAATCTAGAACACCACTTCCACTGAGGCTCTCTTGCCCTAGTAACCAGATTTGGTAAGGGTGAACTGCTGCCACCTTGTGGCCGTTTCACACAACAGCAGCTTTAATCCCAGCGCTAATGGTCAGTTGATATTCAAAATCATTGCAGGCCTGTAAATGACACCTGCCCTGAAAACAAATCCTGGGGTCACATATCGACCAAAAAATTCAAAGGACGTCCATATTTCAAAACGACCGTTTCAAAAGGCATATTTTACGCACATTAGTGTTCTGCTTCTTTTCCTTTCTTTCCTTTTTTGTTAAAAAACACGGGAATGGAAAGAGGCATCCCTCAGAATGGGCGAAAATCGTTGCAGACGAATCAATGGACAGAGGTTTAATCTCCAATATATATAAACAGCTCATGCAGCTTAATATTAAAAAAAACAAACAGCCCAAAATAAATGGGCAGAAGATCTAAAGAGACGTTTCTTCAAAGGAGACACAGAGATGGCCAAGACGCACATGAAAAGCTGCTCAACAGCACTAATTATTAGAGAAATGCAAATCAAAACTACAATGAGGTATCACCTCACACCTGTTAGAATCGGCATCATCAGAAAATCTACAAACAACCAATTCTGGGGAGGGTGTGGACAAAAGGAGCCCTCTTCCACTATTGGTGGGAATGTAAATTGATACAGTCACTATGGAGAACAGTATGGAGTTTCCTTAAAAAAACTAGAAATAGAATTACCATCTGATCCAGCAATCCCACTTCTGGGCATATACCCAGAGAAAACCGTATTTCAAAAAGGCACATTCACCACAATGTTCGTTGCAGCACTATTTACAATAGCCAGGTAATGGAAGCAACCTAAATGCCCACAGACAGATGAATGGATAAAGCTGTGGTACATATATAAAATGGAATATTACTCGGCCATAAAAAGGAATGAAACTGGGTCATTTGTAGAGACATCGATGGATCGAGAGACTGTCATACAGAATGAAGTAAGTCAGAAAGAGGAAAACAAATATTGTATATTAATGCATATATGTGGAGCCTAAAAATGGTACAGATGAACTGGTTTGCAGGGAAGAAATAGAGACACAGAGGTAGAGAACAAACGTATGGACACCAAGTGTGGGAATCCATGGGGTGGTGGTGGTGGGATGAGTTGGGAGATTGGGATTGACCTGTATACATGTATATGCATAAAATACATAACTAATAATAACGTGCTGTATAAAAATATAAATAAAATTAAATTTCAAAATTTTAAAAAATAAAATTTAAAAATAAAACAGAAAAAATTCTTCCCGTCACACAGATGTATTTATAGGAATGAATTATTTCCATGCTTATATTTATAAATACATAAAAGAGGAATAAAATCTAACTTGAACCAAAAAAGAAAAAAAAAATTGAACCCACGAGTTATACAGAGGAAAACCCTATCACGGCACTTGCTCCAGCGGTAAACAATTCTGAAATTGGTCAGAGGTGGGGAACCATCTCCCATACAGCCAGCCACGACCCCCCACACAAGGAGCGTCCTCATTGAAAAGCTGGGGGACCGTGCCGAGGCATCTGTGAGTAAACGTGAGCTGAGCCCCAGGCCAGCTGCTTCTGATCTGTTCCCACCCTTTCCAGGTAAAACACCTGAATATGTACAAGGGCTTGAAAGCCTAGAGGAAGGACCGTGGAGCCACACCAGCGACAGCACGAAGGCCAACTTGGTGCCTGCAGGCCAGCCAGCGTGGTCCTGGCCCCGGGCGCTCTTCCAGAAGCTTTCCATTGCCCTGCCTGAGATACCCCTCCTGTCCCGGACCCCACTGCTTTTTTCCTT
The DNA here is from genome assembly GCF_964341445.2 of Mesoplodon mirus. Lineage (NCBI taxonomy): Eukaryota > Metazoa > Chordata > Mammalia > Artiodactyla > Ziphiidae > Mesoplodon > Mesoplodon mirus. The sequence continues at coordinate 1,692,942 of NW_028295749.1, read as the reverse complement.
CCTCACCTCTGTCCGGAGAGAAATTCCAGCGGAAGGTATGGGTGACACATCCTCTTCTTTACAGGCGGCAGCCTGGCAACTCCTGCAGAAAGGCCAGCAGAAACCCACTCACACCGGGCCACCCACAAAGCTGTGGCCTCTCACTCCCTCCCACCAGCACAGCCCCGAGACTGCTGACGGGGCAGAGAATATGGAGTCAGGCACAGCTTCAGGGGCTATTGCTGCCTGGAGCGCTGTTTATATTGACCTCAACGAGGCACACCTGGGGAGGGCGGGCCGGCAGGGTAAGGCTGCCCAGGTCAGCTGATCCACAACCCTCAGGGAATCACATTGTTGAAAATGGACCCCGCTAAGGCAGAAGAGAAGCCAAGGCAAAAAAGGACACAATGCCATTTGCAGCACCGTAGATGAGTCTAGAAGTAATCACGTGACTTGTAGTAAGTCAGAAAGTGAAAGACACATATCATATCATATCACTTATTGGTGTTACCTAAAAATGGATACCAGGGCAGATATTTCCACGGAGAAGGGCAATCACAGATTCATTAAACAAACTTATGGTTCACCAATGGAAAGGTGTGAGGATTGGTTTCATTATGATATCGGGGTTAACAGACATATACAAACACAGGTGACATATATAATCACCAAAGACCTACAGAATACCAAGAGAGGACTACTCAACATTCTGTCATAACGTACATGGGAAAAGGATCCCAAGAAGAACAGTCATCTGTATATGTGTAAAAGAACCACATCTTCCACACCTACAACAAGCCAAACATTGTAATCAAACTTGCTGTAATAAAAAATAAAAAATTAAATTAAAAACACGAACAAGAAATAGTGAGACAAACGTGAGGGGCTTTCTCCTGGCACATTCCATTCTAAACTCCAATCTAGAACACCACTTCCACTGAGGCTCTCTTGCCCTAGTAACCAGATTTGGTAAGGGTGAACTGCTGCCACCTTGTGGCCGTTTCACACAACAGCAGCTTTAATCCCAGCGCTAATGGTCAGTTGATATTCAAAATCATTGCAGGCCTGTAAATGACACCTGCCCTGAAAACAAATCCTGGGGTCACATATCGACCAAAAAATTCAAAGGACGTCCATATTTCAAAACGACCGTTTCAAAAGGCATATTTTACGCACATTAGTGTTCTGCTTCTTTTCCTTTCTTTCCTTTTTTGTTAAAAAACACGGGAATGGAAAGAGGCATCCCTCAGAATGGGCGAAAATCGTTGCAGACGAATCAATGGACAGAGGTTTAATCTCCAATATATATAAACAGCTCATGCAGCTTAATATTAAAAAAACAAACAGCCCAAAATAAATGGGCAGAAGATCTAAAGAGACGTTTCTTCAAAGGAGACACAGAGATGGCCAAGACGCACATGAAAAGCTGCTCAACAGCACTAATTATTAGAGAAATGCAAATCAAAACTACAATGAGGTATCACCTCACACCTGTTAGAATCGGCATCATCAGAAAATCTACAAACAACCAATTCTGGGGAGGGTGTGGACAAAAGGAGCCCTCTTCCACTATTGGTGGGAATGTAAATTGATACAGTCACTATGGAGAACAGTATGGAGTTTCCTTAAAAAAACTAGAAATAGAATTACCATCTGATCCAGCAATCCCACTTCTGGGCATATACCCAGAGAAAACCGTATTTCAAAAAGGCACATTCACCACAATGTTCGTTGCAGCACTATTTACAATAGCCAGGTAATGGAAGCAACCTAAATGCCCACAGACAGATGAATGGATAAAGCTGTGGTACATATATAAAATGGAATATTACTCGGCCATAAAAAGGAATGAAACTGGGTCATTTGTAGAGACATCGATGGATCGAGAGACTGTCATACAGAATGAAGTAAGTCAGAAAGAGGAAAACAAATATTGTATATTAATGCATATATGTGGAGCCTAAAAATGGTACAGATGAACTGGTTTGCAGGGAAGAAATAGAGACACAGAGGTAGAGAACAAACGTATGGACACCAAGTGTGGGAATCCATGGGGTGGTGGTGGTGGGATGAGTTGGGAGATTGGGATTGACCTGTATACATGTATATGCATAAAATACATAACTAATAATAACGTGCTGTATAAAAATATAAATAAAATTAAATTTCAAAATTTTAAAAAATAAAATTTAAAAATAAAACAGAAAAAATTCTTCCCGTCACACAGATGTATTTATAGGAATGAATTATTTCCATGCTTATATTTATAAATACATAAAAGAGGAATAAAATCTAACTTGAACCAAAAAAGAAAAAAAAAATTGAACCCACGAGTTATACAGAGGAAAACCCTATCACGGCACTTGCTCCAGCGGTAAACAATTCTGAAATTGGTCAGAGGTGGGGAACCATCTCCCATACAGCCAGCCACGACCCCCCACACAAGGAGCGTCCTCATTGAAAAGCTGGGGGACCGTGCCGAGGCATCTGTGAGTAAACGTGAGCTGAGCCCCAGGCCAGCTGCTTCTGATCTGTTCCCACCCTTTCCAGGTAAAACACCTGAATATGTACAAGGGCTTGAAAGCCTAGAGGAAGGACCGTGGAGCCACACCAGCGACAGCACGAAGGCCAACTTGGTGCCTGCAGGCCAGACAGCGTGGTCCTGGCCCCGGGCGCTCTTCCAGAAGCTTTCCATTGCCCTGCCTGAGATACCCCTCCTGTCCCGGACCCCACTGCTTTTTTCCTTCCTCACCTCTGTCCGGAGAGAAATTCCAGCGGAAGGTATGGGTGACACATCCTCTTCTTTACAGGCGGCAGCCTGGCAACTCCTGCAGAAAGGCCAGCAGAACCCCACTCACACCGGGCCACCCACAAAGCTGTGGCCCCTCACTCCCTCCCACCAGCACAGCCCCGAGACTGCTGACGGGGCAGAGAATATGGAGTCAGGCACAGCTTCAGGGGCTATTGCTGCCTGGAGCGCTGTTTATATTGACCTCAACGAGGCACACCTGGGGAGGGCGGGCCGGCAGGGTAAGGCTGCCCAGGTCAGCTAATCCACAACCCTCAGGGAATCACATTGTTGAAAATGGACCCCGCTAAGGCAGAAGAGAAGCCAAGGCAAAAAAGGACACAATGCCATTTGCAGCACCGTAGATGAGTCTAGAAGTAATCACGTGACTTGTAGTAAGTCAGAAAGTGAAAGACACATATCATATCATATCACTTATAGGTGTTACCTAAAAATGGATACCAGGGCAGATATTTCCACGGAGAAGGGCAATCACAGATTCATTAAACAAACTTATGGTTCACCAATGGAAAGGTGTGAGGATTGGTTTCATTATGATATCGGGGTTAACAGACATATACAAACACAGGTGACATATATAATCACCAAAGACCTACAGAATACCAAGAGAGGACTACTCAACATTCTGTCATAACGTACATGGGAAAAGGATCCCAAGAAGAACAGTCATCTGTATATGTGTAAAAGAACCACATCTTCCACACCTACAACAAGCCAAACATTGTAATCAAACTTGCTGTAATAAAAAATAAAAAATTAAATTAAAAACACGAACAAGAAATAGTGAGACAAACGTGAGGGGCTTTCTCCTGGCACATTCCATTCTAAACTCCAATGTAGAACACCACTTCCACTGAGGCTCTCTTGCCCTAGTAACCAGATTTGGTAAGGGTGAACTGCTGCCACCTTGTGGCCGTTTCACACAACAGCAGCTTTAATCCCAGCGCTAATGGTCAGTTGATATTCAAAATCATTGCAGGCCTGTAAATGACACCTGCCCTGAAAACAAATCCTGGGGTCACATATCGACCAAAAAATTCAAAGGACGTCCATATTTCAAAACGACCGTTTCAAAAGGCATATTTTACGCACATTAGTGTTCTGCTTCTTTTCCTTTCTTTCCTTTTTTGTTAAAAAACACGGGAATGGAAAGAGGCATCCCTCAGAATGGGCGAAAATCGTTGCAGACGAATCAATGGACAGAGGTTTAATCTCCAATATATATAAACAGCTCATGCAGCTTAATATTAAAAAAACAAACAACCCAAAATAAATGGGCAGAAGATCTAAAGAGACGTTTCTTCAAAGGAGACACAGAGATGGCCAAGACGCACATGAAAAGCTGCTCAACAGCACTAATTATTAGAGAAATGCAAATCAAAACTACAATGAGGTAACACCTCACACCTGTTAGAATCGGCATCATCAGAAAATCTACAAACAACCAATTCTGGGGAGGGTGTGGACAAAAGGAGCCCTCTTCCACTATTGGTGGGAATGTAAATTGATACAGTCACTATGGAGAACAGTATGGAGTTTCCTTAAAAAATCTAGAAATAGAATTACCATCTGATCCAGCAATCCCACTTCTGGGCATATACCCAGAGAAAACCGTATTTCAAAAAGGCACATTCACCACAATGTTCGTTGCAGCACTATTTACAATAGCCAGGTAATGGAAGCAACCTAAATGCCCACAGACAGATGAATGGATAAAGCTGTGGTACATATATAAAATGGAATATTACTCGGCCATAAAAAGGAATGAAACTGGGTCATTTGTAGAGACATCGATGGATCGAGAGACTGTCATACAGAATGAAGTAAGTCAGAAAGAGGAAAACAAATATTGTATATTAATGCATATATGTGGAGCCTAAAAATGGTACAGATGAACTGGTTTGCAGGGAAGAAATAGAGACACAGAGGTAGAGAACAAACGTATGGACACCAAGTGTGGGAATCCATGGGGTGGTGGTGGTGGGATGAGTTGGGAGATTGGGATTGACCTGTATACATGTATATGCATAAAATACATAACTAATAATAACGTGCTGTATAAAAATATAAATAAAATTAAATTTCAAAATTTTAAAAAATAAAATTTAAAAATAAAACAGAAAAAATTCTTCCCGTCACACAGATGTATTTATAGGAATGAATTATTTCCATGCTTATATTTATAAATACATAAAAGAGGAATAAAATCTAACTTGAACCAAAAAAGAAAAAAAAAATTGAACCCACGAGTTATACAGAGGAAAACCCTATCACGGCACTTGCTCCAGCGGTAAACAATTCTGAAATTGGTCAGAGGTGGGGAACCATCTCCCATACAGCCAGCCACGACCCCCCACACAAGGAGCGTCCTCATTGAAAAGCTGGGGGACCGTGCCGAGGCATCTGTGAGTAAACGTGAGCTGAGCCCCAGGCCAGCTGCTTCTGATCTGTTCCCACCCTTTCCAGGTAAAACACCTGAATATGTACAAGGGCTTGAAAGCCTAGAGGAAGGACCGTGGAGCCACACCAGCGACAGCAAGAAGGCCAACTTGGTGCCTGCAGGACAGCCAGCATGGTCCTGGCCCCGGGCGCTCTTCCAGAAGCTTTCCATTGCCCTGCCTGAGATACCCCTCCTGTCCTGGACCCCACTGCTTTTTTCCTTCCTCACCTCTGTCCGGAGAGAAATTCCAGCGGAAGGTATGGGTGACACATCCTCTTCTTTACAGGCGGCAGCCTGGCAACTCCTGCAGAAAGGCCAGCAGAACCCCACTCACACCGGGCCACCCACAAAGCTGTGGCCCCTCACTCCCTCCCACCAGCACAGCCCCGAGACTGCTGACGGGGCAGAGAATATGGAGTCAGGCACAGCTTCAGGGGCTATTGCTGCCTGGAGCGCTGTTTATATTGACCTCAACGAGGCACACCTGGGGAGGGCGGGCCGGCAGGGTAAGGCTGCCCAGGTCAGCTGATCCACAACCCTCAGGGAATCACATTGTTGAAAATGGACCCCGCTAAGGCAGAAGAGAAGCCAAGGGAAAAAAGGACACAATGCCATTTGCAGCACCGTAGATGAGTCTAGAAGTAATCACGTGACTTGTAGTAAGTCAGAAAGTGAAAGACACATATCATATCATATCACTTATAGGTGTTACCTAAAAATGGATACCAGGGCAGATATTTCCACGGAGAAGGGCAATCACAGATTCATTAAACAAACTTATGGTTCACCAATGGAAAGGTGTGAGGATTGGTTTCATTATGATATCGGGGTTAACAGACATATACAAACACAGGTGACATATATAATCACCAAAGACCTACAGAATACCAAGAGAGGACTACTCAACATTCTGTCATAACGTACATGGGAAAAGGATCCCAAGAAGAACAGTCATCTGTATATGTGTAAAAGAACCACATCTTCCACACCTACAACAAGCCAAACGTTGTAATCAAACTTGCTGTAATAAAAAATAAAAAATTAAATTAAAAACACGAACAAGAAATAGTGAGACAAACGTGAGGGGCTTTCTCCTGGCACATTCCATTCTAAACTCCAATCTAGAACACCACTTCCACTGAGGCTCTCTTGCCCTAGTAACCAGATTTGGTAAGGGTGAACTGCTGCCACCTTGTGGCCGTTTCACACAACAGCAGCTTTAATCCCAGCGCTAATGGTCAGTTGATATTCAAAATCATTGCAGGCCTGTAAATGACACCTGCCCTGAAAACAAATCCTGGGGTCACATATCGACCAAAAAATTCAAAGGACGTCCATATTTCAAAACGACCGTTTCAAAAGGCATATTTTACGCACATTAGTGTTCTGCTTCTTTTCCTTTCTTTCCTTTTTTGTTAAAAAACACGGGAATGGAAAGAGGCATCCCTCAGAATGGGCGAAAATCGTTGCAGACGAATCAATGGACAGAGGTTTAATCTCCAATATATATAAACAGCTCATGCAGCTTAATATTAAAAAAAACAAACAGCCCAAAATAAATGGGCAGAAGATCTAAAGAGACGTTTCTTCAAAGGAGACACAGAGATGGCCAAGACGCACATGAAAAGCTGCTCAACAGCACTAATTATTAGAGAAATGCAAATCAAAACTACAATGAGGTATCACCTCACACCTGTTAGAATCGGCATCATCAGAAAATCTACAAACAACCAATTCTGGGGAGGGTGTGGACAAAAGGAGCCCTCTTCCACTATTGGTGGGAATGTAAATTGATACAGTCACTATGGAGAACAGTATGGAGTTTCCTTAAAAAAACTAGAAATAGAATTACCATCTGATCCAGCAATCCCACTTCTGGGCATATACCCAGAGAAAACCGTATTTCAAAAAGGCACATTCACCACAATGTTCGTTGCAGCACTATTTACAATAGCCAGGTAATGGAAGCAACCTAAATGCCCACAGACAGATGAATGGATAAAGCTGTGGTACATATATAAAATGGAATATTACTCGGCCATAAAAAGGAATGAAACTGGGTCATTTGTAGAGACATCGATGGATCGAGAGACTGTCATACAGAATGAAGTAAGTCAGAAAGAGGAAAACAAATATTGTATATTAATGCATATATGTGGAGCCTAAAAATGGTACAGATGAACTGGTTTGCAGGGAAGAAATAGAGACACAGAGGTAGAGAACAAACGTATGGACACCAAGTGTGGGAATCCATGGGGTGGTGGTGGTGGGATGAGTTGGGAGATTGGGATTGACCTGTATACATGTATATGCATAAAATACATAACTAATAATAACGTGCTGTATAAAAATATAAATAAAATTAAATTTCAAAATTTTAAAAAATAAAATTTAAAAATAAAACAGAAAAAATTCTTCCCGTCACACAGATGTATTTATAGGAATGAATTATTTCCATGCTTATATTTATAAATACATAAAAGAGGAATAAAATCTAACTTGAACCAAAAAAGAAAAAAAAAATTGAACCCACGAGTTATACAGAGGAAAACCCTATCACGGCACTTGCTCCAGCGGTAAACAATTCTGAAATTGGTCAGAGGTGGGGAACCATCTCCCATACAGCCAGCCACGACCCCCCACACAAGGAGCGTCCTCATTGAAAAGCTGGGGGACCGTGCCGAGGCATCTGTGAGTAAACGTGAGCTGAGCCCCAGGCCAGCTGCTTCTGATCTGTTCCCACCCTTTCCAGGTAAAACACCTGAATATGTACAAGGGCTTGAAAGCCTAGAGGAAGGACCGTGGAGCCACACCAGCGACAGCACGAAGGCCAACTTGGTGCCTGCAGGCCAGCCAGCGTGGTCCTGGCCCCGGGCGCTCTTCCAGAAGCTTTCCATTGCCCTGCCTGAGATACCCCTCCTGTCCCGGACCCCACTGCTTTTTTCCTTCCTCACCTCTGTCCGCAGAGAAATTCCAGCGGAAGGTATGGGTGACACATCCTCTTCTTTACAGGCGGCAGCCTGGCAACTCCTGCAGAAAGGCCAGCAGAAACCCACTCACACCGGGTCACCCACAAAGCTGTGGCCTCTCACTCCCTCCCACCAGCACAGCCCCGAGACTGCTGACGGGGCAGAGAATATGGAGTCAGGCACAGCTTCAGGGGCTATTGCTGCCTGGAGCGCTGTTTATATTGACCTCAACGAGGCACACCTGGGGAGGGCGGGCCGGCAGGGTAAGGCTGCCCAGGTCAGCTGATCCACAACCCTCAGGGAATCACATTGTTGAAAATGGACCCCGCTAAGGCAGAAGAGAAGCCAAGGGAAAAAAGGACACAATGCCATTTGCAGCACCGTAGATGAGTCTAGAAGTAATCACGTGACTTGTAGTAAGTCAGAAAGTGAAAGACACATATCATATCATATCACTTATTGGTGTTACCTAAAAATGGATACCAGGGCAGATATTTCCACGGAGAAGGGCAATCACAGATTCATTAAACAAACTTATGGTTCACCAATGGAAAGGTGTGAGGATTGGTTTCATTATGATATCGGGGTTAACAGACATATACAAACACAGGTGACATATATAATCACCAAAGACCTACAGAATACCAAGAGAGGACTACTCAACATTCTGTCATAACGTACATGGGAAAAGGATCCCAAGAAGAACAGTCATCTGTATATGTGTAAAAGAACCACATCTTCCACACCTACAACAAGCCAAACATTGTAATCAAACTTGCTGTAATAAAAAATAAAAAATTAAATTAAAAACACGAACAAGAAATAGTGAGACAAACGTGAGGGGCTTTCTCCTGGCACATTCCATTCTAAACTCCAATGTAGAACACCACTTCCACTGAGGCTCTCTTGCCCTAGTAACCAGATTTGGTAAGGGTGAACTGCTGCCACCTTGTGGCCGTTTCACACAACAGCAGCTTTAATCCCAGCGCTAATGGTCAGTTGATATTCAAAATCATTGCAGGCCTGTAAATGACACCTGCCCTGAAAACAAATCCTGGGGTCACATATCGACCAAAAAATTCAAAGGACGTCCATATTTCAAAACGACCGTTTCAAAAGGCATATTTTACGCACATTAGTGTTCTGCTTCTTTTCCTTTCTTTCCTTTTTTGTTAAAAAACACGGGAATGGAAAGAGGCATCCCTCAGAATGGGCGAAAATCGTTGCAGACGAATCAATGGACAGAGGTTTAATCTCCAATATATATAAACAGCTCATGCAGCTTAATATTAAAAAAAACAAACAGCCCAAAATAAATGGGCAGAAGATCTAAAGAGACGTTTCTTCAAAGGAGACACAGAGATGGCCAAGACGCACATGAAAAGCTGCTCAACAGCACTAATTATTAGAGAAATGCAAATCAAAACTACAATGAGGTATCACCTCACACCTGTTAGAATCGGCATCATCAGAAAATCTACAAACAACCAATTCTGGGGAGGGTGTGGACAAAAGGAGCCCTCTTCCACTATTGGTGGGAATGTAAATTGATACAGTCACTATGGAGAACAGTATGGAGTTTCCTTAAAAAAACTAGAAATAGAATTACCATCTGATCCAGCAATCCCACTTCTGGGCATATACCCAGAGAAAACCGTATTTCAAAAAGGCACATTCACCACAATGTTCGTTGCAGCACTATTTACAATAGCCAGGTAATGGAAGCAACCTAAATGCCCACAGACAGATGAATGGATAAAGCTGTGGTACATATATAAAATGGAATATTACTCGGCCATAAAAAGGAATGAAACTGGGTCATTTGTAGAGACATCGATGGATCGAGAGACTGTCATACAGAATGAAGTAAGTCAGAAAGAGGAAAACAAATATTGTATATTAATGCATATATGTGGAGCCTAAAAATGGTACAGATGAACTGGTTTGCAGGGAAGAAATAGAGACACAGAGGTAGAGAACAAACGTATGGACACCAAGTGTGGGAATCCATGGGGTGGTGGTGGTGGGATGAGTTGGGAGATTGGGATTGACCTGTATACATGTATATGCATAAAATACATAACTAATAATAACGTGCTGTATAAAAATATAAATAAAATTAAATTTCAAAATTTTAAAAAATAAAATTTAAAAATAAAACAGAAAAAATTCTTCCCGTCACACAGATGTATTTATAGGAATGAATTATTTCCATGCTTATATTTATAAATACATAAAAGAGGAATAAAATCTAACTTGAACCAAAAAAGAAAAAAAAAATTGAACCCACGAGTTATACAGAGGAAAACCCTATCACGGCACTTGCTCCAGCGGTAAACAATTCTGAAATTGGTCAGAGGTGGGGAACCATCTCCCATACAGCCAGCCACGACCCCCCACACAAGGAGCGTCCTCATTGAAAAGCTGGGGGACCGTGCCGAGGCATCTGTGAGTAAACGTGAGCTGAGCCCCAGGCCAGCTGCTTCTGATCTGTTCCCACCCTTTCCAGGTAAAACACCTGAATATGTACAAGGGCTTGAAAGCCTAGAGGAAGGACCGTGGAGCCACACCAGCGACAGCAAGAAGGCCAACTTGGTGCCTGCAGGACAGCCAGCATGGTCCTGGCCCCGGGCGCTCTTCCAGAAGCTTTCCATTGCCCTGCCTGAGATACCCCTCCTGTCCTGGACCCCACTGCTTTTTTCCTTCCTCACCTCTGTCCGGAGAGAAATTCCAGCGGAAGGTATGGGTGACACATCCTCTTCTTTACAGGCGGCAGCCTGGCAACTCCTGCAGAAAGGCCAGCAGAACCCCACTCACACCGGGCCACCCACAAAGCTGTGGCCCCTCACTCCCTCCCACCAGCACAGCCCCGAGACTGCTGACGGGGCAGAGAATATGGAGTCAGGCACAGCTTCAGGGGCTATTGCTGCCTGGAGCGCTGTTTATATTGACCTCAACGAGGCACACCTGGGGAGGGCGGGCCGGCAGGGTAAGGCTGCCCAGGTCAGCTGATCCACAACCCTCAGGGAATCACATTGTTGAAAATGGACCCCGCTAAGGCAGAAGAGAAGCCAAGGGAAAAAAGGACACAATGCCATTTGCAGCACCGTAGATGAGTCTAGAAGTAATCACGTGACTTGTAGTAAGTCAGAAAGTGAAAGACACATATCATATCATATCACTTATAGGTGTTACCTAAAAATGGATACCAGGGCAGATATTTCCACGGAGAAGGGCAATCACAGATTCATTAAACAAACTTATGGTTCACCAATGGAAAGGTGTGAGGATTGGTTTCATTATGATATCGGGGTTAACAGACATATACAAACACAGGTGACATATATAATCACCAAAGACCTACAGAATACCAAGAGAGGACTACTCAACATTCTGTCATAACGTACATGGGAAAAGGATCCCAAGAAGAACAGTCATCTGTATATGTGTAAAAGAACCACATCTTCCACACCTACAACAAGCCAAACGTTGTAATCAAACTTGCTGTAATAAAAAATAAAAAATTAAATTAAAAACACGAACAAGAAATAGTGAGACAAACGTGAGGGGCTTTCTCCTGGCACATTCCATTCTAAACTCCAATCTAGAACACCACTTCCACTGAGGCTCTCTTGCCCTAGTAACCAGATTTGGTAAGGGTGAACTGCTGCCACCTTGTGGCCGTTTCACACAACAGCAGCTTTAATCCCAGCGCTAATGGTCAGTTGATATTCAAAATCATTGCAGGCCTGTAAATGACACCTGCCCTGAAAACAAATCCTGGGGTCACATATCGACCAAAAAATTCAAAGGACGTCCATATTTCAAAACGACCGTTTCAAAAGGCATATTTTACGCACATTAGTGTTCTGCTTCTTTTCCTTTCTTTCCTTTTTTGTTAAAAAACACGGGAATGGAAAGAGGCATCCCTCAGAATGGGCGAAAATCGTTGCAGACGAATCAATGGACAGAGGTTTAATCTCCAATATATATAAACAGCTCATGCAGCTTAATATTAAAAAAAACAAACAGCCCAAAATAAATGGGCAGAAGATCTAAAGAGACGTTTCTTCAAAGGAGACACAGAGATGGCCAAGACGCACATGAAAAGCTGCTCAACAGCACTAATTATTAGAGAAATGCAAATCAAAACTACAATGAGGTATCACCTCACACCTGTTAGAATCGGCATCATCAGAAAATCTACAAACAACCAATTCTGGGGAGGGTGTGGACAAAAGGAGCCCTCTTCCACTATTGGTGGGAATGTAAATTGATACAGTCACTATGGAGAACAGTATGGAGTTTCCTTAAAAGAATTAGAAATAGAATTACCATCTGATCCAGCAATCCCACTTCTGGGCATATACCCAGAGAAAACCGTATTTCAAAAAGGCACATTCACCACAATGTTCGTTGCAGCACTATTTACAATAGCCAGGTAATGGAAGCAACCTAAATGCCCACAGACAGATGAATGGATAAAGCTGTGGTACATATATAAAATGGAATATTACTCGGCCATAAAAAGGAATGAAACTGGGTCATTTGTAGAGACATCGATGGATCGAGAGACTGTCATACAGAATGAAGTAAGTCAGAAAGAGGAAAACAAATATTGTATATTAATGCATATATGTGGAGCCTAAAAATGGTACAGATGAACTGGTTTGCAGGGAAGAAATAGAGACACAGAGGTAGAGAACAAACGTATGGACACCAAGTGTGGGAATCCATGGGGTGGTGGTGGTGGGATGAGTTGGGAGATTGGGATTGACCTGTATACATGTATATGCATAAAATACATAACTAATAATAACGTGCTGTATAAAAATATAAATAAAATTAAATTTCAAAATTTTAAAAAATAAAATTTAAAAATAAAACAGAAAAAATTCTTCCCGTCACACAGATGTATTTATAGGAATGAATTATTTCCATGCTTATATTTATAAATACATAAAAGAGGAATAAAATCTAACTTGAACCAAAAAAGAAAAAAAAAATTGAACCCACGAGTTATACAGAGGAAAACCCTATCACGGCACTTGCTCCAGCGGTAAACAATTCTGAAATTGGTCAGAGGTGGGGAACCATCTCCCATACAGCCAGCCACGACCCCCCACACAAGGAGCGTCCTCATTGAAAAGCTGGGGGACCGTGCCGAGGCATCTGTGAGTAAACGTGAGCTGAGCCCCAGGCCAGCTGCTTCTGATCTGTTCCCACCCTTTCCAGGTAAAACACCTGAATATGTACAAGGGCTTGAAAGCCTAGAGGAAGGACCGTGGAGCCACACCAGCGACAGCACGAAGGCCAACTTGGTGCCTGCAGGCCAGCCAGCGTGGTCCTGGCCCCGGGCGCTCTTCCAGAAGCTTTCCATTGCCCTGCCTGAGATACCCCTCCTGTCCCGGACCCCACTGCTTTTTTCCTTCCTCACCTCTGTCCGCAGAGAAATTCCAGCGGAAGGTATGGGTGACACATCCTCTTCTTTACAGGCGGCAGCCTGGCAACTCCTGCAGAAAGGCCAGCAGAAACCCACTCACACCGGGCCACCCACAAAGCTGTGGCCTCTCACTCCCTCCCACCAGCACAGCCCCGAGACTGCTGACGGGGCAGAGAATATGGAGTCAGGCACAGCTTCAGGGGCTATTGCTGCCTGGAGCGCTGTTTATATTGACCTCAACGAGGCACACCTGGGGAGGGCGGGCCGGCAGGGTAAGGCTGCCCAGGTCAGCTGATCCACAACCCTCAGGGAATCACATTGTTGAAAATGGACCCCGCTAAGGCAGAAGAGAAGCCAAGGGAAAAAAGGACACAATGCCATTTGCAGCACCGTAGATGAGTCTAGAAGTAATCACGTGACTTGTAGTAAGTCAGAAAGTGAAAGACACATATCATATCATATCACTTATTGGTGTTACCTAAAAATGGATACCAGGGCAGATATTTCCACGGAGAAGGGCAATCACAGATTCATTAAACAAACTTATGGTTCACCAATGGAAAGGTGTGAGGATTGGTTTCATTATGATATCGGGGTTAACAGACATATACAAACACAGGTGACATATATAATCACCAAAGACCTACAGAATACCAAGAGAGGACTACTCAACATTCTGTCATAACGTACATGGGAAAAGGATCCCAAGAAGAACAGTCATCTGTATATGTGTAAAAGAACCACATCTTCCACACCTACAACAAGCCAAACGTTGTAATCAAACTTGCTGTAATAAAAAATAAAAAATTAAATTAAAAACACGAACAAGAAATAGTGAGACAAACGTGAGGGGCTTTCTCCTGGCACATTCCATTCTAAACTCCAATCTAGAACACCACTTCCACTGAGGCTCTCTTGCCCTAGTAACCAGATTTGGTAAGGGTGAACTGCTGCCACCTTGTGGCCGTTTCACACAACAGCAGCTTTAATCCCAGCGCTAATGGTCAGTTGATATTCAAAATCATTGCAGGCCTGTAAATGACACCTGCCCTGAAAACAAATCCTGGGGTCACATATCGACCAAAAAATTCAAAGGACGTCCATATTTCAAAACGACCGTTTCAAAAGGCATATTTTACGCACATTAGTGTTCTGCTTCTTTTCCTTTCTTTCCTTTTTTGTTAAAAAACACGGGAATGGAAAGAGGCATCCCTCAGAATGGGCGAAAATCGTTGCAGACGAATCAATGGACAGAGGTTTAATCTCCAATATATATAAACAGCTCATGCAGCTTAATATTAAAAAAAACAAACAGCCCAAAATAAATGGGCAGAAGATCTAGAGACGTTTCTTCAAAGGAGACACAGAGATGGCCAAGACGCACATGAAAAGCTGCTCAACAGCACTAATTATTAGAGAAATGCAAATCAAAACTACAATGAGGTATCACCTCACACCTGTTAGAATCGGCATCATCAGAAAATCTACAAACAACCAATTCTGGGGAGGGTGTGGACAAAAGGAGCCCTCTTCCACTATTGGTGGGAATGTAAATTGATACAGTCACTATGGAGAACAGTATGGAGTTTCCTTAAAAAAACTAGAAATAGAATTACCATCTGATCCAGCAATCCCACTTCTGGGCATATACCCAGAGAAAACCGTATTTCAAAAAGGCACATTCACCACAATGTTCGTTGCAGCACTATTTACAATAGCCAGGTAATGGAAGCAACCTAAATGCCCACAGACAGATGAATGGATAAAGCTGTGGTACATATATAAAATGGAATATTACTCGGCCATAAAAAGGAATGAAACTGGGTCATTTGTAGAGACATCGATGGATCGAGAGACTGTCATACAGAATGAAGTAAGTCAGAAAGAGGAAAACAAATATTGTATATTAATGCATATATGTGGAGCCTAAAAATGGTACAGATGAACTGGTTTGCAGGGAAGAAATAGAGACACAGAGGTAGAGAACAAACGTATGGACACCAAGTGTGGGAATCCATGGGGTGGTGGTGGTGGGATGAGTTGGGAGATTGGGATTGACCTGTATACATGTATATGCATAAAATACATAACTAATAATAACGTGCTGTATAAAAATATAAATAAAATTAAATTTCAAAATTTTAAAAAATAAAATTTAAAAATAAAACAGAAAAAATTCTTCCCGTCACACAGATGTATTTATAGGAATGAATTATTTCCATGCTTATATTTATAAATACATAAAAGAGGAATAAAATCTAACTTGAACCAAAAAAGAAAAAAAAAATTGAACCCACGAGTTATACAGAGGAAAACCCTATCACGGCACTTGCTCCAGCGGTAAACAATTCTGAAATTGGTCAGAGGTGGGGAACCATCTCCCATAGAGCCAGCCACGACCCCCCACACAAGGAGCGTCCTCATTGAAAAGCTGGGGGACCGTGCCGAGGCATCTGTAAGTAAACGTGAGCTGAGCCCCAGGCCAGCTGCTTCTGATCTGTTCCCACCCTTTCCAGGTAAAACACCTGAATATGTACAAGGGCTTGAAAGCCTAGAGGAAGGACCGTGGAGCCACACCAGCGACAGCACGAAGGCCAACTTGGTGCCTGCAGGCCAGCCAGCGTGGTCCTGGCCCCGGGCGCTCTTCCAGAAGCTTTCCATTGCCCTGCCTGAGATACCCCTCCTGTCCCGGACCCCACTGCTTTTTTCCTTCCTCACCTCTGTCCGGAGAGAAATTCCAGCGGAAGGTATGGGTGACACATCCTCTTCTTTACAGGCGGCAGCCTGGCAACTCCTGCAGAAAGGCCAGCAGAAACCCACTCACACCGGGCCACCCACAAAGCTGTGGCCTCTCACTCCCTCCCACCAGCACAGCCCCGAGACTGCTGACGGGGCAGAGAATATGGAGTCAGGCACAGCTTCAGGGGCTATTGCTGCCTGGAGCGCTGTTTATATTGACCTCAACGAGGCACACCTGGGGAGGGCGGGCCGGCAGGGTAAGGCTGCCCAGGTCAGCTGATCCACAACCCTCAGGGAATCACATTGTTGAAAATGGACCCCGCTAAGGCAGAAGAGAAGCCAAGGGAAAAAAGGACACAATGCCATTTGCAGCACCGTAGATGAGTCTAGAAGTAATCACGTGACTTGTAGTAAGTCAGAAAGTGAAAGACACATATCATATCATATCACTTATTGGTGTTACCTAAAAATGGATACCAGGGCAGATATTTCCACGGAGAAGGGCAATCACAGATTCATTAAACAAACTTATGGTTCACCAATGGAAAGGTGTGAGGATTGGTTTCATTATGATATCGGGGTTAACAGACATATACAAACACAGGTGACATATATAATCACCAAAGACCTACAGAATACCAAGAGAGGACTACTCAACATTCTGTCATAACGTACATGGGAAAAGGATCCCAAGAAGAACAGTCATCTGTATATGTGTAAAAGAACCACATCTTCCACACCTACAACAAGCCAAACATTGTAATCAAACTTGCTGTAATAAAAAATAAAAAATTAAATTAAAAACACGAACAAGAAATAGTGAGACAAACGTGAGGGGCTTTCTCCTGGCACATTCCATTCTAAACTCCAATCTAGAACACCACTTCCACTGAGGCTCTCTTGCCCTAGTAACCAGATTTGGTAAGGGTGAACTGCTGCCACCTTGTGGCCGTTTCACACAACAGCAGCTTTAATCCCAGCGCTAATGGTCAGTTGATATTCAAAATCATTGCAGGCCTGTAAATGACACCTGCCCTGAAAACAAATCCTGGGGTCACATATCGACCAAAAAATTCAAAGGACGTCCATATTTCAAAACGACCGTTTCAAAAGGCATATTTTACGCACATTAGTGTTCTGCTTCTTTTCCTTTCTTTCCTTTTTTGTTAAAAAACACGGGAATGGAAAGAGGCATCCCTCAGAATGGGCGAAAATCGTTGCAGACGAATCAATGGACAGAGGTTTAATCTCCAATATATATAAACAGCTCATGCAGCTTAATATTAAAAAAAACAAACAGCCCAAAATAAATGGGCAGAAGATCTAAAGAGACGTTTCTTCAAAGGAGACACAGAGATGGCCAAGACGCACATGAAAAGCTGCTCAACAGCACTAATTATTAGAGAAATGCAAATCAAAACTACAATGAGGTATCACCTCACACCTGTTAGAATCGGCATCATCAGAAAATCTACAAACAACCAATTCTGGGGAGGGTGTGGACAAAAGGAGCCCTCTTCCACTATTGGTGGGAATGTAAATTGATACAGTCACTATGGAGAACAGTATGGAGTTTCCTTAAAAAAACTAGAAATAGAATTACCATCTGATCCAGCAATCCCACTTCTGGGCATATACCCAGAGAAAACCGTATTTCAAAAAGGCACATTCACCACAATGTTCGTTGCAGCACTATTTACAATAGCCAGGTAATGGAAGCAACCTAAATGCCCACAGACAGATGAATGGATAAAGCTGTGGTACATATATAAAATGGAATATTACTCGGCCATAAAAAGGAATGAAACTGGGTCATTTGTAGAGACATCGATGGATCGAGAGACTGTCATACAGAATGAAGTAAGTCAGAAAGAGGAAAACAAATATTGTATATTAATGCATATATGTGGAGCCTAAAAATGGTACAGATGAACTGGTTTGCAGGGAAGAAATAGAGACACAGAGGTAGAGAACAAACGTATGGACACCAAGTGTGGGAATCCATGGGGTGGTGGTGGTGGGATGAGTTGGGAGATTGGGATTGACCTGTATACATGTATATGCATAAAATACATAACTAATAATAACGTGCTGTATAAAAATATAAATAAAATTAAATTTCAAAATTTTAAAAAATAAAATTTAAAAATAAAACAGAAAAAATTCTTCCCGTCACACAGATGTATTTATAGGAATGAATTATTTCCATGCTTATATTTATAAATACATAAAAGAGGAATAAAATCTAACTTGAACCAAAAAAGAAAAAAAAAATTGAACCCACGAGTTATACAGAGGAAAACCCTATCACGGCACTTGCTCCAGCGGTAAACAATTCTGAAATTGGTCAGAGGTGGGGAACCATCTCCCATACAGCCAGCCACGACCCCCCACACAAGGAGCGTCCTCATTGAAAAGCTGGGGGACCGTGCCGAGGCATCTGTGAGTAAACGTGAGCTGAGCCCCAGGCCAGCTGCTTCTGATCTGTTCCCACCCTTTCCAGGTAAAACACCTGAATATGTACAAGGGCTTGAAAGCCTAGAGGAAGGACCGTGGAGCCACACCAGCGACAGCACGAAGGCCAACTTGGTGCCTTCAGGCCAGCCAGCGTGGTCCTGGCCCCGGGCGCTCTTCCAGAAGCTTTCCATTGCCCTGCCTGAGATACCCCTCCTGTCCCGGACCCCACTGCTTTTTTCCTTCCTCACCTCTGTCCGGAGAGAAATTCCAGCGGAAGGTATGGGTGACACATCCTCTTCTTTACAGGCGGCAGCCTGGCAACTCCTGCAGAAAGGCCAGCAGAACCCCACTCACACCGGGCCACCCACAAAGCTGTGGCCTCTCACTCCCTCCCACCAGCACAGCCCCAAGACTGCTGACGGGGCAGAGAATATGGAGTCAGGCACAGCTTCAGGGGCTATTGCTGCCTGGAGCGCTGTTTATATTGACCTCAACGAGGCACACCTGGGGAGGGCGGGCCGGCAGGGTAAGGCTGCCCAGGTCAGCTGATCCACAACCCTCAGGGAATCACATTGTTGAAAATGGACCCCGCTAAGGCAGAAGAGAAGCCAAGGGAAAAAAGGACACAATGCCATTTGCAGCACCGTAGATGAGTCTAGAAGTAATCACGTGACTTGTAGTAAGTCAGAAAGTGAAAGACACATATCATATCATATCACTTATTGGTGTTACCTAAAAATGGATACCAGGGCAGATATTTCCACGGAGAAGGGCAATCACAGATTCATTAAACAAACTTATGGTTCACCAATGGAAAGGTGTGAGGATTGGTTTCATTATGATATCGGGGTTAACAGACATATACAAACACAGGTGACATATATAATCACCAAAGACCTACAGAATACCAAGAGAGGACTACTCAACATTCTGTCATAACGTACATGGGAAAAGGATCCCAAGAAGAACAGTCATCTGTATATGTGTAAAAGAACCACATCTTCCACACCTACAACAAGCCAAACATTGTAATCAAACTTGCTGTAATAAAAAATAAAAAATTAAATTAAAAACACGAACAAGAAATAGTGAGACAAACGTGAGGGGCTTTCTCCTGGCACATTCCATTCTAAACTCCAATCTAGAACACCACTTCCACTGAGGCTCTCTTGCCCTAGTAACCAGATTTGGTAAGGGTGAACTGCTGCCACCTTGTGGCCGTTTCACACAACAGCAGCTTTAATCCCAGCGCTAATGGTCAGTTGATATTCAAAATCATTGCAGGCCTGTAAATGACACCTGCCCTGAAAACAAATCCTGGGGTCACATATCGACCAAAAAATTCAAAGGACGTCCATATTTCAAAACGACCGTTTCAAAAGGCATATTTTACGCACATTAGTGTTCTGCTTCTTTTCCTTTCTTTCCTTTTTTGTTAAAAAACACGGGAATGGAAAGAGGCATCCCTCAGAATGGGCGAAAATCGTTGCAGACGAATCAATGGACAGAGGTTTAATCTCCAATATATATAAACAGCTCATGCAGCTTAATATTAAAAAAAACAAACAGCCCAAAATAAATGGGCAGAAGATCTAAAGAGACGTTTCTTCAAAGGAGACACAGAGATGGCCAAGACGCACATGAAAAGCTGCTCAACAGCACTAATTATTAGAGAAATGCAAATCAAAACTACAATGAGGTATCACCTCACACCTGTTAGAATCGGCATCATCAGAAAATCTACAAACAACCAATTCTGGGGAGGGTGTGGACAAAAGGAGCCCTCTTCCACTATTGGTGGGAATGTAAATTGATACAGTCACTATGGAGAACAGTATGGAGTTTCCTTAAAAAAACTAGAAATAGAATTACCATCTGATCCAGCAATCCCACTTCTGGGCATATACCCAGAGAAAACCGTATTTCAAAAAGGCACATTCACCACAATGTTCGTTGCAGCACTATTTACAATAGCCAGGTAATGGAAGCAACCTAAATGCCCACAGACAGATGAATGGATAAAGCTGTGGTACATATATAAAATGGAATATTACTCGGCCATAAAAAGGAATGAAACTGGGTCATTTGTAGAGACATCGATGGATCGAGAGACTGTCATACAGAATGAAGTAAGTCAGAAAGAGGAAAACAAATATTGTATATTAATGCATATATGTGGAGCCTAAAAATGGTACAGATGAACTGGTTTGCAGGGAAGAAATAGAGACACAGAGGTAGAGAACAAACGTATGGACACCAAGTGTGGGAATCCATGGGGTGGTGGTGGTGGGATGAGTTGGGAGATTGGGATTGACCTGTATACATGTATATGCATAAAATACATAACTAATAATAACGTGCTGTATAAAAATATAAATAAAATTAAATTTCAAAATTTTAAAAAATAAAATTTAAAAATAAAACAGAAAAAATTCTTCCCGTCACACAGATGTATTTATAGGAATGAATTATTTCCATGCTTATATTTATAAATACATAAAAGAGGAATAAAATCTAACTTGAACCAAAAAAGAAAAAAAAAATTGAACCCACGAGTTATACAGAGGAAAACCCTATCACGGCACTTGCTCCAGCGGTAAACAATTCTGAAATTGGTCAGAGGTGGGGAACCATCTCCCATACAGCCAGCCACGGCCCCCCACACAAGGAGCGTCCTCATTGAAAAGCTGGGGGACCGTGCCGAGGCATCTGTGAGTAAACGTGAGCTGAGCCCCAGGCCAGCTGCTTCTGATCTGTTCCCACCCTTTCCAGGTAAAACACCTGAATATGTACAAGGGCTTGAAAGCCTAGAGGAAGGACCGTGGAGCCACACCAGCGACAGCACGAAGGCCAACTTGGTGCCTGCAGGCCAGCCAGCGTGGTCCTGGCCCCGGGCGCTCTTCCAGAAGCTTTCCATTGCCCTGCCTGAGATACCCCTCCTGTCCCGGACCCCACTGCTTTTTTCCTTCCTCACCTCTGTCCGCAGAGAAATTCCAGCGGAAGGTATGGGTGACACATCCTCTTCTTTACAGGCGGCAGCCTGGCAACTCCTGCAGAAAGGCCAGCAGAACCCCACTCACACCGGGCCACCCACAAAGCTGTGGCCCCTCACTCCCTCCCACCAGCACAGCCCCGAGACTGCTGACGGGGCAGAGAATATGGAGTCAGGCACAGCTTCAGGGGCTATTGCTGCCTGGAGCGCTGTTTATATTGACCTCAACGAGGCACACCTGGGGAGGGCGGGCCGGCAGGGTAAGGCTGCCCAGGTCAGCTGATCCACAACCCTCAGGGAATCACATTGTTGAAAATGGACCCCGCTAAGGCAGAAGAGAAGCCAAGGGAAAAAAGGACACAATGCCATTTGCAGCACCGTAGATGAGTCTAGAAGTAATCACGTGACTTGTAGTAAGTCAGAAAGTGAAAGACACATATCATATCATATCACTTATAGGTGTTACCTAAAAATGGATACCAGGGCAGATATTTCCACGGAGAAGGGCAATCACAGATTCATTAAACAAACTTATGGTTCACCAATGGAAAGGTGTGAGGATTGGTTTCATTATGATATCGGGGTTAACAGACATATACAAACACAGGTGACATATATAATCACCAAAGACCTACAGAATACCAAGAGAGGACTACTCAACATTCTGTCATAACGTACATGGGAAAAGGATCCCAAGAAGAACAGTCATCTGTATATGTGTAAAAGAACCACATCTTCCACACCTACAACAAGCCAAACATTGTAATCAAACTTGCTGTAATAAAAAATAAAAAATTAAATTAAAAACACGAACAAGAAATAGTGAGACAAACGTGAGGGGCTTTCTCCTGGCACATTCCATTCTAAACTCCAATCTAGAACACCACTTCCACTGAGGCTCTCTTGCCCTAGTAACCAGATTTGGTAAGGGTGAACTGCTGCCACCTTGTGGCCGTTTCACACAACAGCAGCTTTAATCCCAGCGCTAATGGTCAGTTGATATTCAAAATCATTGCAGGCCTGTAAATGACACCTGCCCTGAAAACAAATCCTGGGGTCACATATCGACCAAAAAATTCAAAGGACGTCCATATTTCAAAACGACCGTTTCAAAAGGCATATTTTACGCACATTAGTGTTCTGCTTCTTTTCCTTTCTTTCCTTTTTTGTTAAAAAACACGGGAATGGAAAGAGGCATCCCTCAGAATGGGCGAAAATCGTTGCAGACGAATCAATGGACAGAGGTTTAATCTCCAATATATATAAACAGCTCATGCAGCTTAATATTAAAAAAAACAAACAGCCCAAAATAAATGGGCAGAAGATCTAAAGAGACGTTTCTTCAAAGGAGACACAGAGATGGCCAAGACGCACATGAAAAGCTGCTCAACAGCACTAATTATTAGAGAAATGCAAATCAAAACTACAATGAGGTATCACCTCACACCTGTTAGAATCGGCATCATCAGAAAATCTACAAACAACCAATTCTGGGGAGGGTGTGGACAAAAGGAGCCCTCTTCCACTATTGGTGGGAATGTAAATTGATACAGTCACTATGGAGAACAGTATGGAGTTTCCTTAAAAAATCTAGAAATAGAATTACCATCTGATCCAGCAATCCCACTTCTGGGCATATACCCAGAGAAAACCGTATTTCAAAAAGGCACATTCACCACAATGTTCGTTGCAGCACTATTTACAATAGCCAGGTAATGGAAGCAACCTAAATGCCCACAGACAGATGAATGGATAAAGCTGTGGTACATATATAAAATGGAATATTACTCGGCCATAAAAAGGAATGAAACTGGGTCATTTGTAGAGACATCGATGGATCGAGAGACTGTCATACAGAATGAAGTAAGTCAGAAAGAGGAAAACAAATATTGTATATTAATGCATATATGTGGAGCCTAAAAATGGTACAGATGAACTGGTTTGCAGGGAAGAAATAGAGACACAGAGGTAGAGAACAAACGTATGGACACCAAGTGTGGGAATCCATGGGGTGGTGGTGGTGGGATGAGTTGGGAGATTGGGATTGACCTGTATACATGTATATGCATAAAATACATAACTAATAATAACGTGCTGTATAAAAATATAAATAAAATTAAATTTCAAAATTTTAAAAAATAAAATTTAAAAATAAAACAGAAAAAATTCTTCCCGTCACACAGATGTATTTATAGGAATGAATTATTTCCATGCTTATATTTATAAATACATAAAAGAGGAATAAAATCTAACTTGAACCAAAAAAGAAAAAAAAAATTGAACCCACGAGTTATACAGAGGAAAACCCTATCACGGCACTTGCTCCAGCGGTAAACAATTCTGAAATTGGTCAGAGGTGGGGAACCATCTCCCATACAGCCAGCCACGGCCCCCCACACAAGGAGCGTCCTCATTGAAAAGCTGGGGGACCGTGCCGAGGCATCCGTGAGTAAACGTGAGCTGAGCCCCAGGCCAGCTGCTTCTGATCTGTTCCCACCCTTTCCAGGTAAAACACCTGAATATGTACAAGGGCTTGAAAGCCTAGAGGAAGGACCGTGGAGCCACACCAGCGACAGCAAGAAGGCCAACTTGGTGCCTGCAGGCCAGCCAGCGTGGTCCTGGCCCCGGGCGCTCTTCCAGAAGCTTTCCATTGCCCTGCCTGAGATACCCCACCTGTCCCGGACCCCACTGCTTTTTTCCTTCCTCACCTCTGTCCGGAGAGAAATTCCAGCGGAAGGTATGGGTGACACATCCTCTTCTTTACAGGCGGCAGCCTGGCAACTCCTGCAGAAAGGCCAGCAGAACCCCACTCACACCGGGCCACCCACAAAGCTGTGGCCCCTCACTCCCTCCCACCAGCACAGCCCCGAGACTGCTGACGGGGCAGAGAATATGGAGTCAGGCACAGCTTCAGGGGCTATTGCTGCCTGGAGCGCTGTTTATATTGACCTCAACGAGGCACACCTGGGGAGGGCGGGCCGGCAGGGTAAGGCTGCCCAGGTCAGCTGATCCACAACCCTCAGGGAATCACATTGTTGAAAATGGACCCCGCTAAGGCAGAAGAGAAGCCAAGGGAAAAAAGGACACAATGCCATTTGCAGCACCGTAGATGAGTCTAGAAGTAATCACGTGACTTGTAGTAAGTCAGAAAGTGAAAGACACATATCATATCATATCACTTATAGGTGTTACCTAAAAATGGATACCAGGGCAGATATTTCCACGGAGAAGGGCAATCACAGATTCATTAAACAAACTTATGGTTCACCAATGGAAAGGTGTGAGGATTGGTTTCATTATGATATCGGGGTTAACAGACATATACAAACACAGGTGACATATATAATCACCAAAGACCTACAGAATACCAAGAGAGGACTACTCAACATTCTGTCATAACGTACATGGGAAAAGGATCCCAAGAAGAACAGTCATCTGTATATGTGTAAAAGAACCACATCTTCCACACCTACAACAAGCCAAACATTGTAATCAAACTTGCTGTAATAAAAAATAAAAAATTAAATTAAAAACACGAACAAGAAATAGTGAGACAAACGTGAGGGGCTTTCTCCTGGCACATTCCATTCTAAACTCCAATCTAGAACACCACTTCCACTGAGGCTCTCTTGCCCTAGTAACCAGATTTGGTAAGGGTGAACTGCTGCCACCTTGTGGCCGTTTCACACAACAGCAGCTTTAATCCCAGCGCTAATGGTCAGTTGATATTCAAAATCATTGCAGGCCTGTAAATGACACCTGCCCTGAAAACAAATCCTGGGGTCACATATCGACCAAAAAATTCAAAGGACGTCCATATTTCAAAACGACCGTTTCAAAAGGCATATTTTACGCACATTGGTGTTCTGCTTCTTTTCCTTTCTTTCCTTTTTTGTTAAAAAACACGGGAATGGAAAGAGGCATCCCTCAGAATGGGCGAAAATCGTTGCAGACGAATCAATGGACAGAGGTTTAATCTCCAATATATATAAACAGCTCATGCAGCTTAATATTAAAAAAAACAAACAACCCAAAATAAATGGGCAGAAGATCTAAAGAGACGTTTCTTCAAAGGAGACACAGAGATGGCCAAGACGCACATGAAAAGCTGCTCAACAGCACTAATTATTAGAGAAATGCAAATCAAAACTACAATGAGGTATCACCTCACACCTGTTAGAATCGGCATCATCAGAAAATCTACAAACAACCAATTCTGGGGAGGGTGTGGACAAAAGGAGCCCTCTTCCACTATTGGTGGGAATGTAAATTGATACAGTCACTATGGAGAACAGTATGGAGTTTCCTTAAAAAATCTAGAAATAGAATTACCATCTGATCCAGCAATCCCACTTCTGGGCATATACCCAGAGAAAACCGTATTTCAAAAAGGCACATTCACCACAATGTTCGTTGCAGCACTATTTACAATAGCCAGGTAATGGAAGCAACCTAAATGCCCACAGACAGATGAATGGATAAAGCTGTGGTACATATATAAAATGGAATATTACTCGGCCATAAAAAGGAATGAAACTGGGTCATTTGTAGAGACATCGATGGATCGAGAGACTGTCATACAGAATGAAGTAAGTCAGAAAGAGGAAAACAAATATTGTATATTAATGCATATATGTGGAGCCTAAAAATGGTACAGATGAACTGGTTTGCAGGGAAGAAATAGAGACACAGAGGTAGAGAACAAACGTATGGACACCAAGTGTGGGAATCCATGGGGTGGTGGTGGTGGGATGAGTTGGGAGATTGGGATTGACCTGTATACATGTATATGCATAAAATACATAACTAATAATAACGTGCTGTATAAAAATATAAATAAAATTAAATTTCAAAATTTTAAAAAATAAAATTTAAAAATAAAACAGAAAAAATTCTTCCCGTCACACAGATGTATTTATAGGAATGAATTATTTCCATGCTTATATTTATAAATACATAAAAGAGGAATAAAATCTAACTTGAACCAAAAAAGAAAAAAAAAATTGAACCCACGAGTTATACAGAGGAAAACCCTATCACGGCACTTGCTCCAGCGGTAAACAATTCTGAAATTGGTCAGAGGTGGGGAACCATCTCCCATACAGCCAGCCACGGCCCCCCACACAAGGAGCGTCCTCATTGAAAAGCTGGGGGACCGTGCCGAGGCATCCGTGAGTAAACGTGAGCTGAGCCCCAGGCCAGCTGCTTCTGATCTGTTCCCACCCTTTCCAGGTAAAACACCTGAATATGTACAAGGGCTTGAAAGCCTAGAGGAAGGACCGTGGAGCCACACCAGCGACAGCAAGAAGGCCAACTTGGTGCCTGCAGGCCAGCCAGCGTGGTCCTGGCCCCGGGCGCTCTTCCAGAAGCTTTCCATTGCCCTGCCTGAGATACCCCACCTGTCCCGGACCCCACTGCTTTTTTCCTTCCTCACCTCTGTCCGGAGAGAAATTCCAGCGGAAGGTATGGGTGACACATCCTCTTCTTTACAGGCGGCAGCCTGGCAACTCCTGCAGAAAGGCCAGCAGAACCCCACTCACACCGGGCCACCCACAAAGCTGTGGCCCCTCACTCCCTCCCACCAGCACAGCCCCGAGACTGCTGACGGGGCAGAGAATATGGAGTCAGGCACAGCTTCAGGGGCTATTGCTGCCTGGAGCGCTGTTTATATTGACCTCAACGAGGCACACCTGGGGAGGGCGGGCCGGCAGGGTAAGGCTGCCCAGGTCAGCTAATCCACAACCCTCAGGGAATCACATTGTTGAAAATGGACCCCGCTAAGGCAGAAGAGAAGCCAAGGGAAAAAAGGACACAATGCCATTTGCAGCACCGTAGATGAGTCTAGAAGTAATCACGTGACTTGTAGTAAGTCAGAAAGTGAAAGACACATATCATATCATATCACTTATAGGTGTTACCTAAAAATGGATACCAGGGCAGATATTTCCACGGAGAAGGGCAATCACAGATTCATTAAACAAACTTATGGTTCACCAATGGAAAGGTGTGAGGATTGGTTTCATTATGATATCGGGGTTAACAGACATATACAAACACAGGTGACATATATAATCACCAAAGACCTACAGAATACCAAGAGAGGACTACTCAACATTCTGTCATAACGTACATGGGAAAAGGATCCCAAGAAGAACAGTCATCTGTATATGTGTAAAAGAACCACATCTTCCACACCTACAACAAGCCAAACATTGTAATCAAACTTGCTGTAATAAAAAATAAAAAATTAAATTAAAAACACGAACAAGAAATAGTGAGACAAACGTGAGGGGCTTTCTCCTGGCACATTCCATTCTAAACTCCAATCTAGAACACCACTTCCACTGAGGCTCTCTTGCCCTAGTAACCAGATTTGGTAAGGGTGAACTGCTGCCACCTTGTGGCCGTTTCACACAACAGCAGCTTTAATCCCAGCGCTAATGGTCAGTTGATATTCAAAATCATTGCAGGCCTGTAAATGACACCTGCCCTGAAAACAAATCCTGGGGTCACATATCGACCAAAAAATTCAAAGGACGTCCATATTTCAAAACGACCGTTTCAAAAGGCATATTTTACGCACATTAGTGTTCTGCTTCTTTTCCTTTCTTTCCTTTTTTGTTAAAAAACACGGGAATGGAAAGAGGCATCCCTCAGAATGGGCGAAAATCGTTGCAGACGAATCAATGGACAGAGGTTTAATCTCCAATATATATAAACAGCTCATGCAGCTTAATATTAAAAAAAACAAACAGCCCAAAATAAATGGGCAGAAGATCTAAAGAGACGTTTCTTCAAAGGAGACACAGAGATGGCCAAGACGCACATGAAAAGCTGCTCAACAGCACTAATTATTAGAGAAATGCAAATCAAAACTACAATGAGGTATCACCTCACACCTGTTAGAATCGGCATCATCAGAAAATCTACAAACAACCAATTCTGGGGAGGGTGTGGACAAAAGGAGCCCTCTTCCACTATTGGTGGGAATGTAAATTGATACAGTCACTATGGAGAACAGTATGGAGTTTCCTTAAAAAAACTAGAAATAGAATTACCATCTGATCCAGCAATCCCACTTCTGGGCATATACCCAGAGAAAACCGTATTTCAAAAAGGCACATTCACCACAATGTTCGTTGCAGCACTATTTACAATAGCCAGGTAATGGAAGCAACCTAAATGCCCACAGACAGATGAATGGATAAAGCTGTGGTACATATATAAAATGGAATATTACTCGGCCATAAAAAGGAATGAAACTGGGTCATTTGTAGAGACATCGATGGATCGAGAGACTGTCATACAGAATGAAGTAAGTCAGAAAGAGGAAAACAAATATTGTATATTAATGCATATATGTGGAGCCTAAAAATGGTACAGATGAACTGGTTTGCAGGGAAGAAATAGAGACACAGAGGTAGAGAACAAACGTATGGACACCAAGTGTGGGAATCCATGGGGTGGTGGTGGTGGGATGAGTTGGGAGATTGGGATTGACCTGTATACATGTATATGCATAAAATACATAACTAATAATAACGTGCTGTATAAAAATATAAATAAAATTAAATTTCAAAATTTTAAAAAATAAAATTTAAAAATAAAACAGAAAAAATTCTTCCCGTCACACAGATGTATTTATAGGAATGAATTATTTCCATGCTTATATTTATAAATACATAAAAGAGGAATAAAATCTAACTTGAACCAAAAAAGAAAAAAAAAATTGAACCCACGAGTTATACAGAGGAAAACCCTATCACGGCACTTGCTCCAGCGGTAAACAATTCTGAAATTGGTCAGAGGTGGGGAACCATCTCCCATACAGCCAGCCACGACCCCCCACACAAGGAGCGTCCTCATTGAAAAGCTGGGGGACCGTGCCGAGGCATCTGTGAGTAAACGTGAGCTGAGCCCCAGGCCAGCTGCTTCTGATCTGTTCCCACCCTTTCCAGGTAAAACACCTGAATATGTACAAGGGCTTGAAAGCCTAGAGGAAGGACCGTGGAGCCACACCAGCGACAGCACGAAGGCCAACTTGGTGCCTGCAGGCCAGCCAGCGTGGTCCTGGCCCCGGGCGCTCTTCCAGAAGCTTTCCATTGCCCTGCCTGAGATACCCCTCCTGTCCCGGACCCCACTGCTTTTTTCCTTCCTCACCTCTGTCCGGAGAGAAATTCCAGCGGAAGGTATGGGTGACACATCCTCTTCTTTACAGGCGGCAGCCTGGCAACTCCTGCAGAAAGGCCAGCAGAACCCCACTCACACCGGGCCACCCACAAAGCTGTGGCCCCTCACTCCCTCCCACCAGCACAGCCCCGAGACTGCTGACGGGGCAGAGAATATGGAGTCAGGCACAACTTCAGTGGCTATTGCTGCCTGGAGCGCTGTTTATATTGACCTCAATGAGGCACACCTGGGGAGGGCGGGCCGGCAGGGTAAGGCTGCCCAGGTCAGCTAATCCACAACCCTCAGGGAATCACATTGTTGAAAATGGACCCCGCTAAGGCAGAAGAGAAGCCAAGGGAAAAAAGGACACAATGCCATTTGCAGCACCGTAGATGAGTCTAGAAGTAATCACGTGACTTGTAGTAAGTCAGAAAGTGAAAGACACATATCATATCATATCACTTATAGGTGTTACCTAAAAATGGATACCAGGGCAGATATTTCCACGGAGAAGGGCAATCACAGATTCATTAAACAAACTTATGGTTCACCAATGGAAAGGTGTGAGGATTGGTTTCATTATGATATCGGGGTTAACAGACATATACAAACACAGGTGACATATATAATCACCAAAGACCTACAGAATACCAAGAGAGGACTACTCAACATTCTGTCATAACGTACATGGGAAAAGGATCCCAAGAAGAACAGTCATCTGTATATGTGTAAAAGAACCACATCTTCCACACCTACAACAAGCCAAACATTGTAATCAAACTTGCTGTAATAAAAAATAAAAAATTAAATTAAAAACACGAACAAGAAATAGTGAGACAAACGTGAGGGGCTTTCTCCTGGCACATTCCATTCTAAACTCCAATCTAGAACACCACTTCCACTGAGGCTCTCTTGCCCTAGTAACCAGATTTGGTAAGGGTGAACTGCTGCCACCTTGTGGCCGTTTCACACAACAGCAGCTTTAATCCCAGCGCTAATGGTCAGTTGATATTCAAAATCATTGCAGGCCTGTAAATGACACCTGCCCTGAAAACAAATCCTGGGGTCACATATCGACCAAAAAATTCAAAGGACGTCCATATTTCAAAACGACCGTTTCAAAAGGCATATTTTACGCACATTAGTGTTCTGCTTCTTTTCCTTTCTTTCCTTTTTTGTTAAAAAACACGGGAATGGAAAGAGGCATCCCTCAGAATGGGCGAAAATCGTTGCAGACGAATCAATGGACAGAGGTTTAATCTCCAATATATATAAACAGCTCATGCAGCTTAATATTAAAAAAACAAACAACCCAAAATAAATGGGCAGAAGATCTAAAGAGACGTTTCTTCAAAGGAGACACAGAGATGGCCAAGACGCACATGAAAAGCTGCTCAACAGCACTAATTATTAGAGAAATGCAAATCAAAACTACAATGAGGTATCACCTCACACCTGTTAGAATCGGCATCATCAGAAAATCTACAAACCACCAATTCTGGGGAGGGTGTGGACAAAAGGAGCCCTCTTCCACTATTGGTGGGAATGTAAATTGATACAGTCACTATGGAGAACAGTATGGAGTTTCCTTAAAAAAACTAGAAATAGAATTACCATCTGATCCAGCAATCCCACTTCTGGGCATATACCCAGAGAAAACCGTATTTCAAAAAGGCACATTCACCACAATGTTCGTTGCAGCACTATTTACAATAGCCAGGTAATGGAAGCAACCTAAATGCCCACAGACAGATGAATGGATAAAGCTGTGGTACATATATAAAATGGAATATTACTCGGCCATAAAAAGGAATGAAACTGGGTCATTTGTAGAGACATCGATGGATCGAGAGACTGTCATACAGAATGAAGTAAGTCAGAAAGAGGAAAACAAATATTGTATATTAATGCATATATGTGGAGCCTAAAAATGGTACAGATGAACTGGTTTGCAGGGAAGAAATAGAGACACAGAGGTAGAGAACAAACGTATGGACACCAAGTGTGGGAATCCATGGGGTGGTGGTGGTGGGATGAGTTGGGAGATTGGGATTGACCTGTATACATGTATATGCATAAAATACATAACTAATAATAACGTGCTGTATAAAAATATAAATAAAATTAAATTTCAAAATTTTAAAAAATAAAATTTAAAAATAAAACAGAAAAAATTCTTCCCGTCACACAGATGTATTTATAGGAATGAATTATTTCCATGCTTATATTTATAAATACATAAAAGAGGAATAAAATCTAACTTGAACCAAAAAAGAAAAAAAAAATTGAACCCACGAGTTATACAGAGGAAAACCCTATCACGGCACTTGCTCCAGCGGTAAACAATTCTGAAATTGGTCAGAGGTGGGGAACCATCTCCCATACAGCCAGCCACGACCCCCCACACAAGGAGCGTCCTCATTGAAAAGCTGGGGGACCGTGCCGAGGCATCTGTGAGTAAACGTGAGCTGAGCCCCAGGCCAGCTGCTTCTGATCTGTTCCCACCCTTTCCAGGTAAAACACCTGAATATGTACAAGGGCTTGAAAGCCTAGAGGAAGGACCGTGGAGCCACACCAGCGACAGCAAGAAGGCCAACTTGGTGCCTGCAGGCCAGCCAGCGTGGTCCTGGCCCCGGGCGCTCTTCCAGAAGCTTTCCATTGCCCTGCCTGAGATACCCCTCCTGTCCCGGACCCCACTGCTTTTTTCCTTCCTCACCTCTGTCCGGAGAGAAATTCCAGCGGAAGGTATGGGTGACACATCCTCTTCTTTACAGGCGGCAGCCTGGCAACTCCTGCAGAAAGGCCAGCAGAACCCCACTCACACCGGGCCACCCACAAAGCTGTGGCCCCTCACTCCCTCCCACCAGCACAGCCCCGAGACTGCTGACGGGGCAGAGAATATGGAGTCAGGCACAGCTTCAGGGCCTATTGCTGCCTGGAGCGCTGTTTATATTGACCTCAACGAGGCACACCTGGGGAGGGCGGGCCGGCAGGGTAAGGCTGCCCAGGTCAGCTAATCCACAACCCTCAGGGAATCACATTGTTGAAAATGGACCCCGCTAAGGCAGAAGAGAAGCCAAGGGAAAAAAGGACACAATGCCATTTGCAGCACCGTAGATGAGTCTAGAAGTAATCACGTGACTTGTAGTAAGTCAGAAAGTGAAAGACACATATCATATCATATCACTTATAGGTGTTACCTAAAAATGGATACCAGGGCAGATATTTCCACGGAGAAGGGCAATCACAGATTCATTAAACAAACTTATGGTTCACCAATGGAAAGGTGTGAGGATTGGTTTCATTATGATATCGGGGTTAACAGACATATACAAACACAGGTGACATATATAATCACCAAAGACCTACAGAATACCAAGAGAGGACTACTCAACATTCTGTCATAACGTACATGGGAAAAGGATCCCAAGAAGAACAGTCATCTGTATATGTGTAAAAGAACCACATCTTCCACACCTACAACAAGCCAAACATTGTAATCAAACTTGCTGTAATAAAAAATAAAAAATTAAATTAAAAACACGAACAAGAAATAGTGAGACAAACGTGAGGGGCTTTCTCCTGGCACATTCCATTCTAAACTCCAATCTAGAACACCACTTCCACTGAGGCTCTCTTGCCCTAGTAACCAGATTTGGTAAGGGTGAACTGCTGCCACCTTGTGGCCGTTTCACACAACAGCAGCTTTAATCCCAGCGCTAATGGTCAGTTGATATTCAAAATCATTGCAGGCCTGTAAATGACACCTGCCCTGAAAACAAATCCTGGGGTCACATATCGACCAAAAAATTCAAAGGACGTCCATATTTCAAAACGACCGTTTCAAAAGGCATATTTTACGCACATTAGTGTTCTGCTTCTTTTCCTTTCTTTCCTTTTTTGTTAAAAAACACGGGAATGGAAAGAGGCATCCCTCAGAATGGGCGAAAATCGTTGCAGACGAATCAATGGACAGAGGTTTAATCTCCAATATATATAAACAGCTCATGCAGCTTAATATTAAAAAAACAAACAACCCAAAATAAATGGGCAGAAGATCTAAAGAGACGTTTCTTCAAAGGAGACACAGAGATGGCCAAGACGCACATGAAAAGCTGCTCAACAGCACTAATTATTAGAGAAATGCAAATCAAAACTACAATGAGGTATCACCTCACACCTGTTAGAATCGGCATCATCAGAAAATCTACAAACAACCAATTCTGGGGAGGGTGTGGACAAAAGGAGCCCTCTTCCACTATTGGTGGGAATGTAAATTGATACAGTCACTATGGAGAACAGTATGGAGTTTCCTTAAAAAAACTAGAAATAGAATTACCATCTGATCCAGCAATCCCACTTCTGGGCATATACCCAGAGAAAACCGTATTTCAAAAAGGCACATTCACCACAATGTTCGTTGCAGCACTATTTACAATAGCCAGGTAATGGAAGCAACCTAAATGCCCACAGACAGATGAATGGATAAAGCTGTGGTACATATATAAAATGGAATATTACTCGGCCATAAAAAGGAATGAAACTGGGTCATTTGTAGAGACATCGATGGATCGAGAGACTGTCATACAGAATGAAGTAAGTCAGAAAGAGGAAAACAAATATTGTATATTAATGCATATATGTGGAGCCTAAAAATGGTACAGATGAACTGGTTTGCAGGGAAGAAATAGAGACACAGAGGTAGAGAACAAACGTATGGACACCAAGTGTGGGAATCCAT
The DNA here is from genome assembly GCF_964341445.2 of Mesoplodon mirus. Lineage (NCBI taxonomy): Eukaryota > Metazoa > Chordata > Mammalia > Artiodactyla > Ziphiidae > Mesoplodon > Mesoplodon mirus. The sequence continues at coordinate 1,658,204 of NW_028295749.1, read as the reverse complement.
GGGGTGGTGGTGGTGGGATGAGTTGGGAGATTGGGATTGACCTGTATACATGTATATGCATAAAATACATAACTAATAATAACGTGCTGTATAAAAATATAAATAAAATTAAATTTCAAAATTTTAAAAAATAAAATTTAAAAATAAAACAGAAAAAATTCTTCCCGTCACACAGATGTATTTATAGGAATGAATTATTTCCATGCTTATATTTATAAATACATAAAAGAGGAATAAAATCTAACTTGAACCAAAAAAGAAAAAAAAAAATTGAACCCACGAGTTATACAGAGGAAAACCCTATCACGGCACTTGCTCCAGCGGTAAACAATTCTGAAATTGGTCAGAGGTGGGGAACCATCTCCCATACAGCCAGCCACGACCCCCCACACAAGGAGCGTCCTCATTGAAAAGCTGGGGGACCGTGCCGAGGCATCTGTGAGTAAACGTGAGCTGAGCCCCAGGCCAGCTGCTTCTGATCTGTTCCCACCCTTTCCAGGTAAAACACCTGAATATGTACAAGGGCTTGAAAGCCTAGAGGAAGGACCGTGGAGCCACACCAGCGACAGCACAAAGGACAACTTGGTGCCTGCAGGCCAGCCAGTGTGGTCCTGGCCCCAGGCGCTCTTCCAGAAGCTTTCCATTGCCCTGCCTGAGATACCCCTCCTGTCCCGGACCCCACTGCTTTTTTCCTTCCTCACCTCTGTCCGGAGAGAAATTCCAGCGGAAGGTATGGGTGACACATCCTCTTCTTTACAGGCGGCAGCCTGGCAACTCCTGCAGAAAGGCCAGCAGAACCCCACTCACACCGGGCCACCCACAAAGCTGTGGCCCCTCACTCCCTCCCACCAGCACAGCCCCGAGACTGCTGACGGGGCAGAGAATATGGAGTCAGGCACAGCTTCAGGGGCTATTGCTGCCTGGAGCGCTGTTTATATTGACCTCAACGAGGCACACCTGGGGAGGGGGTCCGGCAGGGTAAGGCTGCCCAGGTCAGCTAATCCACAACCCTCAGGGAATCACATTGTTGAAAATGGACCCCGCTAAGGCAGAAGAGAAGCCAAGGGAAAAAAGGACACAATGCCATTTGCAGCACCGTAGATGAGTCTAGAAGTAATCACGTGACTTGTAGTAAGTCAGAAAGTGAAAGACACATATCATATCATATCACTTATAGGTGTTACCTAAAAATGGATACCAGGGCAGATATTTCCACGGAGAAGGGCAATCACAGATTCATTAAACAAACTTATGGTTCACCAATGGAAAGGTGTGAGGATTGGTTTCATTATGATATCGGGGTTAACAGACATATACAAACACAGGTGACATATATAATCACCAAAGACCTACAGAATACCAAGAGAGGACTACTCAACATTCTGTCATAACGTACATGGGAAAAGGATCCCAAGAAGAACAGTCATCTGTATATGTGTAAAAGAACCACATCTTCCACACCTACAACAAGCCAAACATTGTAATCAAACTTGCTGTAATAAAAAATAAAAAATTAAATTAAAAACACGAACAAGAAATAGTGAGACAAACGTGAGGGGCTTTCTCCTGGCACATTCCATTCTAAACTCCAATCTAGAACACCACTTCCACTGAGGCTCTCTTGCCCTAGTAACCAGATTTGGTAAGGGTGAACTGCTGCCACCTTGTGGCCGTTTCACACAACAGCAGCTTTAATCCCAGCGCTAATGGTCAGTTGATATTCAAAATCATTGCAGGCCTGTAAATGACACCTGCCCTGAAAACAAATCCTGGGGTCACATATCGACCAAAAAATTCAAAGGACGTCCATATTTCAAAACGACCGTTTCAAAAGGCATATTTTACGCACATTAGTGTTCTGCTTCTTTTCCTTTCTTTCCTTTTTTGTTAAAAAACACGGGAATGGAAAGAGGCATCCCTCAGAATGGGCGAAAATCGTTGCAGACGAATCAATGGACAGAGGTTTAATCTCCAATATATATAAACAGCTCATGCAGCTTAATATTACAAAAACAAACAACCCAAAATAAATGGGCAGAAGATCTAAAGAGACGTTTCTTCAAAGGAGACACAGAGATGGCCAAGACGCACATGAAAAGCTGCTCAACAGCACTAATTATTAGAGAAATGCAAATCAAAACTACAATGAGGTATCACCTCACACCTGTTAGAATCGGCATCATCAGAAAATCTACAAACCACCAATTCTGGGGAGGGTGTGGACAAAAGGAGCCCTCTTCCACTATTGGTGGGAATGTAAATTGATACAGTCACTATGGAGAACAGTATGGAGTTTCCTTAAAAAAACTAGAAATAGAATTACCATCTGATCCAGCAATCCCACTTCTGGGCATATACCCAGAGAAAACCGTATTTCAAAAAGGCACATTCACCACAATGTTCGTTGCAGCACTATTTACAATAGCCAGGTAATGGAAGCAACCTAAATGCCCACAGACAGATGAATGGATAAAGCTGTGGTACATATATAAAATGGAATATTACTCGGCCATAAAAAGGAATGAAACTGGGTCATTTGTAGAGACATCGATGGATCGAGAGACTGTCATACAGAATGAAGTAAGTCAGAAAGAGGAAAACAAATATTGTATATTAATGCATATATGTGGAGCCTAAAAATGGTACAGATGAACTGGTTTGCAGGGAAGAAATAGAGACACAGAGGTAGAGAACAAACGTATGGACACCAAGTGTGGGAATCCATGGGGTGGTGGTGGTGGGATGAGTTGGGAGATTGGGATTGACCTGTATACATGTATATGCATAAAATACATAACTAATAATAACGTGCTGTATAAAAATATAAATAAAATTAAATTTCAAAATTTTAAAAAATAAAATTTAAAAATAAAACAGAAAAAATTCTTCCCGTCACACAGATGTATTTATAGGAATGAATTATTTCCATGCTTATATTTATAAATACATAAAAGAGGAATAAAATCTAACTTGAACCAAAAAAGAAAAAAAAAATTGAACCCACGAGTTATACAGAGGAAAACCCTATCACGGCACTTGCTCCAGCGGTAAACAATTCTGAAATTGGTCAGAGGTGGGGAACCATCTCCCATACAGCCAGCCACGACCCCCCACACAAGGAGCGTCCTCATTGAAAAGCTGGGGGACCGTGCCGAGGCATCTGTGAGTAAACGTGAGCTGAGCCCCAGGCCAGCTGCTTCTGATCTGTTCCCACCCTTTCCAGGTAAAACACCTGAATATGTACAAGGGCTTGAAAGCCTAGAGGAAGGACCGTGGAGCCACACCAGCGACAGCAAGAAGGCCAACTTGGTGCCTGCAGGCCAGCCAGCGTGGTCCTGGCCCCGGGCGCTCTTCCAGAAGCTTTCCATTGCCCTGCCTGAGATACCCCTCCTGTCCCGGACCCCACTGCTTTTTTCCTTCCTCACCTCTGTCCGGAGAGAAATTCCAGCGGAAGGTATGGGTGACACATCCTCTTCTTTACAGGCGGCAGCCTGGCAACTCCTGCAGAAAGGCCAGCAGAACCCCACTCACACCGGGCCACCCACAAAGCTGTGGCCCCTCACTCCCTCCCACCAGCACAGCCCCGAGACTGCTGACGGGGCAGAGAATATGGAGTCAGGCACAGCTTCAGGGCCTATTGCTGCCTGGAGCGCTGTTTATATTGACCTCAACGAGGCACACCTGGGGAGGGCGGGCCGGCAGGGTAAGGCTGCCCAGGTCAGCTAATCCACAACCCTCAGGGAATCACATTGTTGAAAATGGACCCCGCTAAGGCAGAAGAGAAGCCAAGGGAAAAAAGGACACAATGCCATTTGCAGCACCGTAGATGAGTCTAGAAGTAATCACGTGACTTGTAGTAAGTCAGAAAGTGAAAGACACATATCATATCATATCACTTATAGGTGTTACCTAAAAATGGATACCAGGGCAGATATTTCCACGGAGAAGGGCAATCACAGATTCATTAAACAAACTTATGGTTCACCAATGGAAAGGTGTGAGGATTGGTTTCATTATGATATCGGGGTTAACAGACATATACAAACACAGGTGACATATATAATCACCAAAGACCTACAGAATACCAAGAGAGGACTACTCAACATTCTGTCATAACGTACATGGGAAAAGGATCCCAAGAAGAACAGTCATCTGTATATGTGTAAAAGAACCACATCTTCCACACCTACAACAAGCCAAACATTGTAATCAAACTTGCTGTAATAAAAAATAAAAAATTAAATTAAAAACACGAACAAGAAATAGTGAGACAAACGTGAGGGGCTTTCTCCTGGCACATTCCATTCTAAACTCCAATCTAGAACACCACTTCCACTGAGGCTCTCTTGCCCTAGTAACCAGATTTGGTAAGGGTGAACTGCTGCCACCTTGTGGCCGTTTCACACAACAGCAGCTTTAATCCCAGCGCTAATGGTCAGTTGATATTCAAAATCATTGCAGGCCTGTAAATGACACCTGCCCTGAAAACAAATCCTGGGGTCACATATCGACCAAAAAATTCAAAGGACGTCCATATTTCAAAACGACCGTTTCAAAAGGCATATTTTACGCACATTAGTGTTCTGCTTCTTTTCCTTTCTTTCCTTTTTTGTTAAAAAACACGGGAATGGAAAGAGGCATCCCTCAGAATGGGCGAAAATCGTTGCAGACGAATCAATGGACAGAGGTTTAATCTCCAATATATATAAACAGCTCATGCAGCTTAATATTAAAAAAACAAACAACCCAAAATAAATGGGCAGAAGATCTAAAGAGACGTTTCTTCAAAGGAGACACAGAGATGGCCAAGACGCACATGAAAAGCTGCTCAACAGCACTAATTATTAGAGAAATGCAAATCAAAACTACAATGAGGTATCACCTCACACCTGTTAGAATCGGCATCATCAGAAAATCTACAAACAACCAATTCTGGGGAGGGTGTGGACAAAAGGAGCCCTCTTCCACTATTGGTGGGAATGTAAATTGATACAGTCACTATGGAGAACAGTATGGAGTTTCCTTAAAAAAACTAGAAATAGAATTACCATCTGATCCAGCAATCCCACTTCTGGGCATATACCCAGAGAAAACCGTATTTCAAAAAGGCACATTCACCACAATGTTCGTTGCAGCACTATTTACAATAGCCAGGTAATGGAAGCAACCTAAATGCCCACAGACAGATGAATGGATAAAGCTGTGGTACATATATAAAATGGAATATTACTCGGCCATAAAAAGGAATGAAACTGGGTCATTTGTAGAGACATCGATGGATCGAGAGACTGTCATACAGAATGAAGTAAGTCAGAAAGAGGAAAACAAATATTGTATATTAATGCATATATGTGGAGCCTAAAAATGGTACAGATGAACTGGTTTGCAGGGAAGAAATAGAGACACAGAGGTAGAGAACAAACGTATGGACACCAAGTGTGGGAATCCATGGGGTGGTGGTGGTGGGATGAGTTGGGAGATTGGGATTGACCTGTATACATGTATATGCATAAAATACATAACTAATAATAACGTGCTGTATAAAAATATAAATAAAATTAAATTTCAAAATTTTAAAAAATAAAATTTAAAAATAAAACAGAAAAAATTCTTCCCGTCACACAGATGTATTTATAGGAATGAATTATTTCCATGCTTATATTTATAAATACATAAAAGAGGAATAAAATCTAACTTGAACCAAAAAAGAAAAAAAAAAATTGAACCCACGAGTTATACAGAGGAAAACCCTATCACGGCACTTGCTCCAGCGGTAAACAATTCTGAAATTGGTCAGAGGTGGGGAACCATCTCCCATACAGCCAGCCACGACCCCCCACACAAGGAGCGTCCTCATTGAAAAGCTGGGGGACCGTGCCGAGGCATCTGTGAGTAAACGTGAGCTGAGCCCCAGGCCAGCTGCTTCTGATCTGTTCCCACCCTTTCCAGGTAAAACACCTGAATATGTACAAGGGCTTGAAAGCCTAGAGGAAGGACCGTGGAGCCACACCAGCGACAGCACAAAGGACAACTTGGTGCCTGCAGGCCAGCCAGTGTGGTCCTGGCCCCAGGCGCTCTTCCAGAAGCTTTCCATTGCCCTGCCTGAGATACCCCTCCTGTCCCGGACCCCACTGCTTTTTTCCTTCCTCACCTCTGTCCGGAGAGAAATTCCAGCGGAAGGTATGGGTGACACATCCTCTTCTTTACAGGCGGCAGCCTGGCAACTCCTGCAGAAAGGCCAGCAGAACCCCACTCACACCGGGCCACCCACAAAGCTGTGGCCCCTCACTCCCTCCCACCAGCACAGCCCCGAGACTGCTGACGGGGCAGAGAATATGGAGTCAGGCACAGCTTCAGGGGCTATTGCTGCCTGGAGCGCTGTTTATATTGACCTCAACGAGGCACACCTGGGGAGGGGGTCCGGCAGGGTAAGGCTGCCCAGGTCAGCTAATCCACAACCCTCAGGGAATCACATTGTTGAAAATGGACCCCGCTAAGGCAGAAGAGAAGCCAAGGGAAAAAAGGACACAATGCCATTTGCAGCACCGTAGATGAGTCTAGAAGTAATCACGTGACTTGTAGTAAGTCAGAAAGTGAAAGACACATATCATATCATATCACTTATAGGTGTTACCTAAAAATGGATACCAGGGCAGATATTTCCACGGAGAAGGGCAATCACAGATTCATTAAACAAACTTATGGTTCACCAATGGAAAGGTGTGAGGATTGGTTTCATTATGATATCGGGGTTAACAGACATATACAAACACAGGTGACATATATAATCACCAAAGACCTACAGAATACCAAGAGAGGACTACTCAACATTCTGTCATAACGTACATGGGAAAAGGATCCCAAGAAGAACAGTCATCTGTATATGTGTAAAAGAACCACATCTTCCACACCTACAACAAGCCAAACATTGTAATCAAACTTGCTGTAATAAAAAATAAAAAATTAAATTAAAAACACGAACAAGAAATAGTGAGACAAACGTGAGGGGCTTTCTCCTGGCACATTCCATTCTAAACTCCAATCTAGAACACCACTTCCACTGAGGCTCTCTTGCCCTAGTAACCAGATTTGGTAAGGGTGAACTGCTGCCACCTTGTGGCCGTTTCACACAACAGCAGCTTTAATCCCAGCGCTAATGGTCAGTTGATATTCAAAATCATTGCAGGCCTGTAAATGACACCTGCCCTGAAAACAAATCCTGGGGTCACATATCGACCAAAAAATTCAAAGGACGTCCATATTTCAAAACGACCGTTTCAAAAGGCATATTTTACGCACATTAGTGTTCTGCTTCTTTTCCTTTCTTTCCTTTTTTGTTAAAAAACACGGGAATGGAAAGAGGCATCCCTCAGAATGGGCGAAAATCGTTGCAGACGAATCAATGGACAGAGGTTTAATCTCCAATATATATAAACAGCTCATGCAGCTTAATATTACAAAAACAAACAACCCAAAATAAATGGGCAGAAGATCTAAAGAGACGTTTCTTCAAAGGAGACACAGAGATGGCCAAGACGCACATGAAAAGCTGCTCAACAGCACTAATTATTAGAGAAATGCAAATCAAAACTACAATGAGGTATCACCTCACACCTGTTAGAATCGGCATCATCAGAAAATCTACAAACAACCAATTCTGGGGAGGGTGTGGACAAAAGGAGCCCTCTTCCACTATTGGTGGGAATGTAAATTGATACAGTCACTATGGAGAACAGTATGGAGTTTCCTTAAAAAAACTAGAAATAGAATTACCATCTGATCCAGCAATCCCACTTCTGGGCATATACCCAGAGAAAACCGTATTTCAAAAAGGCACATTCACCACAATGTTCGTTGCAGCACTATTTACAATAGCCAGGTAATGGAAGCAACCTAAATGCCCACAGACAGATGAATGGATAAAGCTGTGGTACATATATAAAATGGAATATTACTCGGCCATAAAAAGGAATGAAACTGGGTCATTTGTAGAGACATCGATGGATCGAGAGACTGTCATACAGAATGAAGTAAGTCAGAAAGAGGAAAACAAATATTGTATATTAATGCATATATGTGGAGCCTAAAAATGGTACAGATGAACTGGTTTGCAGGGAAGAAATAGAGACACAGAGGTAGAGAACAAACGTATGGACACCAAGTGTGGGAATCCATGGGGTGGTGGTGGTGGGATGAGTTGGGAGATTGGGATTGACCTGTATACATGTATATGCATAAAATACATAACTAATAATAACGTGCTGTATAAAAATATAAATAAAATTAAATTTCAAAATTTTAAAAAATAAAATTTAAAAATAAAACAGAAAAAATTCTTCCCGTCACACAGATGTATTTATAGGAATGAATTATTTCCATGCTTATATCTATAAATACATAAAAGAGGAATAAAATCTAACTTGAACCATAAAAGAAAAAAAAACCTGAACCCACGAGTTATACAGAGGAAAACCCTATCAGGGCACTTGCTCCAGTGGCAAACAATTCTGAAATTGGTCAGAGGTGGGGAACCATGTCCCATACAGCCATCAACCCACACCCCACGCAAGGAGCGTCCTCATTGCAAAGCTGGGGGACCGTGCCGAGGCATCTGTGAGTAAACGTGAGCTGAGCCCCAGGCCAGCTGCTTCTGATCTGTTCCCACCCTTTCCAGGTAAAACACCTGAATATGTACAAGGGCTTGAAAGCCTAGAGGAAGGACCGTGGAGCCACACCAGCGACAGCACGAAGGCCAACTTGGTGCCTGCAGGCCAGCCAGCGTGGTCCTGGCCCCGGGCGCTCTTCCAGAAGCTTTCCATTGCCCTGCCTGAGATACCCCTCCTGTCCCGGACCCCACTGCTTTTTTCCTTCCTCACCTCTGTCCGGAGAGAAATTCCAGCGGAAGGTATGGGTGACACATCCTCTTCTTTACAGGCGGCAGCCTGGCAACTCCTGCAGAAAGGCCAGCAGAACCCCACTCACACCGGGCCACCCACAAAGCTGTGGCCCCTCACTCCCTCCCACCAGCACAGCCCCGAGACTGCTGACGGGGCAGAGAATATGGAGTCAGGCACAGCTTCAGGGGCTATTGCTGCCTGGAGCGCTGTTTATATTGACCTCAACGAGGCACATCTGGGGAGGGCGGGCCGGCAGGGTAAGGCTGCCCAGGTCAGCTAATCCACAACCCTCAGGGAATCACATTGTTGAAAATGGACCCCGCTAAGGCAGAAGAGAAGCCAAGGGAAAAAAGGACACAATGCCATTTGCAGCACCGTAGATGAGTCTAGAAGTAATCACGTGACTTGTAGTAAGTCAGAAAGTGAAAGACACATATCATATCATATCACTTATAGGTGTTACCTAAAAATGGATACCAGGGCAGATATTTCCACGGAGAAGGGCAATCACAGATTCATTAAACAAACTTATGGTTCACCAATGGAAAGGTGTGAGGATTGGTTTCATTATGATATCGGGGTTAACAGACATATACAAACACAGGTGACATATATAATCACCAAAGACCTACAGAATACCAAGAGAGGACTACTCAACATTCTGTCATAACGTACATGGGAAAAGGATCCCAAGAAGAACAGTCATCTGTATATGTGTAAAAGAACCACATCTTCCACACCTACAACAAGCCAAACATTGTAATCAAACTTGCTGTAATAAAAAATAAAAAATTAAATTAAAAACACGAACAAGAAATAGTGAGACAAACGTGAGGGGCTTTCTCCTGGCACATTCCATTCTAAACTCCAATCTAGAACACCACTTCCACTGAGGCTCTCTTGCCCTAGTAACCAGATTTGGTAAGGGTGAACTGCTGCCACCTTGTGGCCGTTTCACACAACAGCAGCTTTAATCCCAACGCTAATGGTCAGTTGATATTCAAAATCATTGCAGGCCTGTAAATGACACCTGCCCTGAAAACAAATCCTGGGGTCACATATCGACCAAAAAATTCAAAGGACGTCCATATTTCAAAACGACCGTTTCAAAAGGCATATTTTACGCACATTAGTGTTCTGCTTCTTTTCCTTTCTTTCCTTTTTTGTTAAAAAACACGGGAATGGAAAGAGGCATCCCTCAGAATGGGCGAAAATCGTTGCAGACGAATCAATGGACAGAGGTTTAATCTCCAATATATATAAACAGCTCATGCAGCTTATTATTAAAAAAACAAACAACCCAAAATAAATGGGCAGAAGATCTAAAGAGACGTTTCTTCAAAGGAGACACAGAGATGGCCAAGACGCACATGAAAAGCTGCTCAACAGCACTAATTATTAGAGAAATGCAAATCAAAACTACAATGAGGTATCACCTCACACCTGTTAGAATCGGCATCATCAGAAATTCTACAAACAACCAATTCTGGGGAGGGTGTGGACAAAAGGAGCCCTCTTCCACTATTGGTGGGAATGTAAATTGATACGGTCACTATGGAGAACAGTATGGAGTTTCCTTAAAAAATCTAGAAATAGAATTACCATCTGATCCAGCAATCCCACTTCTGGGCATATACCCAGAGAAAACCGTATTTCAAAAAGGCACATTCACCACAATGTTCGTTGCAGCACTATTTACAATAGCCAGGTAATGGAAGCAACCTAAATGCCCACAGACAGATGAATGGATAAAGCTGTGGTACATATATAAAATGGAATATTACTCGGCCATAAAAAGGAATGAAACTGGGTCATTTGTAGAGACATCGATGGATCGAGAGACTGTCATACAGAATGAAGTAAGTCAGAAAGAGGAAAACAAATATTTTATATTAATGCATATATGTGGAGCCTAAAAATGGTACAGATGAACTGGTTTGCAGGGAAGAAATAGAGACACAGAGGTAGAGAACAAACGTATGGACACCAAGTGTGGGAATCCATGGGGTGGTGGTGGTGGGATGAGTTGGGAGATTGGGATTGACCTGTATACATGTATATGCATAAAATACATAACTAATAATAACGTGCTGTATAAAAATATAAATAAAATTAAATTTCAAAATTTTAAAAAATAAAATTTAAAAATAAAACAGAAAAAATTCTTCCCGTCACACAGATGTATTTATAGGAATAAATTATTTCCATGCTTATATTTATAAATACATAAAAGAGGAATAAAATCTAACTTGAACCAAAAAAGAAAAAAAAATTGAACCCACGAGTTATACAGAGGAAAACCCTATCACGGCACTTGCTCCAGCGGTAAACAATTCTGAAATTGGTCAGAGGTGGGGAACCATCTCCCATACAGCCAGCCACGACCCCCCACACAAGGAGCGTCCTCATTGAAAAGCTGGGGGACCGTGCCGAGGCATCTGTGAGTAAACGTGAGCTGAGCCCCAGGCCAGCTGCTTCTGATCTGTTCCCACCCTTTCCAGGTAAAACACCTGAATATGTACAAGGGCTTGAAAGCCTAGAGGAAGGACCGTGGAGCCACACCAGCGACAGCACGAAGGCCAACTTGGTGCCTGCAGGCCAGCCAGCGTGGTCCTGGCCCCGGGCGCTCTTCCAGAAGCTTTCCATTGCCCTGCCTGAGATACCCCTCCTGTCCCGGACCCCACTGCTTTTTTCCTTCCTCACCTCTGTCCGGAGAGAAATTCCAGCGGAAGGTATGGGTGACACATCCTCTTCTTTACAGGCGGCAGCCTGGCAACTCCTGCAGAAAGGCCAGCAGAACCCCACTCACACCGGGCCACCCACAAAGCTGTGGCCCCTCACTCCCTCCCACCAGCACAGCCCCGAGACTGCTGACGGGGCAGAGAATATGGAGTCAGGCACAGCTTCAGGGGCTATTGCTGCCTGGAGCGCTGTTTATATTGACCTCAACGAGGCACACCTGGGGAGGGCGGGCCGGCAGGGTAAGGCTGCCCAGGTCAGCTAATCCACAACCCTCAGGGAATCACATTGTTGAAAATGGACCCCGCTAAGGCAGAAGAGAAGCCAAGGCAAAAAAGGACACAATGCCATTTGCAGCACCGTAGATGAGTCTAGAAGTAATCACGTGACTTGTAGTAAGTCAGAAAGTGAAAGACACATATCATATCATATCACTTATAGGTGTTACCTAAAAATGGATACCAGGGCAGATATTTCCACGGAGAAGGGCAATCACAGATTCATTAAACAAACTTATGGTTCACCAATGGAAAGGTGTGAGGATTGGTTTCATTATGATATCGGGGTTAACAGACATATACAAACACAGGTGACATATATAATCACCAAAGACCTACAGAATACCAAGAGAGGACTACTCAACATTCTGTCATAACGTACATGGGAAAAGGATCCCAAGAAGAACAGTCATCTGTATATGTGTAAAAGAACCACATCTTCCACACCTACAACAAGCCAAACATTGTAATCAAACTTGCTGTAATAAAAAATAAAAAATTAAATTAAAAACACGAACAAGAAATAGTGAGACAAACGTGAGGGGCTTTCTCCTGGCACATTCCATTCTAAACTCCAATCTAGAACACCACTTCCACTGAGGCTCTCTTGCCCTAGTAACCAGATTTGGTAAGGGTGAACTGCTGCCACCTTGTGGCCGTTTCACACAACAGCAGCTTTAATCCCAACGCTAATGGTCAGTTGATATTCAAAATCATTGCAGGCCTGTAAATGACACCTGCCCTGAAAACAAATCCTGGGGTCACATATCGACCAAAAATTTCAAAGGACGTCCATATTTCAAAACGACCGTTTCAAAAGGCATATTTTACGCACATTAGTGTTCTGCTTCTTTTCCTTTCTTTCCTTTTTTGTTAAAAAACACGGGAATGGAAAAAGGCATCCCTCAGAATGGGCGAAAATCGTTGCAGACGAATCAATGGACAGAGGTTTAATCTCCAATATATATAAACAGCTCATGCAGCATAATATTAAAAAAACAAACAACCCAAAATAAATGGGCAGAAGATCTAAAGAGACGTTTCTTCAAAGGAGACACAGAGATGGCCAAGACGCACATGAAAAGCTGCTCAACAGCACTAATTATTAGAGAAATGCAAATCAAAACTACAATGAGGTATCACCTCACACCTGTTAGAATCGGCATCATCAGAAAATCTACAAACAACCAATTCTGGGGAGGGTGTGGACAAAAGGAGCCCTCTTCCACTATTGGTGGGAATGTAAATTGATACAATCACTATGGAGAACAGTATGGAGTTTCCTTAAAAAAACTAGAAATAGAATTACCATCTGATCCAGCAATCCCACTTCTGGGCATATACCCAGAGAAAACCGTATTTCAAAAAGGCACATTCACCACAATGTTCGTTGCAGCACTATTTACAATAGCCAGGTAATGGAAGCAACCTAAATGCCCACAGACAGATGAATGGATAAAGATGTGGTACATATATAAAATGGAATATGACTCGGCCATAAAAAGGAATGAAACTGGGTCATTTGTAGAGACATCGATGGATCGAGAGACTGTCATACAGAATGAAGTAAGTCAGAAAGAGGAAAACAAATATTGTATATTAATGCATATATGTGGAGCCTAAAAATGGTACAGATGAACTGGTTTGCAGGGAAGAAATAGAGACACAGAGGTAGAGAACAAACGTATGGACACCAAGTGTGGGAATCCATGGGGTGGTGGTGGTGGGATGAGTTGGGAGATTGGGATTGACCTGTATACATGTATATGCATAAAATACATAACTAATAATAACGTGCTGTATAAAAATATAAATAAAATTAAATTTCAAAATTTTAAAAAATAAAATTTAAAAATAAAACAGAAAAAATTCTTCCCGTCACACAGATGTATTTATAGGAATGAATTATTTCCATGCTTATATTTATAAATACATAAAAGAGGAATAAAATCTAACTTGAACCAAAAAAGAAAAAAAAAATTGAACCCACGAGTTATACAGAGGAAAACCCTATCACGGCACTTGCTCCAGCGGTAAACAATTCTGAAATTGGTCAGAGGTGGGGAACCATCTCCCATACAGCCAGCCACGACCCCCCACACAAGGAGCGTCCTCATTGAAAAGCTGGGGGACCGTGCCGAGGCATCTGTGAGTAAACGTGAGCTGAGCCCCAGGTCAGCTGCTTCTGATCTGTTCCCACCCTTTCCAGGTAAAACACCTGAATATGTACAAGGGCTTGAAAGCCTAGAGGAAGGACCGTGGAGCCACACCAGCGACAGCACGAAGGCCAACTTGGTGCCTGCAGGCCAGCCAGCGTGGTCCTGGCCCCGGGCGCTCTTCCAGAAGCTTTCCATTGCCCTGCCTGAGATACCCCTCCTGTCCCGGACCCCACTGCTTTTTTCCTTCCTCACCTCTGTCCGGAGAGAAATTCCAGCAGAAGGTATGGGTGACACATCCTCTTCTTTACAGGCGGCAGCCTGGCAACTCCTGCAGAAAGGCCAGCAGAACCCCACTCACACCGGGCCACCCACAAAGCTGTGGCCCCTCACTCCCTCCCACCAGCACAGCCCCGAGACTGCTGACGGGGCAGAGAATATGGAGTCAGGCACAGCTTCAGGGGCTATTGCTGCCTGGAGCGCTGTTTATATTGACCTCAACGAGGCACACCTGGGGAGGGCGGGCCGGCAGGGTAAGGCTGCCCAGGTCAGCTAATCCACAACCCTCAGGGAATCACATTGTTGAAAATGGACCCCGCTAAGGCAGAAGAGAAGCCAAGGGAAAAAAGGACACAATGCCATTTGCAGCACCGTAGATGAGTCTAGAAGTAATCACGTGACTTGTAGTAAGTCAGAAAGTGAAAGACACATATCATATCATATCACTTATAGGTGTTACCTAAAAATGGATACCAGGGCAGATATTTCCACGGAGAAGGGCAATCACAGATTCATTAAACAAACTTATGGTTCACCAATGGAAAGGTGTGAGGATTGGTTTCATTATGATATCGGGGTTAACAGACATATACAAACACAGGTGACATATATAATCACCAAAGACCTACAGAATACCAAGAGAGGACTACTCAACATTCTGTCATAACGTACATGGGAAAAGGATCCCAAGAAGAACAGTCATCTGTATATGTGTAAAAGAACCACATCTTCCACACCTACAACAAGCCAAACATTGTAATCAAACTTGCTGTAATAAAAAATAAAAAATTAAATTAAAAACACGAACAAGAAATAGTGAGACAAACGTGAGGGGCTTTCTCCTGGCACATTCCATTCTAAACTCCAATCTAGAACACCACTTCCACTGAGGCTCTCTTGCCCTAGTAACCAGATTTGGTAAGGGTGAACTGCTGCCACCTTGTGGCCGTTTCACACAACAGCAGCTTTAATCCCAACGCTAATGGTCAGTTGATATTCAAAATCATTGCAGGCCTGTAAATGACACCTGCCCTGAAAACAAATCCTGGGGTCACATATCGACCAAAAAATTCAAAGGACGTCCATATTTCAAAACGACCGTTTCAAAAGGCATATTTTACGCACATTAGTGTTCTGCTTCTTTTCCTTTCTTTCCTTTTTTGTTAAAAAAAACGGGAATGGAAAAAGGCATCCCACAGGATGGGTGAACATCTTTGCAGACGAATCAATGGACACAGGTTTAATCTCCAATATATATAAACAGCTCATGCAGCTTAATATTAAAAAAACAAACAACCCAAAAAAAAATGGGCAGAAGATCTAAAGAGACGTTTCTTCAAAGGAGACACAGCGATGGCCAAGATGCAAATGAAAAGCTGCTCAACAGCACTAATTATTAGAGAAATTCAAATCAAAACTACAATGAGGTATCACCTCACACCTGTTAGAATCGGCATCATCAGAAAATCTACAAACAACCAATTCTGGGGAGGGTGTGGACAAAAGGAGCCCTCTTCCACTATTGGTGGGAATGTAAATTGATACAGTCACTATGGAGAACAGTATGGAGTTTCCTTAAAAAAACTAGAAATAGAATTACCATCTGATCCAGCAATCCCACTTCTGGGCATATACCCAGAGAAAACCGTATTTCAAAAAGGCACATTCACCACAATGTTCGTTGCAGCACTATTTACAATAGCCAGGTAATGGAAGCAAACTAGATGCCCACAGACAGATGAATGGATAAAGATGTGGTACATATATAAAATGGAATATGACTCGGCCATAAAAAGGAATGAAACTGGGTCATTTGTAGAGACATCGATGGATCGAGAGACTGTCATACAGAATGAAGTAAGTCAGAAAGAGGAAAACAAATATTGTATATTAATGCATATATGTGGAGCCTAAAAATGGTACAGATGAACTGGTTTGCAGGGAAGAAATAGAGACACAGAGGTAGAGAACAAACGTATGGACACCAAGTGTGGGAATCCATGGGGTGGTGGTGGTGGGATGAGTTGGGAGTTTGGGATTGACCTGTATACATGGATATGCATAAAATACATAACTAATAATAACGTGCTGTATAAAAACATAAATAAAATTAAATTTCAAAATTTTAAAAAATAAAATTTAAAAATAAAACAGAAAAAAGTTCTTCCCGTCACACAGATGTATTTATAGGAATGAATTATTTCCATGCTTATATTTATAAATACATAAAAGAGGAATAAAATCTAACTTGAAACAAAAAAGAAAAAAAATTGAACCCACGAGTTATACAGAGGAAAACCCTATCACGGCACTTGCTCCAGCGGTAAACAATTCTGAAATTGGTCAGAGGTGGGGAACCATCTCCCATACAGCCAGCAACGCACCCCCCACGCAAGGAGCGTCCTCATTGCAAAGCTGGGGGACCGTGCCGAGGCATCTGTGAGTAAACGTGAGCTGAGCCCCAGGCCAGCTGCTGCTGAACTGTTCCCACCCTTTCCAGGTAAAACACCTGAATATGTACAAGGGCTTGAAAGCCTAGAGGAAGGACCGTGGAGCCACACCAGCGACAGCACGAAGGCCAACTTGGTGCCTGCAGGCCAGCCAGCGTGGTCCTGGACCCTGGCGCTCTTCCAGAAGCTTTCCATTGCCCTGCCTGAGATACCCCTCCTGTCCCTGAACCCACTGCTTTTTTCCTTCCTCACCTCTGTCCGGAGAGAAATTCCAGCGGAAGGTATGGGTGACACATCCTCTTCTTTACAGGCGGCAGCCTGGCAACTCAGGCAGAAAGGCCAGCAGAACCCCACTCACACCGGGCCACCCACAAAGCTGTGGCCCCTCACTCCCTCCCACCAGCACAGCCCCGAGACTGCTGACGGGGCAGAGAATATGGAGTCAGGCACAGCTTCAGGGGCTATTGCTGCCTGGAGCGCTGTTTATATTGACCTCAACGAGGCACACCTGGGGAGGGCGGGCCGGCAGGGTAAGGCTGCCCAGGTCAGCTAATCCACAACCCTCAGGGAATCACATTGTTGAAAATGGACCCCGCTAAGGCAGAAGAGAAGCCAAGGGAAAAAAGGACACAATGCCATTTGCAGCACCGTAGATGAGTCTAGAAGTAATCACGTGACTTGTAGTAAGTCAGAAAGTGAAAGACACATATCATATCATATCACTTATAGGTGTTACCTAAAAATGGATACCAGGGCAGATATTTCCACGGAGAAGGGCAATCACAGATTCATTAAACAAACTTATGGTTCACCAATGGAAAGGTGTGAGGATTGGTTTCATTATGATATCGGGGTTAACAGACATATACAAACACAGGTGACATATATAATCACCAAAGACCTACAGAATACCAAGAGAGGACTACTCAACATTCTGTCATAACGTACATGGGAAAAGGATCCCAAGAAGAACAGTCATCTGTATATGTGTAAAAGAACCACATCTTCCACACCTACAACAAGCCAAACATTGTAATCAAACTTGCTGTAATAAAAAATAAAAAATTAAATTAAAAACACGAACAAGAAATAGTGAGACAAACGTGAGGGGCTTTCTCCTGGCACATTCCATTCTAAACTCCAATCTAGAACACCACTTCCACTGAGGCTCTCTTGCCCTAGTAACCAGATTTGGTAAGGGTGAACTGCTGCCACCTTGTGGCCGTTTCACACAACAGCAGCTTTAATCCCAGCGCTAATGGTCAGTTGATATTCAAAATCATTGCAGGCCTGTAAATGACACCTGCCCTGAAAACAAATCCTGGGGTCACATATCGACCAAAAAATTCAAAGGACGTCCATATTTCAAAACGACCGTTTCAAAAGGCATATTTTACGCACATTAGTGTTCTGCTTCTTTTCCTTTCTTTCCTTTTTTGTTAAAAAACACGGGAATGGAAAGAGGCATCCCTCAGAATGGGCGAAAATCGTTGCAGACGAATCAATGGACAGAGGTTTAATCTCCAATATATATAAACAGCTCATGCAGCTTAATATTAAAAAAAACAAACAACCCAAAATAAATGGGCAGAAGATCTAAAGAGACGTTTCTTCAAAGGAGACACAGAGATGGCCAAGACGCACATGAAAAGCTGCTCAACAGCACTAATTATTAGAGAAATGCAAATCAAAACTACAATGAGGTATCACCTCACACCTGTTAGAATCGGCATCATCAGAAAATCTACAAACAACCAATTCTGGGGAGGGTGTGGACAAAAGGAGCCCTCTTCCACTATTGGTGGGAATGTAAATTGATACAGTCACTATGGAGAACAGTATGGAGTTTCCTTAAAAAAACTAGAAATAGAATTACCATCTGATCCAGCAATCCCACTTCTGGGCATATACCCAGAGAAAACCGTATTTCAAAAAGGCACATTCACCACAATGTTCGTTGCAGCACTATTTACAATAGCCAGGTAATGGAAGCAACCTAAATGCCCACAGACAGATGAATGGATAAAGCTGTGGTACATATATAAAATGGAATATTACTCGGCCATAAAAAGGAATGAAACTGGGTCATTTGTAGAGACATCGATGGATCGAGAGACTGTCATACAGAATGAAGTAAGTCAGAAAGAGGAAAACAAATATTGTATATTAATGCATATATGTGGAGCCTAAAAATGGTACAGATGAACTGGTTTGCAGGGAAGAAATAGAGACACAGAGGTAGAGAACAAACGTATGGACACCAAGTGTGGGAATCCATGGGGTGGTGGTGGTGGGATGAGTTGGGAGATTGGGATTGACCTGTATACATGTATATGCATAAAATACATAACTAATAATAACGTGCTGTATAAAAATATAAATAAAATTAAATTTCAAAATTTTAAAAAATAAAATTTAAAAATAAAACAGAAAAAATTCTTCCCGTCACACAGATGTATTTATAGGAATGAATTATTTCCATGCTTATATTTATAAGTACATAAAAGAGGAATAAAATCTAACTTGAACCAAAAAAGAAAAAAAAATTGAACCCACGTGTTATACAGAGGAAAACCCTATCACGGCACTTGCTCCAGCGGTAAACAATTCTGAAATTGGTCAGAGGTGGGGAACCATCTCCCATACAGCCAGCCACGACCCCCCACACAAGGAGCGTCCTCATTGAAAAGCTGGGGGACCGTGCCGAGGCATCTGTGAGTAAACGTGAGCTGAGCCCCAGGCCAGCTGCTTCTGATCTGTTCCCACCCTTTCCAGGTAAAACACCTGAATATGTACAAGGGCTTGAAAGCCTAGAGGAAGGACCGTGGAGCCACACAAGCGACAGCACGAAGGCCAACTTGGTGCCTGCAGGCCAGCCAGCGTGGTCCTGGCCCCGGGCGCTCTTCCAGAAGCTTTCCATTGCCCTGCCTGAGATACCCCTCCTGTCCCGGACCCCACTGCTTTTTTCCTTCCTCACCTCTGTCCGGAGAGAAATTCCAGCGGAAGGTATGGGTGACACATCCTCTTCTTTACAGGCGGCAGCCTGGCAACTCCTGCAGAAAGGCCAGCAGAACCCCACTCACACCGGGCCACCCACAAAGCTGTGGCCCCTCACTCCCTCCCACCAGCACAGCCCCGAGACTGCTGACGGGGCAGAGAATATGGAGTCAGGCACAGCTTCAGGGGCTATTGCTGCCTGGAGCGCTGTTTATATTGACCTCAACGAGGCACACCTGTGGAGGGCGGGCCGGCAGGGTAAGGCTGCCCAGGTCAGCTAATCCACAACCCTCAGGGAATCACATTGTTGAAAATGGACCCCGCTAAGGCAGAAGAGAAGCCAAGGGAAAAAAGGACACAATGCCATTTGCAGCCCCGTAGATGAGTCTAGAAGTAATCACGTGACTTGTAGTAAGTCAGAAAGTGAAAGACACATATCATATCACTTATACGTGTTACCTAAAAATGGATACCAGGGCAGATATTTCCAGGGAGAAGGGCAATCACAGATTCATTAAACAAACTTATGGTTCACCAATGGAAAGGTGTGAGGATTGGTTTCATTACGATATCGGGGTTAACAGACATATACAAACACAGGTGACATATATAATCACCAAAGACCTACAGAATACCAAGAGAGGACTACTCAACATTCTGTCATAACGTACATGGGAAAAGGATCCCAGGAAGAACAGACATCTGTATATGTGTAAAAGAACCACATCTTCCACACCTACTACAAGCCAAACATTGTAATCAAACTTGCTGTAATAAAAAATAAAAAAAAAATTAAATTAAAAAACGAACAAGATGTAGTGAGACAAACGTGAGGGGCTTTCTCCTGGCACATTCCATTCTAAATTCGAATCTAGAACACCACTTCCACTGAGGCTCTCTTGCCCTAGTAACCAGATTTGGTAAGGGTGAACTGCTGCCACCTTGTGGCCATTTCACACAACAGCAGCTTTAATCCCAACGCTAATGGTCAGTTGATATTCAAAATCATTGCAGGCCTGTAAATGACACCTGCCCTGAAAACAAATCCTGGGGTCACATATCAACCAAAAAATTCAAAGGACGTCCATATTTCAAAACGACCGTTTCAAAAGGCATATTTTACGCACATTAGTGTTCTGCTTCTTTTCCTTTCTTTCCTTTTTTGTTAAAAAAAACGGGAATGGAAAAAGGCATCCCTCAGGATGGGTGAACATCTTTGCAAACGAATCAATGGACACAGGTTTAATCTCCAATATATATAAACAGCTCATGCAGCTTAATATTAAAAAAACAAACAACCCCCCAAAAAATGGGCAGAAGATCTAAAGAGACGTTTCTTCAAAGGAGACTCAGAGATGGCCAAGACACACATGAAAAGCTGCTCAACAGCACTAATTATTAGAGAAATGCAAATCAAAACTGCAATGAGGTATCACCTCACACCTGTTAGAATCAGCATCATCAGAAAATCTACAAACAACCAATTCTGGGGAGGGTGTGGACAAAAGCAGCCCTTTTCCACAATTGGTGGGAATGTAAATTGATACAGTCACTATGGAGAACAGTATGGAGTTTCCTTAAAAAAACTAGAAATAGAATTACCATCTGATCCAGCTATCCCACTTCTGGGCATATACCCAGAGAAAACCGTATTTCAAAAAGGCACATTCACCACAATGTTCGTTGCAGCACTATTTACAATAGCCAGGTAATGGAAGCAACCTAAATGCCCACAGACAGATGAATGGATAAAGCTGTGGTACATATATAAAATGGAATATTACTCGGCCATAAAAAGGAATGAAACTGGGTCATTTGTAGAGACATCGATGGATCGAGAGACTGTCATACAGAATGATGTAAGTCAGAAAGAGGAAAACAAATATTGTCTATTAACGCATATATGTGGAGCCTAAAAATGGTACAGATGAACTGGTTTGCAGGGAAGAAATAGAGACACAGAGGTAGAGAACAAACTTATGGACACCAAGTGTGGGAAGCCATGGGGTGGTGGTGGTGGGATGAGTTGGGAGTTTGGGATTGACCTGTATACATGTATATGCATAAAATGCATAACTAATAATAACGTGCTGTATAAAAAAGAAAATAAATAAAATAAAATTTCAAAATTTTAAAAAATAAAATTTAAAAATAAAACAGAAAAAAGTTCTTCCCGTCACACAGATGTATTTATAGGAATGAATTATTTCCATGCTTATATCTATAAATACATAAAAGAGGAATAAAATCTAACTTGAACCATAAAAGAAAAAAAAAATCCTGAACCCACGAGTTATACAGAGGAAAACCCTATCAGGGCACTTGCTCCAGTGGTAAACAATTCTGAAATTGGTCAGAGGTGGGGAATCATCTCCCATACAGCCAGCAACCCACCCCCCACGCAAGGAGCGTCCTCATTGCAAAGCTGGGGGTCCGTGCCGAGGCATCTGTGAGTAAACGTGAGCTGAGCCCCAGGCCAGCTGCTGCTGAACTGTTCCCAACCTTTCCAGGTAAAACACCTGAATATGTACAAGGGCTTGAAAGCCTAGAGGAAGGACCGTGGAGCCACACCAGCGACAGCACGCAGGCCAAATTGGTGCCTGCAGGCCAGCCAGGGTGGTCCTGGCCCCGGGCTCTCTTCCAGAAGCTTTCCATTGTCCTGCATGAGATACCCCTCCTGTCCCGGCCCCCACTGCATTTTTTCCTTCCTCACCTCTGTCCGGAGAGAAATTCCAGCGGAAGGTATGTGTGACACAACCGCTACTTTACAGGCGGCAGCCTGGCAACTCCTGCAGAAAGGCCAGCAGAACCCCACTCACACCCGGCCACCCACAAAGCTGTGGCCCCTCACTCCCTCCCACCAGCACAGCCCCGAGACTGTTGACGGGGCAGAGAATATGGAGTCAGGCACAGCTTCAGGGGCTATTGCTGCCTGGAGCTCTGTTTATATTGACCTCAAAGAGGCACACCTGGGGAGGGCGGGCCGGCAGGGTAAGGCTGCCCAGGTCAGCTAATCCACAACCCTCAGGGAATCACATTGTTGAAAATGGACCCCGCTAAGGCAGAAGAGAAGCCAAGGGAAAAAAGGACACAATGCCATTTGCAGCACCGTAGATGAGTCTAGAAGTAATCATGTAACTTGTAGTAAGTCAGAAAGTGAAAGACACATATCATATCACTTATAGGTGTTACCTAAAAATGGATACCAGGGCAGATATTTCCACGGAGAAGGGCAATCACAGATTCATTAAACAAACTTATGGTTCACCAATGGAAAGGTGTGAGGATTGGTTTCATTACGATATCGGGGTTAGCAGACATATACAAACACAGGTGACATATATAATCACCAAAGACCTACAGAATACCAAGAGAGGACTACTCAACATTCTGTCATAACGTACATGGGAAAAGGATCCCAGGAAGAACAGACATCTGTATATGTGTAAAAGAACCACATCTTCCACACCTACAGCAAGCCAAACATTGTAATCAAACTTGCTGTAATAAAAAATAAAAAGTTAAATTAAAAACACGAACAAGAAGTAGTGAGACAAACGTGAGGGGCTTTCTCCTGGCACATTCCATTCTAAACTCCAATCTAGAACACCACTTCCACTGAGGCTCTCTTGCCCTAGTAACCAGATTTGGTAAGGGTGAACTGCTGCCACCTTGTGGCCGTTTCACACAACAGCAGCTTTAATCCCAACGCTAATGGTCAGTTGATATTCAAAATCATTGCAGGCCTGTAAATGACACCTGCCCTGAAAACAAATCCTGGGGTCACATATCGACCAAAAAATACAAAGGACGTCCATATTTCAAAACGACCATTTCAAAAGGCATATTTTACGCACATTAGTGTTCTGCTTCTTTTCCTTTCTTTCCTTTTTTGTTAAAAAACACGGGAATGGAAAAAGGAATCCCTCAGAATGGGTGAAAATCGTTGCAGACGAATCAATGGACAGAGGTTTAATCTCCAATATATATAAACAGCTCATGCAGCTTAATATTAAAAAAACAAACAACCCCAAAAAAATGGGCAGAAGATCTAAAGAGACGTTTCTTCAAAGGAGACACAGAGATGGCCTAGACGCACATAAAAAGCTGCTCAACAGCACTAATTATCAGAGAAATGCAAATCAAAAGTACAATGAGATTTCACCTCACACCTGTTAGAATCGGCATCATCAGAAAATCTACAAACAACCAATTCTGGGGAGGGTGTGGACAAAAGGGGCCCTCTTCCACTATTGGTGGGAATGTAAATTGATACAGTCACTATGGAGAACAGTATGGAGTTTCCTTAAAAAAACTAGAAATAGAATTACCATCTGATCCAGCAATCCCACTTCTGGGCATATACCCAGAGAAAACCGTATTTCAAAAAGGCACATTCACCACAATGTTCGTTGCAGCACTATTTACAATAGCCAGGTAATGGAAGCAACCTAAATGCCCACAGACAGATGAATGGATAAAGATGTGGTACTTATATAAAATGGAATATTACTCGGCCATAAAAAGGAATGAAACTGGGTCATTTGTAGAGACATCGATGGATCGAGAGACTGTCATACAGAATGAAGTAAGTCAGAAAGAGGAAAACAAATATTGTATATTAATGCATATATGTGGAGCCTAAAAATGGTACAGATGAACTGGTTTGCAGGGAAGAAATAGAGACACAGAGGTAGAGAACAAACGTATGGACACCAAGTGTGGGAATCCATGGGGTGGTGGTGGTGGGATGAGTTGGGAGATTGGGATTGACCTGTATACATGTATATGCATAAAATACATAACTAATAATAACGTGCTGTATAAAAATATAAATAAAATTAAATTTCAAAATTTTAAAAAATAAAATTTAAAAATAAAACAGAAAAAATTCTTCCCGTCACACAGATGTATTTATAGGAATGAATTATTTCCATGCTTATATTTATAAATACATAAAAGAGGAATAAAATCTAACTTGAACCAAAAAAGAAAAAAAAAATTGAACCCACGAGTTATACAGAGGAAAACCCTATCACGGCACTTGCTCCAGCGGTAAACAATTCTGAAATTGGTCAGAGGTGGGAAACCATCTCCCATACAGCCAGCCACGACCCCCCACACAAGGAGCGTCCTCATTGAAAAGCTGGGGGACCGTGCCGAGGCATCTGTGAGTAAACGTGAGCTGAGCCCCAGGCCAGCTGCTTCTGATCTGTTCCCACCCTTTCCAGGTAAAACACCTGAATATGTACAAGGGCTTGAAAGCCTAGAGGAAGGACCGTGGAGCCACACCAGCGACAGCACGAAGGCCAACTTGGTGCCTGCAGGCCAGCCAGCGTGGTCCTGGCCCCGGGCGCTCTTCCAGAAGCTTTCCATTGCCCTGCCTGAGATACCCCTCCTGTCCCGGCCCCCACTGCTTTTTTCCTTCCTCACCTCTGTCCGGAGAGAAATTCCAGCGGAAGGTATGGGTGACACATCCTCTTCTTTACAGGCGGCAGCCTGGCAACTCCTGCAGAAAGGCCAGCAGAACCCCACTCACACCGGGCCACCCACAAAGCTGTGGCCCCTCACTCCCTCCCACCAGCACAGCCCCGAGACTGCTGACGGGGCAGAGAATATGGAGTCAGGCACAGCCTCAGGGGCTATTGCTGCCTGGAGCGCTGTTTATATTGACCTCAACGAGGCACACCTGGGGAGGGCGGGCCGGCAGGGTAAGGCTGCCCAGGTCAGCTAATCCACAACCCTCAGGGAATCACATTGTTGAAAATGGACCCCGCTAAGGCAGAAGAGAAGCCAAGGGAAAAAAGGACACAATGCCATTTGCAGCACCGTAGATGAGTCTAGAAGTAATCACGTGACTTGTAGTAAGTCAGAAAGTGAAAGACACATATCATATCATATCACTTATAGGTGTTACCTAAAAATGGATACCAGGGCAGATATTTCCACGGAGAAGGGCAATCACAGATTCATTAAACAAACTTATGGTTCACCAATGGAAAGGTGTGAGGATTGGTTTCATTATGATATCGGGGTTAACAGACATATACAAACACAGGTGACATATATAATCACCAAAGACCTACAGAATACCAAGAGAGGACTACTCAACATTCTGTCATAACGTACATGGGAAAAGGATCCCAAGAAGAACAGTCATCTGTATATGTGTAAAAGAACCACATCTTCCACACCTACAACAAGCCAAACATTGTAATCAAACTTGCTGTAATAAAAAATAAAAAATTAAATTAAAAACACGAACAAGAAATAGTGAGACAAACGTGAGGGGCTTTCTCCTGGCACATTCCATTCTAAACTCCAATCTAGAACACCACTTCCACTGAGGCTCTCTTGCCCTAGTAACCAGATTTGGTAAGGGTGAACTGCTGCCACCTTGTGGCCGTTTCACACAACAGCAGCTTTAATCCCAACGCTAATGGTCAGTTGATATTCAAAATCATTGCAGGCCTGTAAATGACACCTGCCCTGAAAACAAATCCTGGGGTCACATATCGACCAAAAAATTCAAAGGACGTCCATATTTCAAAACGACCGTTTCAAAAGGCATATTTTACGCACATTAGTGTTCTGCTTCTTTTCCTTTCTTTCCTTTTTTGTTAAAAAAAACGGGAATGGAAAAAGGCATCCCACAGGATGGGTGAACATCTTTGCAAACGAATCAATGGACACAGGTTTAATCTCCAATATATATAAACAGCTCATGCAGCTTAATATTAAAAAAACAAACAACCCAAAAAAAAATGGGCAGAAGATCTAAAGAGACGTTTCTTCAAAGGAGACACAGCGATGGCCAAGATGCAAATGAAAAGCTGCTCAACAGCACTAATTATTAGAGAAATTCAAATCAAAACTACAATGAGGTATCACCTCACACCTGTTAGAATCGGCATCATCAGAAAATCTACAAACAACCAATTCTGGGGAGGGTGTGGACAAAAGGAGCCCTCTTCCACTATTGGTGGGAATGTAAATTGATACAGTCACTATGGAGAACAGTATGGAGTTTCCTTAAAAAAACTAGAAATAGAATTACCATCTGATCCAGCAATCCCACTTCTGGGCATATACCCAGAGAAAACCGTATTTCAAAAAGGCACATTCACCACAATGTTCGTTGCAGCA
The DNA here is from genome assembly GCF_964341445.2 of Mesoplodon mirus. Lineage (NCBI taxonomy): Eukaryota > Metazoa > Chordata > Mammalia > Artiodactyla > Ziphiidae > Mesoplodon > Mesoplodon mirus. Next base: position 1,631,262 of record NW_028295749.1, on the reverse strand, counting down.
CTATTTACAATAGCCAGGTAATGGAAGCAAACTAGATGCCCACAGACAGATGAATGGATAAAGATGTGGTACATATATAAAATGGAATATGACTCGGCCATAAAAAGGAATGAAACTGGGTCATTTGTAGAGACATCGATGGATCGAGAGACTGTCATACAGAATGAAGTAAGTCAGAAAGAGGAAAACAAATATTGTATATTAATGCATATATGTGGAGCCTAAAAATGGTACAGATGAACTGGTTTGCAGGGAAGAAATAGAGACACAGAGGTAGAGAACAAACGTATGGACACCAAGTGTGGGAATCCATGGGGTGGTGGTGGTGGGATGAGTTGGGAGTTTGGGATTGACCTGTATACATGTATATGCATAAAATACATAACTAATAATAACGTGCTGTATAAAAACATAAATAAAATTAAATTTCAAAATTTTAAAAAATAAAATTTAAAAATAAAACAGAAAAAAGTTCTTCCCGTCACACAGATGTATTTATAGGAATGAATTATTTCCATGCTTATATTTATAAATACATAAAAGAGGAATAAAATCTAACTTGAAACAAAAAAGAAAAAAAATTGAACCCACGAGTTATACAGAGGAAAACCCTATCACGGCACTTGCTCCAGCGGTAAACAATTCTGAAATTGGTCAGAGGTGGGGAACCATCTCCCATACAGCCAGCAACCCACCCCCCACGCAAGGAGCGTCCTCATTGCAAAGCTGGGGGACCGTGCCGAGGCATCTGTGAGTAAACGTGAGCTGAGCCCCAGGCCAGCTGCTGCTGAACTGTTCCCACCCTTTCCAGGTAAAACACCTGAATATGTACAAGGGCTTGAAAGCCTAGAGGAAGGACCGTGGAGCCACACCAGCGTGAGCACGCAGGCCAACTTGGTGCCTGCAGGCCAGCCAGCGTGGTCCTGGACCCTGGCGCTCTTCCAGAAGCTTTCCATTGCCCTGCCTGAGATACCCCTCCTGTCCCTGACCCCACTGCTTTTTTCCTTCCTCACCTCTGTCCGGAGAGAAATTCCAGCGGAAGGTATGGGTGACACATCCTCTTCTTTACAGGCGGCAGCCTGGCAACTCAGGCAGAAAGGCCAGCAGAACCCCACTCACACCGGGCCACCCACAAAGCTGTGGCCCCTCACTCCCTCCCACCAGCACAGCCCCAAGACTGCTGACGGGGCAGAGAATATGGAGTCAGGCACAGCTTCAGGGGCTATTGCTGCCTGGAGCGCTGTTTATATTGACCTCAACGAGGCACACCTGGGGAGGGCGGGCCGGCAGGGTAAGGCTGCCCAGGTCAGCTAATCCACAACCCTCAGGGAATCACATTGTTGAAAATGGACCCCGCTAAGGCAGAAGAGAAGCCAAGGGAAAAAAGGACACAATGTCATTTGCAGCACCGTAGATGAGTCTAGAAGTAATCACGTGACTTGTAGTAAGTCAGAAAGTGAAAGACACATATCATATCATATCACTTATAGGTGTTACCTAAAAATGGATACCAGGGCAGATATTTCCACGGAGAAGGGCAATCACAGATTCATTAAACAAACTTATGGTTCACCAATGGAAAGGTGTGAGGATTGGTTTCATTATGATATCGGGGTTAACAGACATATACAAACACAGGTGACATATATAATCACCAAAGACCTACAGAATACCAAGAGAGGACTACTCAACATTCTGTCATAACGTACATGGGAAAAGGATCCCAAGAAGAACAGTCATCTGTATATGTGTAAAAGAACCACATCTTCCACACCTACAACAAGCCAAACATTGTAATCAAACTTGCTGTAATAAAAAATAAAAAATTAAATTAAAAACACGAACAAGAAATAGTGAGACAAACGTGAGGGGCTTTCTCCTGGCACATTCCATTCTAAACTCCAATCTAGAACACCACTTCCACTGAGGCTCTCTTGCCCTAGTAACCAGATTTGGTAAGGGTGAACTGCTGCCACCTTGTGGCCGTTTCACACAACAGCAGCTTTAATCCCAGCGCTAATGGTCAGTTGATATTCAAAATCATTGCAGGCCTGTAAATGACACCTGCCCTGAAAACAAATCCTGGGGTCACATATCGACCAAAAAATTCAAAGGACGTCCATATTTCAAAACGACCGTTTCAAAAGGCATATTTTACGCACATTAGTGTTCTGCTTCTTTTCCTTTCTTTCCTTTTTTGTTAAAAAACACGGGAATGGAAAGAGGCATCCCTCAGAATGGGCGAAAATCGTTGCAGACGAATCAATGGACAGAGGTTTAATCTCCAATATATATAAACAGCTCATGCAGCTTAATATTAAAAAAAACAAACAGCCCAAAATAAATGGGCAGAAGATCTAAAGAGACGTTTCTTCAAAGGAGACACAGAGATGGCCAAGACGCACATGAAAAGCTGCTCAACAGCACTAATTATTAGAGAAATGCAAATCAAAACTACAATGAGGTATCACCTCACACCTGTTAGAATCGGCATCATCAGAAAATCTACAAACAACCAATTCTGGGGAGGGTGTGGACAAAAGGAGCCCTCTTCCACTATTGGTGGGAATGTAAATTGATACAGTCACTATGGAGAACAGTATGGAGTTTCCTTAAAAAAACTAGAAATAGAATTACCATCTGATCCAGCAATCCCACTTCTGGGCATATACCCAGAGAAAACCGTATTTCAAAAAGGCACATTCACCACAATGTTCGTTGCAGCACTATTTACAATAGCCAGGTAATGGAAGCAACCTAAATGCCCACAGACAGATGAATGGATAAAGCTGTGGTACATATATAAAATGGAATATTACTCGGCCATAAAAAGGAATGAAACTGGGTCATTTGTAGAGACATCGATGGATCGAGAGACTGTCATACAGAATGAAGTAAGTCAGAAAGAGGAAAACAAATATTGTATATTAATGCATATATGTGGAGCCTAAAAATGGTACAGATGAACTGGTTTGCAGGGAAGAAATAGAGACACAGAGGTAGAGAACAAACGTATGGACACCAAGTGTGGGAATCCATGGGGTGGTGGTGGTGGGATGAGTTGGGAGATTGGGATTGACCTGTATACATGTATATGCATAAAATACATAACTAATAATAACGTGCTGTATAAAAATATAAATAAAATTAAATTTCAAAATTTTAAAAAATAAAATTTAAAAATAAAACAGAAAAAATTCTTCCCGTCACACAGATGTATTTATAGGAATGAATTATTTCCATGCTTATATTTATAAATACATAAAAGAGGAATAAAATCTAACTTGAACCAAAAAAGAAAAAAAAATTGAACCCACGAGTTATACAGAGGAAAACCCTATCACGGCACTTGCTCCAGCGGTAAACAATTCTGAAATTGGTCAGAGGTGGGGAACCATCTCCCATACAGCCAGCCACGACCCCCCACACAAGGAGCGTCCTCATTGAAAAGCTGGGGGACCGTGCCGAGGCATCTGTGAGTAAACGTGAGCTGAGCCCCAGGCCAGCTGCTTCTGATCTGTTCCCACCCTTTCCAGGTAAAACACCTGAATATGTACAAGGGCTTGAAAGCCTAGAGGAAGGACCGTGGAGCCACACCAGCGACAGCACGAAGGCCAACTTGGTGCCTGCAGGCCAGCCAGCGTGGTCCTGGCCCCGGGCGCTCTTCCAGAAGCTTTCCATTGCCCTGCCTGAGATACCCCTCCTGTCCCGGACCCCACTGCTTTTTTCCTTCCTCACCTCTGTCCGGAGAGAAATTCCAGCGGAAGGTATGGGTGACACATCCTCTTCTTTACAGGCGGCAGCCTGGCAACTCCTGCAGAAAGGCCAGCAGAACCCCACTCACACCGGGCCACCCACAAAGCTGTGGCCCCTCACTCCCTCCCACCAGCACAGCCCCGAGACTGCTGACGGGGCAGAGAATATGGAGTCAGGCACAGCTTCAGGGGCTATTGCTGCCTGGAGCGCTGTTTATATTGACCTCAACGAGGCACACCTGTGGAGGGCGGGCCGGCAGGGTAAGGCTGCCCAGGTCAGCTAATCCACAACCCTCAGGGAATCACATTGTTGAAAATGGACCCCGCTAAGGCAGAAGAGAAGCCAAGGGAAAAAAGGACACAATGCCATTTGCAGCCCCGTAGATGAGTCTAGAAGTAATCACGTGACTTGTAGTAAGTCAGAAAGTGAAAGACACATATCATATCACTTATAGGTGTTACCTAAAAATGGATACCAGGGCAGATATTTCCAGGGAGAAGGGCAATCACAGATTCATTAAACAAACTTATGGTTCACCAATGGAAAGGTGTGAGGATTGGTTTCATTACGATATCGGGGTTAACAGACATATACAAACACAGGTGACATATATAATCACCAAAGACCTACAGAATACCAAGAGAGGACTACTCAACATTCTGTCATAACGTACATGGGAAAAGGATCCCAGGAAGAACAGACATCTGTATATGTGTAAAAGAACCACATCTTCCACACCTACTACAAGCCAAACATTGTAATCAAACTTGCTGTAATAAAAAATAAAAAAAAAAATTAAATTAAAAAACGAACAAGATGTAGTGAGACAAACGTGAGGGGCTTTCTCCTGGCACATTCCATTCTAAATTCGAATCTAGAACACCACTTCCACTGAGGCTCTCTTGCCCTAGTAACCAGATTTGGTAAGGGTGAACTGCTGCCACCTTGTGGCCATTTCACACAACAGCAGCTTTAATCCCAACGCTAATGGTCAGTTGATATTCAAAATCATTGCAGGCCTGTAAATGACACCTGCCCTGAAAACAAATCCTGGGGTCACATATCAACCAAAAAATTCAAAGGACGTCCATATTTCAAAACGACCGTTTCAAAAGGCATATTTTACGCACATTAGTGTTCTGCTTCTTTTCCTTTCTTTCCTTTTTTGTTAAAAAAAACGGGAATGGAAAAAGGCATCCCTCAGGATGGGTGAACATCTTTGCAAACGAATCAATGGACACAGGTTTAATCTCCAATATATATAAACAGCTCATGCAGCTTAATATTAAAAAAACAAACAACCCCCCAAAAAATGGGCAGAAGATCTAAAGAGACGTTTCTTCAAAGGAGACTCAGAGATGGCCAAGACACACATGAAAAGCTGCTCAACAGCACTAATTATTAGAGAAATGCAAATCAAAACTGCAATGAGGTATCACCTCACACCTGTTAGAATCGGCATCATCAGAAAATCTACAAACAACCAATTCTGGGGAGGGTGTGGACAAAAGCAGCCCTTTTCCACAATTGGTGGGAATGTAAATTGATACAGTCACTATGGAGAACAGTATGGAGTTTCCTTAAAAAAACTAGAAATAGAATTACCATCTGATCCAGCTATCCCACTTCTGGGCATATACCCAGAGAAAACCGTATTTCAAAAAGGCACATTCCCCACAATGTTCGTTGCAGCACTATTTACAATAGCCAGGTAATGGAAGCAACCTAAATGCCCACAGACAGATGAATGGATAAAGCTGTGGTACATATATAAAATGGAATATTACTCGGCCATAAAAAGGAATGAAACTGGGTCATTTGTAGAGACATCGATGGATCGAGAGACTGTCATACAGAATGAAGTAAGTCAGAAAGAGGAAAACAAATATTGTCTATTAACGCATATATGTGGAGCCTAAAAATGGTACAGATGAACTGGTTTGCAGGGAAGAAATAGAGACACAGAGGTAGAGAACAAACTTATGGACACCAAGTGTGGGAAGCCATGGGGTGGTGGTGGTGGGATGAGTTGGGAGTTTGGGATTGACCTGTATACATGTATATGCATAAAATGCATAACTAATAATAACGTGCTGTATAAAAAAGAAAATAAATAAAATAAAAATTCAAAATTTTAAAAAATAAAATTTAAAAATAAAACAGAAAAAAGTTCTTCCCGTCACACAGATGTATTTATAGGAATGAATTATTTCCATGCTTATATCTATAAATACATAAAAGAGGAATAAAATCTAACTTGAACCATAAAAGAAAAAAAAATCCTGAACCCACGAGTTATACAGAGGAAAACCCTATCAGGGCACTTGCTCCAGTGGTAAACAATTCTGAAATTGGTCAGAGGTGGGGAATCATCTCCCATACAGCCAGCAACCCACCCCCCACGCAAGGAGCGTCCTCATTGCAAAGCTGGGGGTCCGTGCCGAGGCATCTGTGAGTAAACGTGAGCTGAGCCCCAGGCCAGCTGCTGCTGAACTGTTCCCACCCTTTCCAGGTAAAACACCTGAATATGTACAAGGGCTTGAAAGCCTAGAGGAAGGACCGTGGAGCCACACCAGCGACAGCACGCAGGCCAAATTGGTGCCTGCAGGCCAGCCAGGGTGGTCCTGGCCCCGGGCGCTCTTCCAGAAGCTTTCCATTGTCCTGCATGAGATACCCCTCCTGTCCCGGCCCCCACTGCATTTTTTCCTTCCTCACCTCTGTCCGGAGAGAAATTCCAGCGGAAGGTATGTGTGACACAACCGCTACTTTACAGGCGGCAGCCTGGCAACTCCTGCAGAAAGGCCAGCAGAACCCCACTCACACCCGGCCACCCACAAAGCTGTGGCCCCTCACTCCCTCCCACCAGCACAGCCCCGAGACTGTTGACGGGGCAGAGAATATGGAGTCAGGCACAGCTTCAGGGGCTATTGCTGCCTGGAGCTCTGTTTATATTGACCTCAAAGAGGCACACCTGGGGAGGGCGGGCCGGCAGGGTAAGGCTGCCCAGGTCAGCTAATCCACAACCCTCAGGGAATCACATTGTTGAAAATGGACCCCGCTAAGGCAGAAGAGAAGCCAAGGGAAAAAAGGACACAATGCCATTTGCAGCACCGTAGATGAGTCTAGAAGTAATCATGTAACTTGTAGTAAGTCAGAAAGTGAAAGACACATATCATATCACTTATAGGTGTTACCTAAAAATGGATACCAGGGCAGATATTTCCACGGAGAAGGGCAATCACAGATTCATTAAACAAACTTATGGTTCACCAATGGAAAGGTGTGAGGATTGGTTTCATTACGATATCGGGGTTAGCAGACATATACAAACACAGGTGACATATATAATCACCAAAGACCTACAGAATACCAAGAGAGGACTACTCAACATTCTGTCATAACGTACATGGGAAAAGGATCCCAGGAAGAACAGACATCTGTATATGTGTAAAAGAACCACATCTTCCACACCTACAGCAAGCCAAACATTGTAATCAAACTTGCTGTAATAAAAAATAAAAAGTTAAATTAAAAACACGAACAAGAAGTAGTGAGACAAACGTGAGGGGCTTTCTCCTGGCACATTCCATTCTAAACTCCAATCTAGAACACCACTTCCACTGAGGCTCTCTTGCCCTAGTAACCAGATTTGGTAAGGGTGAACTGCTGCCACCTTGTGGCCATTTCACACAACAGCAGCTTTAATCCCAACGCTAATGGTCAGTTGATATTCAAAATCATTGCAGGCCTGTAAATGACACCTGCCCTGAAAACAAATCCTGGGGTCACATATCGACCAAAAAATTCAAAGGACGTCCATATTTCAAAACGACCATTTCAAAAGGCATATTTTACGCACATTAGTGTTCTGCTTCTTTTCCTTTCTTTCATTTTTTGTTAAAAAACATGGGAATGGAAAAAGGCATCCCTCAGAATGGGCGAAAATCGTTGCAGACGAATCAATGGACAGAGCTTTAATCTCCAATATATATAAACAGCTCATGCAGCTTAATATTAAACAAACAAACAACCCCCAAAAAAATGGGCAGAAGATCTAAAGAGACGTTTCTTCAAAGGAGACACAGAGATGGCCAAGACACACATGAAAAGCTGCTCAACAGCACTAATTATTAGAGAAATGCAAATCAAAACTACAATGAGGTATCACCTCACACCTGTTAGAATCGGCATCATCAGAAATTCTACAAACAACCAATTCTGGGGAGGGTGTGGACAAAAGGAGCCCTCTTCCACTATTGGTGGGAATGTAAATTGATACAGTCACTATGGAGAACAGTATGGAGTTTCCTTAAAAAATCTAGAAATAGAATTACCATCTGATCCAGCAATCCCACTTCTGGGCATATACCCAGAGAAAACCGTATTTCAAAAAGGCACATTCACCACAATGTTCGTTGCAGCACTATTTACAATAGCCAGGTAATGGAAGCAACCTAAATGCCCACAGACAGATGAATGGATAAAGATGTGGTACTTATATAAAATGGAATATTACTCGGCCATAAAAAGGAATGAAACTGGGTCATTTGTAGAGACATCGATGGATCGAGGGACTGTCATACAGAATGAAGTAAGTCAGAAAGAGGAAAACAAATATTGTCTATTAACGCATATATGTGGAGCCTAAAAATGGTACAGATGAACTGGTTTGCAGGGAAGAAATAGAGACACAGAGGTAGAGAACAAACGTATGGACACCAAGTGTGGGAAGCCATGGGGTGGTGGTGGTGGGATGAGTTGGGAGTTTGGGATTGACCTGTATACATGTATATGCATAAAATACATAACTAATAATAACGTGCTGTATAAAAAAGAAAATAAATAAAATTTCAAAATTTTAAAAAACAAAATTTAAAAATAAAACAGAAAAAAGTTCTTCCCGTCACACAGATGTATTTATAGGAATGAATTATTTCCATGCTTATATATATAAATACATAAAAGAGGAATAAAATCTAACTTGAACCATAAAAGAAAAAAAAATCCTGAACCCACGAGTTATACAGAGGAAAACCCTATCAGGGCACTTGCTCCAGTGGTAAACAATTCTGAAATTGGTCAGAGGTGGGGAATCATCTCCCATACAGCCAGCAACCCACCCCCCACGCAAGGAGCGTCCTCATTGCAAAGCTGGGGGACCGTGCCGAGGCATCTGTGAGTAAACGTGAGCTGAGCCCCAGGCCAGCTGCTGCTGAACTGTTCCCACCCTTTCCAGGTAAAACACCTGAATATGTACAAGGGCTTGAAAGCCTAGAGGAAGGACCGTGGAGCCACACCAGCGACAGCACGCAGGCCAACTTGGTGCCTGCAGGCCAGCCAGGGTGGTCCTGGCCCCGGGCGCTCTTCCAGAAGCTTTCCATTGTCCTGCATGAGATACCCCTCCTGTCCCGGCCCCCACTGCATTTTTTCCTTCCTCACCTCTGTCCGGAGAGAAATTCCAGCGGAAGGTATGTGTGACACAACCGCTTCTTTACAGGAGGCAGCCTGGCAACTCGTGCAGAAAGGCCAGCAGAACCCCACTCACACCGGGCCACCCACAAAGCTGTGTCCCCTCACTCCCTCCCACCAGCACAGCCCCGAGACTGCTGACGGGGCAGAGAATATGGAGTCAGGCACAGCTTCAGGGGCTATTGCTGCCTGGAGCTCTGTTTATATTGACCTCAACGAGGCACACCTGGGGAGGGTGGGCCGGCAGGGTAAGGCTGCCCAGGTCAGCTAATCCACAACCCTCAGGGAATCACATTGTTGAAAATGGACCCCGCTAAGGCAGAATAGAAGCCAAGGGAAAAAAGGACACAATGCCATTTGCAGCACCGTAGATGAGTCTAGAAGTAATCACGTGACTTGTAGTAAGTCAGAAAGTGAAAGACACATATCATATCACTTATAGGTGTTACCTAAAAATGGATACCAGGGCAGATATTTCCACGGAGAAGGGCAATCACAGATTCATTAAACAAACTTATGGTTCACCAATGGAAAGGTGTGAGGATTGGTTTCATTACGATATCGGGGTTAACAGACATATACAAACACAGGTGACATATATAATCACCAAAGACCTACAGAATACCAAGAGAGGACTACTCAATATTCTGTCATAACGTACATGGGAAAAGGATCCCAGGAAGAACAGTCATCTGTATATGTGTAAAAGAACCACATCTTCCACACCTACAGCAAGCCAAACATTGTAATCAAACTTGCTGTAATAAAAAATAAATAATTAAAAACACGAACAAGAAGTAGTGAGACAAACGTGAGGGGCTTTCTCCTGGCACATTCCATTCTAAACTCCAATCTAGAACACCACTTCCACTGAGGCTCTCTTGCCCTAGTAACCAGATTTGGTAAGGGTGAACTGCTGCCACCTTGTGGCCATTTCACACAACAGCAGCTTTAATCCCAACGCTAATGGTCAGTTGATATTCAAAATCATTGCAGGCCTGTAAATGACACCTGCCCTGAAAACAAATCCTGGGGTCACATATCGACCAAAAAATTCAAAGGACGTCCATATTTCAAAACGACCGTTTCAAAAGGCATATTTTACGCACATTAGTGTTCTGCTTCTTTTCCTTTCTTTCATTTTTTGTTAAAAAACATGGGAATGGAAAAAGGCATCCCTCAGAATGGGCGAAAATCGTTGCAGACGAATCAATGGACAGAGCTTTAATCTCCAATATATATAAACAGCTCATGCAGCTTAATATTAAACAAACAAACAACCCCCAAAAAAATGGGCAGAAGATCTAAAGAGACGTTTCTTCAAAGGAGACACAGAGATGGCCAAGACACACATGAAAAGCTGCTCAACAGCACTAATTATTAGAGAAATGCAAATCAAAACTACAATGAGGTATCACCTCACACCTGTTAGAATCGGCATCATCAGAAATTCTACAAACAACCAATTCTGGGGAGGGTGTGGACAAAAGGAGCCCTCTTCCACTATTGGTGGGAATGTAAATTGATACAGTCACTATGGAGAACAGTATGGAGTTTCCTTAAAAAATCTAGAAATAGAATTACCATCTGATCCAGCAATCCCACTTCTGGGCATATACCCAGAGAAAACCGTATTTCAAAAAGGCACATTCACCACAATGTTCGTTGCAGCACTATTTACAATAGCCAGGTAATGGAAGCAACCTAAATGCCCACAGACAGATGAATGGATAAAGATGTGGTACTTATATAAAATGGAATATTACTCGGCCATAAAAAGGAATGAAACTGGGTCATTTGTAGAGACATCGATGGATCGAGGGACTGTCATACAGAATGAAGTAAGTCAGAAAGAGGAAAACAAATATTGTCTATTAACGCATATATGTGGAGCCTAAAAATGGTACAGATGAACTGGTTTGCAGGGAAGAAATAGAGACACAGAGGTAGAGAACAAACGTATGGACACCAAGTGTGGGAAGCCATGGGGTGGTGGTGGTGGGATGAGTTGGGAGTTTGGGATTGACCTGTATACATGTATATGCATAAAATACATAACTAATAATAACGTGCTGTATAAAAAAGAAAATAAATAAAATTTCAAAATTTTAAAAAACAAAATTTAAAAATAAAACAGAAAAAAGTTCTTCCCGTCACACAGATGTATTTATAGGAATGAATTATTTCCATGCTTATATATATAAATACATAAAAGAGGAATAAAATCTAACTTGAACCATAAAAGAAAAAAAAATCCTGAACCCACGAGTTATACAGAGGAAAACCCTATCAGGGCACTTGCTCCAGTGGTAAACAATTCTGAAATTGGTCAGAGGTGGGGAATCATCTCCCATACAGCCAGCAACCCACCCCCCACGCAAGGAGCGTCCTCATTGCAAAGCTGGGGGACCGTGCCGAGGCATCTGTGAGTAAACGTGAGCTGAGCCCCAGGCCAGCTGCTGCTGAACTGTTCCCACCCTTTCCAGGTAAAACACCTGAATATGTACAAGGGCTTGAAAGCCTAGAGGAAGGACCGTGGAGCCACACCAGCGACAGCACGCAGGCCAACTTGGTGCCTGCAGGCCAGCCAGGGTGGTCCTGGCCCCGGGCGCTCTTCCAGAAGCTTTCCATTGTCCTGCATGAGATACCCCTCCTGTCCCGGCCCCCACTGCATTTTTTCCTTCCTCACCTCTGTCCGGAGAGAAATTCCAGCGGAAGGTATGTGTGACACAACCGATTCTTTACAGGAGGCAGCCTGGCAACTCGTGCAGAAAGGCCAGCAGAACCCCACTCACACCGGGCCACCCACAAAGCTGTGGCCCCTCACTCCCTCCCACCAGCACAGCCCCGAGACTGCTGACGGGGCAGAGAATATGGAGTCAGGCACAGCTTCAGGGGCTATTGCTGCCTGGAGCTCTGTTTATATTGACCTCAACGAGGCACACCTGGGGAGGGTGGGCCGGCAGGGTAAGGCTGCCCAGGTCAGCTAATCCACAACCCTCAGGGAATCACATTGTTGAAAATGGACCCCGCTAAGGCAGAATAGAAGCCAAGGGAAAAAAGGACACAATGCCATTTGCAGCACCGTAGATGAGTCTAGAAGTAATCACGTGACTTGTAGTAAGTCAGAAAGTGAAAGACACATATCATATCACTTATAGGTGTTACCTAAAAATGGATACCAGGGCAGATATTTCCACGGAGAAGGGCAATCACAGATTCATTAAACAAACTTATGGTTCACCAATGGAAAGGTGTGAGGATTGGTTTCATTACGATATCGGGGTTAACAGACATATACAAACACAGGTGACATATATAATCACCAAAGACCTACAGAATACCAAGAGAGGACTACTCAATATTCTGTCATAACGTACATGGGAAAAGGATCCCAGGAAGAACAGTCATCTGTATATGTGTAAAAGAACCACATCTTCGACACCTACAGCAAGCCAAACATTGTAATCAAACTTGCTGTAATAAAAAATAAATAATTAAAAACACGAACAAGAAGTAGTGAGACAAACGTGAGGGGCTTTCTCCTGGCACATTCCATTCTAAACTCCAATCTAGAACACCACTTCCACTGAGGCTCTCTTGCCCTAGTAACCAGATTTGGTAAGGGTGAACTGCTGCCACCTTGTGGCCGTTTCACACAACAGCAGCTTTAATCCCAACGCTAATGGTCAGTTGATATTCAAAATCATTGCAGGCCTGTAAATGACACCTGCCCTGAAAACAAATCCTGGGGTCACATATCGACCAAAAAATTCAAAGGACGTCCATATTTCAAAACGACCGTTTCAAAAGGCATATTTTACGCACATTAGTGTTCTGCTTCTTTTCCTTTCTTTCATTTTTTGTTAAAAAACATGGGAATGGAAAAAGGCATCCCTCAGAATGGGCGAAAATCGTTGCAGACGAGTCAATGGACAGAGGTTTAATCTCCAATATATATAAACAGCTCATGCAGCTTAATATTAAACAAACAAACAACCCCCAAAATAATGGGCAGAAGATCTAAAGAGACGTTTCTTCAAAGGAGACACAGAGATGGCCAAGACACACATGAAAAGCTGCTCAACAGCACTAATTATTAGAGAAATGCAAATCAAAACTACAATGAGGTATCACCTCACACCTGTTAGAATCGGCATCATCAGAAATTCTACAAACAACCAATTCTGGGGAGGGTGTGGACAAAAGGAGCCCTCTTCCACTATTGGTGGGAATGTAAATTGATACAGTCACTATGGAGAACAGTATGGAGTTTCCTTAAAAAATCTAGAAATAGAATTACCATCTGATCCAGCAATCCCACTTCTGGGCATATACCCAGAGAAAACCGTATTTCAAAAAGGCACATTCACCACAATGTTCGTTGCAGCACTATTTACAATAGCCAGGTAATGGAAGCAACCTAAATGCCCACAGACAGATGAATGGATAAAGATGTGGTACTTATATAAAATGGAATATTACTCGGCCATAAAAAGGAATGAAACTGGGTCATTTGTAGAGACATCGATGGATCGAGGGACTGTCATACAGAATGAAGTAAGTCAGAAAGAGGAAAACAAATATTGTCTATTAACGCATATATGTGGAGCCTAAAAATGGTACAGATGAACTGGTTTGGAGGGAAGAAATAGAGACACAGAGGTAGAGAACAAACGTATGGACACCAAGTGTGGGAAGCCATGGGGTGGTGGTGGTGGGATGAGTTGGGAGTTTGGGATTGACCTGTATACATGTATATGCATAAAATACATAACTAATAATAACGTGCTGTATAAAAAAGAAAATAAATAAAATAAAATTTCAAAATTTTAAAAAATAAAATTTAAAAATAAAACAGAAAAATGTTCTTCCCGTCACACAGATATATTTATAGGAATGAATTATTTCCATGCTTATATCTATAAATACATAAAAGAGGAATAAAATCTAACTTGAACCATAAAAGTAAAAAAAATCCTGAACCCACGAGTTATACAGAGGAAAACCCTATCAGGGCACTTGCTCCAGTGGTAAACAATTCTGAAATTGGTCAGAGGTGGGGAATCATCTCCCATACAGCCAGCAACCCACCCGCCACGCAAGGAGCGTCCTCATTGCAAAGCTGGGGGACCGTGCCGAGGCATCTGTGAGTAAACGTGAGCTTAGCCCCAGGCCAGCTGCTGCTGAACTGTTCCCACCCTTTCCAGGTAAAACACCTGAATATGTACACGGGCTTGAAAGCCTAGAGGAAGGACCGTGGTGCCACACCAGCGACAGCACGCAGGCCAACTTGGTGCCTGCAGGCCAGCCAGCGTGGTCCTGGCCCCGGGTGCTCTTCCAGAAGCTTTCCATTGCTCTGCCTGAGATACCCCTCCTGTCCCGGGCCCCACTGCTTTTTTCCATCCTCACCTCTGTCCGGAGAGAAATTCCAGCGGAAGGTATGTGTGACACAACCTCTTCTTTACAGGCGGCAGCCTGGCAACTCCTGCAGAAAGGCCAGCAGAACCCCACTCACACCGGGCCACCCACAAAGCTGTGGCCCCTCACTCCCTCCCACCAGCACAGCCCCGAGACTGCTGACGGGGCAGAGAATATGGAGTCAGGCACAGCTTCAGGGACTATTGCTGCCTGGAGCGCTGTTTATATTGACCTCAACAAGGCCCACCTGGGGAGGGCGGGCCGGCAGGGTAAGGCTGCCCAGGTCAGCTAATCCACAACCCTCAGGGAATCACATTGTTGAAAATGGACCCCGCTAAGGCAGAAGAGAAGCCAAGGGAGAAAAGGACACAATGCCATTTGCAGCACCGTAGATGAGTCTAGAAGTAATCACGTGACTTGTAGTAAGTCAGAAAGTGAAAGACACATATCATATCATATCACTTATAGGTGTTACCTAAAAATGGATACCAGGGCAGATATTTCCACGGAGAAGGGCAATCACAGATTCATTAAACAAACTTATGGTTCACCAATGGAAAGGTGTGAGGATTGGTTTCATTACGATATCGGGGTTAACAGACATATACAAACACAGGTGACATATATAATCACCAAAGACCTACAGAATACCAAGAGAGGACTACTCAACATTCTGTCATAACGTACATGGGAAAAGGATCCCAGGAAGAACAGACATCTGTATATGTGTAAAAGAACCACATCTTCCACACCTACAGCAAGCCAAACATTGTAATCAAACTTGCTGTAATAAAAAATAAAAAGTTAAATTAAAAACACGAACAAGAAGTAGTGAGACAAACGTGAGGGGCTTTCTCCTGGCACATTCCATTCTAAACTCCAATCTAGAACACCACTTCCACTGAGGCTCTCTTGCCCTAGTAACCAGATTTGGTAAGGGTGAACTGCTGCCACCTTGTGGCCGTTTCACACAACAGCAGCTTTAATCCCAACGCTAATGGTCAGTTGATATTCAAAATCATTGCAGGCCTGTAAATGACACCTGCCCTGAAAACAAATCCTGGGGTCACATATCGACCAAAAAATTCAAAGGACGTCCATATTTCAAAATGACGGTTTCAAAAGGCATATTTTACACACATTAGTGTTCTGCTTCTTTTCCTTTCTTTCCTTTTTTGTTAAAAAAAAACGGGAATGGAAAAAGGCATCCATCAGGATGGGTGAAAATCGTTGCAAACGAATCAATGGACACAGGTTCAATCTCCAATATATATAAACAGCTCAAGCAGCTTAATATTAAAAAAACAAACATCCAAAAAAAAAATGGGCAGAAGATCTAAAGAAACGTTTCTTCAAAGGAGACACAGAGATGGCCAAGATGCACATGAAAAGATGCTCAACAGCACTAATTATTAGAGAAATGCAAATCAAAACTACAATGAGGTATCACCTCACACCTGTTAGAATCGGCATCATCAGAAAATCTACAAACAACCAATTCTGGGGAGGGTGTGGACAAAAGGAGCCCTCTTCCACTATTGGTGGGAATGTAAATTGATACAGTCACTATGGAGAACAGTATGGAGTTTCCTTAAAAAAACTAGAAATAGAATTACCATCTGATCCAGCAATCCCACTTCTGGGCATATACCCAGAGAAAACCGTATTTCACAAAGGCACATTCACCACAATGTTCGTTGCAGCACTATTTACAATAGCCAGGTAATGGAAGCAACCTAAATGCCCACAGACAGATGAATGGATAAAGCTGTGGTACATATATAAAATGGAATATGACTCGGCCATAAAAAGGAATGAAACTGGGTCATTTGTAGAGACATCGATGGATCGAGAGACTGTCATACAGAATGAAGTAAGTCAGAAAGAGGAAAACAAATATTGTATATTAATGCATATATGTGGAGCCTAAAAATGGTACAGATGAACTGGTTTGCAGGGAAGAAATAGAGACACAGAGGTAGAGAACAAACGTATGGACACCAAGTGTGGGAAGCCATGGGGTGGTGGTGGTGGGATGATTTGGGAGATTGGGATTGACCTGTATACATGTATATGCATAAAATACATAACTAATAATAACCTGCTGTATAAAAACATAAATAAAATTAATTTCAAAATTTTAAAAAATAAAATTTAAAAATAAAACAGAAAAATTTCTTCCCGTCCCACAGATGTATTTATAGGAATGAATTATTTCCATGCTTATATCTATAAATACATAAAAGAGGAATAAAATCTAACTTGAACCATAAAAGAAAAAAAAATCCTGAACCCACGAGTTATACAGAGGAAAACCCTATCAGGGCACTTGCTCCAGTGGTAAACAATTCTGAAATTGGTCAGAGGTGGGGAATCATCTCCCATACAGCCAGCAACCCACCCCCACGCAAGGAGCGTCCTCATTGCAAAGCTGGGGGACCGTGCCGAGGCATCTGTGAGTAAACGTGAGCTGAGCCCCAGGCCAGCTGCTGCTGAACTGTTCCCACCCTTTCCAGGTAAAACACCTGAATATGTACAAGGGCTTGAAAGCCTAGAGGAAGGACCGTGGAGCCACACCAGCGACAGCACGCAGGCCAACTTGGTGCCTGCAGGCCAGCCAGGGTGGTCCTGGCCCCGGGCGCTCTTCCAGAAGCTTTCCATTGCCCTGCCTGTGATACCCCTCCTGTCCCGGCCCCGACTGCATTTTTTCCTTCCTCACCTCTATCCGGAGAAAAATTCCAGCGGAAGGTATGTGTGACACAACCGCTTCTTTACAGGCGGCAGCCTGGCAACTCCTGCAGAAAGGCCAGCAGAACCCCACTCACACCGGGCCACCCACAAAGCTGTGGCCCCTCACTCCCTCCCACCAGCACAGCCCCGAGACTGTTGACGGGGCAGAGAATATGGAGTCAGGCACAGCTTCAGGGGCTATTGCTGCCTGGAGCTCTGTTTATATTGACCTCAACGAGGCACACCTGGGGAGGGCGGGCTGGCAGGGTAAGGCTGCCCAGGTCAGCTAATCCACAACCCTCAGGGAATCACATTGTTGAAAATGGACCCCGCTAAGGCAGAAGAGAAGCCAAGGGAAAAAAGCACACAATGCCATTTGCAGCACCGTAGATGAGTCTAGAAGTAATCACGTGACTTGTAGTAAGTCAGAAAGTGAAAGACACATATCATATCACCTATAGGTGTTACCTAAAAATGGATACCAGGGCAGATATTTCCACGGAGAAGGGCAATCACAGATTCATTAAACAAACTTATGGTTCATCAATGGAAAGGTGTGAGGATTGGTTTCATTACGATATCGGGGTTAACAGACATATACAAACACAGGTGACATATATAATCACCAAAGACCTACAGAATACCAAGAGAGGACTACTCAATATTCTGTCATAACGTACATGGGAAAAGGATCCCAGGAAGAACAGTCATCTGTATATGTGTAAAAGAACCACATCTTCCACACCTACAGCAAGCCAAATATTGTAATCAAACTTGCTGTAATAAAAAATAAAAAATTAAATTAAAAACACGAACAAGAAGTAGTGAGACAAACGTGAGGGGCTTTCTCCTGGCACATTCCATTCTAAACTCCAATCTAGAACACCACTTCCACTGAGGCTCTCTTGCCCTAGTAACCAGATTTGGTAAGGGTGAACTGCTGCCACCTTGTGGCCGTTTCACACAACAGCAGCTTTAATCCCAACGCTAATGGTCAGTTGATATTCAAAATCATTGCAGGCCTGTAAATGACACCTGCCCTGAAAACAAATCCTGGGGTCACATATCGACCAAAATATTCAAAGGACGTCCATATTTCAAAAGGACCGTTTCAAAAGGCATATTTTACGCACATTAGTGTTCTGCTTCTTTTCCTTTCTTTCCTTTTTTGTTAGAAAACATGGGAATGGAAAAAGGCATCCCTCAGAATGGGCGAAAATCGTTGCAGACGAATCAATGAACAGAGGTTTAATCTCCAATATATATAAACAGCTCATGCAGCTTAATATTAAAAAAACAAACAACCCCAAAAAAATGGGCAGAAGATCTAAAGAGACGTTTCTTCAAAGGAGACACAGAGATGGCCAAGACGCACATGAAAAGCTGCTCAACAGCACTAATTATTAGAGAAATGCAAATCAAAACTACAATGAGGTATCACCTCACACCTGTTAGAATCGGCATCATCAGAAAATCTACAAACAACCAATTCTGTGGAGGGTGTGGACAAAAGCAGCCCTTTTCCACAATTGGTGGGAATGTAAATTGATACAGTCACTATGGAGAACAGTATGGAGTTTCCTTAAAAAATCTAGAAATAGAATTACCATCTGATCCAGCAATCCCACTTCTGGGCATATACCCAGAGAAAACCGTATTTCAAAAAGGCACATTCACCACAATGTTCGTTGCAGCACTATTTACAATAGCCAGGTAATGGAAGCAAACTAAATGCCCACAGACAGATGAATGGATAAAGATGTGGTACTTATATAAAATGGAATATTACTCGGCCATAAAAAGGAATGAAACTGGGTCATTTGTAGAGACATCGATGGATCGAGGGACTGTCATACAGAATGAAGTAAGTCAGAAAGAGGAAAACAAATATTGTCTATTAACGCATATATGTGGAGCCTAAAAATGGTACAGATGAACTGGTATGCAGGGAAGAAATAGAGACACAGAGGTAGAGAACAAACGTATGGCCACCAAGTGTGGGAAGCCATGGGGTGGTGGTTGTGGGATGAGTTGGTAGTTTGGGATTGACCTGTATACATGTATATGCATAAAATACATAACTAATAATAACGTGCTGTATAAAAAAGAAAATAAATAAAATAAAATTTCAAAATTTTAAAAAATAAAATTTAAAAATAAAACAGAAAAAAGTTCTTCCCGTCACACAGATGTATTTATAGGAATGAATTATTTCCATGCTTATATCTATAAATACATAAAAGAGGAATAAAATCTAACTTGAACCATAAAAGAAAAAAAAATCCTGAACCCACGAGTTATACAGAGGAAAACCCTATCAGGGCACTTGCTCCAGTGGTAAACAATTCTGAAATTGGTCAGAGGTGGGGAATCATCTCCCATACAGCCAGCAACCCACCCCCACGCAAGGAGCGTCCTCATTGCAAAGCTGGGGGACCGTGCCGAGGCATCTGTGAGTAAACGTGAGCTGAGCCCCAGGCCAGCTGCTGCTGAACTGTTCCCACCCTTTCCAGGTAAAACACCTGAATATGTACAAGGGCTTGAAAGCCTAGAGGAAGGACCGTGGAGCCACACCAGCGACAGCACGCAGGCCAACTTGGTGCCTGCAGGCCAGCCAGGGTGGTCCTGGCCCCGGGCGCTCTTCCAGAAGCTTTCCATTGCCCTGCCTGAGATACCCCTCCTGTCCCGGCCCCGACTGCATTTTTTCCTTCCTCACCTCTATCCGGAGAAAAATTCCAGCGGAAGGTATGTGTGACACAACCGCTTCTTTACAGGCGGCAGCCTGGCAACTCCTGCAGAAAGGCCAGCAGAACCCCACTCACACCGGGCCACCCACAAAGCTGTGGCCCCTCACTCCCTCCCACCAGCACAGCCCCGAGACTGTTGACGGGGCAGAGAATATGGAGTCAGGCACAGCTTCAGGGGCTATTGCTGCCTGGAGCTCTGTTTATATTGACCTCAACGAGGCACACCTGGGGAGGGCGGGCCGGCAGGGTAAGGCTGCCCAGGTCAGCTAATCCACAACCCTCAGGGAATCACATTGTTGAAAATGGACCCCGCTAAGGCAGAAGAGAAGCCAAGGGAAAAAAGGACACAATGCCATTTGCAGCACCGTAGATGAGTCTAGAAGTAATCACGTGACTTGTAGTAAGTCAGAAAGTGAAAGACACATATCATATCACCTATAGGTGTTACCTAAAAATGGATACCAGGGCAGATATTTCCACGGAGAAGGGCAATCACAGATTCATTAAACAAACTTATGGTTCATCAATGGAAAGGTGTGAGGATTGGTTTCATTACGATATCGGGGTTAACAGACATATACAAACACAGGTGACATATATAATCACCAAAGACCTACAGAATACCAAGAGAGGACTACTCAATATTCTGTCATAACGTACATGGGAAAAGGATCCCAGGAAGAACAGTCATCTGTATATGTGTAAAAGAACCACATCTTCCACACCTACAGCAAGCCAAACATTGTAATCAAACTTGCTGTAATAAAAAATAAAAAATTAAATTAAAAACACGAACAAGAAGTAGTGAGACAAACGTGAGGGGCTTTCTCCTGGCACATTCCATTCTAAACTCCAATCTAGAACACCACTTCCACTGAGGCTCTCTTGCCCTAGTAACCAGATTTGGTAAGGGTGAACTGCTGCCACCTTGTGGCCGTTTCACACAACAGCAGCTTTAATCCCAACGCTAATGGTCAGTTGATATTCAAAATCATTGCAGGCCTGTAAATGACACCTGCCCTGAAAACAAATCCTGGGGTCACATATCGACCAAAATATTCAAAGGACGTCCATATTTCAAAAGGACCGTTTCAAAAGGCATATTTTACGCACATTAGTGTTCTGCTTCTTTTCCTTTCTTTCCTTTTTTGTTAGAAAACATGGGAATGGAAAAAGGCATCCCTCAGAATGGGCGAAAATCGTTGCAGACGAATCAATGAACAGAGGTTTAATCTCCAATATATATAAACAGCTCATGCAGCTTAATATTAAAAAAACAAACAACCCCAAAAAAATGGGCAGAAGATCTAAAGAGACGTTTCTTCAAAGGAGACACAGAGATGGCCAAGACGCACATGAAAAGCTGCTCAACAGCACTAATTATTAGAGAAATGCAAATCAAAACTACAATGAGGTATCACCTCACACCTGTTAGAATCGGCATCATCAGAAAATCTACAAACAACCAATTCTGTGGAGGGTGTGGACAAAAGCAGCCCTTTTCCACAATTGGAGGGAATGTAAATTGATACAGTCACTATGGAGAACAGTATGGAGTTTCCTTAAAAAATCTAGAAATAGAATTACCATCTGATCCAGCAATCCCACTTCTGGGCATATACCCAGAGAAAACCGTATTTCAAAAAGGCACATTCACCACAATGTTCGTTGCAGCACTATTTACAATAGCCAGGTAATGGAAGAAAACTAAATGCCCACAGACAGATGAATGGATAAAGATGTGGTACTTATATAAAATGGAATATTACTCGGCCATAAAAAGGAATGAAACTGGGTCATTTGTAGAGACATCGATGGATCGAGGGACTGTCATACAGAATGAAGTAAGTCAGAAAGAGGAAAACAAATATAGTCTATTAACGCATATATGTGGAGCCTAAAAATGGTACAGATGAACTGGTTTGCAGGGAAGAAATAGAGACACAGAGGTAGAGAACAAACGTATGGACACCAAGTGTGGGAAGCCATGGGGTGGTGGTGGTGGGATGAGTTGGGAGTTTGGGATTGACCTGTATACATGTATATGCATAAAATACATAACTAATAATAATGTGCTGTATAAAAAAGAAAATAAATAAAATTTCAAAATTTTAAAAAATAAAATTTAAAAATAAAACAGAAAAAAGTTCTTCCCGTCACACAGATGTATTTATAGGAATGAATTATTTCCATGCTTATATCTATAAATACATAAAAGAGGAATAAAATCTAACTTGAACCATAAAAGAAAAAAAAATCCTGAACCCACGAGTTATACAGAGGAAAACCCTATCAGGGCACTTGCTCCAGCGGTAAACAATTCTGAAATTGGTCAGAGGTGGGGAATCATCTCCCATACAGCCAGCAACCCACCCCCCACGCAAGGAGCGTCCTCATTGCAAAGCTGGGGGACCGTGCCGAGGCATCTGTGAGTAAACGTGAGCTGAGCCCCAGGCCAGCTGCTGCTGAACTGTTCCCACCCTTTCCAGGTAAAACACCTGAATATGTACAAGGTCTTGAAAGCCTAGAGGAAGGACCATGGAGCCACACCAGCGACAGCACGCAGGCCAACTTGGTGCCTGCAGGCCAGCCAGGGTGGTCCTGGCCCCGGGCGCTCTTCCAGAAGCTTTCCATTGCCCTGCCTGAGATACCCCTCCTGTCCCGGCCCCCACTGCATTTTTTCCTTCCTCACCTCTGTCCGGAGAGAAATTCCAGCCTAAGGTATGTGTGACACAACCCCTTCTTTACAGGCGGCAGCCTGGCAACTCCTGCAGAAAGGCCAGCAGAACCCCACTCACACCGGGCCACCCACAAAGCTGTGTCCCCTCACTCCCTCCCACCAGCACAGCCCCGAGACTGCTGACGGGGCAGAGAATATGGAGTCAGGCACAGCTTCAGGGGCTATTGCTGCCTGGAGCTCTGTTTATATTGACCTCAACGAGGCACACCTGGGGAGGGCGGGCCGGCAGGGTAAGGCTGCCCAGGTCAGCTAATCCACAACCCTCAGGGAATCACATTGTTGAAAATGGACCCCGCTAAGGCAGAATAGAAGCCAAGGGAAAAAAGGACACAATGCCATTTGCAGCACCGTAGATGAGTCTAGAAGTAATCACGTGACTTGTAGTAAGTCAGAAAGTGAAAGACACATATCATATCACTTATAGGTGTTACCTAAAAATGGATACCAGGGCAGATATTTCCACGGAGAAGGGCAATCACAGATTCATTAAACAAACTTATGGTTCACCAATGGAAAGGTGTGAGGATTGGTTTCATTACGATATCGGGGTTAACAGACATATACAAACACAGGTGACATATATAATCACCAAAGACCTACAGAATACCAAGAGAGGACTACTCAATATTCTGTCATAACGTACATGGGAAAAGGATCCCAGGAAGAACAGTCATCTGTATATGTGTAAAAGAACCACATCTTCCACACCTACAACAAGCCAAACATTGTAATCAAACTTGCTGTAATAAAAAATAAAAATTAAATTAAAAACACGAACAAGAAGTAGTGAGACAAACGTGAGGGGCTTTCTCCTGGCACATTCCATTCTAAACTCCAATCTACAACACCACTTCCACTGAGGCTCTCTTGCCCTAGTAACCAGATTTGGTAAGGGTGAACTGCTGCCACCTTGTGGCCGTTTCACACAACAGCAGCTTTAATCCCAACGCTAATGGTCAGTTGATATTCAAAATCATTGCAGGCCTGTAAATGACACCTGCCCTGAAAACAAATCCTGGGGTCACATATCGACCAAAATATTCAAAGGACGTCCATATTTCAAAAGGACCGTTTCAAAAGGCATATTTTACACACATTAGTGTTCTGCTTCTTTTCCTTTCTTTCCTTTTTTGTTAGAAAACATGGGAATGGAAAAAGGCATCCCTCAGAATGGGCGAAAATCGTTGCAGACGAATCAATGAACAGAGGTTTAATCTCCAATATATATAAACAGCTCATGCAGCTTAATATTAAAAAAACAAACAACCCCAAAAAAATGGGCAGAAGATCTAAAGAGACGTTTCTTCAAAGGAGACACAGAGATGGCCAAGACGCACATGAAAAGATGCTCAACAGCACTAATTATTAGAGAAATGCAAATCAAAACTACAATGAGGTATCACCTAACACCTGTTAGAATCGGCATCATCACAAAATCTACAAACAACCAATTCTGGGGAGGATGTGGACAAAAGCAGCCCTTTTCCACAATTGGTGGGAATGTAAATTGATACAGTCACTATGGAGAACAGTATGGAGTTTCCTTAAAAAATCTAGAAATAGAATTACCATCTGATCCAGCAATCCCACTTCTGGGCATATACCCAGAGAAAACCGTATTTCAAAAAGGCACATTCACCACAATGTTCGTTGCAGCACTATTTACAATAGCCAGGTAATGGAAGCAACCTAAATGCCCACAGACAGATGAATGGATAAAGATGTGGTACATATATAAAATGGAATATGACTCGGCCATAAAAAGGAATGAAACTGGGTCATTTGTAGAGACATCGATGGATCGAGAGACTGTCATACAGAATGAAGTAAGTCAGAAAGAGGAAAACAAATATTGTCTATTAACTCATATAAGTGGAGCCTAAAAATGGTACAGATGAACTGGTTTGCAGGGAAGAAATAGAGACACAGAGGTAGAGAACAAACGTATGGACACCGAGTGTGGAAAACCATGTGGTGGTGATTGTGGGATGAGTTGGGAGTTTGGGATTGACCTGTATACATGTATATGCATAAAATACATAACTAATAATAACGTGCTGTATGAAAAAAATAAATAAAATAAAATTTCAAAATTTTAAAAAATAAAATTTAAAAATAAAACAAAAAAAAGGACTTCCCGTCACACAGATGTATTTATAGGAATGAATTATTTCCATGCTTCTATCTATAAATACATAAAAGAGGAATAAAATCTAACTTGAACCATAAAAGAAAAAAAATACATGAACCCACGAGTTATACAGAGGAAAACCCTATCAGGGCACATGCTCCAGTGGAAAACAATTCTGAAATTGGTCAGAGGTGGGGAATCATCTCCCATACAGCCAGCAACCCACCCCCCACGCAAGGAGCGTCCTCATTGCAAAGCTGGGGGACCGTGCCGAGGCATCTGTGAGTAAATGTGAGCTGAGCCCCAGGCCAGCTGCTGCTGAACTGTTCCCACCCTTTCCAGGTAAAACACCTGAATATGTACAAGGGCTTGAAAGCCTAGAGGAAGGACCGTGGAGCCTCACCAGTGACAGCACGCAGGCCAACTTGGTGCCTGCAGGCCAGCTAGGGTGGTCCTGGCCCCGGGTGCTCTTCCAGAAGCTTTCCATTTCCCTGCCTGAAAAACCCCTCATTCCCGGACCCCAGTGATTTTTCCTTCCTCACCTCTGTCCGGAGAGAAATTCCAGCGGAAGTTATGTGTGACACATTCTCTTCTTTACAGGCGGCAGCCTGGCAACTCCTGCAGAAAGGCCAGCAGAACCCCACTCACACCGGGACACCCACAAAGCTGTGGCCCCTCACTCCCTCCCACCAGCACAGCCCCGAGACTGCTGACGGGGCAGAGAATATGGAGTCAGGCACAGCTTCAGGGGCTATTGTTGCCTGGAGCGCTATTCATATTGACCTCAACGAGGCACACCTGGGGAGGGCGGGCCGGCAGCGTAAGGCTGCCCAGGTCAGCTAATCCACAACCCTCAGGGAATCACATTGTTGAAAATGGACCCCGCTAAGGCAGAATAGAAGCCAAGGGAAAAAAGGACACAATGCCATTTGCAGCACCGTAGATGAGTCTAGAAGTAATCACGTGACTTGTAGTAAGTCAGAAAGTGAAAGACACATATCATATCATATCACTTATAGGTGTTACCTAAAAATGGATACCAGGGCAGATATTTCCACGGAGAAGGGCAATCACAGATTCATTAAACAAACTTATGGTTCACCAATGGAAAGGTGTGAGGATTGGTTTCATTACGATATCGGGCTTAACAGACATATACAAACACAGGTGACATATATAATCACCAAAGACCTACAGAATACCAAGAGAGGACTACTCAACATTCTGTCATAACGTACATGGGAAAAGGATCCCAGGAAGAACAGACATCTGTATATGTGTAAAAGAACCAAATCTTCCACACCTACAGCAAGCCAAACATTGTAATCAAACTTGCTGTAATAAAAAATAAAAAAAAATAAATTAAAAACACGAACAAGAAGTAGTGAGACAAACGTGAGGGGCTTTCTCCTGGCACATTCCATTCTAAACTCCAATCTAGAACACCACTTCCACTGAGGCTCTCTTGCCCTAGTAACCAGATTTGGTAAGGGTGAACTGCTGCCACCTTGTGGCCGTTTCACACAACAGCAGCTTTAATCCCAACGCTAATGGTCAGTTGATATTCAAAATCATTGCAGGCCTGTAAATGACACCTGCCCTGAAAACAAATCCTGGGGTCACATATCGACCAAAAAATTCAAAGGACGTCCATATTTCAAAATGACGGTTTCAAAAGGCATATTTTACACACATTTGTGTTCTGCTTCTTTTCCTTTCTTTCCTTTTTTGTTAAAAAAAAACGGGAATGGAAAAAGGCATCCCTCAGGATGGGTGAAAATCGTTGCAAACGAATCAATGGACACAGGTTCAATCTCCAATATATATAAACAGCTCATGCAGCTTAATATTAAAAAAACAAACATCCCAAAAAAAATGGGCAGAAGATCTAAAGAGACGTTTCTTCAAAGGAGACACAGAGATGGCCAAGACGCACATGGAAAGCTGCTCAACAGCACTAATTATTAGAGAAATGCAAATCAAAACTACAATGAGGTATCACCTCACACCTGTTAGAATCGGCATCATCAGAAAATCTACAAACAACCAATTCTGGGGAGGGTGTGGACAAAAGGAGCCCTCTTCCACTATTGGTGGGAATGTAAATTGATACAGTCACTATGGAGAACAGTATGGAGTTTCCTTAAAAAAATTAGAAATAGAATTACCATCTGATCCAGCAATCCCACTTCTGGGCATATACCCAGAGAAAACCGTATTTCAAAAAGGCACATTCACCACAATGTTCGTTGCAGCACTATTTACAATAGCCAGGTAATGGAAGCAACCTAAATGCCCACAGACAGATGAATGGATAAAGATGTGGTACATATATAAAATGGAATATGACTCGGCCATAAAAAGGAATGAAATTGGGTCATTTGTAGAGACATCGATGGATCGAGAGACTGTCATAGAGAATGAAGTAAGTCAGAAAGAGGAAAAAATATTGTATATTAATGCATATATGTGGAGCCTAAAAATGGTACAGATGAACTGGTTTGCAGGGAAGAAATAGAGACACAGAGGTAGAGAACAAACGTATGGACACCAAGTGTGGGAAGCCATGGGGTGGTGATGGTGGGATGAGTTGGGAGATTGGGATTGACCTGTATACATATATATGCATAAAATACATAACTAATAATAACCTGCTGTATAAAAACATAAATAAAATTAATTTCAAAATTTTAAAAAATAAAATTTAAAAATAAAAGAGAAAAATTTCTTCCCGTCCCACAGATGTATTTATAGGAATGAATTATTTCCATGCTTATATCTATAAATACATAAAAGAGGAATAAAATCTAACTTGAACCATAAAAGAAAAAAAAATCCTGAACCCACGAGTTATACAGAGGAAAACCCTATCAGGGCACTTGCTCCAGTGGTAAACAATTCTGAAATTGGTCAGAGGTGGGGAACCATCTCCCATACAGCCAGCAACCCACCCCCCACGCAAGGAGCGTCCTCATTGCAAAGCTGGGGGACCGTGCCGAGGCATCTGTGAGTAAACGTGAGCTGAGCCCCAGGCCAGCTGCTGCTGAACTGTTCCCACCCTTTCCAGGTAAAACACCTGAATATGTACAAGGGCTTGAAAGCCTAGAGGAAGGACCGTGGTGCCACACCAGCAACAGCACGCAGGCCAACTTGGTGCCTGCAGGCCAGCCAGCGTGGTCCTGGCCCCGGGCGCTCTTCCAGAAGCTTTCCATTGCCCTGCCTGAGATACCCCTCCTGTCCCGGCCCCCACTGCTTTTTTCCATCCTCACCTCTGTGCGGAGAGAAATTCCAGCGGAAGGTATGGGTGACACAACCTCTTCTTTACAGGCGGCAGCCTGGCAACTCCTGCAGAAAGGCCAGCAGAACCCCACTCACACCGGGCCACCCACAAAGCTGTGGCCCCTCACTCCCTCCCACCAGCACAGCCCCGAGACTGCTGACGGGGCAGAGAATATGGAGTCAGGCACAGCTTCAGGGGCTATTGCTGCCTGGAGCGCTGTTTATATTGACCTCAACGAGGCACACCTGGGGAGGGCGGGCCGGCAGGGTAAGGCTGCCCAGGTCAGCTAATCCACAACCCTCAGGGAATCACATTGTTGAAAATGGACCCCGCTAAGGCAGAAGAGAAGCCAAGGGAAAAAAGGACACAATGCCATTTGCAGCACCGTAGATGAGTCTAGAAGTAATCACGTGACTTGTAGTAAGTCAGAAAGTGAAAGACACATATCATATCACTTATAGGTGTTACCTAAAAATGGATACCAGGGCATGTATTTCCACGGAGAAGGGCAATCACAGATTCGTTAAACAAACTTATGGTTCACCAATGGAAAGGTGTGAGGATTGGTTTCATTACGATATCGGGGTTAACAGACATATACAAACACAGGTGACATATATAATCACCAAAGACCTACAGAATACCAAGAGAGGACTACTCAATATTCTGTCATAACGTACATGGGAAAAGGATCCCAGGAAGAACAGTCATCTGTATATGTGTAAAAGAACCACATCTTCCACACCTACAACAAGCCAAACATTGTAATCAAACTTGCTGTAATAAAAAATAAAAATTAAATTAAAAACACGAACAAGAAGTAGTGAGACAAACGTGAGGGGCTTTCTCCTGGCACATTCCATTCTAAACTCCAATCTACAACACCACTTCCACTGAGGCTCTCTTGCCCTAGTAACCAGATTTGGTAAGGGTGAACTGCTGCCACCTTGTGGCCGTTTCACACAACAGCAGCTTTAATCCCAACGCTAATGGTCAGTTGATATTCAAAATCATTGCAGGCCTGTAAATGACACCTGCCCTGAAAACAAATCCTGGGGTCACATATCGACCAAAAAATTCAAAGGACGTCCATATTTCAAAAGGACCGTTTCAAAAGGCATATTTTACGCACATTAGTGTTCTGCTTCTTTTCCTTTCTTTCCTTTTTTGTTAGAAAACATGGGAATGGAAAAAGGCATCCCTCAGAATGGGCGAAAATCGTTGCAGACGAATCAATGAACAGAGGTTTAATCTCCAATATATATAAACAGCTCATGCAGCTTAATATTAAAAAAACAAACAACCCCAAAAAAATGGGCAGAAGATCTAAAGAGACGTTTCTTCAAAGGAGACACAGAGATGGCCAAGACGCACATGAAAAGATGCTCAACAGCACTAATTATTAGAGAAATGCAAATCAAAACTACAATGAGGTATCACCTAACACCTGTTAGAATCGGCATCATCAGAAAATCTACAAACAACCAATTCTGGGGAGGGTGTGGACAAAAGCAGCCCTTTTCCACAATTGGTGGGAATGTAAATTGATACAGTCACTATGGAGAACAGTATGGAGTTTCCTTAAAAAATCTAGAAATAGAATTACCATCTGATCCAGCAATCCCACTTCTGGGCATATACCCAGAGAAAACCGTATTTCAAAAAGGCACATTCACCACAATGTTCGTTGCAGCACTATTTACAATAGCCAGGTAATGGAAGCAACCTAAATGCCCACAGACAGATGAATGGATAAAGCTGTGGTACATATATAAAATGGAATATTACTCGGCCATAAAAAGGAATGAAACTGGGTCATTTGTAGAGACATCGATGGATCGAGAGACTGTCATACAGAATGAAGTTAGTCAGAAAGAGGAAAACAAATATTGTCTATTAACGCATATATGTGGAGCCTAAAAATGGTACAGATGAACTGGTTTGCAGGGAAGAAATAGAGACACAGAGGTAGAGAACAAACGTATGGACACCAAGTGTGGGAAGCCATGGGGTGGTGGTGGTGGGATGAGTTGGGAGTTTGGGATTGACCTGTATACATGTATATGCATAAAATACATAACTAATAATAACGTGCTGTATAAAAAAGAAAATAAATAAAATAAAATTTCAAAATTTTAAAAAATAAAATTTAAAAATAAAACAGAAAAAAGTTCTTCCCGTCACACAGATGTATTTATAGGAATGAATTATTTCCATGCTTATATCTATAAATACATAAAAGAGGAATAAAATCTAACTTGAACCATAAAAGAAAAAAAAATCCTGAACCCACGAGTTATACAGAGGAAAACCCTATCAGGGCACTTGCTCCAGTGGTAAACAATTCTGAAATTGGTCAGAGGTGGGGAACCATCTCCCATACAGCCAGCAACCCACCCCCAACGCAAGGAGCGTCCTCATTGCAAAGCTGTGGGACCGTGCCGAGGCATCTGTGAGTAAACGTGAGCTGAGCCCCAGGCCAGCTGCTGCTGAACTGTTCCCACCCTTTCCAGGTAAAACACCTGAATATGTACAAGGGATTGAAAGCCTAGAGGAAGGACCGTGGTGCCACACCAGCGACAGCACGCAGGCCAACTTGGTGCCTGCAGGCCAGCCAGCGAGGTCCTGGCCCCGGGCGCTCTTCCAGAAGCTTTCCATTGCCCTGCCTGAGATACCCCTCCTGTCCCGGCCCCCACTGCTTTTTTCCATCCTCACCTCTGTCCGGAGAGAAATTCCAGCGGAAGGTATGGGTGACACAACCTCTTCTTTACAGGCGGCAGCCTGGCAACTCCTGCAGAAAGGCCAGCAGAACCCCACTCACACCGGGCCACCCACAAAGCTGTGGCCCCTCACTCCCTCCCACCTGCACAGCCCCGAGACTGCTGACGGGGCAGAGAATATGGTGTCAGGCACAGCTTCAGGGGCTATTGCTGCCTGGAGCGCTGTTTATATTGACCTCAATGAGGCACACCTGGGGAGGGCGGCCCGGCAGGGTAAGGCTGCCCAGGTCAGCTAATCCACAACCCTCAGGGAATCACATTGTTGAAAATGGACCCCGCTATGGCAGAAGAGAAGCCAAGGGAAAAAAGGACACAATGCCATTTGCAGCACCGTAGATGAGTCTAGAAGTAATCACGTGACTTGTAGTAAGTCAGAAAGTGAAAGACACATATCATATCACTTATAGGTGTTACCTAAAAATGGATACCAGGGCAGATATTTCCACGGAGAAGGGCAATCACAGATTCATTAAACAAACTTATGGTTCACCAATGGAAAGGTGTGAGGATTGGTTTCATTACGATATCGGGGTTAACAGACATATACAAACACAGGTGACATATATAATCACCAAAGACCTACAGAATACCAAGAGAGGACTACTCAACATTCTGTCATAACGTACATGGGAAAAGGATCCCAGGAAGAACAGACATCTGTATATGTGTAAAAGAACCACATCTTCCACACCTACAGCAAGCCAAACATTGTAATCAAACTTGCTGTAATAAAAAATAAAAAATTAAATTAAAAACACGAACAAGAAGTAGTGAGACAAACGTGAGGGGCTTTCTCCTGGCACATTCCATTCTAAACTCCAATCTAGAACACCACTTCCACTGAGGCTCTCTTGCCCTAGTAACCAGATTTGGTAAGGGTGAACTGCTGCCACCTTGTGGCCGTTTCACACAACAGCAGCTTTAATCCCAACACTAATGGTCAGTTGATATTCAAAATCATTGCAGGCCTGTAAATGACACCTGCCCTGAAATCAAATCCTGGGGTCACATATCGACCAAAAAATTCAAAGGACGTCCATATTTCAAAATGACGGTTTCAAAAGGCATATTTTACACACATTAGTGTTCTGCTTCTTTTCCTTTCTTTCCTTTTTTGTTAAAAAAAAACGGGAATGGAAAAAGGCATCCCTCAGGATGGGTGAAAATCGTTGCAAACGAATCAATGGACAGAGGTTCAATCTCCAATATATATAAACAGCTCATGCAGCTTAATATTAAAAAAACAAACATCCCAAAAAAAAATGGGCAGAAGATCTAAAGAGACGTTTCTTCAAAGGAGACACAGAGATGGCCAAGACGCACATGGAAAGCTGCTCAACAGCACTAATTATTAGAGAAATGCAAATCAAAACTACAATGAGGTATCACCTAACACCTGTTAGAATCGGCATCATCAGAAAATCTACAAACAACCAATTCTGGGGAGGGTGTGGACAAAAGCAGCCCTCTTCCACTATTGGTGGGAATGTAAATTGATACAGTCACTATGGAGAACAGTATGGAGTTTCCTTAAAAAAATTAGAAATAGAATTACCATCTGATCCAGCAATCCTACTTCTGGGCATATACCCAGAGAAAACCGTATTTCAAAAAGGCACATTCACCACAATGTTCGTTGCAGCACTATTTACAATAGCCAGGTAATGGAAGCAACCTAAATGCCCACAGACAGATGAATGGATAAAGATGTGGTACTTATATAAAATGGAATATGACTCGGCCATAAAAAGGAATGAAACTGGGTCATTTGTAGAGACATCGATGGATCGAGAGACTGTCATACAGAATGAAGTAAGTCAGAAAGAGGAAAACAAATATTGTCTATTAACGCATATATGTGGAGCCTAAAAATGGTACAGATGAACTGGTTTGCAGGGAAGAAATAGAGACACAGAGGTAGAGAACAAACGTATGGACACCAAGGGTGGGAAGCCATGGGGTGGTGGTGGTGGGATGAGTTGGGAGTTTGGGATTGACCTGTATACATGTATATGCATAAAATACATAACTAATAATAACGTGCTGTATAAAAAGAAAATAAATAAAATAAAATTTCAAAATTTTAAAAAATAAAATTTAAAAATAAAACAGAAAAAAGTTCTTCCCGTCACACAGATGTATTTATAGGAATGAATTATTTCCATGCTTATATCTATAAATACATAAAAGAGGAATAAAATCTAACTTGAACCATAAAAGAAAAAAAAATCCTGAACCCACGAGTTATACAGAGGAAAACCCTATCAGGGCACTTGCTCCAGTGGTAAACAATTCTGAAATTGGTCAGAGGTGGGGAATCATCTCCCATACAGCCAGCAACCCACCCCCCACGCAAGGAGCGTCCTCATTGCAAAGCTGGGGGACCGTGCCGAGGCATCTGTGAGTAAACGTGAGCTGAGCCCCAGGCCAGCTGCTGCTGAACTGTTCCCACCCTTTCCAGGTAAAACACCTGAATATGTACAAGGGCTTGAAAGCCTAGAGGAAGGACCGTGGTGCCACACCAGCGACAGCACGCAGGCCTACTTGGTGCCTGCAGGCCAGCCAGCGTGGTCCTGGCCCCGGGCGCTCTTCCAGAAGCTTTCCATTGCCCTGCCTGAGATACCCCTCCTGTCCCGGCCCCCACTGCTTTTTTCCATCCTCACCTCTGTCCGGAGAGAAATTCCAGCGGAAGGTATGGGTGACACAACCTCTTCTTTACAGGCGGCAGCCTGGCAACTCCTGCAGAAAGGCCAGCAGACCCCCACTCACACCGGGCCACCCACAAAGCTGTGGCCCCTCACTCCCTCCCACCAGCACAGCCCCGAGACTGCTGACGGGGCAGAGAATATGGAGTCAGGCACAGCTTCAGGGGCTATTGCTGCCTGGAGCTCTGTTTATATTGACCTCAACGAGGCACACCTGGGGAGGGCGGGCCGGCAGGGTAAGGCTGCCCAGGTCAGCTAATCCACAACCCTCAGGGAATCACATTGTTGAAAATGGACCCCGCTAAGGCAGAATAGAAGCCAAGGGAAAAAAGGACACAATGCCATTTGCAGCACCGTAGATGAGTCTAGAAGTAATCACGTGACTTGTAGTAAGTCAGAAAGTGAAAGACACATATCATATCACTTATAGGTGTTACCTAAAAATGGATACCAGGGCAGATATTTCCACGGAGAAGGGCAATCACAGATTCATTAAACAAACTTATGGTTCACCAATGGAAAGGTGTGAGGATTGGTTTCATTACGATATCGGGGTTAACAGACATATACAAACACAGGTGACATATATAATCACCAAAGACCTACAGAATACCAAGAGAGGACTACTCAACATTCTGTCATAACGTACATGGGAAAAGGATCCCAGGAAGAACAGACATCTGTATATGTGTAAAAGAACCACATCTTCCACACCTACAGCAAGCCAAACATTGTAATCAAACTTGCTGTAATAAAAAATAAAAAGTTAAATTAAAAACACGAACAAGAAGTAGTGAGACAAACGTGAGGGGCTTTCTCCTGGCACATTCCATTCTAAACTCCAATCTAGAACACCACTTCCACTGAGGCTCTCTTGCCCTAGTAACCAGATTTGGTAAGGGTGAACTGCTGCCACCTTGTGGCCGTTTCACACAACAGCAGCTTTAATCCCAACGCTAATGGTCAGTTGATATTCAAAATCATTGCAGGCCTTTAAATGACACCTGCCCTGAAAACAAATCCTGGGGTCACATATCGACCAAAAAATTCAAAGGACGTCCAGATTTCAAAACGACCGTTTCAAAAGGCATATTTTGCGCACATTAGTGTTCTGCTTCTTTTCCTTTCTTTCCTTTTTTGTTAAAAAACATGGGAATGGAAAAAGGCATCCCTCAGAATGGGCGAAAATCGTTGCAGACGAATCAATGGACAGAGGTTTAATCTCCAATATATATAAACAGCTCATGCAGCTTAATATTAAAAAAACAAACACCCCCAAAAAAATGGGCAGAAGATCTAAAGAGACGTTTCTTCAAAGAAGACACAGAGATGGCCAAGACGCACATGAAAAGCTGCTCAACAGCACTAATTATAAGAGAAATGCAAATCAAAACTACAATGAGGTTATCACCTCACACCTGTTAGAATCGGCATCATCAGAAATTCTACAAACAACCAATTCTGGGGAGGGTGTGGACAAAAGGAGCCCTCTTCCACTATTGGTGGGAATGTAAATTGATACAGTCACTATGGAGAACAGTATGGAGTTTCCTTAAAAAAACGAGAAAAAGAATTACCATCTGATCCAGCAATCCCACTTCTGGGCATATACCCAGAGAAAACCGTATTTCAAAAAGGCACATTCACCACAATGTTCGTTGCAGCACTATTTACAATAGCCAGGTAATGGAAGCAACCTAAATGCCCACAGACAGATGAATGGATAAAGATGTGGTACTTATATAAAATGGAATATGACTCGGCCATAAAAAGGAATGAAACTGGGTCATTTGTAGAGACATCGATGGATCGAGAGACTGTCATACAGAATGAAGTAAGTCAGAAAGAGGAAAACAAATATTGTCTATTAACGCATATATGTGGAGCCTAAAAATGGTACAGATGAACTGGTTTGCAGGGAAGAAATAGAGACACAGAGGTAGAGAACAAACGTATGGACACCAAGGGTGGGAAGCCATGGGGTGGTGGTGGTGGGATGAGTTGGGAGTTTGGGATTGACCTGTATACATGTATATGCATAAAATACATAACTAATAATAACGTGCTGTATAAAAAGAAAATAAATAAAATAAAATTTCAAAATTTTAAAAAATAAAATTTAAAAATAAAACAGAAAAAAGTTCTTCCCGTCACACAGATGTATTTATAGGAATGAATTATTTCCATGCTTATATCTATAAATACATAAAAGAGGAATAAAATCTAACTTGAACCATAAAAGAAAAAAAAATCCTGAACCCACGAGTTATACAGAGGAAAACCCTATCAGGGCACTTGCTCCAGTGGTAAACAATTCTGAAATTGGTCAGAGGTGGGGAATCATCTCCCATACAGCCAGCAACCCACCCCCCACGCAAGGAGCGTCCTCATTGCAAAGCTGGGGGACCGTGCCGAGGCATCTGTGAGTAAACGTGAGCTGAGCCCCAGGCCAGCTGCTGCTGAACTGTTCCCACCCTTTCCAGGTAAAACACCTGAATATGTACAAGGGCTTGAAAGCCTAGAGGAAGGACCGTGGTGCCACACCAGCGACAGCACGCAGGCCTACTTGGTGCCTGCAGGCCAGCCAGCGTGGTCCTGGCCCCGGGCGCTCTTCCAGAAGCTTTCCATTGCCCTGCCTGAGATACCCCTCCTGTCCCGGCCCCCACTGCTTTTTTCCATCCTCACCTCTGTCCGGAGAGAAATTCCAGCGGAAGGTATGGGTGACACAACCTCTTCTTTACAGGCGGCAGCCTGGCAACTCCTGCAGAAAGGCCAGCAGAACCCCACTCACACCGGGCCACCCACAAAGCTGTGGCCCCTCACTCCCTCCCACCTGCACAGCCCCGAGACTGCTGACGGGGCAGAGAATATGGAGTCAGGCACAGCTTCAGGGGCTATTGCTGCCTGGAGCGCTGTTTATATTGACCTCAACGAGGCACACCTGGGGAGGGCGGGCCAGCAGGGTAAGGCTGCCCAGGTCAGCTAATCCACAACCCTCAGGGAATCACATTGTTGAAAATGGACCCCGCTAAGGCAGAAGAGAAGCCAAGGGAAAAAAGGACACAATGCCATTTGCAGCACCGTAGATGAGTCTAGAAGTAATCACGTGACTTGTAGTAAGTCAGAAAGTGAAAGACACATATCCTATCATATCACTTATAGGTGTTACCTAAAAATGGATACCAGGGCACATATTTCCACGGAGAAGGGCAATCACAGATTCATTAAACAAACTTATGGTTCACCAATGGAAAGGTGTGAGGATTGGTTTCATTACGATATCGGGTTTAACAGACATATACAAACACAGGTGACATATATAATCACCAAAGACCTACAGAATACCAAGAGAGGACTACTCAACATTCTGTCATAACGTACATGGGAAAAGGATCCCAGGAAGAACAGACATCTGTATATGTGTAAAAGAACCACATCTTCCACACCTACAGCAAGCCAAACATTGTAATCAAACTTGCTGTAATAAAAAATAAAAAGTTAAATTAAAAACACGAACAAGAAGTAGTGAGACAAACGTGAGGGGCTTTCTCCTGGCACATTCCATTCTAAACTCCAATCTAGAACACCACTTCCACTGAGGCTCTCTTGCCCTAGTAACCAGATTTGGTAAGGGTGAACTGCTGCCACCTTGTGGCCGTTTCACACAACAGCAGCTTTAATCCCAACGCTTATGGTCAGTTGATATTCAAAATCATTGCAGGCCTGTAAATGACACCTGCCCTGAAAACAAATCCTGGGGTCACATATCGACCAAAAAATTCAAAGGACGTCCATATTTCAAAACGACCGTTTCAAAAGGCATATTTTACGCACATTAGTGTTCTGCTTCTTTTCCTTTCTTTCCTTTTTTGTTAAAAAACATGGGAATGGAAAAAGGCATCCCTCAGAATGGGCGAAAATCGTTGCAGACGAATCAATGGACAGAGGTTTAATCTCCAATATATATAAACAGCTCATGCAGCTTAATATTAAAAAAACAAACAACCCCCCAAAAAATGGGCAGAAGATCTAAAGAGACGTTTCTTCAAAGGAGACACAGAGATGGCCAAGACGCACATGAAAAGCTGCTCAACAGCACTAATTATTAGAGAAATGCAAATCAAAACTACAATGAGTTATCACCTCACACCTGTTAGAATCGGCAACATCAGAAAATCTACAAACAACCAATTCTGGGGAGGGTGTGGACAAAAGCAGCCCTTTTCCACAATTGGTGGGAATGTAAATTGATACAGTCACTATGGAGAACAGTATGGAGTTTCCTTAAAAAATCTAGAAATAGAATTACCATCTGATCCAGCAATCCCACTTCTGGGCATATACCCAGAGAAAACCGTATTTCAAAAAGGCACATTCACCACAATGTTCGTTGCAGCACTATTTACAATAGCCAGGTAATGGAAGCAACCTAAATGCCCACAGACAGATGAATGGATAAAGATGTGGTACTTATATAAAATGGAATATGACTCGGCCATAAAAAGGAATGAAACTGGGTCATTTGTAGAGACATCGATGGATCGAGAGACTGTCATACAGAATGAAGTAAGTCAGAAAGAGGAAAACAAATATTGTCTATTAACGCATATATGTGGAGCCTAAAAATGGTACAGATGAACTGGTTTGCAGGGAAGAAATAGAGACACAGAGGTAGAGAACAAACGTATGGACACCAAGGGTGGGAAGCCATGGGGTGGTGGTGGTGGGATGAGTTGGGAATTTGGGATTGACCTGTATACATGTATATGCATAAAATACATAACTAATAATAACGTGCTGTATAAAAAAGAAAATAAATAAAATAAAATTTCAAAATTTTTAAAAATAAAATTTATAAATAAAACAGAAAAAAGTTCTTCCCGTCACACAGATGTATTTATAGGAATGAATTATTTCCATGCTTATATCTATAAATACATAAAAGAGGAATAAAATCTAACTTGAACCATAAAAGAAAAAAAAATCCTGAACCCACGAGTTATACAGAGGAAAACCCTATCAGGGCACTTGCTCCAGTGGTAAACAATTCTGAAATTGGTCAGAGGTGGGGAATCATCTCCCATACAGCCAGCAACCCACCCCCCACGCAAGGAGCGTCCTCATTGCAAAGCTGGGGGACCGTGCCGAGGCATCTGTGAGTAAACGTGAGCTGAGCCCCAGGCCAGCTGCTGCTGAACTGTTCCCACCCTTTCCACGTAAAACACCTGAATATGTACAAGGGCTTGAAAGCCTAGAGGAAGGACCGTGGAGCCACACCAGCGACAGCACGCAGGCCAACTTGGTGCCTGCAGGCCAGCCAGGGTGGTCCTGGCCCCGGGCGCTCTTCCAGAAGCTTTCCATTGCCCTGCCTGAGATACCCCTCCTGTCCCGGCCCCCACTGCATTTTTTCCTTCCTCACCTCTGTCCGGAGAGAAATTCCAGCGGAAGGTATGGGTGACACAACCTCTTCTTTACAGGCGGCAGCCTGGCAACTCCTGCAGAAAGGCCAGCAGAATCCCACTCACACCGGGCCACCCACAAAGCTGTGGCCCCTCACCCCCTCCCACCAGCACAGCCCCGAGACTGCTGACGGGGCAGAGAATATGGAGTCAGGCACAGCTTCAGGGGCTATTGTTGCCTGGAGCTCTGTTTATATTGACCTCAACGAGGCACACCTGGGGAGGGCGGGCCGGCAGGGTAAGGCTGCCCAGGTCAGCTAATCCACAACCCTCAGGGAATCACATTGTTGAAAATGGACCCCGCTAAGGCAGAAGAGAAGCCAAGGGAAAAAGGACACAATGCCATTTGCAGCACCGTAGATGAGTCTAGAAGTAATCACGTGACTTGTAGTAAGTCAGAAAGTGAAAGACACATATCATATCATATCACTTATAGGTGTTACCTAAAAATGGATACCAGGGCAGATATTTCCACGGAGAAGGGCAATCACAGATTCATTAAACAAACTTATGGTTCACCAATGGAAAGGTGTGAGGATTGGTTTCATTACGATATCGGGCTTAACAGACATATACAAACACAGGTGACATATATAATCACCAAAGACCTACAGAATACCAAGAGAGGACTACTCAACATTCTGTCATAACGTACATGGGAAAAGGATCCCAGGAAGAACAGACATCTGTATATGTGTAAAAGAACCACATCTTCCACACCTACAGCAAGCCAAACATTGTAATCAAACTTGCTGTAATAAAAAATAAAAAATTAAATTAAAAACACGAACAAGAAGTAGTGA
Organism: Mesoplodon mirus; assembly: GCF_964341445.2. Taxonomy (NCBI): domain Eukaryota; kingdom Metazoa; phylum Chordata; class Mammalia; order Artiodactyla; family Ziphiidae; genus Mesoplodon; species Mesoplodon mirus. The sequence continues at coordinate 1,591,241 of NW_028295749.1, read as the reverse complement.
GACAAACGTGAGGGGCTTTCTCCTGGCACATTCCATTCTAAACTCCAATCTAGAACACCACTTCCACTGAGGCTCTCTTGCCCTAGTAACCAGATTTGGTAAGGGTGAACTGCTGCCACCTTGTGGCCGTTTCACACAACAGCAGCTTTAATCCTAACGCTAATGGTCAGTTGATATTCAAAATCATTGCAGGCCTGTAAATGACACCTGCCCTGAAAACAAATCCTGGGGTCACATATCGACCAAAAAAATCAAAGGACGTCCATATTTCAAAACGACCGTTTCAAAAGGCATATTTTACGCACATTAGTGTTCTGCGTCTTTTCCTTTCTTTCCTTTTTTGTTAAAAAACACGGGAATGGAAAAAGGCATCCCTCAGAATGGGCGAAAATCGTTGCAGACGAATCAATGGACAGAGGTTTAATCTCCAATATATATAAACAGCTAATGCAGCTTAATATTAAAAAAACAAACAACCCCCCAAAAAATGGGCAGAAGATCTAAAGAGACGTTTCTTCAAAGGAGACACAGAGATGGCCAAGACGCACATGAAAAGCTGCTCAACAGCACTAATTATTAGAGAAATGCAAATCAAAACTACAATGAGGTATCAACTCACACCTGTTAGAATCAGCATCATCAGAAAATCTACAAACAACCAATTCTGGGGAGGGTGTGGACAAAAGCAGCCCTTTTCCACAATTGGTGGGAATGTAAATTGATACAGTCTCTATGGAGAACAGTATGGAGTTTCCTTAAAAAATCTAGAAATAGAATTACCATCTGATCCAGCAATCCCACTTCTGGGCATATACCCAGAGAAAACCGTATTTCAAAAAGGCACATTCACCACAATGTTCGTTGCAGCACTATTTACAATAGCCAGGTAATGGAAGCAACCTAAATGCCCACAGACAGATGAATGGATAAAGATGTGGTACTTATATAAAATGGAATATGACTCGGCCATAAAAAGGAATGAAACTGGGTCATTTGTAGAGACATCGATGGATCGAGAGACTGTCATACAGAATGAAGTTAGTCAGAAAGAGGAAAACAAATATTGTCTATTAACGCATATATGTGGAGCCTAAAAATGGTACAGATGAACTGGTTTGCAGGGAAGAAATAGAGACACAGAGGTAGAGAACAAACGTATGGACACCAAGTGTGGGAAGCCATGGGGTGGTGGTGGTGGGATGAGTTGGGAGTTTGGGATTGACCTGTATACATGTATATGCATAAAATACATAACTAATAATAACGTGCTGTATAAAAAAGAAAATAAATAAAATAAAATTTCAAAATTTTAAAAAATAAAATTTAAAAATAAAACAGAAAAAAGTTCTTCCCGTCACACAGATGTATTTATAGGAATGAATTATTTCCATGCTTATATCTATAAATACATAAAAGAGGAATAAAATCTAACTTGAACCATAAAAGAAAAAAAAATCCTGAACCCACGAGTTATACAGAGGAAAACCCTATCAGGGCACTTGCTCCAGTGGTAAACAATTCTGAAATTGGTCAGAGGTGGGGAATCATCTCCCATACAGCCAGCAACCCACCCCCCACGCAAGGAGCGTCCTCATTGCAAAGCTGGGGGACCGTGCCGAGGCATCTGTGAGTAAACGTGAGCTGAGCCCCAGGCCAGCTGCTGCTGAACTGTTCCCACCCTTTCCACGTAAAACACCTGAATATGTACAAGGGCTTGAAAGCCTAGAGGAAGGACCGTGGAGCCACACCAGCGACAGCACGCAGGCCAACTTGGTGCCTGCAGGCCAGCCAGGGTGGTCCTGGCCCCGGGCGCTCTTCCAGAAGCTTTCCATTGCCCTGCCTGAGATACCCCTCCTGTCCCGGCCCCCACTGCATTTTTTCCTTCCTCACCTCTGTCCGGAGAGAAATTCCAGCGGAAGGTATGGGTGACACAACCTCTTCTTTACAGGCGCAGCCTGGCAACTCCTGCAGAAAGGCCAGCAGAACCCCACTCACACCGGGCCACCCACAAAGCTGTGGCCCCTCACTCCCTCCCACCAGCACAGCCCCGAGACTGCTGACGTGGCAGAGAATATGGAGTCAGGCACAGCTTCAGGGGCTATTGTTGCCTGGAGCTCTGTTTATATTGACCTCAACGAGGCACACCTGGGGAGGGCGGGCCGGCAGGGTAAGGCTGCCCAGGTCAGCTAATCCACAACCCTCAGGGAATCACATTGTTGAAAATGGACCCCGCTAAGGCAGAAGAGAAGCCAAGGGAAAAAAGGACACAATGCCATTTGCAGCACCGTAGATGAGTCTAGAAGTAATCACGTGACTTGTAGTAAGTCAGAAAGTGAAAGACACATATCATATCATATCACTTATAGGTGTTACCTAAAAATGGATACCAGGGCAGATATTTCCACGGAGAAGGGCAATCACAGATTCATTAAACAAACTTATGGTTCACCAATGGAAAGGTGTGAGGATTGGTTTCATTACGATATCGGGGTTAACAGACATATACAAACACAGGTGACATATATAATCACCAAAGACCTACAGAATACCAAGAGAGGACTACTCAACATTCTGTCATAACGTACATGGGAAAAGGATCCCAGGAAGAACAGACATCTGTATATGTGTTAAAGAACCACATCTTCCACACCTACAGCAAGCCAAACATTGTAATCAAACTTGCTGTAATAAAAAATAAAAAGTTAAATTAAAAACACGAACAAGAAGTAGTGAGACAAACGTGAGGGGCTTTCTCCTGGCACATTCCATTCTAAACTCCAATCTAGAACACCACTTCCACTGAGGCTCTCTTGCCCTAGTAACCAGATTTGGTAAGGGTGAACTGCTGCCACCTTGTGGCCGTTTCACACAACAGCAGCTTTAATCCCAACGCTAATGGTCAGTTGATATTCAAAATCATTGCAGGCCTGTAAATGACACCTGCCCTGAAAACAAATCCTGGGGTCACATATCGACCAAAAAATTCAAAGGACGTCCATATTTCAAAACGACCGTTTCAAAAGGCATATTTTACGCACATTAGTGTTCTGCTTCTTTTCCTTTCTTTCCTTTTTTGTTAAAAAACACGGGAATGGAAAAAGGCATCCCTCAGAATGGGCGAAAATCGTTGCAGACGAATCAATGAACAGAGGTTTAATCTCCAATACATATAAACAGCTCATGCAGCTTAATATTAAAAAAACAAACAACCCCCAAAAAATGGGCAGAAGATCTAAAGAGACGTTTCTTCAAAGGAGACACAGAGATGGCCAAGACGCACATGAAAAGCTGCTCAACAGCACTAATTATTAGAGAAATGCAAATCAAAACTACAATGAGGTATCAACTCACACCTGTTAGAATCGGCATCATCAGAAAATCTACAAACAACCAATTCTTGGGAGGGTGTGGACAAAAGCAGCCCTTTTCCACAATTGGTGGGAATGTAAATTGATACAGTCACTATGGAGAACAGTATGGAGTTTCCTTAAAAAATCTAGAAATAGAATTACCATCTGATCCAGCAATCCCACTTCTGGGCATATACCCAGAGAAAACCGTATTTCAAAAAGGCACATTCACCACAATGTTCGTTGCAGCACTATTTACAATAGCCAGGTAATGGAAGCAACCTAAATGCCCACAGACAGATGAATGGATAAAGATGTGGTACTTATATAAAATGGAATATGACTCGGCCATAAAAAGGAATGAAACTGGGTCATTTGTAGAGACATCGATGGATCGAGAGACTGTCATACTGAATGAAGTAAGTCAGAAAGAGGAAAACAAATATTGTCTATTAACGCATATATGTGGAGCCTAAAAATGGTACAGATGAACTGGTTTGCAGGGAAGAAATAGAGACACAGAGGTAGAGAACAAACGTATGGACACCAAGTGTGGGAAGCCATGGGGTGGTGGTGGTGGGATGAGTTGGGAGTTTGGGATTGACCTGTATACATGTATATGCATAAAATACATAACTAATAATAACGTGCTGTATAAAAAAGAAAATAAATAAAATAAAATTTCAAAATTTTAAAAAATAAAATTTAAAAATAAAACAGAAAAAAGTTCTTCCCGTCACACAGATGTATTTATAGGAATGAATTATTTCCATGCTTATATCTATAAATACATAAAAGAGGAATAAAATCTAACTTGAACCATAAAAGAAAAAAAAATCCTGAACCCACGAGTTATACAGAGGAAAACCCTATCAGGGCACTTGCTCCAGTGGTAAACAATTCTGAAATTGGTCAGAGGTGGGGAATCATCTCCCATACAGCCAGCAACCCACCCCCCACGCAAGGAGCGTCCTCATTGCAAAGCTGGGGGACCGTGCCGAGGCATCTGTGAGTAAACGTGAGCTGAGCCCCAGGCCAGCTGCTGCTGAACTGTTCCCACCCTTTCCACGTAAAACACCTGAATATGTACAAGGGCTTGAAAGCCTAGAGGAAGGACCGTGGAGCCACACCAGCGACAGCACGCAGGCCAACTTGGTGCCTGCAGGCCAGCCAGGGTGGTCCTGGCCCCGGGCGCTCTTCCAGAAGCTTTCCATTGCCCTGCCTGAGATACCCCTCCTGTCCCGGCCCCCACTGCATTTTTTCCTTCCTCACCTCTGTCCGGAGAGAAATTCCAGCGGAAGGTATGGGTGACACAACCTCTTCTTTACAGGCGCAGCCTGGCAACTCCTGCAGAAAGGCCAGCAGAACCCCACTCACACCGGGCCACCCACAAAGCTGTGGCCCCTCACTCCCTCCCACCAGCACAGCCCCGAGACTGCTGACGGGGCAGAGAATATGGAGTCAGGCACAGCTTCAGGGGCTATTGTTGCCTGGAGCTCTGTTTATATTGACCTCAACGAGGCACACCTGGGGAGGGCGGGCCGGCAGGGTAAGGCTGCCCAGGTCAGCTAATCCACAACCCTCAGGGAATCACATTGTTGAAAATGGACCCCGCTAAGGCAGAAGAGAAGCCAAGGGAAAAAAGGACACAATGCCATTTGCAGCACCGTAGATGAGTCTAGAAGTAATCACGTGACTTGTAGTAAGTCAGAAAGTGAAAGACACATATCATATCATATCACTTATAGGTGTTACCTAATAATGGATACCAGGGCAGATATTTCCACGGAGAAGGGCAATCACAGATTCATTAAACAAACTTATGGTTCACCAATGGAAAGGTGTGAGGATTGGTTTCATTACGATATCGGGTTTAACAGACATATACAAACACAGGTGACATATATAATCACCAAAGACCTACAGAATACCAAGAGAGGACTACTCAACATTCTGTCATAACGTACATGGGAAAAGGATCCCAGGAAGAACAGACATCTGTATATGTGTAAAAGAACCACATCTTCCACACCTACAGCAAGCCAAACATTGTAATCAAACTTGCTGTAATAAAAAATAAAAAGTTAAATTAAAAACACGAACAAGAAGTAGTGAGACAAACGTGAGGGGCTTTCTCCTGGCACATTCCATTCTAAACTCCAATCTAGAACACCACTTCCACTGAGGCTCTCTTGCCCTAGTAACCAGATTTGGTAAGGGTGAACTGCTGCCACCTTGTGGCCGTTTCACACAACAGCAGCTTTAATCCCAACGCTAATGGTCAGTTGATATTCAAAATCATTGCAGGCCTGTAAATGACACCTGCCCTGAAAACAAATCCTGGGGTCACATATCGACCAAAAAATTCAAAGGACGTCCATATTTCAAAACGACCGTTTCAAAAGGCATATTTTACGCACATTAGTGTTCTGCTTCTTTTCCTTTCTTTCCTTTTTTGTTAAAAAACATGGGAATGGAAAAAGGCATCCCTCAGAATGGGCGAAAATCGTTGCAGACGAATCAATGGACAGAGGTTTAATCTCCAATATATATAAACAGCTCATGCAGCTTAATATTAAAAAAACAAACACCCCCAAAAAAATGGGCAGAAGATCTAAAGAGACGTTTCTTCAAAGAAGACACAGAGATGGCCAAGACGCACATGAAAAGCTGCTCAACAGCACTAATTATTAGAGAAATGCAAATCAAAACTACAATGAGGTTATCACCTCACACCTGTTAGAATCGGCATCATCAGAAATTCTACAAACAACCAATTCTGGGGAGGGTGTGGACAAAAGGAGCCCTCTTCCACTATTGGTGGGAATGTAAATTGATACAGTCACTATGGAGAACAGTATGGAGTTTCCTTAAAAAAACGAGAAAAAAAATTACCATCTGATCCAGCAATCCCACTTCTGGGCATATACCCAGAGAAAACCGTATTTCAAAAAGGCACATTCACCACAATGTTCGTTGCAGCACTATTTACAATAGCCAGGTAATGGAAGCAACCTAAATGCCCACAGACAGATGAATGGATAAAGATGTGGTACTTATATAAAATGGAATATGACTCGGCCATAAAAAGGAATGAAACTGGGTCATTTGTAGAGACATCGATGGATCGAGAGACTGTCATACAGAATGAAGTAAGTCAGAAAGAGGAAAACAAATATTGTCTATTAACGCATATATGTGGAGCCTAAAAATGGTACAGATGAACTGGTTTGCAGGGAAGAAATAGAGACACAGAGGTAGAGAACAAACGTATGGACACCAAGGGTGGGAAGCCATGGGGTGGTGGTGGTGGGATGAGTTGGGAGTTTGGGATTGACCTGTATACATGTATATGCATAAAATACATAACTAATAATAACGTGCTGTATAAAAAGAAAATAAATAAAATAAAATTTCAAAATTTTAAAAAATAAAATTTAAAAATAAAACAGAAAAAAGTTCTTCCCGTCACACAGATGTATTTATAGGAATGAATTATTTCCATGCTTATATCTATAAATACATAAAAGAGGAATAAAATCTAACTTGAACCATAAAAGAAAAAAAAATCCTGAACCCACGAGTTATACAGAGGAAAACCCTATCAGGGCACTTGCTCCAGTGGTAAACAATTCTGAAATTGGTCAGAGGTGGGGAATCATCTCCCATACAGCCAGCAACCCACCCCCCACGCAAGGAGCGTCCTCATTGCAAAGCTGGGGGACCGTGCCGAGGCATCTGTGAGTAAACGTGAGCTGAGCCCCAGGCCAGCTGCTGCTGAACTGTTCCCACCCTTTCCAGGTAAAACACCTGAATATGAACAAGGGCTTGAAAGCCTAGAGGAAGGACCGTGGTGCCACACCAGCGACAGCACGCAGGCCTACATGGTGCCTGCAGGCCAGCCAGCGTGGTCCTGGCCCCGGGCGCTCTTCCAGAAGCTTTCCATTGCCCTGCCTGAGATACCCCTCCTGTCCCGGCCCCCACTGCTTTTTTCCATCCTCACCTCTGTCCGGAGAGAAATTCCAGCGGAAGGTATGGGTGACACAACCTCTTCTTTACAGGCGGCAGCCTGGCAACTCCTGCAGAAAGGCCAGCAGAACCCCACTCACACCGGGCCACCCACAAAGCTGTGGCCCCTCACTCCCTCCCACCTGCACAGCCCCGAGACTGCTGACGGGGCAGAGAATATGGAGTCAGGCACAGCTTCAGGGGCTATTGCTGCCTGGAGCTCTGTTTATATTGACCTCAACGAGGCACACCTGGGGAGGGCGGGCCGGCAGGGTAAGGCTGCCCAGGTCAGCTAATCCACAACCCTCAGGGAATCACATTGTTGAAAATGGACCCCGCTAAGGCAGAAGAGAAGCCAAGGGAAAAAAGGACACAATGCCATTTGCAGCACCGTAGATGAGTCTAGAAGTAATCACGTGACTTGTAGTAAGTCAGAAAGTGAAAGACACATATCCTATCATATCACTTATAGGTGTTACCTAAAAATGGATACCAGGGCACATATTTCCACGGAGAAGGGCAATCACAGATTCATTAAACAAACTTATGGTTCACCAATGGAAAGGTGTGAGGATTGGTTTCATTACGATATCGGGTTTAACAGACATATACAAACACAGGTGACATATATAATCACCAAAGACCTACAGAATACCAAGAGAGGACTACTCAACATTCTGTCATAACGTACATGGGAAAAGGATCCCAGGAAGAACAGACATCTGTATATGTGTAAAAGAACCACATCTTCCACACCTACAGCAAGCCAAACATTGTAATCAAACTTGCTGTAATAAAAAATAAAAAGTTAAATTAAAAACACGAACAAGAAGTAGTGAGACAAACGTGAGGGGCTTTCTCCTGGCACATTCCATTCTAAACTCCAATCTAGAACACCACTTCCACTGAGGCTCTCTTGCCCTAGTAACCAGATTTGGTAAGGGTGAACTGCTGCCACCTTGTGGCCGTTTCACACAACAGCAGCTTTAATCCCAACGCTAATGGTCAGTTGATATTCAAAATCATTGCAGGCCTGTAAATGACACCTGCCCTGAAAACAAATCCTGGGGTCACATATCGACCAAAAAATTCAAAGGACGTCCATATTTCAAAAGGACCGTTTCAAAAGGCATATTTTACGCACATTAGTGTTCTGCTTCTTTTCCTTTCTTTCCTTTTTTGTTAAAAAACATGGGAATGGAAAAAGGCATCCCTCAGAATGGGCGAAAATCGTTGCAGACGAATCAATGGACAGAGGTTTAATCTCCAATATATATAAACAGCTCATGCAGCTTAATATTAAAAAAACAAACAACCCCCCAAAAAATGGGCAGAAGATCTAAAGAGACGTTTCTTCAAAGGAGACACAGAGATGGCCAAGACGCACATGAAAAGCTGCTCAACAGCACTAATTATTAGAGAAATGCAAATCAAAACTACAATGAGGTATCACCTCACACCTGTTAGAATCGGCAACATCAGAAAATCTACAAACAACCAATTCTGGGGAGGGTGTGGACAAAAGCAGCCCTTTTCCACAATTGGTGGGAATGTAAATTGATACAGTCACTATGGAGAACAGTATGGAGTTTCCTTAAAAAATCTAGAAATAGAATTACCATCTGATCCAGCAATCCCACTTCTGGGCATATACCCAGAGAAAACCGTATTTCAAAAAGGCACATTCACCACAATGTTCGTTGCAGCACTATTTACAATAGCCAGGTAATGGAAGCAACCTAAATGCCCACAGACAGATGAATGGATAAAGATGTGGTACTTATATAAAATGGAATATGACTCGGCCATAAAAAGGAATGAAACTGGGTCATTTGTAGAGACATCGATGGATCGAGAGACTGTCATACAGAATGAAGTAAGTCAGAAAGAGGAAAACAAATATTGTCTATTAACGCATATATGTGGAGCCTAAAAATGGTACAGATGAACTGGTTTGCAGGGAAGAAATAGAGACACAGAGGTAGAGAACAAACGTATGGACACCAAGGGTGGGAAGCCATGGGGTGGTGGTGGTGGGATGAGTTGGGAATTTGGGATTGACCTGTATACATGTATATGCATAAAATACATAACTAATAATAACGTGCTGTATAAAAAAGAAAATAAATAAAATAAAATTTCAAAATTTTAAAAAATAAAATTTATAAATAAAACAGAAAAAAGTTCTTCCCGTCACACAGATGTATTTATAGGAATGAATTATTTCCATGCTTATATCTATAAATACATAAAAGAGGAATAAAATCTAACTTGAACCATAAAAGAAAAATAAATCCTGAACCCACGAGTTATACAGAGGAAAACCCTATCAGGGCACTTGCTCCAGTGGTAAACAATTCTGAAATTGGTCAGAGGTGGGGAATCATCTCCCATACAGCCAGCAACCCACCCCCCACGCAAGGAGCGTCCTCATTGCAAAGCTGGGGGACCGTGCCGAGGCATCTGTGAGTAAACGTGAGCTGAGCCCCAGGCCAGCTGCTGCTGAACTGTTCCCACCCTTTCCAGGTAAAACACCTGAATATGTACAAGGGCTTGAAAGCCTAGAGGAAGGACCGTGGAGCCACACCAGCGACAGCACGCAGGCCAACTTGGTGCCTGCAGGCCAGCCAGGGTGGTCCTGGCCCCGGGCGCTCTTCCAGAAGCTTTCCATTGCCCTGCCTGAGATACCCCTCCTGTCCCGGCCCCCACTGCATTTTTTCCTTCCTCACCTCTGTCCGGAGAGAAATTCCAGCGGAAGGTATGGGTGACACAACCTCTTCTTTACAGGCGGCAGCCTGGCAACTCCTGCAGAAAGGCCAGCAGAATCCCACTCACACCGGGCCACCCACAAAGCTGTGGCCCCTCACTCCCTCCCACCAGCACAGCCCCGAGACTGCTGACGGGGCAGAGAATATGGAGTCAGGCACAGCTTCAGGGGCTATTGTTGCCTGGAGCTCTGTTTATATTGACCTCAACGAGGCACACCTGGCGAGGGCGGGCCGGCAGGTTAAGGCTGCCCAGGTCAGCTAATCCACAACCCTCAGGGAATCACATTGTTGAAAATGGACCCCGCTAAGGCAGAAGAGAAGCCAAGGGAAAAAAGGACACAATGCCATTTGCAGCACCGTAGATGAGTCTAGAAGTAATCACGTGACTTGTAGTAAGTCAGAAAGTGAAAGACACATATCATATCATATCACTTATAGGTGTTACCTAATAATGGATACCAGGGCAGATATTTCCACGGAGAAGGGCAATCACAGATTCATTAAACAAACTTATGGTTCACCAATGGAAAGGTGTGAGGATTGGTTTCATTACGATATCGGGGTTAACAGACATATACAAACACAGGTGACATATATAATCACCAAAGACCTACAGAATACCAAGAGAGGACTACTCAACATTCTGTCATAACGTACATGGGAAAAGGATCCCAGGAAGAACAGACATCTGTATATGTGTAAAAGAACCACATCTTCCACACCTACAGCAAGCCAAACATTGTAATCAAACTTGCTGTAATAAAAAATAAAAAATTAAATTAAAAACACGAACAAGAAGTAGTGAGACAAACGTGAGGGGCTTTCTCCTGGCACATTCCATTCTAAACTCCAATCTAGAACACCACTTCCACTGAGGCTCTCTTGCCCTAGTAACCAGATTTGGTAAGGGTGAACTGCTGCCACCTTGTGGCCGTTTCACACAACAGCAGCTTTAATCCTAACGCTAATGGTCAGTTGATATTCAAAATCATTGCAGGCCTGTAAATGACACCTGCCCTGAAAACAAATCCTGGGGTCACATATCGACCAAAAAAATCAAAGGACGTCCATATTTCAAAACGACCGTTTCAAAAGGCATATTTTACGCACATTAGTGTTCTGCGTCTTTTCCTTTCTTTCCTTTTTTGTTAAAAAACACGGGAATGGAAAAAGGCATCCCTCAGAATGGGCGAAAATCGTTGCAGACGAATCAATGGACAGAGGTTTAATCTCCAATATATATAAACAGCTAATGCAGCTTAATATTAAAAAAACAAACAACCCCCCAAAAAATGGGCAGAAGATCTAAAGAGACGTTTCTTCAAAGGAGACACAGAGATGGCCAAGACGCACATGAAAAGCTGCTCAACAGCACTAATTATTAGAGAAATGCAAATCAAAACTACAATGAGGTATCAACTCACACCTGTTAGAATCAGCATCATCAGAAAATCTACAAACAACCAATTCTGGGGAGGGTGTGGACAAAAGCAGCCCTTTTCCACAATTGGTGGGAATGTAAATTGATACAGTCTCTATGGAGAACAGTATGGAGTTTCCTTAAAAAATCTAGAAATAGAATTACCATCTGATCCAGCAATCCCACTTCTGGGCATATACCCAGAGAAAACCGTATTTCAAAAAGGCACATTCACCACAATGTTCGTTGCAGCACTATTTACAATAGCCAGGTAATGGAAGCAACCTAAATGCCCACAGACAGATGAATGGATAAAGATGTGGTACTTATATAAAATGGAATATGACTCGGCCATAAAAAGGAATGAAACTGGGTCATTTGTAGAGACATCGATGGATCGAGAGACTGTCATACAGAATGAAGTTAGTCAGAAAGAGGAAAACAAATATTGTCTATTAACGCATATATGTGGAGCCTAAAAATGGTACAGATGAACTGGTTTGCAGGGAAGAAATAGAGACACAGAGGTAGAGAACAAACGTATGGACACCAAGTGTGGGAAGCCATGGGGTGGTGGTGGTGGGATGAGTTGGGAGTTTGGGATTGACCTGTATACATGTATATGCATAAAATACATAACTAATAATAACGTGCTGTATAAAAAAGAAAATAAATAAAATAAAATTTCAAAATTTTAAAAAATAAAATTTAAAAATAAAACAGAAAAAAGTTCTTCCCGTCACACAGATGTATTTATAGGAATGAATTATTTCCATGCTTATATCTATAAATACATAAAAGAGGAATAAAATCTAACTTGAACCATAAAAGAAAAAAAAATCCTGAACCCACGAGTTATACAGAGGAAAACCCTATCAGGGCACTTGCTCCAGTGGTAAACAATTCTGAAATTGGTCAGAGGTGGGGAATCATCTCCCATACAGCCAGCAACCCACCCCCCACGCAAGGAGCGTCCTCATTGCAAAGCTGGGGGACCGTGCCGAGGCATCTGTGAGTAAACGTGAGCTGAGCCCCAGGCCAGCTGCTGCTGAACTGTTCCCACCCTTTCCACGTAAAACACCTGAATATGTACAAGGGCTTGAAAGCCTAGAGGAAGGACCGTGGAGCCACACCAGCGACAGCACGCAGGCCAACTTGGTGCCTGCAGGCCAGCCAGGGTGGTCCTGGCCCCGGGCGCTCTTCCAGAAGCTTTCCATTGCCCTGCCTGAGATACCCCTCCTGTCCCGGCCCCCACTGCATTTTTTCCTTCCTCACCTCTGTCCGGAGAGAAATTCCAGCGGAAGGTATGGGTGACACAACCTCTTCTTTACAGGCGCAGCCTGGCAACTCCTGCAGAAAGGCCAGCAGAACCCCACTCACACCGGGCCACCCACAAAGCTGTGGCCCCTCACTCCCTCCCACCAGCACAGCCCCGAGACTGCTGACGGGGCAGAGAATATGGAGTCAGGCACAGCTTCAGGGGCTATTGTTGCCTGGAGCTCTGTTTATATTGACCTCAACGAGGCACACCTGGGGAGGGCGGGCCGGCAGGGTAAGGCTGCCCAGGTCAGCTAATCCACAACCCTCAGGGAATCACATTGTTGAAAATGGACCCCGCTAAGGCAGAAGAGAAGCCAAGGGAAAAAAGGACACAATGCCATTTGCAGCACCGTAGATGAGTCTAGAAGTAATCACGTGACTTGTAGTAAGTCAGAAAGTGAAAGACACATATCATATCATATCACTTATAGGTGTTACCTAAAAATGGATACCAGGGCAGATATTTCCACGGAGAAGGGCAATCACAGATTCATTAAACAAACTTATGGTTCACCAATGGAAAGGTGTGAGGATTGGTTTCATTACGATATCGGGGTTAACAGACATATACAAACACAGGTGACATATATAATCACCAAAGACCTACAGAATACCAAGAGAGGACTACTCAACATTCTGTCATAACGTACATGGGAAAAGGATCCCAGGAAGAACAGACATCTGTATATGTGTTAAAGAACCACATCTTCCACACCTACAGCAAGCCAAACATTGTAATCAAACTTGCTGTAATAAAAAATAAAAAGTTAAATTAAAAACACGAACAAGAAGTAGTGAGACAAACGTGAGGGGCTTTCTCCTGGCACATTCCATTCTAAACTCCAATCTAGAACACCACTTCCACTGAGGCTCTCTTGCCCTAGTAACCAGATTTGGTAAGGGTGAACTGCTGCCACCTTGTGGCCGTTTCACACAACAGCAGCTTTAATCCCAACGCTAATGGTCAGTTGATATTCAAAATCATTGCAGGCCTGTAAATGACACCTGCCCTGAAAACAAATCCTGGGGTCACATATCGACCAAAAAATTCAAAGGACGTCCATATTTCAAAACGACCGTTTCAAAAGGCATATTTTACGCACATTAGTGTTCTGCTTCTTTTCCTTTCTTTCCTTTTTTGTTAAAAAACACGGGAATGGAAAAAGGCATCCCTCAGAATGGGCGAAAATCGTTGCAGACGAATCAATGAACAGAGGTTTAATCTCCAATACATATAAACAGCTCATGCAGCTTAATATTAAAAAAAACAAACAACCCCCAAAAAATGGGCAGAAGATCTAAAGAGACGTTTCTTCAAAGGAGACACAGAGATGGCCAAGACGCACATGAAAAGCTGCTCAACAGCACTAATTATTAGAGAAATGCAAATCAAAACTACAATGAGGTATCAACTCACACCTGTTAGAATCGGCATCATCAGAAAATCTACAAACAACCAATTCTTGGGAGGGTGTGGACAAAAGCAGCCCTTTTCCACAATTGGTGGGAATGTAAATTGATACAGTCACTATGGAGAACAGTATGGAGTTTCCTTAAAAAATCTAGAAATAGAATTACCATCTGATCCAGCAATCCCACTTCTGGGCATATACCCAGAGAAAACCGTATTTCAAAAAGGCACATTCACCACAATGTTCGTTGCAGCACTATTTACAATAGCCAGGTAATGGAAGCAACCTAAATGCCCACAGACAGATGAATGGATAAAGATGTGGTACTTATATAAAATGGAATATGACTCGGCCATAAAAAGGAATGAAACTGGGTCATTTGTAGAGACATCGATGGATCGAGAGACTGTCATACTGAATGAAGTAAGTCAGAAAGAGGAAAACAAATATTGTCTATTAACGCATATATGTGGAGCCTAAAAATGGTACAGATGAACTGGTTTGCAGGGAAGAAATAGAGACACAGAGGTAGAGAACAAACGTATGGACACCAAGTGTGGGAAGCCATGGGGTGGTGGTGGTGGGATGAGTTGGGAGTTTGGGATTGACCTGTATACATGTATATGCATAAAATACATAACTAATAATAACGTGCTGTATAAAAAAGAAAATAAATAAAATAAAATTTCAAAATTTTAAAAAATAAAATTTAAAAATAAAACAGAAAAAAGTTCTTCCCGTCACACAGATGTATTTATAGGAATGAATTATTTCCATGCTTATATCTATAAATACATAAAAGAGGAATAAAATCTAACTTGAACCATAAAAGAAAAAAAAATCCTGAACCCACGAGTTATACAGAGGAAAACCCTATCAGGGCACTTGCTCCAGTGGTAAACAATTCTGAAATTGGTCAGAGGTGGGGAATCATCTCCCATACAGCCAGCAACCCACCCCCCACGCAAGGAGCGTCCTCATTGCAAAGCTGGGGGACCGTGCCGAGGCATCTGTGAGTAAACGTGAGCTGAGCCCCAGGCCAGCTGCTGCTGAACTGTTCCCACCCTTTCCACGTAAAACACCTGAATATGTACAAGGGCTTGAAAGCCTAGAGGAAGGACCGTGGAGCCACACCAGCGACAGCACGCAGGCCAACTTGGTGCCTGCAGGCCAGCCAGGGTGGTCCTGGCCCCGGGCGCTCTTCCAGAAGCTTTCCATTGCCCTGCCTGAGATACCCCTCCTGTCCCGGCCCCCACTGCATTTTTTCCTTCCTCACCTCTGTCCGGAGAGAAATTCCAGCGGAAGGTATGGGTGACACAACCTCTTCTTTACAGGCGCAGCCTGGCAACTCCTGCAGAAAGGCCAGCAGAACCCCACTCACACCGGGCCACCCACAAAGCTGTGGCCCCTCACTCCCTCCCACCAGCACAGCCCCGAGACTGCTGACGGGGCAGAGAATATGGAGTCAGGCACAGCTTCAGGGGCTATTGTTGCCTGGAGCTCTGTTTATATTGACCTCAACGAGGCACACCTGGGGAGGGCGGGCCGGCAGGGTAAGGCTGCCCAGGTCAGCTAATCCACAACCCTCAGGGAATCACATTGTTGAAAATGGACCCCGCTAAGGCAGAAGAGAAGCCAAGGGAAAAAAGGACACAATGCCATTTGCAGCACCGTAGATGAGTCTAGAAGTAATCACGTGACTTGTAGTAAGTCAGAAAGTGAAAGACACATATCATATCATATCACTTATAGGTGTTACCTAAAAATGGATACCAGGGCAGATATTTCCACGGAGAAGGGCAATCACAGATTCATTAAACAAACTTATGGTTCACCAATGGAAAGGTGTGAGGATTGGTTTCATTACGATATCGGGGTTAACAGACATATACAAACACAGGTGACATATATAATCACCAAAGACCTACAGAATACCAAGAGAGGACTACTCAACATTCTGTCATAACGTACATGGGAAAAGGATCCCTGGAAGAACAGACATCTGTATATGTGTAAAAGAACCACATCTTCCACACCTACAGCAAGCCAAACATTGTAATCAAACTTGCTGTAATAAAAAATAAAAAGTTAAATTAAAAACACGAACAAGAAGTAGTGAGACAAACGTGAGGGGCTTTCTCCTGGCACATTCCATTCTAAACTCCAATCTAGAACACCACTTCCACTGAGGCTCTCTTGCCCTAGTAACCAGATTTGGTAAGGGTGAACTGCTGCCACCTTGTGGCCGTTTCACACAACAGCAGCTTTAATCCCAACGCTAATGGTCAGTTGATATTCAAAATCATTGCAGGCCTGTAAATGACACCTGCCCTGAAAACAAATCCTGGGGTCACATATCGACCAAAAAATTCAAAGGACGTCCATATTTCAAAACGACCGTTTCAAAAGGCATATTTTACGCACATTAGTGTTCTGCTTCTTTTCCTTTCTTTCCTTTTTTGTTAAAAAACACGGGAATGGAAAAAGGCATCCCTCAGAATGGGCGAAAATCGTTGCAGACGAATCAATGAACAGAGGTTTAATCTCCAATACATATAAACAGCTCATGCAGCTTAATATTAAAAAAACAAACAACCCCCAAAAAATGGGCAGAAGATCTAAAGAGACGTTTCTTCAAAGGAGACACAGAGATGGCCAAGACGCACATGAAAAGCTGCTCAACAGCACTAATTATTAGAGAAATGCAAATCAAAACTACAATGAGGTATCAACTCACACCTGTTAGAATCGGCATCATCAGAAAATCTACAAACAACCAATTCTGGGGAGGGTGTGGACAAAAGCAGCCCTTTTCCACAATTGGTGGGAATGTAAATTGATACAGTCACTATGGAGAACAGTATGGAGTTTCCTTAAAAAATCTAGAAATAGAATTACCATCTGATCCAGCAATCCCACTTCTGGGCATATACCCAGAGAAAACCGTATTTCAAAAAGGCACATTCACCACAATGTTCGTTGCAGCACTATTTACAATAGCCAGGTAATGGAAGCAACCTAAATGCCCACAGACAGATGAATGGATAAAGATGTGGTACTTATATAAAATGGAATATGACTCGGCCATAAAAAGGAATGAAACTGGGTCATTTGTAGAGACATCGATGGATCGAGAGACTGTCATACAGAATGAAGTAAGTCAGAAAGAGGAAAACAAATATTGTCTATTAACGCATATATGTGGAGCCTAAAAATGGTACAGATGAACTGGTTTGCAGGGAAGAAATAGAGACACAGAGGTAGAGAACAAACGTATGGACACCAAGTGTGGGAAGCCATGGGGTGGTGGTGGTGGGATGAGTTGGGAGTTTGGGATTGACCTGTATACATGTATATGCATAAAATACATAACTAATAATATCGTGCTGTATAAAAAAGAAAATAAATAAAATAAAATTTCAAAATTTTAAAAAATAAAATTTAAAAATAAAACAGAAAAAAGTTCTTCCCGTCACACAGATGTATTTATAGGAATGAATTATTTCCATGCTTATATCTATAAATACATAAAAGAGGAATAAAATCTAACTTGAACCATAAAAGAAAAAAAAATCCTGAACCCACGAGTTATACAGAGGAAAACCCTATCAGGGCACTTGCTCCAGTGGTAAACAATTCTGAAATTGGTCAGAGGTGGGGAATCATCTCCCATACAGCCAGCAACCCACCCCCCACGCAAGGAGCGTCCTCATTGCAAAGCTGGGGGACCGTGCCGAGGCATCTGTGAGTAAACGTGAGCTGAGCCCCAGGCCAGCTGCTGCTGAACTGTTCCCACCCTTTCCAGGTAAAACACCTGAATATGTACAAGGGCTTGAAAGCCTAGAGGAAGGACCGTGGAGCCACACCAGCGACAGCACGCAGGCCAACTTGGTGCCTGCAGGCCAGCCAGGGTGGTCCTGGCCCCGGGCGCTCTTCCAGAAGCTTTCCATTGCCCTGCCTGAGATACCCCTCCTGACCCGGCCCCCACTGCATTTTTTCCTTCCTCACCTCTGTCCGGAGAGAAATTCCAGCGGAAGGTATGGGTGACACAACCTCTTCTTTACAGGCGGCAGCCTGGCAACTCCTGCAGAAAGGCCAGCAGAACCACACTCACACCGGGCCACCCACAAAGCTGTGGCCCCTCACTCCCTCCCACCAGCACAGCCCCGAGACTGCTGACGGGGCAGAGAATATGGAGTCAGGCACAGCTTCAGGGGCTATTGTTGCCTGGAGCTCTGTTTATATTGACCTCAACGAGGCACACCTGGGGAGGGCGGGCCGGCAGGGTAAGGCTGCCCAGGTCAGCTAATCCACAACCCTCAGGGAATCACATTGTTGAAAATGGACCCCGCTAAGGCAGAAGAGAAGCCAAGGGAAAAAAGGACACAATGCCATTTGCAGCACCGTAGATGAGTCTAGAAGTAATCACGTGA
The DNA here is from genome assembly GCF_964341445.2 of Mesoplodon mirus. Lineage (NCBI taxonomy): Eukaryota > Metazoa > Chordata > Mammalia > Artiodactyla > Ziphiidae > Mesoplodon > Mesoplodon mirus. The sequence goes on along the minus strand of NW_028295749.1, from coordinate 1,572,530 downwards.
CTTGTAGTAAGTCAGAAAGTGAAAGACACATATCATATCATATCACTTATAGGTGTTACCTAAAAATGGATACCAGGGCAGATATTTCCACGGAGAAGGGCAATCACAGATTCATTAAACAAACTTATGGTTCACCAATGGAAAGGTGTGAGGATTGATTTCATTACGATATCGGGGTTAACAGACATATACAAACACAGGTGACATATATAATCACCAAAGACCTACAGAATACCAAGAGAGGACTACTCAACATTCTGTCATAACGTACATGGGAAAAGGATCCCAGGAAGAACAGACATCTGTATATGTGTAAAAGAACCACATCTTCCACACCTACAGCAAGCCAAACATTGTAATCAAACTTGCTGTAATAAAAAATAAAAAGTTAAATTAAAAACACGAACAAGAAGTAGTGAGACAAACGTGAGGGGCTTTCTCCTGGCACATTCCATTCTAAACTCCAATCTAGAACACCACTTCCACTGAGGCTCTCTTGCCCTAGTAACCAGATTTGGTAAGGGTGAACTGCTGCCACCTTGTGGCCGTTTCACACAACAGCAGCTTTAATCCCAACGCTAATGGTCAGTTGATATTCAAAATCATTGCAGGCCTGTAAATGACACCTGCCCTGAAAACAAATCCTGGGGTCACATATCGACCAAAAAATTCAAAGGACGTCCATATTTCAAAACGACCGTTTCAAAAGGCATATTTTACGCACATTAGTGTTCTGCTTCTTTTCCTTTCTTTCCTTTTTTGTTAAAAAACACGGGAATGGAAAAAGGCATCCCTCAGAATGGGCGAAAATCGTTGCAGACGAATCAATGAACAGAGGTTTAATCTCCAATACATATAAACAGCTCATGCAGCTTAATATTAAAAAAACAAACAACCCCCAAAAAATGGGCAGAAGATCTAAAGAGACGTTTCTTCAAAGGAGACACAGAGATGGCCAAGACGCACATGAAAAGCTGCTCAACAGCACTAATTATTAGAGAAATGCAAATCAAAACTACAATGAGGTATCAACTCACACCTGTTAGAATCGGCATCATCAGAAAATCTACAAACAACCAATTCTTGGGAGGGTGTGGACAAAAGCAGCCCTTTTCCACAATTGGTGGGAATGTAAATTGATACAGTCACTATGGAGAACAGTATGGAGTTTCCTTAAAAAATCTAGAAATAGAATTACCATCTGATCCAGCAATCCCACTTCTGGGCATATACCCAGAGAAAACCGTATTTCAAAAAGGCACATTCACCACAATGTTCGTTGCAGCACTATTTACAATAGCCAGGTAATGGAAGCAACCTAAATGCCCACAGACAGATGAATGGATAAAGATGTGGTACTTATATAAAATGGAATATGACTCGGCCATAAAAAGGAATGAAACTGGGTCATTTGTAGAGACATCGATGGATCGAGAGACTGTCATACAGAATGAAGTAAGTCAGAAAGAGGAAAACAAATATTGTCTATTAACGCATATATGTGGAGCCTAAAAATGGTACAGATGAACTGGTTTGCAGGGAAGAAATAGAGACACAGAGGTAGAGAACAAACGTATGGACACCAAGTGTGGGAAGCCATGGGGTGGTGGTGGTGGGATGAGTTGGGAGTTTGGGATTGACCTGTATACATGTATATGCATAAAATACATAACTAATAATAACGTGCTGTATAAAAAAGAAAATAAATAAAATAAAATTTCAAAATTTTAAAAAATAAAATTTAAAAATAAAACAGAAAAAAGTTCTTCCCGTCACACAGATGTATTTATAGGAATGAATTATTTCCATGCTTATATCTATAAATACATAAAAGAGGAATAAAATCTAACTTGAACCATAAAAGAAAAAAAAATCCTGAACCCACGAGTTATACAGAGGAAAACCCTATCAGGGCACTTGCTCCAGTGGTAAACAATTCTGAAATTGGTCAGAGGTGGGGAATCATCTCCCATACAGCCAGCAACCCACCCCCCACGCAAGGAGCGTCCTCATTGCAAAGCTGGGGGACCGTGCCGAGGCATCTGTGAGTAAACGTGAGCTGAGCCCCAGGCCAGCTGCTGCTGAACTGTTCCCACCCTTTCCACGTAAAACACCTGAATATGTACAAGGGCTTGAAAGCCTAGAGGAAGGACCGTGGAGCCACACCAGCGACAGCACGCAGGCCAACTTGGTGCCTGCAGGCCAGCCAGGGTGGTCCTGGCCCCGGGCGCTCTTCCAGAAGCTTTCCATTGCCCTGCCTGAGATACCCCTCCTGTCCCGGCCCCCACTGCATTTTTTCCTTCCTCACCTCTGTCCGGAGAGAAATTCCAGCGGAAGGTATGGGTGACACAACCTCTTCTTTACAGGCGCAGCCTGGCAACTCCTGCAGAAAGGCCAGCAGAACCCCACTCACACCGGGCCACCCACAAAGCTGTGGCCCCTCACTCCCTCCCACCAGCACAGCCCCGAGACTGCTGACGGGGCAGAGAATATGGAGTCAGGCACAGCTTCAGGGGCTATTGTTGCCTGGAGCTCTGTTTATATTGACCTCAACGAGGCACACCTGGGGAGGGCGGGCCGGCAGGGTAAGGCTGCCCAGGTCAGCTAATCCACAACCCTCAGGGAATCACATTGTTGAAAATGGACCCCGCTAAGGCAGAAGAGAAGCCAAGGGAAAAAAGGACACAATGCCATTTGCAGCACCGTAGATGAGTCTAGAAGTAATCACGTGACTTGTAGTAAGTCAGAAAGTGAAAGACACATATCATATCATATCACTTATAGGTGTTACCTAATAATGGATACCAGGGCAGATATTTCCACGGAGAAGGGCAATCACAGATTCATTAAACAAACTTATGGTTCACCAATGGAAAGGTGTGAGGATTGGTTTCATTACGATATCGGGTTTAACAGACATATACAAACACAGGTGACATATATAATCACCAAAGACCTACAGAATACCAAGAGAGGACTACTCAACATTCTGTCATAACGTACATGGGAAAAGGATCCCAGGAAGAACAGACATCTGTATATGTGTAAAAGAACCACATCTTCCACACCTACAGCAAGCCAAACATTGTAATCAAACTTGCTGTAATAAAAAATAAAAAGTTAAATTAAAAACACGAACAAGAAGTAGTGAGACAAACGTGAGGGGCTTTCTCCTGGCACATTCCATTCTAAACTCCAATCTAGAACACCACTTCCACTGAGGCTCTCTTGCCCTAGTAACCAGATTTGGTAAGGGTGAACTGCTGCCACCTTGTGGCCGTTTCACACAACAGCAGCTTTAATCCCAACGCTAATGGTCAGTTGATATTCAAAATCATTGCAGGCCTGTAAATGACACCTGCCCTGAAAACAAATCCTGGGGTCACATATCGACCAAAAAATTCAAAGGACGTCCATATTTCAAAACGACCGTTTCAAAAGGCATATTTTACGCACATTAGTGTTCTGCTTCTTTTCCTTTCTTTCCTTTTTTGTTAAAAAACATGGGAATGGAAAAAGGCATCCCTCAGAATGGGCGAAAATCGTTGCAGACGAATCAATGGACAGAGGTTTAATCTCCAATATATATAAACAGCTCATGCAGCTTAATATTAAAAAAACAAACACCCCCAAAAAAATGGGCAGAAGATCTAAAGAGACGTTTCTTCAAAGAAGACACAGAGATGGCCAAGACGCACATGAAAAGCTGCTCAACAGCACTAATTATTAGAGAAATGCAAATCAAAACTACAATGAGGTTATCACCTCACACCTGTTAGAATCGGCATCATCAGAAATTCTACAAACAACCAATTCTGGGGAGGGTGTGGACAAAAGGAGCCCTCTTCCACTATTGGTGGGAATGTAAATTGATACAGTCAGTATGGAGAACAGTATGGAGTTTCCTTAAAAAAACGAGAAAAAGAATTACCATCTGATCCAGCAATCCCACTTCTGGGCATATACCCAGAGAAAACCGTATTTCAAAAAGGCACATTCACCACAATGTTCGTTGCAGCACTATTTACAATAGCCAGGTAATGGAAGCAACCTAAATGCCCACAGACAGATGAATGGATAAAGATGTGGTACTTATATAAAATGGAATATGACTCGGCCATAAAAAGGAATGAAACTGGGTCATTTGTAGAGACATCGATGGATCGAGAGACTGTCATACAGAATGAAGTAAGTCAGAAAGAGGAAAACAAATATTGTCTATTAACGCATATATGTGGAGCCTAAAAATGGTACAGATGAACTGGTTTGCAGGGAAGAAATAGAGACACAGAGGTAGAGAACAAACGTATGGACACCAAGGGTGGGAAGCCATGGGGTGGTGGTGGTGGGATGAGTTGGGAGTTTGGGATTGACCTGTATACATGTATATGCATAAAATACATAACTAATAATAACGTGCTGTATAAAAAAGAAAATAAATAAAATAAAATTTCAAAATTTTAAAAAATAAAATTTAAAAATAAAACAGAAAAAAGTTCTTCCCGTCACACAGATGTATTTATAGGAATGAATTATTTCCATGCTTATATCTATAAATACATAAAAGAGGAATAAAATCTAACTTGAACCATAAAAGAAAAAAAAATCCTGAACCCACGAGTTATACAGAGGAAAACCCTATCAGGGCACTTGCTCCAGTGGTAAACAATTCTGAAATTGGTCAGAGGTGGGGAATCATCTCCCATACAGCCAGCAACCCACCCCCCACGCAAGGAGCGTCCTCATTGCAAAGCTGGGGGACCGTGCCGAGGCATCTGTGAGTAAACGTGAGCTGAGCCCCAGGCCAGCTGCTGCTGAACTGTTCCCACCCTTTCCACGTAAAACACCTGAATATGTACAAGGGCTTGAAAGCCTAGAGGAAGGACCGTGGAGCCACACCAGCGACAGCACGCAGGCCAACTTGGTGCCTGCAGGCCAGCCAGGGTGGTCCTGGCCCCGGGCGCTCTTCCAGAAGCTTTCCATTGCCCTGCCTGAGATACCCCTCCTGTCCCGGCCCCCACTGCATTTTTTCCTTCCTCACCTCTGTCCGGAGAGAAATTCCAGCGGAAGGTATGGGTGACACAACCTCTTCTTTACAGGCGGCAGCCTGGCAACTCCTGCAGAAAGGCCAGCAGAACCCCACTCACACCGGGCCACCCACAAAGCTGTGGCCCCTCACTCCCTCCCACCAGCACAGCCCCGAGACTGCTGACGGGGCAGAGAATATGGAGTCAGGCACAGCTTCAGGGGCTATTGTTGCCTGGAGCTCTGTTTATATTGACCTCAACGAGGCACACCTGGGGAGGGCGGGCCGGCAGGGTAAGGCTGCCCAGGTCAGCTAATCCACAACCCTCAGGGAATCACATTGTTGAAAATGGACCCCGCTAAGGCAGAAGAGAAGCCAAGGGAAAAAAGGACACAATGCCATTTGCAGCACCGTAGATGAGTCTAGAAGTAATCACGTGACTTGTAGTAAGTCAGAAAGTGAAAGACACATATCATATCATATCACTTATAGGTGTTACCTAATAATGGATACCAGGGCAGATATTTCCACGGAGAAGGGCAATCACAGATTCATTAAACAAACTTATGGTTCACCAATGGAAAGGTGTGAGGATTGGTTTCATTACGATATCGGGTTTAACAGACATATACAAACACAGGTGACATATATAATCACCAAAGACCTACAGAATACCAAGAGAGGACTACTCAACATTCTGTCATAACGTACATGGGAAAAGGATCCCAGGAAGAACAGACATCTGTATATGTGTAAAAGAACCACATCTTCCACACCTACAGCAAGCCAAACATTGTAATCAAACTTGCTGTAATAAAAAATAAAAAGTTAAATTAAAAACACGAACAAGAAGTAGTGAGACAAACGTGAGGGGCTTTCTCCTGGCACATTCCATTCTAAACTCCAATCTAGAACACCACTTCCACTGAGGCTCTCTTGCCCTAGTAACCAGATTTGGTAAGGGTGAACTGCTGCCACCTTGTGGCCGTTTCACACAACAGCAGCTTTAATCCCAACGCTAATGGTCAGTTGATATTCAAAATCATTGCAGGCCTGTAAATGACACCTGCCCTGAAAACAAATCCTGGGGTCACATATCGACCAAAAAATTCAAAGGACGTCCATATTTCAAAACGACCGTTTCAAAAGGCATATTTTACGCACATTAGTGTTCTGCTTCTTTTCCTTTCTTTCCTTTTTTGTTAAAAAACATGGGAATGGAAAAAGGCATCCCTCAGAATGGGCGAAAATCGTTGCAGACGAATCAATGGACAGAGGTTTAATCTCCATTATATATAAACAGCTCATGCAGCTTAATATTAAAAAAACAAACACCCCCAAAAAAATGGGCAGAAGATCTAAAGAGACGTTTCTTCAAAGAAGACACAGAGATGGCCAAGACGCACATGAAAAGCTGCTCAACAGCACTAATTATTAGAGAAATGCAAATCAAAACTACAATGAGGTTATCACCTCACACCTGTTAGAATCGGCATCATCAGAAATTCTACAAACAACCAATTCTGGGGAGGGTGTGGACAAAAGGAGCCCTCTTCCACTATTGGTGGGAATGTAAATTGATACAGTCAGTATGGAGAACAGTATGGAGTTTCCTTAAAAAAACGAGAAAAAGAATTACCATCTGATCCAGCAATCCCACTTCTGGGCATATACCCAGAGAAAACCGTATTTCAAAAAGGCACATTCACCACAATGATCGTTGCAGCACTATTTACAATAGCCAGGTAATGGAAGCAACCTAAATGCCCACAGACAGATGAATGGATAAAGATGTGGTACTTATATAAAATGGAATATGACTCGGCCATAAAAAGGAATGAAACTGGGTCATTTGTAGAGACATCGATGGATCGAGAGACTGTCATACAGAATGAAGTAAGTCAGAAAGAGGAAAACAAATATTGTCTATTAACGCATATATGTGGAGCCTAAAAATGGTACAGATGAACTGGTTTGCAGGGAAGAAATAGAGACACAGAGGTAGAGAACAAACGTATGGACACCAAGGGTGGGAAGCCATGGGGTGGTGGTGGTGGGATGAGTTGGGAGTTTGGGATTGACCTGTATACATGTATATGCATAAAATACATAACTAATAATAACGTGCTGTATAAAAAGAAAATAAATAAAATAAAATTTCAAAATTTTAAAAAATAAAATTTAAAAATAAAACAGAAAAAAGTTCTTCCCGTCACACAGATGTATTTATAGGAATGAATTATTTCCATGCTTATATCTATAAATACATAAAAGAGGAATAAAATCTAACTTGAACCATAAAAGAAAAAAAAATCCTGAACCCACGAGTTATACAGAGGAAAACCCTATCAGGGCACTTGCTCCAGTGGTAAACAATTCTGAAATTGGTCAGAGGTGGGGAATCATCTCCCATACAGCCAGCAACCCACCCCCCACGCAAGGAGCGTCCTCATTGCAAAGCTGGGGGACCGTGCCGAGGCATCTGTGAGTAAACGTGAGCTGAGCCCCAGGCCAGCTGCTGCTGAACTGTTCCCACCCTTTCCACGTAAAACACCTGAATATGTACAAGGGCTTGAAAGCCTAGAGGAAGGACCGTGGAGCCACACCAGCGACAGCACGCAGGCCAACTTGGTGCCTGCAGGCCAGCCAGGGTGGTCCTGGCCCCGGGCGCTCTTCCAGAAGCTTTCCATTGCCCTGCCTGAGATACCCCTCCTGTCCCGGCCCCCACTGCATTTTTTCCTTCCTCACCTCTGTCCGGAGAGAAATTCCAGCGGAAGGTATGGGTGACACAACCTCTTCTTTACAGGCGCAGCCTGGCAACTCCTGCAGAAAGGCCAGCAGAACCCCACTCACACCGGGCCACCCACAAAGCTGTGGCCCCTCACTCCCTCCCACCAGCACAGCCCCGAGACTGCTGACGGGGCAGAGAATATGGAGTCAGGCACAGCTTCAGGGGCTATTGTTGCCTGGAGCTCTGTTTATATTGACCTCAACGAGGCACACCTGGGGAGGGCGGGCCGGCAGGGTAAGGCTGCCCAGGTCAGCTAATCCACAACCCTCAGGGAATCACATTGTTGAAAATGGACCCCGCTAAGGCAGAAGAGAAGCCAAGGGAAAAAAGGACACAATGCCATTTGCAGCACCGTAGATGAGTCTAGAAGTAATCACGTGACTTGTAGTAAGTCAGAAAGTGAAAGACACATATCATATCATATCACTTATAGGTGTTACCTAATAATGGATACCAGGGCAGATATTTCCACGGAGAAGGGCAATCACAGATTCATTAAACAAACTTATGGTTCACCAATGGAAAGGTGTGAGGATTGGTTTCATTACGATATCGGGTTTAACAGACATATACAAACACAGGTGACATATATAATCACCAAAGACCTACAGAATACCAAGAGAGGACTACTCAACATTCTGTCATAACGTACATGGGAAAAGGATCCCAGGAAGAACAGACATCTGTATATGTGTAAAAGAACCACATCTTCCACACCTACAGCAAGCCAAACATTGTAATCAAACTTGCTGTAATAAAAAATAAAAAGTTAAATTAAAAACACGAACAAGAAGTAGTGAGACAAACGTGAGGGGCTTTCTCCTGGCACATTCCATTCTAAACTCCAATCTAGAACACCACTTCCACTGAGGCTCTCTTGCCCTAGTAACCAGATTTGGTAAGGGTGAACTGCTGCCACCTTGTGGCCGTTTCACACAACAGCAGCTTTAATCCCAACGCTAATGGTCAGTTGATATTCAAAATCATTGCAGGCCTGTAAATGACACCTGCCCTGAAAACAAATCCTGGGGTCACATATCGACCAAAAAATTCAAAGGACGTCCATATTTCAAAACGACCGTTTCAAAAGGCATATTTTACGCACATTAGTGTTCTGCTTCTTTTCCTTTCTTTCCTTTTTTGTTAAAAAACATGGGAATGGAAAAAGGCATCCCTCAGAATGGGCGAAAATCGTTGCAGACGAATCAAAGGACAGAGGTTTAATCTCCATTATATATAAACAGCTCATGCAGCTTAATATTAAAAAAACAAACACCCCCAAAAAAATGGGCAGAAGATCTAAAGAGACGTTTCTTCAAAGAAGACACAGAGATGGCCAAGACGCACATGAAAAGCTGCTCAACAGCACTAATTATTAGAGAAATGCAAATCAAAACTACAATGAGGTTATCACCTCACACCTGTTAGAATCGGCATCATCAGAAATTCTACAAACAACCAATTCTGGGGAGGGTGTGGACAAAAGGAGCCCTCTTCCACTATTGGTGGGAATGTAAATTGATACAGTCAGTATGGAGAACAGTATGGAGTTTCCTTAAAAAAACGAGAAAAAGAATTACCATCTGATCCAGCAATCCCACTTCTGGGCATATACCCAGAGAAAACCGTATTTCAAAAAGGCACATTCACCACAATGTTCGTTGCAGCACTATTTACAATAGCCAGGTAATGGAAGCAACCTAAATGCCCACAGACAGATGAATGGATAAAGATGTGGTACTTATATAAAATGGAATATGACTCGGCCATAAAAAGGAATGAAACTGGGTCATTTGTAGAGACATCGATGGATCGAGAGACTGTCATACAGAATGAAGTAAGTCAGAAAGAGGAAAACAAATATTGTCTATTAACGCATATATGTGGAGCCTAAAAATGGTACAGATGAACTGGTTTGCAGGGAAGAAATAGAGACACAGAGGTAGAGAACAAACGTATGGACACCAAGGGTGGGAAGCCATGGGGTGGTGGTGGTGGGATGAGTTGGGAGTTTGGGATTGACCTGTATACATGTATATGCATAAAATACATAACTAATAATAACGTGCTGTATAAAAAGAAAATAAATAAAATAAAATTTCAAAATTTTAAAAAATAAAATTTAAAAATAAAACAGAAAAAAGTTCTTCCCGTCACACAGATGTATTTATAGGAATGAATTATTTCCATGCTTATATCTATAAATACATAAAAGAGGAATAAAATCTAACTTGAACCATAAAAGAAAAAAAAATCCTGAACCCACGAGTTATACAGAGGAAAACCCTATCAGGGCACTTGCTCCAGTGGTAAACAATTCTGAAATTGGTCAGAGGTGGGGAATCATCTCCCATACAGCCAGCAACCCACCCCCCACGCAAGGAGCGTCCTCATTGCAAAGCTGGGGGACCGTGCCGAGGCATCTGTGAGTAAACGTGAGCTGAGCCCCAGGCCAGCTGCTGCTGAACTGTTCCCACCCTTTCCACGTAAAACACCTGAATATGTACAAGGGCTTGAAAGCCTAGAGGAAGGACCGTGGTGCAACACCAGCGACAGCACGCAGGCCTACTTGGTGCCTGCAGGCCAGCCAGCGTGGTCCTGGCCCCGGGCGCTCTTCCAGAAGCTTTCCATTGCCCTGCCTGAGATACCCCTCCTGTCCCGGCCCCCACTGCTTTTTTCCATCCTCACCTCTGTCCGGAGAGAAATTCCAGCGGAAGGTATGGGTGACACAACCTCTTCTTTACAGGCGGCAGCCTGGCAACTCCTGCAGAAAGGCCAGCAGAACCCCACTCACACCGGGCCACCCACAAAGCTGTGGCCCCTCACTCCCTCCCACCTGCACAGCCCCGAGACTGCTGACGGGGCAGAGAATATGGAGTCAGGCACAGCTTCAGGGGCTATTGTTGCCTGGAGCTCTGTTTATATTGACCTCAACGAGGCACACCTGGGGAGGGCGGGCCGGCAGGGTAAGGCTGCCCAGGTCAGCTAATCCACAACCCTCAGGGAATCACATTGTTGAAAATGGACCCCGCTAAGGCAGAAGAGAAGCCAAGGGAAAAAAGGACACAATGCCATTTGCAGCACCGTAGATGAGTCTAGAAGTAATCACGTGACTTGTAGTAAGTCAGAAAGTGAAAGACACATATCCTATCATATCACTTATAGGTGTTACCTAAAAATGGATACCAGGGCACATATTTCCACGGAGAAGGGCAATCACAGATTCATTAAACAAACTTATGGTTCACCAATGGAAAGGTGTGAGGATTGGTTTCATTACGATATCGGGTTTAACAGACATATACAAACACAGGTGACATATATAATCACCAAAGACCTACAGAATACCAAGAGAGGACTACTCAACATTCTGTCATAACGTACATGGGAAAAGGATCCCAGGAAGAACAGACATCTGTATATGTGTAAAAGAACCACATCTTCCACACCTACAGCAAGCCAAACATTGTAATCAAACTTGCTGTAATAAAAAATAAAAAATTAAATTAAAAACACGAACAAGAAGTAGTGAGACAAACGTGAGGGGCTTTCTCCTGGCACATTCCATTCTAAACTCCAATCTAGAACACCACTTCCACTGAGGCTCTCTTGCCCTAGTAACCAGATTTGGTAAGGGTGAACTGCTGCCACCTTGTGGCCGTTTCACACAACAGCAGCTTTAATCCTAACGCTAATGGTCAGTTGATATTCAAAATCATTGCAGGCCTGTAAATGACACCTGCCCTGAAAACAAATCCTGGGGTCACATATCGACCAAAAAAATCAAAGGACGTCCATATTTCAAAACGACCGTTTCAAAAGGCATATTTTAAGCACATTAGTGTTCTGCGTCTTTTCCTTTCTTTCCTTTTTTGTTAAAAAACACGGGAATGGAAAAAGGCATCCCTCAGAATGGGCGAAAATCGTTGCAGACGAATCAATGGACAGAGGTTTAATCTCCAATATATATAAACAGCTAATGCAGCTTAATATTAAAAAAACAAACAACCCCCCAAAAAATGGGCAGAAGATCTAAAGAGACGTTTCTTCAAAGGAGACACAGAGATGGCCAAGACGCACATGAAAAGCTGCTCAACAGCACTAATTATTAGAGAAATGCAAATCAAAACTACAATGAGGTATCAACTCACACCTGTTAGAATCAGCATCATCAGAAAATCTACAAACAACCAATTCTGGGGAGGGTGTGGACAAAAGCAGCCCTTTTCCACAATTGGTGGGAATGTAAATTGATACAGTCTCTATGGAGAACAGTATGGAGTTTCCTTAAAAAATCTAGAAATAGAATTACCATCTGATCCAGCAATCCCACTTCTGGGCATATACCCAGAGAAAACCGTATTTCAAAAAGGCACATTCACCACAATGTTCGTTGCAGCACTATTTACAATAGCCAGGTAATGGAAGCAACCTAAATGCCCACAGACAGATGAATGGATAAAGATGTGGTACTTATATAAAATGGAATATGACTCGGCCATAAAAAGGAATGAAACTGGGTCATTTGTAGAGACATCGATGGATCGAGAGACTGTCATACAGAATGAAGTTAGTCAGAAAGAGGAAAACAAATATTGTCTATTAACGCATATATGTGGAGCCTAAAAATGGTACAGATGAACTGGTTTGCAGGGAAGAAATAGAGACACAGAGGTAGAGAACAAACGTATGGACACCAAGTGTGGGAAGCCATGGGGTGGTGGTGGTGGGATGAGTTGGGAGTTTGGGATTGACCTGTATACATGTATATGCATAAAATACATAACTAATAATAACGTGCTGTATAAAAAAGAAAATAAATAAAATAAAATTTCAAAATTTTAAAAAATAAAATTTAAAAATAAAACAGAAAAAAGTTCTTCCCGTCACACAGATGTATTTATAGGAATGAATTATTTCCATGCTTATATCTATAAATACATAAAAGAGGAATAAAATCTAACTTGAACCATAAAAGAAAAAAAAATCCTGAACCCACGAGTTATACAGAGGAAAACCCTATCAGGGCACTTGCTCCAGTGGTAAACAATTCTGAAATTGGTCAGAGGTGGGGAATCATCTCCCATACAGCCAGCAACCCACCCCCCACGCAAGGAGCGTCCTCATTGCAAAGCTGGGGGACCGTGCCGAGGCATCTGTGAGTAAACGTGAGCTGAGCCCCAGGCCAGCTGCTGCTGAACTGTTCCCACCCTTTCCACGTAAAACACCTGAATATGTACAAGGGCTTGAAAGCCTAGAGGAAGGACCGTGGAGCCACACCAGCGACAGCACGCAGGCCAACTTGGTGCCTGCAGGCCAGCCAGGGTGGTCCTGGCCCCGGGCGCTCTTCCAGAAGCTTTCCATTGCCCTGCCTGAGATACCCCTCCTGTCCCGGCCCCCACTGCATTTTTTCCTTCCTCACCTCTGTCCGGAGAGAAATTCCAGCGGAAGGTATGGGTGACACAACCTCTTCTTTACAGGCGCAGCCTGGCAACTCCTGCAGAAAGGCCAGCAGAACCCCACTCACACCGGGCCACCCACAAAGCTGTGTCCCCTCACTCCCTCCCACCAGCACAGCCCCGAGACTGCTGACGGGGCAGAGAATATGGAGTCAGGCACAGCTTCAGGGGCTATTGTTGCCTGGAGCTCTGTTTATATTGACCTCAACGAGGCACACCTGGGGAGGGCGGGCCGGCAGGGTAAGGCTGCCCAGGTCAGCTAATCCACAACCCTCAGGGAATCACATTGTTGAAAATGGACCCCGCTAAGGCAGAAGAGAAGCCAAGGGAAAAAAGGACACAATGCCATTTGCAGCACCGTAGATGAGTCTAGAAGTAATCACGTGACTTGTAGTAAGTCAGAAAGTGAAAGACACATATCATATCATATCACTTATAGGTGTTACCTAAAAATGGATACCAGGGCAGATATTTCCACGGAGAAGGGCAATCACAGATTCATTAAACAAACTTATGGTTCACCAATGGAAAGGTGTGAGGATTGGTTTCATTACGATATCGGGGTTAACAGACATATACAAACACAGGTGACATATATAATCACCAAAGACCTACAGAATACCAAGAGAGGACTACTCAACATTCTGTCATAACGTACATGGGAAAAGGATCCCAGGAAGAACAGACATCTGTATATGTGTAAAAGAACCACATCTTCCACACCTACAGCAAGCCAAACATTGTAATCAAACTTGCTGTAATAAAAAATAAAAAGTTAAATTAAAAACACGAACAAGAAGTAGTGAGACAAACGTGAGGGGCTTTCTCCTGGCACATTCCATTCTAAACTCCAATCTAGAACACCACTTCCACTGAGGCTCTCTTGCCCTAGTAACCAGATTTGGTAAGGGTGAACTGCTGCCACCTTGTGGCCGTTTCACACAACAGCAGCTTTAATCCCAACGCTAATGGTCAGTTGATATTCAAAATCATTGCAGGCCTGTAAATGACACCTGCCCTGAAAACAAATCCTGGGGTCACATATCGACCAAAAAATTCAAAGGACGTCCATATTTCAAAACGACCGTTTCAAAAGGCATATTTTACGCACATTAGTGTTCTGCTTCTTTTCCTTTCTTTCCTTTTTTGTTAAAAAACACGGGAATGGAAAAAGGCATCCCTCAGAATGGGCGAAAATCGTTGCAGACGAATCAATGAACAGAGGTTTAATCTCCAATACATATAAACAGCTCATGCAGCTTAATATTAAAAAAACAAACAACCCCCAAAAAATGGGCAGAAGATCTAAAGAGACGTTTCTTCAAAGGAGACACAGAGATGGCCAAGACGCACATGAAAAGCTGCTCAACAGCACTAATTATTAGAGAAATGCAAATCAAAACTACAATGAGGTATCAACTCACACCTGTTAGAATCGGCATCATCAGAAAATCTACAAACAACCAATTCTTGGGAGGGTGTGGACAAAAGCAGCCCTTTTCCACAATTGGTGGGAATGTAAATTGATACAGTCACTATGGAGAACAGTATGGAGTTTCCTTAAAAAATCTAGAAATAGAATTACCATCTGATCCAGCAATCCCACTTCTGGGCATATACCCAGAGAAAACCGTATTTCAAAAAGGCACATTCACCACAATGTTCGTTGCAGCACTATTTACAATAGCCAGGTAATGGAAGCAACCTAAATGCCCACAGACAGATGAATGGATAAAGATGTGGTACTTATATAAAATGGAATATGACTCGGCCATAAAAAGGAATGAAACTGGGTCATTTGTAGAGACATCGATGGATCGAGAGACTGTCATACAGAATGAAGTAAGTCAGAAAGAGGAAAACAAATATTGTCTATTAACGCATATATGTGGAGCCTAAAAATGGTACAGATGAACTGGTTTGCAGGGAAGAAATAGAGACACAGAGGTAGAGAACAAACGTATGGACACCAAGTGTGGGAAGCCATGGGGTGGTGGTGGTGGGATGAGTTGGGAGTTTGGGATTGACCTGTATACATGTATATGCATAAAATACATAACTAATAATAACGTGCTGTATAAAAAAGAAAATAAATAAAATAAAATTTCAAAATTTTAAAAAATAAAATTTAAAAATAAAACAGAAAAAAGTTCTTCCCGTCACACAGATGTATTTATAGGAATGAATTATTTCCATGCTTATATCTATAAATACATAAAAGAGGAATAAAATCTAACTTGAACCATAAAAGAAAAAAAAATCCTGAACCCACGAGTTATACAGAGGAAAACCCTATCAGGGCACTTGCTCCAGTGGTAAACAATTCTGAAATTGGTCAGAGGTGGGGAATCATCTCCCATACAGCCAGCAACCCACCCCCCACGCAAGGAGCGTCCTCATTGCAAAGCTGGGGGACCGTGCCGAGGCATCTGTGAGTAAACGTGAGCTGAGCCCCAGGCCAGCTGCTGCTGAACTGTTCCCACCCTTTCCACGTAAAACACCTGAATATGTACAAGGGCTTGAAAGCCTAGAGGAAGGACCGTGGAGCCACACCAGCGACAGCACGCAGGCCAACTTGGTGCCTGCAGGCCAGCCAGGGTGGTCCTGGCCCCGGGCGCTCTTCCAGAAGCTTTCCATTGCCCTGCCTGAGATACCCCTCCTGTCCCGGCCCCCACTGCATTTTTTCCTTCCTCACCTCTGTCCGGAGAGAAATTCCAGCGGAAGGTATGGGTGACACAACCTCTTCTTTACAGGCGCAGCCTGGCAACTCCTGCAGAAAGGCCAGCAGAACCCCACTCACACCGGGCCACCCACAAAGCTGTGGCCCCTCACTCCCTCCCACCAGCACAGCCCCGAGACTGCTGACGGGGCAGAGAATATGGAGTCAGGCACAGCTTCAGGGGCTATTGTTGCCTGGAGCTCTGTTTATATTGACCTCAACGAGGCACACCTGGGGAGGGCGGGCCGGCAGGGTAAGGCTGCCCAGGTCAGCTAATCCACAACCCTCAGGGAATCACATTGTTGAAAATGGACCCCGCTAAGGCAGAAGAGAAGCCAAGGGAAAAAAGGACACAATGCCATTTGCAGCACCGTAGATGAGTCTAGAAGTAATCACGTGACTTGTAGTAAGTCAGAAAGTGAAAGACACATATCATATCATATCACTTATAGGTGTTACCTAAAAATGGATACCAGGGCAGATATTTCCACGGAGAAGGGCAATCACAGATTCATTAAACAAACTTATGGTTCACCAATGGAAAGGTGTGAGGATTGGTTTCATTACGATATCGGGGTTAACAGACATATACAAACACAGGTGACATATATAATCACCAAAGACCTACAGAATACCAAGAGAGGACTACTCAACATTCTGTCATAACGTACATGGGAAAAGGATCCCAGGAAGAACAGACATCTGTATATGTGTAAAAGAACCACATCTTCCACACCTACAGCAAGCCAAACATTGTAATCAAACTTGCTGTAATAAAAAATAAAAAGTTAAATTAAAAACACGAACAAGAAGTAGTGAGACAAACGT
Source organism: Mesoplodon mirus (assembly GCF_964341445.2). Lineage (NCBI taxonomy): Eukaryota > Metazoa > Chordata > Mammalia > Artiodactyla > Ziphiidae > Mesoplodon > Mesoplodon mirus. The sequence continues at coordinate 1,555,707 of NW_028295749.1, read as the reverse complement.
GAGGGGCTTTCTCCTGGCACATTCCATTCTAAACTCCAATCTAGAACACCACTTCCACTGAGGCTCTCTTGCCCTAGTAACCAGATTTGGTAAGGGTGAACTGCTGCCACCTTGTGGCCGTTTCACACAACAGCAGCTTTAATCCCAACGCTAATGGTCAGTTGATATTCAAAATCATTGCAGGCCTGTAAATGACACCTGCCCTGAAAACAAATCCTGGGGTCACATATTGACCAAAAAATTCAAAGGACGTCCATATTTCAAAACGACCGTTTCAAAAGGCATATTTTACGCACATTAGTGTTCTGCTTCTTTTCCTTTCTTTCCTTTTTTGTTAAAAAACACGGGAATGGAAAAAGGCATCCCTCAGAATGGGCGAAAATCGTTGCAGACGAATCAATGAACAGAGGTTTAATCTCCAATACATATAAACAGCTCATGCAGCTTAATATTAAAAAAACAAACAACCCCCAAAAAATGGGCAGAAGATCTAAAGAGACGTTTCTTCAAAGGAGACACAGAGATGGCCAAGACGCACATGAAAAGCTGCTCAACAGCACTAATTATTAGAGAAATGCAAATCAAAACTACAATGAGGTATCAACTCACACCTGTTAGAATCGGCATCATCAGAAAATCTACAAACAACCAATTCTGGGGAGGGTGTGGACAAAAGCAGCCCTTTTCCACAATTGGTGGGAATGTAAATTGATACAGTCACTATGGAGAACAGTATGGAGTTTCCTTAAAAAATCTAGAAATAGAATTACCATCTGATCCAGCAATCCCACTTCTGGGCATATACCCAGAGAAAACCGTATTTCAAAAAGGCACATTCACCACAATGTTCGTTGCAGCACTATTTACAATAGCCAGGTAATGGAAGCAACCTAAATGCCCACAGACAGATGAATGGATAAAGATGTGGTACTTATATAAAATGGAATATGACTCGGCCATAAAAAGGAATGAAACTGGGTCATTTGTAGAGACATCGATGGATCGAGAGACTGTCATACAGAATGAAGTAAGTCAGAAAGAGGAAAACAAATATTGTCTATTAACGCATATATGTGGAGCCTAAAAATGGTACAGATGAACTGGTTTGCAGGGAAGAAATAGAGACACAGAGGTAGAGAACAAACGTATGGACACCAAGTGTGGGAAGCCATGGGGTGGTGGTGGTGGGATGAGTTGGGAGTTTGGGATTGACCTGTATACATGTATATGCATAAAATACATAACTAATAATATCGTGCTGTATAAAAAAGAAAATAAATAAAATAAAATTTCAAAATTTTAAAAAATAAAATTTAAAAATAAAACAGAAAAAAGTTCTTCCCGTCACACAGATGTATTTATAGGAATGAATTATTTCCATGCTTATATCTATAAATACATAAAAGAGGAATAAAATCTAACTTGAACCATAAAAGAAAAAAAAATCCTGAACCCACGAGTTATACAGAGGAAAACCCTATCAGGGCACTTGCTCCAGTGGTAAACAATTCTGAAATTGGTCAGAGGTGGGGAATCATCTCCCATACAGCCAGCAACCCACCCCCCACGCAAGGAGCGTCCTCATTGCAAAGCTGGGGGACCGTGCCGAGGCATCTGTGAGTAAACGTGAGCTGAGCCCCAGGCCAGCTGCTGCTGAACTGTTCCCACCCTTTCCAGGTAAAACACCTGAATATGTACAAGGGCTTGAAAGCCTAGAGGAAGGACCGTGGAGCCACACCAGCGACAGCACGCAGGCCAACTTGGTGCCTGCAGGCCAGCCAGGGTGGTCCTGGCCCCGGGCGCTCTTCCAGAAGCTTTCCATTGCCCTGCCTGAGATACCCCTCCTGACCCGGCCCCCACTGCATTTTTTCCTTCCTCACCTCTGTCCGGAGAGAAATTCCAGCGGAAGGTATGGGTGACACAACCTCTTCTTTACAGGCGGCAGCCTGGCAACTCCTGCAGAAAGGCCAGCAGAACCACACTCACACCGGGCCACCCACAAAGCTGTGGCCCCTCACTCCCTCCCACCAGCACAGCCCCGAGACTGCTGACGGGGCAGAGAATATGGAGTCAGGCACAGCTTCAGGGGCTATTGTTGCCTGGAGCTCTGTTTATATTGACCTCAACGAGGCACACCTGGGGAGGGCGGGCCGGCAGGGTAAGGCTGCCCAGGTCAGCTAATCCACAACCCTCAGGGAATCACATTGTTGAAAATGGACCCCGCTAAGGCAGAAGAGAAGCCAAGGGAAAAAAGGACACAATGCCATTTGCAGCACCGTAGATGAGTCTAGAAGTAATCACGTGACTTGTAGTAAGTCAGAAAGTGAAAGACACATATCATATCATATCACTTATAGGTGTTACCTAAAAATGGATACCAGGGCAGATATTTCCACGGAGAAGGGCAATCACAGATTCATTAAACAAACTTATGGTTCACCAATGGAAAGGTGTGAGGATTGGTTTCATTACGATATCGGGGTTAACAGACATATACAAACACAGGTGACATATATAATCACCAAAGACCTACAGAATACCAAGAGAGGACTACTCAACATTCTGTCATAACGTACATGGGAAAAGGATCCCAGGAAGAACAGACATCTGTATATGTGTAAAAGAACCACATCTTCCACACCTACAGCAAGCCAAACATTGTAATCAAACTTGCTGTAATAAAAAATAAAAAGTTAAATTAAAAACACGAACAAGAAGTAGTGAGACAAACGTGAGGGGCTTTCTCCTGGCACATTCCATTCTAAACTCCAATCTAGAACACCACTTCCACTGAGGCTCTCTTGCCCTAGTAACCAGATTTGGTAAGGGTGAACTGCTGCCACCTTGTGGCCGTTTCACACAACAGCAGCTTTAATCCCAAAGCTAATGGTCAGTTGATATTCAAAATTATTGCAGGCCTGTAAATGACACCTGCCCTGAAAACAAATCCTGGGGTCACATATCGACCAAAAAATTCAAAGGACGTCCATATTTCAAAACGACCATTTCAAAAGGCATATTTTACGCACATTAGTGTTCTGCTTCTTTTCCTTTCTTTCCTTTTTTGTTAAAAAACATGGGAATGGAAAAAGGCATCCCTCAGAATGGGTGAAAATCGTTGCAGACGAATCAATGGACAGAGGTTTAATCTCCAATATATATAAACAGCTCATGCAGCTTAATATTAAAAAAACAAACAATCCCCCAAAAAATGGGCAGAAGATCTAAAGAGACGTTTCTTCAAAGGAGACACAGAGATGGCCAAGACGCACATGAAAAGCTGCTCAACAGCACTAATTATTAGAGAAATGCAAATCAAAACTACAATGAGGTATCAACTCACACCTGTTAGAATCGGCATCATCAGAAAATCTACAAACAACCAATTCTGGGGAGGGTGTGGACAAAAGCAGCCCTTTTCCACAATTGGTGGGAATGTAAATTGATACAGTCACTATGGAGAACAGTATGGAGTTTCCTTAAAAAATCTAGAAATAGAATTACCATCTGATCCAGCAATCCCACTTCTAGGCATATACCCAGAGAAAACCGTATTTCAAAAAGGCATATTCACCACAATGTTCGTTGCATCACTATTTACAATAGCCAGGTAATGGAAGCAACCTAAATGCCCACAGACAGATGAATGGATAAAGATATGGTACTTATATAAAATGGAATATGACTCGGCCATAAAAAGGAATGAAACTGGGTCATTTGTAGAGACATCGATGAATCGAGAGACTGTCATACAGAATGAAGTAAGTCAGAAAGAGGAAAACAAATATTGTCTATTAACGCATATATGTGGAGCCTAAAAATGGTACAGATGAACTGGTTTGCAGGGAAGAAATAGAGACACAGAGGTAGAGAACAAACGTATGGACACCAAGTGTGGGAAGCTATGGGGTGGTGGTGGTGGGATGAGTTGGGAGTTTGGGATTGACCTGTATACATGTATATGCATAAAATACATAACTAATAATAACGTGCTGTATAAAAAAGAAAATAAATAAAATAAAATTTCAAAATTTTAAAAAATAAAATTTAAAAATAAAACAGAAAAAAGTTCTTCCCGTCACACAGATGTATTTATAGGAATGAATTATTTCCATGCTTATATCTATAAATACATAAAAGAGGAATAAAATCTAACTTGAACCATAAAAGAAAAAAAAATCCTGAACCCACGAGTTATACAGAGGAAAACCCTATCAGGGCACTTGCTCCAGTGGTAAACAATTCTGAAATTGGTCAGAGTTGGGGAATCATCTCCCATACAGCCAGCAACCCACCTCCCACGCAAGGAGCGTCCTCATTGCAAAGCTGGGGGACCATGCCGAGGCATCTGTGAGTAAACGTGAGCTGAGCCCCAGGCCAGCTGCTGCTGAACTGTTCCCACCCTTTCCAGGTAAAACACCTGAATATGTACAAGGGCTTGAAAGCCTAGAGGAAGGACCGTGGAGCCACACCAGCGACAGCACGCAGGCCAACTTGGTGCCTGCAGGCCAGCCAGGGTGGTCCTGGCCCCGGGCGCTCTTCCAGAAGCTTTCCATTGCCCTGCCTGAGATACCCCTCCTGTCCCGGCCCCCACTGCATTTTTTCCTTCCTCACCTCTGTCCGGAGAGAAATTCCAGCGGAAGGTATGGGTGACACAACCTCTTCTTTACAGGCGGCAGCCTGGCAACTCCTGCAGAAAGGCCAGCAGAACCACACTCACACCGGGCCACCCACAAAGCTGTGGCCCCTCACTCCCTCCCACCAGCACAGCCCCGAGACTGCTGACGGGGCAGAGAATATGGAGTCAGGCACAGCTTCAGGGGCTATTGTTGCCTGGAGCTCTGTTTATATTGACCTCAACGAGGCACACCTGGGGAGGGCGGGCCGGCAGGGTAAGGCTGCCCAGGTCAGCTAATCCACAACCCTCAGGGAATCACATTGTTGAAAATGGACCCCGCTAAGGCAGAAGAGAAGCCAAGGGAAAAAAGGACACAATGCCATTTGCAGCACCGTAGATGAGTCTAGAAGTAATCACGTGACTTGTAGTAAGTCAGAAAGTGAAAGACACATATCATATCATATCACTTATAGGTGTTACCTGAAAATGGATACCAGGGCAGATATTTCCACGGAGAAGGGCAATCACAGATTCATTAAACAAACTTATGGTTCACCAATGGAAAGGTGTGAGGATTGGTTTCATTACGATATCGGGGTTAACAGACATATACAAACACAGGTGACATATATAATCACCAAAGACCTACAGAATACCAAGAGAGGACTACTCAACATTCTGTCATAACGTACATGGGAAAAGGATCCCAGGAAGAACAGACATCTGTATATGTGTAAAAGAACCACATCTTCCACACCTACAGCAAGCCAAACATTGTAATCAAACTTGCTGTAATAAAAAATAAAAAGTTAAATTAAAAACACGAACAAGAAGTAGTGAGACAAACGTGAGGGGCTTTCTCCTGGCACATTCCATTCTAAACTCCAATCTAGAACACCACTTCCACTGAGGCTCTCTTGCCCTAGTAACCAGATTTGGTAAGGGTGAACTGCTGCCACCTTGTGGCCGTTTCACACAACAGCAGCTTTAATCCCAAAGCTAATGGTCAGTTGATATTCAAAATTATTGCAGGCCTGTAAATGACACCTGCCCTGAAAACAAATCCTGGGGTCACATATCGACCAAAAAATTCAAAGGACGTCCATATTTCAAAACGACCATTTCAAAAGGCATATTTTACGCACATTAGTGTTCTGCTTCTTTTCCTTTCTTTCCTTTTTTGTTAAAAAACATGGGAATGGAAAAAGGCATCCCTCAGAATGGGTGAAAATCGTTGCAGACGAATCAATGGACAGAGGTTTAATCTCCAATATATATAAACAGCTCATGCAGCTTAATATTAAAAAAACAAACAATCCCCCAAAAAATGGGCAGAAGATCTAAAGAGACGTTTCTTCAAAGGAGACACAGAGATGGCCAAGACGCACATGAAAAGCTGCTCAACAGCACTAATTATTAGAGAAATGCAAATCAAAACTACAATGAGGTATCAACTCACACCTGTTAGAATCGGCATCATCAGAAAATCTACAAACAACCAATTCTGGGGAGGGTGTGGACAAAAGCAGCCCTTTTCCACAATTGGTGGGAATGTAAATTGATACAGTCACTATGGAGAACAGTATGGAGTTTCCTTAAAAAATCTAGAAATAGAATTACCATCTGATCCAGCAATCCCACTTCTAGGCATATACCCAGAGAAAACGGTAAATCAAAAAGGCACATTCACCACAATGTTCGTTGCAGCACTATTTACAATAGCCAGGTAATGGAAGCAACCTAAATGCCCACAGACAGATGAATGGATAAAGATATGGTACTTATATAAAATGGAATATGACTCGGCCATAAAAAGGAATGAAACTGGGTCATTTGTAGAGACATCGATGGATCGAGAGACTGTCATACAGAATGAAGTAAGTCAGAAAGAGGAAAACAAATATTGTCTATTAACGCATATATGTGGAGCCTAAAAATGGTACAGATGAACTGGTTTGCAGGGAAGAAATAGAGACACAGAGGTAGAGAACAAACGTATGGACAACAAGTGTGGGAAGCCATGGGGTGGTGGTGGTGGGATGAGTTGGGAGTTTGGGATTGACCTGTATACATGTATATGCATAAAATACATAACTAATAATAACGTGCTGTATAAAAAAGAAAATAAATAAAATAAAATTTCAAAATTTTAAAAAATAAAATTTAAAAATAAAACAGAAAAAAGTTCTTCCCGTCACACAGATGTATTTATAGGAATGAATTATTTCCATGCTTATATCTATAAATACATAAAAGAGGAATAAAATCTAACTTGAACCATAAAAGAAAAAAAAATCCTGAACCCACGAGTTATACAGAGGAAAACCCTATCAGGGCACTTGCTCCAGTGGTAAACAATTCTGAAATTGGTCAGAGGTGGGGAATCATCTCCCATACAGCCAGCAACCCACCCCCCACGCAAGGAGCGTCCTCATTGCAAAGCTGGGGGACCGTGCCGAGGCATCTGTGAGTAAACGTGAGCTGAGCCCCAGGCCAGCTGCTGCTGAACTGTTCCCACCCTTTCCAGGTAAAACACCTGAATATGTACAAGGGTTTGAAAGCCTAGAGGAAGGACCGTGGAGCCACACCAGCGACAGCACGCAGGCCAACTTGGTGCCTGCAGGCCAGCCAGGGTGGTCCTGGCCCCGGGCGCTCTTCCAGAAGCTTTCCATTGCCCTGCCTGAGATACCCCTCCTGTCCCGGCCCCCACTGCATTTTTTCCTTCCTCACCTCTGTCCGGAGAGAAATTCCAGCGGAAGGTATGTGTGACACAACCGCTTCTTTACAGGCGGCAGCCTGGCAACTCCTGCAGAAAGGCCAGCAGAACCCCACTCACACCGGGCCACCCACAAAGCTGTGTCCCCTCACTCCCTCCCACCAGCACAGCCCCGAGACTGCTGACGGGGCAGAGAATATGGTGTCAGGCACAGCTTCAGGGGCTATTGCTGCCTAGAGCTCTGTTTATATTGACCTCAACGAGGCACACCTGGGGAGGGCGGGCCGGCAGGGTAAGGCTGCCCAGGTCAGCTAATCCACAACCCTCAGGGAATCACATTGTTGAAAATGGACCCCGCTAAGGCAGAAGAGAAGCCAAGGGAAAAAAGGACACAATGCCATTTGCAGCACCGTAGATGAGTCTAGAAGTAATCAGGTGACTTGTAGTAAGTCAGAAAGTGAAAGACACATATCATATCATATCACTTATAGGTGTTACCTAAAAATGGATACCAGGGCAGATATTTCCACGGAGAAGGGCAATCACAGATTCATTAAACAAACTTATGGTTCACCAATGGAAAGGTGTGAGGATTGGTTTCATTACGATATCGGGGTTAACAGACATATAAAAACACAGGTGACATATATAATCACCAAAGACCTACAGAATACCAAGAGAGGACTACTCAACATTCTGTCATAACGTACATGGGAAAAGGATCCCAGGAAGAACAGACATCTGTATATGTGTAAAAGAACCACATCTTCCACACCTACAGCAAGCCAAACATTGTAATCAAACTTGCTGTAATAAAAAATAAAAAGTTAAAATAAAAACACGAACAAGAAGTAGTGAGACAAACGTGAGGGGCTTTCTCCTGGCACATTCCATTCTAAACTCCAATCTAGAACACCACTTCCACTGAGGCTCTCTTGCCCTAGTAACCAGATTTGGTAAGGGTGAACTGCTGCCACCTTGTGGCCGTTTCACACAACAGCAGCTTTAATCCCAACGCTAATGGTCAGTTGATATTCAAAATCATTGCAGGCCTGTAAATGACACCTGCCCTGAAAACAAATCCTGGGGTCACATATCGACCAAAAAATTCAAAGAACGTCCATATTTCAAAACGACCGTTTCAAAAGGCATATTTTACGCACATTAGTGTTCTGCTTCTTTTCCTTTCTTTCCTTTTTTGTTAAAAAACACGGGAATGGAAAAAGGCATCCCTCAGAATGGGCGAAAATCGTTGCAGACGAATCAATGGACAGAGGTTTAATCTCCAATATATATAAACAGCTCATGCAGCTTAATATTAAAAAAACAAACAACCCCCCAAAAATGGGCAGAAGATCTAAAGAGACGTTTCTTCAAAGGAGACACAGAGATGGCCAAGACGCACATGAAAAGCTGCTCAACAGCACTAATTATTAGAGAAATGCAAATCAAAACTACAATGAGGTATCAACTCACACCTGTTAGAATCGGCATCATCAGAAAATCTACAAACAACCAATTCTTGGGAGGGTGTGGACAAAAGCAGCCCTTTTCCTCAATTGGTGGGAATGTAAATTGATACAGTCACTATGGAGAACAGTATGGAGTTTCCTTAAAAAATCTAGAAATAGAATTACCATCTGATCCAGCAATCCCACTTCTGGGCATATACCCAGAGAAAACCGTATTTCAAAAAGGCACATTCACCACAATGTTCGTTGCAGCACTATTTACAATAGCCAGGTAATGGAAGCAACCTAAATGCCCACAGACAGATGAATGGATAAAGATGTGGTACTTATATAAAATGGAATATGACTCGGCCATAAAAAGGAATGAAACTGGGTCATTTGTAGAGACATCGATGGATCGAGAGACTGTCATACAGAATGAAGTAAGTCAGAAAGAGGAAAACAAATATTGTCTATTAACGCATATATGTGGAGCCTAAAAATGGTACAGATGAACTGGTTTGCAGGGAAGAAATAGAGACACAGAGGTAGAGAACAAACGTATGGACACCAAGTGTGGGAAGCCATGGGGTGGTGGTGGTGGGATGAGTTGGGAGTTTGGGATTGAACTGTATACATGTATATGCATAAAATACATAACTAATAATATCGTGCTGTATAAAAAAGAAAATAAATAAAATAAAATTTCCAAATTTTAAAAAATAAAATTTAAAAATAAAACAGAAAAAAGTTCTTCCCGTCACACAGATGTATTTATAGGAATGAATTATTTCCATGCTTATATCTATAAATACATAAAAGAGGAATAAAATCTAACTTGAACCATAAAAGAAAAAAAAATCCTGAACCCACGAGTTATACAGAGGAAAACCCTATCAGGGCACTTGCTCCAGTGGTAAACAATTCTGAAATTGGTCAGAGGTGGGGAATCATCTCCCATACAGCCAGCAACCCACCCCCCACGCAAGGAGCGTCCTCATTGCAAAGCTGGGGGACCGTGCCGAGGCATCTGTGAGTAAACGTGAGCTGAGCCCCAGGCCAGCTGCTGCTGAACTGTTCCCACCCTTTCCAGGTAAAACACCTGAATATGTACAAGGGCTTGAAAGCCTAGAGGAAGGACAGTGGAGCCACACCAGCGACAGCACGCAGGCCAACATGGTGCCTGCAGGCCAGCCAGGGTGGTCCTGGCCCCGGGCGCTCTTCCAGAAGCTTTACATTGCCCTGCCTGAGATAACCCTCCTGTCCCGGACCCCACTGCATTTTTTCCTTCCTCACCTCTGTCCGGAGAGAAATTCCAGCGGAAGGTATGCGTGACACAACCTCTTCTTTACAGGTGGCAGCCTGGCAACTCCTGCAGAAAGGCCAGCAGAACCCCACTCACACCGGGCCACCCACAAAGCTGTGGCCCCTCACTCCCTCCCACCAGCACAGCCCCGAGACTGCTGACGGGGCAGAGAATATGGAGTCAGGCACAGCTTCAGGGGCTATTGTTGCCTGGAGCTCTGTTTATATTGACCTCAACGAGGCACACCTGGGGAGGGCGGGCCGGCAGGGTAAGGCTGCCCAGGTCAGCTAATCCACAACCCTCAGGGAATCACATTGTTGAAAATGGACCCCGCTAAGGCAGAAGAGAAGCCAAGGGAAAAAAGGACACAATGCCATTTGCAGCACCGTAGATGAGTCTAGAAGTAATCACGTGACTTGTAGTAAGTCAGAAAGTGAAAGACACATATCATATCATATCACTTATAGGTGTTACCTAAAAATGGATACCAGGGCAGATATTTCCACGGAGAAGGGCAATCACAGATTCATTAAACAAACTTATGGTTCACCAATGGAAAGGTGTGAGGATTGGTTTCATTACGATATCGGGGTTAACAGACATATACAAACACAGGTGACATATATAATCACCAAAGACCTACAGAATACCAAGAGAGGACTACTCAACATTCTGTCATAACGTACATGGGAAAAGGATCCCAGGAAGAACAGACATCTGTATATGTGTAAAAGAACCACATCTTCCACACCTACAGCAAGCCAAACATTGTAATCAAACTTGCTGTAATAAAAAATAAAAAGTTAAATTAAAAACACGAACAAGAAGTAGTGAGACAAACGTGAGGGGCTTTCTCCTGGCACATTCCATTCTAAACTCCAATCTAGAACACCACTTCCACTGAGGCTCTCTTGCCCTAGTAACCAGATTTGGTAAGGGTGAACTGCTGCCACCTTGTGGCCGTTTCACACAACAGCAGCTTTAATCCCAACGCTAATGGTCAGTTGATATTCAAAATCATTGCAGGCCTGTAAATGACACCTGCCCTGAAAACAAATCCTGGGGTCACATATCGACCAAAAAATTCAAAGGACGTCCATATTTCAAAACGACCGTTTCAAAAGGCATATTTTACGCACATTAGTGTTCTGCTTCTTTTCCTTTCTTTCCTTTTTTGTTAAAAAACACGGGAATGGAAAAAGGCATCCCTCAGAATGGGCGAAAATCGTTGCAGACGAATCAATGGACAGAGGTTTAATCTCCAATATATATAAACAGCTCATGCAGCTTAATATTAAAAAAACAAACAACCCCCAAAAAATGGGCAGAAGATCTAAAGAGACGTTTCTTCAAAGGAGACACAGAGATGGCCAAGACGCACATGAAAAGCTGCTCAACAGCACTAATTATTAGAGAAATGCAAATCAAAACTACAATGAGGTATCAACTCACACCTGTTAGAATCGGCATCATCAGAAAATCTCCAAACAACCAATTCTGGGGAGGGTGTGGACAAAAGCAGCCCTTTTCCACAATTGGTGGGAATGTAAATTGATACAGTCACTATGGAGAACAGTATGGAGTTTCCTTAAAAAATCTAGAAATAGAATTACCATCTGATCCAGCAATCCCACTTCTGGGCATATACCCAGAGAAAACGGTAAATCAAAAAGGCACATTCACCACAATGTTCGTTGCAGCACTATTTACAATAGCCAGGTAACGGAAGCAACCTAAATGCCCACAGACAGATGAATGGATAAAGATGTGGTACTTATATAAAATGGAATATGACTCGGCCATAAAAAGGAATGAAACTGGGTCATTTGTAGAGACATCGATGAATCGAGAGACTGTCATACAGAATGAAGTAAGTCAGAAAGAGGAAAACAAATATTGTCTATTAACGCATATATGTGGAGCCTAAAAATGGTACAGATGAACTGGTTTGCAGGGAAGAAATAGAGACACAGAGGTAGAGAACAAACGTATGGACACCAAGTGTGGGAAGCCATGGGGTGGTGGTGGTGGGATGAGTTGGGAGTTTGGGATTGACCTGTATACATGTATATGCATAAAATACATAACTAATAATAACGTGCTGTATAAAAAAGAAAATAAATAAAATAAAATTTCAAAATTTTAAAAAATAAAATTTAAAAATAAAACAGAAAAAAGTTCTTCCCGTCACACAGATGTATTTATAGGAATGAATTATTTCCATGCTTATATCTATAAATACATAAAAGAGGAATAAAATCTAACTTGAACCATAAAAGAAAAAAAAATCCTGAACTCACGAGTTATACAGAGGAAAACCCTATCAGGGCACTTGCTCCAGTGGTAAACAATTCTGAAATTGGTCAGAGGTGGGGAATCATCTCCCATACAGCCAGCAACCCACCCCCCACGCAAGGAGCGTCCTCATTGCAAAGCTGGGGGACCATGCCGAGGCATCTGTGAGTAAACATGAGCTGAGCCCCAGGCCAGCTGCTGCTGAACTGTTCCCACCATTTCCAGGTAAAACACCTGAATATGTACAAGGGCTTGAAAGCCTAGAGGAAGGACCGTGGAGCCACACCAGCGACAGCACGCAGGCCAACTTGGTGCCTGCAGGCCAGCCAGGGTGGTCCTGGCCCCGGGCGCTCTTCCAGAAGCTTTCCATTGCCCTGCCTGAGATACCCCTCCTGTCCCGGCCCCCACTGCATTTTTTCCTTCCTCACCTCTGTCCGGAGAGAAATTCCAGCGGAAGGTATGGGTGACACAACCTCTTCTTTACAGGCGGCAGCCTGGCAACTCCTGCAGAAAGGCCAGCAGAACCCCACTCACACCGGGCCACCCACAAAGCTGTGGCCCCTCACTCCCTCCCACCAGCACAGCCCCGAGACTGCTGACGGGGCAGAGAATATGGAGTCAGGCACAGCTTCAGGGGCTATTGTTGCCTGGAGCTCTGTTTATATTGACCTCAACGAGGCACACCTGGGGAGGGCGGGCCGGCAGGGTAAGGCTGCCCAGGTCAGCTAATCCACAACCCTCAGGGAATCACATTGTTGAAAATGGACCCCGCTAAGGCAGAAGAGAAGCCAAGGGAAAAAAGGACACAATGCCATTTGCAGCACCGTAGATGAGTCTAGAAGTAATCACGTGACTTGTAGTAAGTCAGAAAGTGAAAGACACATATCATATCATATCACTTATAGGTGTTACCTAAAAATGGATACTAGGGCAGATATTTCCACGGAGAAGGGCAATCACAGATTCATTAAACAAACTTATGGTTCACCAATGGAAAGGTGTGAGGATTGGTTTCATTATGATATCGGGGTTAACAGACATATACAAACACAGGTGACATATATAATCACCAAAGACCTACAGAATACCAAGAGAGGACTACTCAACATTCTGTCATAACGTACATGGGAAAAGGATCCCAGGAAGAACAGACATCTGTATATGTGTAAAAGAACCACATCTTCCACACCTACAGCAAGCCAAACATTGTAATCAAACTTGCTGTAATAAAAAATAAAAAGTTAAATTAAAAACACGAACAAGAAGTAGTGAGACAAACGTGAGGGGCTTTCTCCTGGCACATTCCATTCTAAACTCCAATCTAGAACACCACTTCCACTGAGGCTCTCTTGCCCTAGTAACAAGATTTGGTAAGGGTGAACTGCTGCCACCTTGTGGCCGTTTCACACAACAGCAGCTTTAATCCCAACGCTAATGGTCAGTTGATATTCAAAATCATTGCAGGCCTGTAAATGACACCTGCCCTGAAAACAAATCCTGGGGTCACATATCGACCAAAAAATTCAAAGGACGTCCATATTTCAAAACGACCGTTTCAAAAGGCATATTTTACGCACATTAGTGTTCTGCTTCTTTTCCTTTCTTTCCTTTTTTGTTAAAAAACACGGGAATGGAAAAAGGCATCCCTCAAAATGGGCGAAAATCGTTGCAGACGAATCAATGGACAGAGGTTTAATCTCCAATATATATAAACAGCTCATGCAGCTTAATATTAAAAAAACAAACAACCCCCAAAAAATGGGCAGAAGATCTAAAGAGACGTTTCTTCAAAGGAGACACAGAGATGGCCAAGACGCACATGAAAAGCTGCTCAACAGCACTAATTATTAGAGAAATGCAAATCAAAACTACAATGAGGTATCAACTCACACCTGTTAGAATCGGCATCATCAGAAAATCTACAAACAACCAATTCTGGGGAGGGTGTGGACAAAAGCAGCCCTTTTCCACAATTGGTGGGAATGTAAATTGATACAGTCACTATGGAGAACAGTATGGAGTTTCCTTAAAAAATCTAGAAATAGAATTACCATCTGATCCAGCAATCCCACTTCTGGGCATATACCCAGAGAAAACGGTAAATCAAAAAGGCACATTCACCACAATGTTCGTTGCAGCACTATTTACAATAGCCAGGTAATGGAAGCAACCTAAATGCCCACAGACAGATGAATGGATAAAGATGTGGTACTTATATAAAATGGAATATGACTCGGCCATAAAAAGGAATGAAACTGGGTCATTTGTAGAGACATCGATGAATCGAGAGACTGTCATACAGAATGAAGTAAGTCAGAAAGAGGAAAACAAATATTGTCTATTAACGCATATATGTGGAGCCTAAAAATGGTACAGATGAACTGGTTTGCAGGGAAGAAATAGAGACACAGAGGTAGAGAACAAACGTATGGACACCAAGTGTGGGAAGCCATGGGGTGGTGGTGGTGGGATGAGTTGGGAGTTTGGGATTGACCTGTATACATGTATATGCATAAAATACATAACTAATAATAACGTGCTGTATAAAAAAGAAAATAAATAAAATAAAATTTCAAAATTTTAAAAAATAAAATTTAAAAATAAAACAGAAAAAAGTTCTTCCCGTCACACAGATGTATTTATAGGAATGAATTATTTCCATGCTTATATCTATAAATACATAAAAGAGGAATAAAATCTAACTTGAACCATAAAAGAAAAAAAAATCCTGAACTCACAAGTTATACAGAGGAAAACCCTATCAGGGCACTTGCTCCAGTGGTAAACAATTCTGAAATTGGTCAGAGGTGGGGAATCATCTCCCATAGAGCCAGCAACCCACCCCCCACGCAAGGAGCGTCCTCATTGCAAAGCTGGGGGACCATGCCGAGGCATCTGTGAGTAAACGTGAGCTGAGCCCCAGGCCAGCTGCTGCTGAACTGTTCCCACCATTTCCAGGTAAAACACCTGAATATGTACAAGGGCTTGAAAGCCTAGAGGAAGGACCGTGGAGCCACACCAGCGACAGCACGCAGGCCAACTTGGTGCCTGCAGGCCAGCCAGGGTGGTCCTGGCCCCGGGCGCTCTTCCAGAAGCTTTCCATTGCCCTGCCTGAGATACCCCTCCTGTCCCGGCCCCCACTGCATTTTTTCCTTCCTCACCTCTGTCCGGAGAGAAATTCCAGCGGAAGGTATGGGTGACACAACCTCTTCTTTACAGGCGGCAGCCTGGCAACTCCTGCAGAAAGGCCAGCAGAACCCCACTCACACCGGGCCACCCACAAAGCTGTGGCCCCTCACTCCCTCCCACCTGCACAGCCCCGAGACTGCTGACGGGGCAGAGAATATGGAGTCAGGCACAGCTTCAGGGGCTATTGTTGCCTGGAGCTCTGTTTATATTGACCTCAACGAGGCACACCTGGGGAGGGCGGGCCGGCAGGGTAAGGCTGCCCAGGTCAGCTAATCCACAACCCTCAGGGAATCACATTGTTGAAAATGGACCCCGCTAAGGCAGAAGAGAAGCCAAGGGAAAAAAGGACACAATGCCATTTGCAGCACCGTAGATGAGTCTAGAAGTAATCACGTGACTTGTAGTAAGTCAGAAAGTGAAAGACACATATCATATCATATCACTTATAGGTGTTACCTAAAAATGGATACTAGGGCAGATATTTCCACGGAGAAGGGCAATCACAGATTCATTAAACAAACTTATGGTTCACCAATGGAAAGGTGTGAGGATTGGTTTCATTATGATATCGGGGTTAACAGACATATACAAACACAGGTGACATATATAATCACCAAAGACCTACAGAATACCAAGAGAGGACTACTCAACATTCTGTCATAACGTACATGGGAAAAGGATCCCAGGAAGAACAGACATCTGTATATGTGTAAAAGAACCACATCTTCCACACCTACAGCAAGCCAAACATTGTAATCAAACTTGCTGTAATAAAAAATAAAAAGTTAAATTAAAAACACGAACAAGAAGTAGTGAGACAAACGTGAGGGGCTTTCTCCTGGCACATTCCATTCTAAACTCCAATCTAGAACACCACTTCCACTGAGGCTCTCTTGCCCTAGTAACCAGATTTGGTAAGGGTGAACTGCTGCCACCTTGTGGCCGTTTCACACAACAGCAGCTTTAATCCCAACACTAATGGTCAGTTGATATTCAAAATCATTGCAGGCCTGTAAATGACACCTGCCCTGAAAACAAATCCTGGGGTCACATATCGACCAAAAAATTCAAAGGACGTCCATATTTCAAAACGACCGTTTCAAAAGGCATATTTTACGCACATTAGTGTTCTGCTTCTTTTCCTTTCTTTCCTTTTTTGTTAAAAAACACGGGAATGGAAAAAGGCATCCCTCAAAATGGGCGAAAATCGTTGCAGACGAATCAATGGACAGAGGTTTAATCTCCAATATATATAAACAGCTCATGCAGCTTAATATTAAAAAAACAAACAACCCCCAAAAAATGGGCAGAAGATCTAAAGAGACGTTTCTTCAAAGGAGACACAGAGATGGCCAAGACGCACATGAAAAGCTGCTCAACAGCACTAATTATTAGAGAAATGCAAATCAAAACTACAATGAGGTATCAACTCACACCTGTTAGAATCGGCATCATCAGAAAATCTACAAACAACCAATTCTGGGGAGGGTGTGGACAAAAGCAGCCCTTTTCCACAATTGGTGGGAATGTAAATTGATACAGTCACTATGGAGAACAGTATGGAGTTTCCTTAAAAAATCTAGAAATAGAATTACCATCTGATCCAGCAATCCCACTTCTGGGCATATACCCAGAGAAAACGGTAAATCAAAAAGGCACATTCACCACAATGTTCGTTGCAGCACTATTTACAATAGCCAGGTAATGGAAGCAACCTAAATGCCCACAGACAGATGAATGGATAAAGATGTGGTACTTATATAAAATGGAATATGACTCGGCCATAAAAAGGAATGAAACTGGGTCATTTGTAGAGACATCGATGAATCGAGAGACTGTCATACAGAATGAAGTAAGTCAGAAAGAGGAAAACAAATATTGTCTATTAACGCATATATGTGGAGCCTAAAAATGGTACAGATGAACTGGTTTGCAGGGAAGAAATAGAGACACAGAGGTAGAGAACAAACGTATGGAAACCAAGTGTGGGAAGCCATGGGGTGGTGGTGGTGGGATGAGTTGGGAGTTTGGGATTGACCTGTATACATGTATATGCATAAAATACATAACTAATAATAACGTGCTGTATAAAAAAGAAAATAAATAAAATAAAATTTCAAAATTTTAAAAAATAAAATTTAAAAATAAAACAGAAAAAAGTTCTTCCCGTCACACAGATGTATTTATAGGAATGAATTATTTCCATGCTTATATCTATAAATACATAAAAGAGGAATAAAATCTAACTTGAACCATAAAAGAAAAAAAAATCCTGAACTCACGAGTTATACAGAGGAAAACCCTATCAGGGCACTTGCTCCAGTGGTAAACAATTCTGAAATTGGTCAGAGGTGGGGAATCATCTCCCATACAGCCAGCAACCCACCCCCCACGCAAGGAGCGTCCTCATTGCAAAGCTGGGGGACCGTGCCGAGGCATCTGTGAGTAAACGTGAGCTGAGCCCCAGGCCAGCTGCTGCTGAACTGTTCCCACCCTTTCCAGGTAAAACACCTGAATATGTACAAGGGCTTGAAAGCCTAGAGGAAGGACCGTGGAGCCACACCAGCGACAGCACGCAGGCCAACTTGGTGCCTGCAGGCCAGCCAGGGTGGTCCTGGCCCCGGGCGCTCTTCCAGAAGATTTCCATTGCCCTGCCTGAGATACCCCTCCTGTCCCGGCCCCCACTGCATTTTTTCCTTCCTCACCTCTGTCCGGAGAGAAATTCCAGCGGAAGGTATGGGTGACACAACCTCTTCTTTACAGGCGGCAGCCTGGCAACTCCTGCAGAAAGGCCAGCAGAACCCCACTCACACCGGGCCACCCACAAAGCTGTGGCCCCTCACTCCCTCCCACCAGCACCGCCCCGAGACTGCTGACGGGGCAGAGAATATGGAGTCAGGCACAGCTTCAGGGGCTATTGTTGCCTGGAGCTCTGTTTATATTGACCTCAACGAGGCACACCTGGGGAGGGCGGGCCGGCAGGGTAAGGCTGCCCAGGTCAGCTAATCCACAACCCTCAGGGAATCACATTGTTGAAAATGGACCCCGCTAAGGCAGAAGAGAAGCCAAGGGAAAAAAGGACACAATGCCATTTGCAGCACCGTAGATGAGTCTAGAAGTAATCACGTGACTTGTAGTAAGTCAGAAAGTGAAAGACACATATCATATCATATCACTTATAGGTGTTACCTAAAAATGGATACCAGGGCAGATATTTCCACGGAGAAGGGCAATCACAGATTCATTAAACAAACTTATGGTTCACCAATGGAAAGGTGTGAGGATTGGTTTCATTACGATATCGGGGTTAACAGACATATACAAACACAGGTGACATATATAATCACCAAAGACCTACAGAATACCAAGAGAGGACTACTCAACATTCTGTCATAACGTACATGGGAAAAGGATCCCAGGAAGAACAGACATCTGTATATGTGTAAAAGAACCACATCTTCCACACCTACAACAAGCCAAACATTGTAATCAAACTTGCTGTAATAAAAAATAAAAAGTTAAATTAAAAACACGAACAAGAAGTAGTGAGACAAACGTGAGGGGCTTTCTCCTGGCACATTCCATTCTAAACTCCAATCTAGAACACCACTTCCACTGAGGCTCTCTTGCCCTAGTAACCAGATTTGGTAAGGGTGAACTGCTGCCACCTTGTGGCCGTTTCACACAACAGCAGCTTTAATCCCAACGCTAATGGTCAGTTGATATTCTAAATCATTGCAGGCCTGTAAATGACACCTGCCCTGAAAACAAATCCTGGGGTCACATATCGACCAAAAAATTCAAAGGACGTCCATATTTCAAAACGACCGTTTCAAAAGGCATATTTTACGCACATTAGTGTTCTGCTTCTTTTCCTTTCTTTCCTTTTTTGTTAAAAAACACAGGAATGGAAAAAGGCATCCCTCAAAATGGGCGAAAATCGTTGCAGACGAATCAATGGACAGAGGTTTAATCTCCAATATATATAAACAGCTCATGCAGCTTAATATTAAAAAACAAACAACCCCCCAAAAAATGGGCAGAAGATCTAAAGAGACGTTTCTTCAAAGGAGACACAGAGATGGCCAAGACGCACATGAAAAGTTGCTCAACAGCACTAATTACTAGAGAAATGCAAATCAAAACTACAATGAGGTATCAACTCACACCTGTTAGAATCGGCATCATCAGAAAATCTACAAACAACCAATTCTGGGGAGGGTGTGGACAAAAGCAGCCCTTTTCCACAATTGGTGGGAATGTAAATTGATACAGTCACTATGGAGAACAGTATGGAGTTTCCTTAAAAAATCTAGAAATAGAATTACCATCTGATCCAGCAATCCCACTTCTGGGCATATACCCAGAGAAAACCGTATTTCAAAAAGGCACATTCACCACAATGTTCGTTGCAGCACTATTTACAATAGCCAGGTAATGGAAGCAACATAAATGCCCACAGACAGATGAATGGATAAAGATGTGGTACTTATATAAAATGGAATATAACTCGGCCATAAAAAGGAATGAAACTGGGTCATTTGTAGAGACATCGATGGATCGAGAGACTGTCATACAGAATGAAGTAAGTCAGAAAGAGGAAAACAAATATTGTCTATTAACGCATATATGTGGAGCCTAAAAATGGTACAGATGAACTGGTTTGCAGGGAAGAAATAGAGACACAGAGGTAGAGAACAAACGTATGGACACCAAGTGTGGGAAGCCATGGGGTGGTGTTGGTGGGATGAGTTGGGAGTTTGGGATTGACCTGTATACATGTATATGCATAAAATACATAACTAATAATAACGTGCTGTATAAAAAAGAAAATAAATAAAATAAAATTTCAAAATTTTAAAAAATAAAATTTAAAAATAAAAGAGAAAAATTTCTTCCCGTCCCACAGATGTATTTATAGGAATGAATTATTTCCATGCTTATATCTATAAATACATAAAAGTGGAATAAAATCTAACTTGAACCATAAAAGAAAAAAAAATCCTGAACCCACGAGTTATACAGAGGAAAACCCTATCAGGGCACTTGCTCCAGTGGTAAACAATTCTGAAATTGGTCAGAGGTGGGGAACCATCTCCCATACAGCCAGCAACCCACCACCCACGCAAGGAGCGTCCTCATTGCAAAGCTGGGGGACCGTGCCGAGGCATCTGTGAGTAAACGTGAGCTGAGCCCCAGGCCAGCTGCTGCTGAACTGTTCCCACCCTTTCCAGGTAAAACACCTGAATATGTACAAGGGCTTGAAAGCCTAGAGGAAGGACCGTGGTGCCACACCAGCGACAGCACGCAGGCCAACTTGGTGCCTGCAGGCCAGCCAGCGTGGTCCTGGCCCTGGGCGCTCTTCCAGAAGCTTTCCATTGCCCTGCCTGAGATACCCCTCCTGTCCCGGCCCCCACTGCTTTTTTCCATCCTCACCTCTGTCCGGAGAGAAATTCCAGCGGAAGGTATGGGTGACACAACCTCTTCTTTACAGGCGGCAGCCTGGCAACTCCTGCAGAAAGGCCAGCAGAACCCCACTCACACCGGGCCACCCACAAAGCTGTGGCCCCTCACTCCCTCCCACCAGCACAGCCCCGAGACTGCTGACGGGGCAGAGAATATGGAGTCAGGCACAGGTTCAGGGGCTATTGCTGCCTGGAGCGCTGTTTATATTGACCTCAACGAGGCACACCTGGGGAGGGCGGGCCGGCAGGGTAAGGCTGCCCAGGTCAGCTAATCCACAACCCTCAGGGAATCACATTGTTGAAAATGGACCCCGCTAAGGCAGAATAGAAGCCAAGGGAAAAAAGGACACAATGCCATTTGCAGCACCGTAGATGAGTCTAGAAGTAATCACGTGACTTGTAGTAAGTCAGAAAGTGAAAGACACATATCATATCACTTATAGGTGTTACCTAAAAATGGATACCAGGGCAGATATTTCCACGGAGAAGGGCAATCACAGATTCATTGAACAAACTTATGGTTCACCAATGGAAAGGTGTGAGGATTGGTTTCATTACGATATCGGGGTTAACAGACATATACAAACACAGGTGACATATATAATCACCAAAGACCTACAGAATACCAAGAGAGGACTACTCAATATTCTGTCATAACGTACATGGGAAAAGGATCCCAGGAAGAACAGTCATCTGTATATGTGTAAAAGAACCACATCTTCCACACCTACAGCAAGCCAAACATTGTAATCAAACTTGCTGTAATAAAAAATAAAAATTAAATTAAAAACACGAACAAGAAGTAGTGAGACAAACGTGAGGGGCTTTCTCCTGGCACATTCCATTCTAAACTCCAATCTACAACACCACTTCCACTGAGGCTCTCTTGCCCTAGTAACCAGATTTGGTAAGGGTGAACTGCTGCCACCTTGTGGCCGTTTCACACAACAGCAGCTTTAATCCCAACGCTAATGGTCAGTTGATATTCAAAATCATTGCAGGCCTGTAAATGACACCTGCCCTGAAAACAAATCCTGGGGTCACATATCGACCAAAATATTCAAAGGACGTCCATATTTCAAAAGGACCGTTTCAAAAGGCATATTTTACGCACATTAGTGTTCTGCTTCTTTTCCTTTCTTTCCTTTTTTGTTAGAAAACATGGGAATGGAAAAAGGCATCCCTCAGAATGGGCGAAAATCGTTGCAGACGAATCAATGAACAGAGGTTTAATCTCCAATATATATAAACAGCTCATGCAGCTTAATATTAAAAAAACAAACAACCCCCAAAAAATTTGCAGAATATTTAAGAGACGTTTCTTCAAAGGAGACACAGAGATGGCCAAGACGCACATGAAAAGATGCTCAACAGCACTAATTATTAGAGAAATGCAAATCAAAACTACAATGAGGTATCACCTCACACCTGTTAGAATCGGCATCATCAGAAATTCTACAAACAACCAATTCTGGGGAGGGTGTGGACAAAAGCAGCCCTTTTCCACAATTGGTGGGAATGTAAATTGATACAGTCACTATGGAGAACAGTATGGAGTTTCCTTAAAAAATCTAGAAATAGAATTACCATCTGATCCAGCAATCCCACTTCTGGGCATATACCCAGAGAAAACCGTATTTCAAAAAGGCACATTCACCACAATGTTCGTTGCAGCACTATTTACAATAGCCAGGTAATGGAAGCAACATAAATGCCCACAGACAGATGAATGGATAAAGATGTGGTACTTATATAAAATGGAATATAACTCGGCCATAAAAAGGAATGAAACTGGGTCATTTGTAGAGACATCGATGGATCGAGAGACTGTCATACAGAATGAAGTAAGTCAGAAAGAGGAAAACAAATATTGTCTATTAACGCATATATGTGGAGCCTAAAAATGGTACAGATGAACTGGTTTGCAGGGAAGAAATAGAGACACAGAGGTAGAGAATAAACGTATGGACACCAAGGGTGGGAAGCCATGGGGTGGTGGTGGTGGGATGAGTTGGGAGTTTGGGATTGACCTGTATACATGTATATGCATAAAATACATAACTAATAATAACGTGCTGTATAAAAAAGAAAATAAATAAAATAAAATTTCAAAATTTTAAAAAATAAAATTTAAAAATAAAACAGAAAAAAGTTCTTCCCGTCACACAGATGTATTTATAGGAATGAATTATTTCCATGCTTATATCTATAAATACATAAAAGAGGAATAAAATCTAACTTGAACCATAAAAGAAAAAAAAATCCTGAACCCACGAGTTATACAGAGGAAAACCCTATCAGGGCACTTGCTCCAGTGGTAAACAATTCTGAAATTGGTCAGAGGTGGGGAATCATCTCCCATACAGCCAGCAACCCACCCCCCACGCAAGGAGCGTCCTCATTGCAAAGCTGGGGGACCGTGCCGAGGCATCTGTGAGTAAACGTGAGCTGAGCCCCAGGCCAGCTGCTGCTGAACTGTTCCCACCCTTTCCAGGTAAAACACCTGAATATGTACAAGGGCTTGAAAGCCTAGAGGAAGGACCGTGGTGCCACACCAGCGACAGCACGCAGGCCAACTTGGTGCCTGCAGGCCAGCCAGCGTGGTCCTGGCCCCGGGCGCTCTTCCAGAAGCTTTCCATTGCCCTGCCTGAGATACCCCTCCTGTCCCGGCCCCCACTGCTTTTTTCCATCCTCACCTCTGTCCGGAGAGAAATTCCAGCGGAAGGTATGGGTGACACAACCTCTTCTTTACAGGCGGCAGGCTGGCAACTCCTGCAGAAAGGCCAGCAGAACCCCACTCACACCGGGCCACCCACAAAGCTGTGGCCCCTCACTCCCTCCCACCTGCACAGCCCCGAGACTGCTGACGGGGCAGAGAATATGGAGTCAGGCACAGGTTCAGGGGCTATTGCTGCCTGGAGCGCTGTTTATATTGACCTCAATGAGGCACACCTGGGGAGGGCGGGCCGGCAGGGTAAGGCTGCCCAGGTCAGCTAATCCACAACCCTCAGGGAATCACATTGTTGAAAATGGACCCCGCTAAGGCAGAAGAGAAGCCAAGGGAAAAAAGGACACAATGCCATTTGCAGCACCGTAGATGAGTCTAGAAGTAATCACGTGACTTGTAGTAAGTCAGAAAGTGAAAGACACATATCATATCACTTATACGTGTTACCTAAAAATGGATACCAGGGCAGATATTTCCACGGAGAAGGGCAATCACAGATTCATTAAACAAACTTATGGTTCACCAATGGAAAGGTGTGAGGATTGGTTTCATTACGATATCGGGGTTAACAGACATATACAAACACAGGTGACATATATAATCACCAAAGACCTACAGAATACCAAGAGAGGACTACTCAACATTCTGTCATAACGTACATGGGAAAAGGATCCCAGGAAGAACAGACATCTGTATATGTGTAAAAGAACCACATCTTCCACACCTACAACAAGCCAAACATTGTAATCAAACTTGCTGTAATAAAAAATAAAAAATTAAATTAAAAACACGAACAAGAAGTAGTGAGACAAACGTGAGGGGCTTTCTCCTGGCACATTCCATTCTAAACTCCAATTTAGAACACCACTTCCACTGAGGCTCTCTTGCCCTAGTAACCAGATTTGGTAAGGGTGAACTGCTGCCACCTTGTGGCCGTTTCACACAACAGCAGCTTTAATCCCAATGCTAATGGTCAGTTGATATTCAAAATCATTGCAGGCCTGTAAATGACACCTGCCCTGAAAACAAATCCTGGGGTCACATATCGACCAAAAAATTCAAAGGACGTCCATATTTCAAAACGACCGTTTCAAAAGGCATATTTTACGCACATTAGTGTTCTGCTTCTTTTCCTTTCTTTCCTTTTTTGTTAAAAAACACGGGAATGGAAAAAGGAATCCCTCAGAATGGGCGAAAATCGTTGCAGACGAATCAATGGACAGAGGTTTAATCTCCAATATATATAAACAGCTCATGGAGCTTAATATTAAAAAAACAAACAACCCCCCAAAAAATGGGCAGAAGATCTAAAGAGATGTTTCTTCAAAGGAGACACAGAGATGGCCAAGACGCACATGAAAAGATGCTCAACAGCACTAATTATTAGAGAAATGCAAATCAAAACTACAATGAGGTATCACCTCACACCTGTTAGAATCAGCATCATCAGAAAATCTACAAACAACAAATTCTGGGGAGGGTGTGGACAAAAGCAGCCCTTTTCCACAATTGGTGGGAATGTAAATTGATACAGTCACTATGCAGAACAGTATGGAGTTTCCTTAAAAAATCTAGAAATAGAATTACCATCTGATCCAGCAATCCCACTTCTGGGCATATACCCAGAGAAAACCGTATTTCAAAAAGGCACATTCACCACAATGTTCGTTGCAGCACTATTTACAATAGCCAGGTAATGGAAGCAAACTAAATGCCCACAGACAGATGAATGGATAAAGATGTGGTACATATATAAAATGGAATATGACTCGGCCATAAAAAGGAATGAAACTGGGTCATTTGTAGAGACATCGATGGATCGAGAGACTGTCATACAGAATGAAGTAAGTCAGAAAGAGGAAAACAAATATTGTCTATTAACGCATATATGTGGAGCCTAAAAATGGTACAGATGAACTGGTTTGCAGGGAAGAAATAGAGACACAGAGGTAGAGAACAAACGTATGGACACCAAGTGTGGGAAGCCATGGGGTGGAGGTGGTGGGATGAGTTGGGAGTTTGGGATTGACCTGTATACATGTATATGCATAAAATACATAACTAATAATAACGTGCTGTATAAAAAAGAAAATAAATAAAATTTCAAAATTTTAAAAAATAAAATTTAAAAATAAAACAGAAAAAAGTTCTTCCCGTCACACAGATGTATTTATAGGAATGAATTATTTCCATGCTTATATATATAAATACATAAAAGAGGAATAAAATCTAACTTGAACCATAAAAGAAAAAAAAATCCTGAACCCACGATTTATACAGAGGAAAACCCTATCAGGGCACTTGCTCCAGTGGTAAACAATTCTGAAATTGGTCAGAGGTGGGGAATCATCTCCCATACATCCAGCAACCCACCCCCCACGCAAGGAGCGTCCTCATTGCAAAGCTGGGGGACCGTGCCGAGGCATCTGTGAGTAAACGTGAGCTGAGCCCCAGGCCAGCTGCTGCTGAACTGTTCCCACCCTTTCCAGGTAAAACACCTGAATATGTACAAGGGCTTGAAAGCCTAGAGGAAGGACCGTGGTGCCACACCAGCGACAGCACGCAGGCCAACTTGGTGCCTGCAGGCCAGCCAGGGTGGTCCTGGCCCCGGGCGCTCTTCCAGAAGCTTTCCATTGCCCTGCCTGAGATACCCCTCCTGTCCCGGCCCCCACTGCATTTTTTCCTTCCTCACCTCTGTCCGGAGAGAAATTCCAGCGGAAGGTATGTGTGACACAACCGCTTCTTTACAGGCGGCAGCCTGGCAACTCCTGCAGAAAGGCCAGCAGAACCCCACTCACACCGGGCCACCCACAAAGCTGTGTCCCCTCACTCCCTCCCACCAGCACAGCCCCGAGACTGTTGACGGGGCAGAGAATATGGAGTCAGGCACAGCTTCAGGGGCTATTGCTGCCTGGAGCTCTGTTTATATTGACCTCAACGAGGCACACCTGGGGAGGGCGGGCCGGCAGGGTAAGGCTGCCCAGGTCAGCTAATCCACAACCCTCAGGGAATCACATTGTTGAAAATGGACCCCGCTAAGGCAGAAGAGAAGCCAAGGGAAAAAAGGACACAATGCCATTTTCAGCACCGTAGATGAGTCTAGAAGTAATCACGTGACTTGTAGTAAGTCAGAAAGTGAAAGACACATATCATATCATATCACTTATAGGTGTTACCTAAAAATGGATACCAGGGCAGATATTTCCACGGAGAAGGGCAATCACAGATTCATTAAACAAACTTATGGTTCACCAATGGAAAGGTGTGAGGATTGGTTTCATTACGATATCGGGGTTAACAGACATATACAAACACAGGTGACATATATAATCACCAAAGACCTACAGAATACCAAGAGAGGACTACTCAACATTCTGTCATAACGTACATGGGAAAAGGATCCCAGGAAGAACAGACATCTGTATATGTGTAAAAGAACCACAT
Source organism: Mesoplodon mirus (assembly GCF_964341445.2). NCBI lineage: Eukaryota > Metazoa > Chordata > Mammalia > Artiodactyla > Ziphiidae > Mesoplodon > Mesoplodon mirus. Next base: position 1,528,495 of record NW_028295749.1, on the reverse strand, counting down.
CTTCCACACCTACAGCAAGCGAAACATTGTAATCAAACTTGCTGTAATAAAAAATAAAAAAATAAATTAAAAACACGAACAAGAAGTAGTGAGACAAACGTGAGGGGCTTTCTCCTGGCACATTCCATTCTAAACTCCAATCTAGAACACCACTTCCACTGAGGCTCTCTTGCCCTAGTAACCAGATTTGGTAAGGGTGAACTGCTGCCACCTTGTGGCCGTTTCACACAACAGCAGCTTTAATCCCAACGCTAATGGTCAGTTGATATTCAAAATCATTGCAGGCCTGTAAATGACACCTGCCCTGAAAACAAATCCTGGGGTCACATATCGACCAAAAAATTCAAAGGACGTCCATATTTCAAAACGACCGTTTCAAAAGGCATATTTTATGCACATTAGTGTTCTGCTTCTTTTCCTTTCTTTCCTTTTTTGTTAAAAAAAACGGGAATGGAAAAAGGCCTCCCTCAGAATGGGTGAAAATCGTGGCAAACCAATCAATGGACAGAGGTTTAATCTCCAATATATATAAAAAGCTCATGCAGCTTAATATTAAAAAAACAAACAACCCCCCAAAAAATGGGCAGAAGATCTAAAGAGACGTTTCTTCAAAGGAGACACAGAGATGGCCAAGACGCACATGAAAAGCTGCTCAACAGCACTAATTATTAGAGAAATGCAAATCAAAACTACAATGAGGTATCACCTCACACCTGTTAGAATCGGCATCGTCAGAAAATCTACAAACAACCAATTCTGGGGAGGGTGTGGACAAAAGGAGCCCTCTTCCACTATTGGTGGGAATGTAAATTGATACAGTCACTATGGAGAACAGTATGGAGTTTCCTTAAAAAAACTAGAAATAGAACTACCATCTGATCCAGCAATCCCACTTCTGGGCATATACCCAGAGAAAAACGTATTTCAAAAAGGCACATTCACCACAATGTTCGTTGCAGCACTATTTACAATAGCCAGGTAATAGAAGCAACCTAAATGCCCACAGACAGATGAATGCATAAAGATGTGGTACATATATAAAATGGAATATTACTCGGCCATAAAAAGGAATGAAACTGGGTCATTTGTAGAGACATCAATGGATCGAGAGACTGTCATACAGAATGAAGTAAGTCAGAAAGAGGAAAACAAATATTGTCTATTAACTCATATAAGTGGAGCCTACAAATGGTACAGATGAACTGGTTTGCAGGGAAGAAATAGAGACACAGAGGTAGAGAACAAACGTATGGACACCAAGTGTGGGAAGCCATGGGGTGGTGATTGTGGGATGAGTTGGGAGTTTGGGATTGACCTGTATACATGTATATGCATAAAATACATAACTAATAATAACGTGCTGTATAAAAAAAATAAATAAAATAAAATTTCAAAATTTTAAAAAATAAAATTTAAAAATAAAACAAAAAAAAGTACTTCCCGTCACACAGATGTATTTATAGGAATGAATTATTTCCATGCTTCTATCTATAAATACATAAAAGAGGAATAAAATCTAACTTGAACCATAAAAGAAAAAAAATACCTGAACCCACGAGTTATACAGAGGAAAACCCTATCAGGGCAGTTGCTCCAGTGAAAAACAATTCTGAAATTGGTCAGAGGTGGGGAATCATCTCCCATACAGCCAGCAACCCACACCCCACGCAAGTAGCGTCCTCATTGCAAAGCTGGGGGACCGTGCCGAGGCATCTGTGAGTAAACGTGAGCTGAGCCCCAGGCCAGCTGCTGCTGAACTGTTCCCACCCTTTCCAGGTAAAACACCTGAATATGTACAAGGGCTTGAAAGCCTTGAGGAAGTACCGTGGAGCCTCACCAGCGACAGCACGCAGGCCAACTTGGTGCCTGCAGGCCAGCTAGGGTGGTCCTGGCTCCGGGCGCTCTTCCAGAAGCTTTCCATTGCCCTGCCTGAAAAACCCCTCCTTCCCGGACCCCACTGCTTTTTTCCTTCCTCACTTCTGTCCGGAGAGAAATTCCAGCGGAAGGTATGGGTGACACATCCTCTTCTTTACAGGCGGCAGCCTTGCAACTCCTGCAGAAAGGCCAGCAGAACCCCACTCACACCGGGCCACCCACAAAGCTGTGGCCCCTCACTCCCTCCCACCAGCACAGCCCCGAGAGTGCTGACCGGGCAGAGAATATGGAGTCAGGCACAGCTTCAGGGGCTATTGTTGCCTGGAGCGCTGTTTATATTGACCTCTACAAGGCACACCTGGGGAGGGCGGGCCGGCAGGGTAAGGCTGCCCAGGTCAGCTAATCCACAACCCTCAGGGAATCACATTGTTGAAAATGGACCCCGCTAAGGCAGAAGAGAAGCCAAGGGAAAAAAGGACACAATGCCATTTGCAGCACCGTAGATGAGTCTAGAAGTAATCACGTGACTTGTAGTAAGTCAGAAAGTGAAAGACACATATCATATCATATCACTTATAGGTGTTACCTAAAAATGGATACCAGGGCAGATATTTCCACGGAGAAGGGCAATCACAGATTCATTAAACAAACTTATGGTTCACCAATGGAAAGGTGTGAGGATTGGTTTCATTACGATATCGGGGTTAACAGACATATACAAACACAGGTGACATATATAATCACCAAAGACCTACAGAATACCAAGAGAGGACTACTCAACATTCTGTCATAACGTACATGGGAAAAGGATCCCAGGAAGAACAGACATCTGTATATGTGTAAAAGAACCACATCTTCCACACCTACAGCAAGCCAAACATTGTAATCAAACTTGCTGTAATAAAAAATAAAAAGTTAAATTAAAAACACGAACAAGAAGTAGTGAGACAAACGTGAGGGGCTTTCTCCTGGCACATTCCATTCTAAACTCCAATCTAGAACACCACTTCCACTGAGGCTCTCTTGCCCTAGTAACCAGATTTGGTAAGGGTGAACTGCTGCCACCTTGTGGCCGTTTCACACAACAGCAGCTTTAATCCCAACGCTAATGGTCAGTTGATATTCAAAATCATTGCAGGCCTTTAAATGACACCTGCCCTGAAAACAAATCCTGGGGTCACATATCGACCAAAAAATTCAAAGGACGTCCATATTTCAAAACGACCGTTTCAAAAGGCATATTTTACGCACATTAGTGTTCTGCTTCTTTTCCTTTCTTTCCTTTTTTGTTAAAAAACATGGGAATGGAAAAAGGCATCCCTCAGAATGGGCGAAAATCGTTGCAGACGAATCAATGGACAGAGGTTTAATCTCCAATATATATAAACAGCTCATGCAGCTTAATATTAAAAAAACAAACACCCCCAAAAAAATGGGCAGAAGATCTAAAGAGACGTTTCTTCAAAGAAGACACAGAGATGGCCAAGACGCACATGAAAAGCTGCTCAACAGCACTAATTATTAGAGAAATGCAAATCAAAACTACAATGAGGTATCACCTCACACCTGTTAGAATCGGCATCATCAGAAATTCTACAAACAACCAATTCTGGGGAGGGTGTGGACAAAAGGAGCCCTCTTCCACTATTGGTGGGAATGTAAATTGATACAGTCACTATGGAGAACAGTATGGAGTTTCCTTAAAAAAACGAGAAAAAGAATTACCATCTGATCCAGCAATCCCACTTCTGGGCATATACCCAGAGAAAACCGTATTTCAAAAAGGCACATTCACCACAATGTTCGTTGCAGCACTATTTACAATAGCCAGGTAATGGAAGCAACCTAAATGCCCACAGACAGATGAATGGATAAAGATGTGGTACTTATATAAAATGGAATATGACTCGGCCATAAAAAGGAATGAAACTGGGTCATTTGTAGAGACATCGATGGATCGAGAGACTGTCATACAGAATGAAGTAAGTCAGAAAGAGGAAAACAAATATTGTCTATTAACGCATATATGTGGAGCCTAAAAATGGTACAGATGAACTGGTTTGCAGGGAAGAAATAGAGACACAGAGGTAGAGAACAAACATATGGACACCAAGGGTGGGAAGCCATGGGGTGGTGGTGGTGGGATGAGTTGGGAGTTTGGGATTGACCTGTATACATGTATATGCATAAAATACATAACTAATAATAACGTGCTGTATAAAAAGAAAATAAATAAAATAAAATTTCAAAATTTTAAAAAATAAAATTTAAAAATAAAACAGAAAAAAGTTCTTCCCGTCACACAGATGTATTTATAGGAATGAATTATTTCCATGCTTATATCTATAAATACATAAAAGAGGAATAAAATCTAACTTGAACCATAAAAGAAAAAAAAATCCTGAACCCACGAGTTATACAGAGGAAAACCCTATCAGGGCACTTGCTCCAGTGGTAAACAATTCTGAAATTGGTCAGAGGTGGGGAATCATCTCCCATACAGCCAGCAACCCACCCCCCACGCAAGGAGCGTCCTCATTGCAAAGCTGGGGGACCGTGCCGAGGCATCTGTGAGTAAACGTGAGCTGAGCCCCAGGCCAGCTGCTGCTGAACTGTTCCCACCCTTTCCAGGTAAAACACCTGAATATGTACAAGGGCTTGAAAGCCTAGAGGAAGGACCGTGGTGCCACACCAGCGACAGCACGCAGGCCTACTTGGTGCCTGCAGGCCAGCCAGCGTGGTCCTGGCCCCGGGCGCTCTTCCAGAAGCTTTCCATTGCCCTGCCTGAGATACCCCTCCTGTCCCGGCCCCCACTGCTTTTTTCCATCCTCACCTCTGTCCGGAGAGAAATTCCAGCGGAAGGTATGGGTGACACAACATCTTCTTTACAGGCGGCAGCCTGGCAACTCCTGCAGAAAGGCCAGCAGAACCCCACTCACACCGGGCCACCCACAAAGCTGTGGCCCCTCACTCCCTCCCACCTGCACAGCCCCGAGACTGCTGACGGGGCAGAGAATATGGAGTCAGGCACAGCTTCAGGGGCTATTGCTGCCTGGAGCTCTGTTTATATTGACCTCAACGAGGCACACCTGGGGAGGGCGGGCCGGCAGGGTAAGGCTGCCCAGGTCAGCTAATCCACAACCCTCAGGGAATCACATTGTTGAAAATGGACCCCGCTAAGGCAGAAGAGAAGCCAAGGGAAAAAAGGACACAATGCCATTTGCAGCACCGTAGATGAGTCTAGAAGTAATCACGTGACTTGTAGTAAGTCAGAAAGTGAAAGACACATATCCTATCATATCACTTATAGGTGTTACCTAAAAATGGATACCAGGGCACATATTTCCACGGAGAAGGGCAATCACAGATTCATTAAACAAACTTATGGTTCACCAATGGAAAGGTGTGAGGATTGGTTTCATTACGATATCGGGGTTAACAGACATATACAAACACAGGTGACATATATAATCACCAAAGACCTACAGAATACCAAGAGAGGACTACTCAACATTCTGTCATAACGTACATGGGAAAAGGATCCCAGGAAGAACAGACATCTGTATATGTGTAAAAGAACCACATCTTCCACACCTACAGCAAGCCAAACATTGTAATCAAACTTGCTGTAATAAAAAATAAAAAGTTAAATTAAAAACACGAACAAGAAGTAGTGAGACAAACGTGAGGGGCTTTCTCCTGGCACATTCCATTCTAAACTCCAATCTAGAACACCACTTCCACTGAGGCTCTCTTGCCCTAGTAACCAGATTTGGTAAGGGTGAACTGCTGCCACCTTGTGGCCGTTTCACACAACAGCAGCTTTAATCCCAACGCTAATGGTCAGTTGATATTCAAAATCATTGCAGGCCTGTAAATGACACCTGCCCTGAAAACAAATCCTGGGGTCACATATCGACCAAAAAATTCAAAGGACGTCCATATTTCAAAACGACCGTTTCAAAAGGCATATTTTACGCACATTAGTGTTCTGCTTCTTTTCCTTTCTTTCCTTTTTTGTTAAAAAACACAGGAATGGAAAAAGGCATCCCTCAAAATGGGCGAAAATCGTTGCAGACGAATCAATGGACAGAGGTTTATTCTCCAATATATATAAACAGCTCATGCAGCTTAATATTAAAAAAACAAACAACCCCCCAAAAAATGGGCAGAAGATCTAAAGAGACGTTTCTTCAAAGGAGACACAGAGATGGCCAAGACGCACATGAAAAGTTGCTCAACAGCACTAATTACTAGAGAAATGCAAATCAAAACTACAATGAGGTATCAACTCACACCTGTTAGAATCGGCATCATCAGAAAATCTACAAACAACCAATTCTGGGGAGGGTGTGGACAAAAGCAGCCCTTTTCCACAATTGGTGGGAATGTAAATTGATACAGTCACTATGGAGAACAGTATGGAGTTTCCTTAAAAAATCTAGAAATAGAATTACCATCTGATCCAGCAATCCCACTTCTGGGCATATACCCAGAGAAAACCGTATTTCAAAAAGGCACATTCACCACAATGTTCGTTGCAGCACTATTTACAATAGCCAGGTAATGGAAGCAACATAAATGCCCACAGACAGATGAATGGATAAAGATGTGGTACTTATATAAAATGGAATATAACTCGGCCATAAAAAGGAATGAAACTGGGTCATTTGTAGAGACATCGATGGATCGAGAGACTGTCATACAGAATGAAGTAAGTCAGAAAGAGGAAAACAAATATTGTCTATTAACGCATATATGTGGAGCCTAAAAATGGTACAGATGAACTGGTTTGCAGGGAAGAAATAGAGACACAGAGGTAGAGAACAAACGTATGGACACCAAGTGTGGGAAGCCATGGGGTGGTGTTGGTGGGATGAGTTGGGAGTTTGGGATTGACCTGTATACATGTATATGCATAAAATACATAACTAATAATAACGTGCTGTATAAAAAAGAAAATAAATAAAATAAAATTTCAAAATTTTAAAAAATAAAATTTAAAAATAAAAGAGAAAAATTTCTTCCCGTCCCACAGATGTATTTATAGGAATGAATTATTTCCATGCTTATATCTATAAATACATAAAAGTGGAATAAAATCTAACTTGAACCATAAAAGAAAAAAAAATCCTGAACCCACGAGTTATACAGAGGAAAACCCTATCAGGGCACTTGCTCCAGTGGTAAACAATTCTGAAATTGGTCAGAGGTGGGGAACCATCTCCCATACAGCCAGCAACCCACCACCCACGCAAGGAGCGTCCTCATTGCAAAGCTGGGGGACCGTGCCGAGGCATCTGTGAGTAAACGTGAGCTGAGCCCCAGGCCAGCTGCTGCTGAACTGTTCCCACCCTTTCCAGGTAAAACACCTGAATATGTACAAGGGCTTGAAAGCCTAGAGGAAGGACCGTGGTGCCACACCAGCGACAGCACGCAGGCCAACTTGGTGCCTGCAGGCCAGCCAGCGTGGTCCTGGCCCTGGGCGCTCTTCCAGAAGCTTTCCATTGCCCTGCCTGAGATACCCCTCCTGTCCCGGCCCCCACTGCTTTTTTCCATCCTCACCTCTGTCCGGAGAGAAATTCCAGCGGAAGGTATGGGTGACACAACCTCTTCTTTACAGGCGGCAGCCTGGCAACTCCTGCAGAAAGGCCAGCAGAACCCCACTCACACCGGGCCACCCACAAAGCTGTGGCCCCTCACTCCCTCCCACCAGCACAGCCCCGAGACTGCTGACGGGGCAGAGAATATGGAGTCAGGCACAGCTTCAGGGGCTATTGCTGCCTGGAGCTCTGTTTATATTGACCTCAACGAGGCACACCTGGGGAGGGCGGGCCGGCAGGGTAAGGCTGCCCAGGTCAGCTAATCCACAACCCTCAGGGAATCACATTGTTGAAAATGGACCCCGCTAAGGCAGAATAGAAGCCAAGGGAAAAAAGGACACAATGCCATTTGCAGCACCGTAGATGAGTCTAGAAGTAATCACGTGACTTGTAGTAAGTCAGAAAGTGAAAGACACATATCATATCACTTATAGGTGTTACCTAAAAATGGATACCAGGGCAGATATTTCCACGGAGAAGGGCAATCACAGATTCATTGAACAAACTTATGGTTCACCAATGGAAAGGTGTGAGGATTGGTTTCATTACGATATCGGGGTTAACAGACATATACAAACACAGGTGACATATATAATCACCAAAGACCTACAGAATACCAAGAGAGGACTACTCAATATTCTGTCATAACGTACATGGGAAAAGGATCCCAGGAAGAACAGTCATCTGTATATGTGTAAAAGAACCACATCTTCCACACCTACAGCAAGCCAAACATTGTAATCAAACTTGCTGTAATAAAAAATAAAAATTAAATTAAAAACACGAACAAGAAGTAGTGAGACAAACGTGAGGGGCTTTCTCCTGGCACATTCCATTCTAAACTCCAATCTACAACACCACTTCCACTGAGGCTCTCTTGCCCTAGTAACCAGATTTGGTAAGGGTGAACTGCTGCCACCTTGTGGCCGTTTCACACAACAGCAGCTTTAATCCCAACGCTAATGGTCAGTTGATATTCAAAATCATTGCAGGCCTGTAAATGACACCTGCCCTGAAAACAAATCCTGGGGTCACATATCGACCAAAATATTCAAAGGACGTCCATATTTCAAAAGGACCGTTTCAAAAGGCATATTTTACGCACATTAGTGTTCTGCTTCTTTTCCTTTCTTTCCTTTTTTGTTAGAAAACATGGGAATGGAAAAAGGCATCCCTCAGAATGGGCGAAAATCGTTGCAGACGAATCAATGAACAGAGGTTTAATCTCCAATATATATAAACAGCTCATGCAGCTTAATATTAAAAAAACAAACAACCCCAAAAAAATTTGCAGAATATTTAAGAGACGTTTCTTCAAAGGAGACACAGAGATGGCCAAGACGCACATGAAAAGATGCTCAACAGCACTAATTATTAGAGAAATGCAAATCAAAACTACAATGAGGTATCACCTCACACCTGTTAGAATCGGCATCATCAGAAATTCTACAAACAACCAATTCTGGGGAGGGTGTGGACAAAAGCAGCCCTTTTCCACAATTGGTGGGAATGTAAATTGATACAGTCACTATGGAGAACAGTATGGAGTTTCCTTAAAAAATCTAGAAATAGAATTACCATCTGATCCAGCAATCCCACTTCTGGGCATATACCCAGAGAAAACCGTATTTCAAAAAGGCACATTCACCACAATGTTCGTTGCAGCACTATTTACAATAGCCAGGTAATGGAAGCAACATAAATGCCCACAGACAGATGAATGGATAAAGATGTGGTACTTATATAAAATGGAATATAACTCGGCCATAAAAAGGAATGAAACTGGGTCATTTGTAGAGACATCGATGGATCGAGAGACTGTCATACAGAATGAAGTAAGTCAGAAAGAGGAAAACAAATATTGTCTATTAACGCATATATGTGGAGCCTAAAAATGGTACAGATGAACTGGTTTGCAGGGAAGAAATAGAGACACAGAGGTAGAGAATAAACGTATGGACACCAAGGGTGGGAAGCCATGGGGTGGTGTTGGTGGGATGAGTTGGGAGTTTGGGATTGACCTGTATACATGTATATGCATAAAATACATAACTAATAATAACGTGCTGTATAAAAAAGAAAATAAATAAAATAAAATTTCAAAATTTTAAAAAATAAAATTTAAAAATAAAACAGAAAAAAGTTCTTCCCGTCACACAGATGTATTTATAGGAATGAATTATTTCCATGCTTATATCTATAAATACATAAAAGAGGAATAAAATCTAACTTGAACCATAAAAGAAAAAAAAATCCTGAACCCACGAGTTATACAGAGGAAAACCCTATCAGGGCACTTGCTCCAGTGGTAAACAATTCTGAAATTGGTCAGAGGTGGGGAATCATCTCCCATACAGCCAGCAACCCACCCCCCACGCAAGGAGCGTCCTCATTGCAAAGCTGGGGGACCGTGCCGAGGCATCTGTGAGTAAACGTGAGCTGAGCCCCAGGCCAGCTGCTGCTGAACTGTTCCCACCCTTTCCAGGTAAAACACCTGAATATGTACAAGGGCTTGAAAGCCTAGAGGAAGGACCGTGGTGCCACACCAGCGACAGCACGCAGGCCAACTTGGTGCCTGCAGGCCAGCCAGCGTGGTCCTGGCCCCGGGCGCTCTTCCAGAAGCTTTCCATTGCCCTGCCTGAGATACCCCTCCTGTCCCGGCCCCCACTGCTTTTTTCCATCCTCACCTCTGTCCGGAGAGAAATTCCAGCGGAAGGTATGGGTGACACAACCTCTTCTTTACAGGCGGCAGCCTGGCAACTCCTGCAGAAAGGCCAGCAGAACCCCACTCACACCGGGCCACCCACAAAGCTGTGGCCCCTCACTCCCTCCCACCTGCACAGCCCCGAGACTGCTGACGGGGCAGAGAATATGGAGTCAGGCACAGGTTCAGGGGCTATTGCTGCCTGGAGCGCTGTTTATATTGACCTCAATGAGGCACACCTGGGGAGGGCGGGCCGGCAGGGTAAGGCTGCCCAGGTCAGCTAATCCACAACCCTCAGGGAATCACATTGTTGAAAATGGACCCCGCTAAGGCAGAAGAGAAGCCAAGGGAAAAAAGGACACAATGCCATTTGCAGCACCGTAGATGAGTCTAGAAGTAATCACGTGACTTGTAGTAAGTCAGAAAGTGAAAGACACATATCATATCACTTATACGTGTTACCTAAAAATGGATACCAGGGCAGATATTTCCACGGAGAAGGGCAATCACAGATTCATTAAACAAACTTATGGTTCACCAATGGAAAGGTGTGAGGATTGGTTTCATTACGATATCGGGGTTAACAGACATATACAAACACAGGTGACATATATAATCACCAAAGACCTACAGAATACCAAGAGAGGACTACTCAACATTCTGTCATAACGTACATGGGAAAAGGATCCCAGGAAGAACAGACATCTGTATATGTGTAAAAGAACCACATCTTCCACACCTACAACAAGCCAAACATTGTAATCAAACTTGCTGTAATAAAAAATAAAAAATTAAATTAAAAACACGAACAAGAAGTAGTGAGACAAACGTGAGGGGCTTTCTCCTGGCACATTCCATTCTAAACTCCAATTTAGAACACCACTTCCACTGAGGCTCTCTTGCCCTAGTAACCAGATTTGGTAAGGGTGAACTGCTGCCACCTTGTGGCCGTTTCACACAACAGCAGCTTTAATCCCAATGCTAATGGTCAGTTGATATTCAAAATCATTGCAGGCCTGTAAATGACACCTGCCCTGAAAACAAATCCTGGGGTCACATATCGACCAAAAAATTCAAAGGACGTCCATATTTCAAAACGACCGTTTCAAAAGGCATATTTTACGCACATTAGTGTTCTGCTTCTTTTCCTTTCTTTCCTTTTTTGTTAAAAAACACGGGAATGGAAAAAGGAATCCCTCAGAATGGGCGAAAATCGTTGCAGACGAATCAATGGACAGAGGTTTAATCTCCAATATATATAAACAGCTCATGGAGCTTAATATTAAAAAAACAAACAACCCCCCAAAAAATGGGCAGAAGATCTAAAGAGATGTTTCTTCAAAGGAGACACAGAGATGGCCAAGACGCACATGAAAAGATGCTCAACAGCACTAATTATTAGAGAAATGCAAATCAAAACTACAATGAGGTATCACCTCACACCTGTTAGAATCAGCATCATCAGAAAATCTACAAACAACAAATTCTGGGGAGGGTGTGGACAAAAGCAGCCCTTTTCCACAATTGGTGGGAATGTAAATTGATACAGTCACTATGCAGAACAGTATGGAGTTTCCTTAAAAAATCTAGAAATAGAATTACCATCTGATCCAGCAATCCCACTTCTGGGCATATACCCAGAGAAAACCGTATTTCAAAAAGGCACATTCACCACAATGTTCGTTGCAGCACTATTTACAATAGCCAGGTAATGGAAGCAAACTAAATGCCCACAGACAGATGAATGGATAAAGATGTGGTACATATATAAAATGGAATATGACTCGGCCATAAAAAGGAATGAAACTGGGTCATTTGTAGAGACATCGATGGATCGAGAGACTGTCATACAGAATGAAGTAAGTCAGAAAGAGGAAAACAAATATTGTCTATTAACGCATATATGTGGAGCCTAAAAATGGTACAGATGAACTGGTTTGCAGGGAAGAAATAGAGACACAGAGGTAGAGAACAAACGTATGGACACCAAGTGTGGGAAGCCATGGGGTGGAGGTGGTGGGATGAGTTGGGAGTTTGGGATTGACCTGTATACATGTATATGCATAAAATACATAACTAATAATAACGTGCTGTATAAAAAAGAAAATAAATAAAATTTCAAAATTTTAAAAAATAAAATTTAAAAATAAAACAGAAAAAAGTTCTTCCCGTCACACAGATGTATTTATAGGAATGAATTATTTCCATGCTTATATATATAAATACATAAAAGAGGAATAAAATCTAACTTGAACCATAAAAGAAAAAAAAATCCTGAACCCACGATTTATACAGAGGAAAACCCTATCAGGGCACTTGCTCCAGTGGTAAACAATTCTGAAATTGGTCAGAGGTGGGGAATCATCTCCCATACAGCCAGCAACCCACCCCCCACGCAAGGAGCGTCCTCATTGCAAAGCTGGGGGACCGTGCCGAGGCATCTGTGAGTAAACGTGAGCTGAGCCCCAGGCCAGCTGCTGCTGAACTGTTCCCACCCTTTCCAGGTAAAACACCTGAATATGTACAAGGGCTTGAAAGCCTAGAGGAAGGACCGTGGTGCCACACCAGCGACAGCACGCAGGCCAACTTGGTGCCTGCAGGCCAGCCAGGGTGGTCCTGGCCCCGGGCGCTCTTCCAGAAGCTTTCCATTGCCCTGCCTGAGATACCCCTCCTGTCCCGGCCCCCACTGCATTTTTTCCTTCCTCACCTCTGTCCGGAGAGAAATTCCAGCGGAAGGTATGTGTGACACAACCGCTTCTTTACAGGCGGCAGCCTGGCAACTCCTGCAGAAAGGCCAGCAGAACCCCACTCACACCGGGCCACCCACAAAGCTGTGTCCCCTCACTCCCTCCCACCAGCACAGCCCCGAGACTGTTGACGGGGCAGAGAATATGGAGTCAGGCACAGCTTCAGGGGCTATTGCTGTCTGGAGCTCTGTTTATATTGACCTCAACGAGGCACACCTGGGGAGGGCGGGCCGGCAGGGTAAGGCTGCCCAGGTCAGCTAATCCACAACCCTCAGGGAATCACATTGTTGAAAATGGACCCCGCTAAGGCAGAAGAGAAGCCAAGGGAAAAAAGGACACAATGCCATTTTCAGCACCGTAGATGAGTCTAGAAGTAATCACGTGACTTGTAGTAAGTCAGAAAGTGAAAGACACATATCATATCATATCACTTATAGGTGTTACCTAAAAATGGATACCAGGGCAGATATTTCCACGGAGAAGGGCAATCACAGATTCATTAAACAAACTTATGGTTCACCAATGGAAAGGTGTGAGGATTGGTTTCATTACGATATCGGGGTTAACAGACATATACAAACACAGGTGACATATATAATCACCAAAGACCTACAGAATACCAAGAGAGGACTACTCAACATTCTGTCATAACGTACATGGGAAAAGGATCCCAGGAAGAACAGACATCTGTATATGTGTAAAAGAACCACATCTTCCACACCTACAGCAAGCCAAACATTGTAATCAAACTTGCTGTAATAAAAAATAAAAAAATAAATTAAAAACACGAACAAGAAGTAGTGAGACAAACGTGAGGGGCTTTCTCCTGGCACATTCCATTCTAAACTCCAATCTAGAACACCACTTCCACTGAGGCTCTCTTGCCCTAGTAACCAGATTTGGTAAGGGTGAACTGCTGCCACCTTGTGGCCGTTTCACACAACAGCAGCTTTAATCCCAACGCTAATGGTCAGTTGATATTCAAAATCATTGCAGGCCTGTAAATGACACCTGCCCTGAAAACAAATCCTGGGGTCACATATCGACCAAAAAATTCAAAGGACGTCCATATTTCAAAACGACCGTTTCAAAAGGCATATTTTATGCACATTAGTGTTCTGCTTCTTTTCCTTTCTTTCCTTTTTTGTTAAAAAAAACGGGAATGGAAAAAGGCCTCCCTCAGAATGGGTGAAAATCGTGGCAAACCAATCAATGGACAGAGGTTTAATCTCCAATATATATAAACAGCTCATGCAGCTTAATATTAAAAAAACAAACAACCCAATACAAAAATGGGCAGAAGATCTAAAGAGACGTTTCTTCAAAGAAGACACAGAGATGGCCAAGACGCACATGAAAAGCTGCTCAACAGCACTAATTACTAGAGAAATGCAAATCAAAACTACAATGAGGTATCACCTCACACCTGTTAGAATCGGCATCATCAGAAAATCTACAAACAACCAATTCTGGGGAGGGTGTGGACCAAAGGAGCCCTGTTCCACTATTGGTGGGAATGTAAATTGATACAGTCACTATGGAGAACAGTATGGAGTTTCCTTAAAAAAACTAGAAATAGAATTACCATCTGATACAGCAATCCCACTTCTGGGCATATACCCAGAGAAAACCGTAAATCAAAAAGGCACATTCACTACAATGTTCGTTGCAGCACTATTTACAATAGCCAGGTAATGGAAGCAACCTAAATGCCCACAGACAGATGAATGGATAAAGATGTGGTACATATATAAAATGAAATATTACTCGGCCATAAAAAGGAATGAAACTGGGTCATTTGTAGAGACATCGATGGATCGAGAGACTGTCATACAGAATGAAGTAAGTCAGAAAGAGGAAACCAAATACTGTATATTAATGCATATATGTGGAGCCTAAAAAATGGTACAGATGAACTGGTTTGCAGGGAAGAAATAGCGGCACAGAGGTAGAGAACAAACGTATGGACACCAAGGGTGGGAAGCCATGGGGTGGTGGTGGTGGGATGAGTTGGGAGATTGGGATTGACCTGTATACATGTATATGCCTAAAATACATAACTAATAATAACGTGCTGTATAAAAAAAATAAAATTAAATTTCAAAATTTTAAAAAATAAAATTTAAAAATAAAACAGAAAAAAGTTCTTCCCGTCACACAGATGTATTTATAGGAATGAATTATTTCCATGCTTATATCTATAAAAATATAAAAGAGGAATAAAATCTAACTTGAAACATAAAAGAAAAAAACACCTGAACCCATGAGTTATACAGAGGAAAACCCTATCAGCGCACTTCCTCCAGCGGTAAACAATTCTGAAATTGGTCAGAGGTGGGAAACCATCTCCCATACAGCCAGCAACCCACCCCCCAGGCAAGGAGCGTCCTCATTGCAAAGCTGGGGGACCGTGCCGAGGCATCTGTGAGTAAACGTGAGCTGAGCCCCAGGCCAGCTGCTGCTGAACTGTTCCCACCCTTCCCAGGTAAAACACCTGAATATGTACAAGGGCTTGAAAGCCTAGAGGAAGGGCCTTGGAGACACACCAGCGACAGAACGCAGGGCAATTTGGTGCCTGCAGGCCTGCCAGGGTGTTCCTGGCCCTGGGCCCTCTTCCAGAAGCTTTCCATTTCCCTACCTGATATACCCCTCCTGTCCTGGCCCCCAATGCTTTTTTCGTTCCTCACCTCTGTCCGGAGAGAAATTCCAGTGGAAGGTATGGGTGACACATCCTCTTCTTTACAGGTGGCAGCATGGCAACACCTGCAGAAAGGCCAGCAGAGCCCCACTCACACCGGGACACCCACAAAGCTGTGGCCCCTCACTCCCTCCCACCAGCACAGCCCCGAGACTGCTGACGGGGCAGAGAATATGGAGTCAGGCACAGCTTCAGGGGCTATTGCTGCCAGGAGCTCTGTTTATATTGACCTCAACGAGGCACACCTGGGGAGGGCGGGCCGGCAGGGTAAGGCTGCCCAGGTAAGCTAATCCACAACCCTCAGGGAATCACATTGTTGAAAATGGACCCCACTAAGGCAGAAGAGAAGCCAAGGGAAAAAAGGACACAATGCCATTTGCAGCACCGTAGATGAGTCTAGAAGTAATCACGTGACTTGTAGTAAGTCAGAAAGTGAAAGACACATATCATATCATATCACTTATAGGTGTTACCTAGAAATGGATACCAGGGCAAATATTTCCACGGAGAAGGGCAATCACAGATTCATTAAACAAACTTATGGTTCACCAATGGAAAGGTGTGAGGACTGGTTTCATTACGATATCGGGGTTAAGAGACATATACTAACACAGGTGACATATATAATCACCAAAGACCTACGGAATACCAAGAGAGGACTACTCAACATCCTGTCATAACGTACATGGGAAAAGGATCCCAGGAAGAACAGACATCTGTATATGTGTAAAAGAACCACATCTTCCACACCTACAACAAGCCAAACATTGTAATCAAACTTGCTGTAATAATAAATAAAAAAATTAAATTAAAAACACGAACAAGAAGTAGTGAGACAAACGTGAGGGGCTTTCTCCTGGCACATTCCATTCTAAACTCCAATCTAGAACACCACTTCCACTGAGGCTCTCTTGCCCTAGTAACCAGATTTGGTAAGGGTGTACTGCTGCCACCTTGTGGCCGTTTCACACAACAGCAGCTTTAATCCCAACGCTAATGGTCAGTTGATATTCAAAATCATTGCAGGCCTGTAAATGACACCTGCCCTGAAAACAAATCCTGGGGTCACATATCGACGAAAAAATTCAAAACGACCATTTCAAAAGGCATATTTTACGCACATTAGTGTTCTGCTTCTTTTCCTTTCTTTCCTTTTTTGTTAAAAAAATCGGGAATGGAAAAAGGCATCCCTCAGAATGGGCGAAAATCGTTGCAAACGAATCAATGGACAAATGTTTAATCTCCAATATATATAAACAGCACATGCAGCTTAATATTACTAAAACAAACAACCCAATACAAAAATGGGCAGAAGATCTAAATAGACGTTTCTTCAAAGAAGACACAGAGATGGCCAAGACGCACATGAAAAGCTGCTCAACATCACTAATTGTTAGAGAAATGCAAATCAAAACTACAATAAGGTATCACCTCACACCTGTTAGAATCGGCATCATCAGAAAATCTACAAACAACCAATTCTAGGGAGGGTGTGGACAAAAGGAACCCTCTTCCACTATTGGTGGGAATGTAAATTGATACAGTCACTATGGAGAACAGTATGGAGGTTCCTTTAAAAAACTAAAAAGAGGAGAACCATCTGATCCAGCAATCCCACTTCTGAGCATATACCCAGAGAAAAACAAAAATCAAAGAGACACATTCACCACAATGTTCATTGCAGCACTATTTACAATAGCCAGGTAATGGAAGCAACCTAAATGCCCACAGACAGAAGAACGGATGAAGATGTGGTACATATATAAAATGGAGTATTACTCAACCATATAAAGGAATGAAACTGGGTCATTTGTAGAGAACTCGATGTATCTAGAGACTGTCATACAGAGTGGAGTAAGTCAGAAACAGAAAAACAAATATTGTATATTAATGCCTATATTTGGTACCTAGAAAAGTGGTACAGATGAACTTGTTTGCAGGGCAGAAATAGAGACACACAGGTAGAGAACAAACGTATGGACACAAATAGGGGGAAGCCATGGGGTGGTGGTGGTGGTGGGATGAGTTGGGAGATTGGGATTGACCTGTATACATGTAAATGCATAAAATACATAACTAATAATAACCTGCTGTATAAGAAAATAAATTTAAATTTCAAAATTTTTAAAAATAAAACAGAAAACTGTTCTTCCATTCACACAGATGTATTTATATGAATGACTTATTTCCATGCTTATATCTATAAATACATAAAAGAGGAATAAAATTTAACTTGAAACAATGGAGAAAAAAAATAACCTGAACCCAACAGTTATACAGAGGAAAACCCTATCAGCGCACTTACTCCAGCGGTAAACAATTCTGAAATTGGTCAGATGTGGAGAATCATCTCCCATACAGCCAGCAGCCCCACCCCACGCAAGGAGGGTCCTCATTGCAAAGCTGCGGGACCGTGCTGAGGCGTCTGTGAGTAAACGTGAGCTGAGCCCCAGGCCAGCTGCTGCTGAACTGTTCCCACCCTTCCCAGGTAAAACACCTGAATATGTACAAGGGCTTGAAAGCCTAGATGAAGGGCAGTGGAGTCACACCAGAGACAGCACACAGGCCCACTTGGTGCCTGCAGGCCAGCCAGGTTGGTCCTGGCCACAGGCGCTCTTCTGGAAGCTTTCCATTTTCCTGCCTGAGATACCCATCCTATCCCGGCCCCCACTCCTGTTTTTCCTTCCTCACCTCAGCCCGGAGAGAAATTTCAGCAGACGTTATGGGTGACGCATCCTCTTCTTTACAGGTGGCAGCCAGGCAACTCCTAAGCCTTGCCGTTACCTAACCCTAAACCTAGCCCGGAATGGAAACCCACCACCAGCCCTATACCTTTCCCTACGCCGTAGCCTATTCCTGGCCCGTACGCAGGCACTGAACCTTTCATCAGCACGTAGCCTGACCCTGCCATTTTGCCGTACCCTCACCTGTGCCCTAAGCCTTGCCGTTCCCTAACCCTAACCCTAGCCTGGAACGGAAAGCCACCACAAGACCTACACCTTACCCCCAAGCCGTAGCCTACTCCTGGTCCATACGAGGGCACTGATTTGTGCGTCAGCACGTAGCCTGACCTTCCCACATTACCGTAATGTCACCTGTGCCCTAAGCCTTGCCGTTCCCTAACCCTAACCCTAGTACGGAATGGAAACACACCACAAGCCCTACACCTAACCCCCAAGCCATAGCCTACTCCTGGCCCGTACGCTGGCACTGACCCATGCGTCAGCACGTAGCCTGACCCTCCCAAGTTTCCGTACCCTCACCTGTGCCCTAAGCCTTGATGTTCCCTAACACTAACCCTAGCCCGGAACGGAAACCCACCACCAGCCCTACACCTAACCCCCAACGCGTGGCCTACTCCTGGCCGGTACGCTGGCACTGACCCATGCGTCAGCACGTAGCCTGACCCTCCCACGTTTCCGTACCCTCACCTGTGCCCAAAGCCTTGCCGTTCCCTAACCCTAACCCTAGCCCGGAACGGAAACCCACCACCAGCCCTAGACCTTACCCTACGACATAGCCTACTCCTGGCCTGTACGCTGGCACTGGCTCATGCGTCAGCACGTAGCCTGACCCTCCCAAGTTTCCGTACCCTCACCTGTGCCCTAAGCCTTGCCGTTCCCTAACCCTAACCCTAGTCCCCAACTGAAACGCCCCACCAGCCCTACAACATACCCCCAGGCCGTAGCCTACTCCTGGCCCATATTCTGGCACTGACACGTGCGTCAGCACGTAGCCTGACCCTCCCACGTTTCCGTATCCTCACCTGTGCCCTAAGCCTTGCCTTTCACTAATCCTAACCATAGCCCGGAAAGGAAACCCACCACCAACCCTACACCTTACCCTACGCCGTAGCCTACTCCTGGCCCGTACGCTGGCACTGACACGTGTGTCAGCATGTAGCCTGACCTTCCCACATTTCCGTACCCTAACCTGTGCCCTAAGCCTTGCCGTTCCCTAACCCTAACCCTAGTACGGAACGGAAACCCACCACCAGACCTACACCTAACACCCAAGCCATAGCCTAATCCTGGCCTGTACGCTGGCACTGACCCATGCGTCAGCACGTAGCCTGACCCTCCCACGTTTCCGTAACCTCACCTGTGCCCTAAGCCTTTCCGTTCCCTATCCATAACCCTAGCCCAAAAAGGAAACCCACCACCAGCCATACACCTTTTTCTACGACGTAGCCTACTCGTGGCCCGTACGCTAGCATTGACACGTGCATTAGCACGTAGCCTGAACCTCCAACTTTTCTGTACCCTCACCTGAGGCCTAAGCCTTGCCGTTCCCTAACATTAACCCTAGCCCGAAACGGAAACCCACCACAATCCCTAGACCTTACACTACCCCGTAGCCTAATCCTTGCCCGTACGCTGGCACTGACCCGTGCGTCAGCACGTAGCCTGACCCTCCCACGTTTCCGTTCCCTCACCTATGCCCTAAGCCTTGCCGTTCCCTAACCCTAACCGTACCCCGCAATGAAAACCCACCAACAGCCCTACACGTTACCCTACACCGTAGCCTACTCCTGGCCCGTACGCTGGCACTGACCCATGCATCAGTACGTAGCCTGACCCTCCCACGTTTCCGTACCCGCACCTGTGCCCAAGCCTTGACGTTCCCTAACCCTAACCCTAGCCCGACACGGAAACCCACCACCATCCCTAAACATTACCCTACGCCGTAGCCTACTCCTGGCGTGTACGTTGGCACTGAACCGTGCGTCATCACGTAGCCTGACCCTCACACGTTTCCGTACCCTCACCTGTGCCCTAAGCCTTGCCGTTCCCTAACCCTAACCCTATTCCGAAAAGGAAACACACCACCATCTCTACAGCTTACCCACAAGCCATAGCCTACTCCTGGCCCGTACGCTGGCACTGACACGTGCGTCAGCATGTAGCCTGACCCTCCCACGTTTCTGTTCCCTCACCTGTGCCCTATGCCTTGCCGTTCCCTAACCCTAACCCTAGCCCGGAACGGAAACCCACCACCAGCCCTACACCTTACCCTACGCCGTAGCCTACTCCTGGCCCGAACGCTGGCACTGACCCTTGCGTCAGCACGTAGCCTGACCCTACCACGTTTCCGTACCCGCACCTGTGCCCTAAGTCTTGCCGTTCCCTAAACCTAACCCTAGCCCTGAACGGAAACCCTGCACCAGCCCTACACCTTACCCTACGCCGTAGCCTACTCCTGGCCCGTACGTTGGCACTGACCCGTGCGTCAGCACGTAGCCTGACCTTCACACATTACCGTACCCTCACCTGTGCCCTAAGCCTTGCCGTTCCCTAACCCTAACCCTAGTACCGAACGGAAACCCACCACCAGCCCTACACCTAAACTCCATGCCATAGCCTACTCATGGCCCGTACGCTGGCACTGACCCGTGCGTCAGCACTTATCCTGACCCTCCCACGTTTCCGTACCCTCACCTGTGCACTAAGCCTTGCCGTTCCCTAACCCTAACCCTAGCCCTGAACGGAAACCCACCACCAGCCCTACACCTAACCCCCATGCCGTAGCCTACTCCTGGCCCATACGATGGCACTGACCAGTGCGTCAGCACGTAGCCTGACCCTCCCACGTTTCCGTACCCTCACCTGTGCCCTAAGCCTTGCCGTTCCCTATCCCTAACCGTGGTCCACATTGCCAACCCACCACCAGCCCTCCACCTTACCCTACGCCGTAGCCTACTCCTGGCCCGTACGCTGGCACTGATCCATGCATCAGTACGTAGCCTGACCCTCCCACGTTTCCGTACCTTCACCTGTGCCCTAAACCTTGAAGTTCCCTAACCCTAACCCTAGCCCGGAACGGAAACCCACCACCATCCCTAGACATTACCCTCCGCCGTAGCCTACTCCTGGCCTGTATGCTGGCACTGACCCGTGCGTCAGCACGTAGCCTGACCCTCCCAAGTTTCCGTACACTCACCTGAGCACTAAGCCTTGCCATTCCGTAACCCTAACTCTAGCCCGGAATGGAAAGCCACCACCAGCCCAACACCTTAACCCCAAGCCGTAGCCTACTCCTGGCCCGTATTCTGGCACTGACACGTGCGTCAGCAAGTAGCCTGACCCTCCCACGTTTCAGCACCCTCAACTGTGCCCTAAGACTGGCCGTTCCTAACACTAACCCTAGCCCAGAAAGGAAACCCACCACCAGCTCTACACCTTACCCCCAAGCCGTAGCCTACTCGTGGACCGTATGCTGACACTGACATGTGCGTCAGCACGTAGCCTGACCCTCCCACGTTTCCGTACACTCACCTGTCCCCTAAGCCTTGCCGTTCCCTAACCCTAACCCTAGCCGGAACGGAAAACCACCACCAGACCTACACCTTACCATATGTCGTAGCCTACACCTGGCCCGTACGCGGGCACTGACCCGTGCGTCAGCACATAGCCTGACCCTCCCACGTTTCCGTACCCTCACCTGTGCCGTAAGCCTTGCCATTCCCTAACCCTAACCCTAGCCCCGAACGGAAACCCACCACCAGCTCTAAAACTTACCGACAAGCCGTAGCCTACTCCTGGCCCGTACACTGGCACTGACCCGTGCGTCAGCACATAGCCTGACCCTCCCACGTTTCCGTACCCTCACATGTGCCCTAAGCTTTGCCGTGCCCTAACCCTAAATGTAGCCCGGAACGGAAACCCACAACCAGCCCTACACATTACCCTACGCCGTAGCCTACTCCTGGCCCGTACCCTGGCACTGACCCATGCGTCAGTAAGTAGCCTGACCCTCCCATGTTTCCGTACCCTCACCTGTGCCCTAAGCCTTGACGTTCCCTAACCCTAACCCTAGCCCTGAACGGAAACCCACCACCTGCCCTACACCTTAACCTACGCCGTGGCCTAATCCTGGCCTGTACGGTGGCACTGGCCCTTGCGTCAGCATGTAGCCTGACCCTCCCACGTTTTCATACCCTCACCTGTGCCCTAAGCCTTGCCGTTCCCTAACTCTAACCCTAGCCCGGAACGGAAACCCACCACCAGCCCTAAACCTTACCCACAAGCTGTAGCCTACTCCTGGCCCGTACGCTGGCACTGACCAATGCGTCAGCATGTAGCCTGACACTCCAACTTTTCCGTACCCTCACCTGTGCCCTAAGTCTTGCCGTTCCCTAACCCTAACCCTAGCCCCCAACGGAAACCCACCACCAGCCCTACAACTTACCCCCAAGCCGTAGCCTACTCCTGGTCCATACGCTGGCACTGACATGTGCGTCAGCACGTAGCGTGTCCTTCCCACATTAGCGTAACGTCACCTGTGCCCTAAGCCTTGCCGTTCCTTAACCCTAACACTAGTACAGAAGGGAAACACACCAGAAGCACTACACCTAAGCCCCAAGCCATAGCCTACTCCTGGCCCGTACGCTGGCACTGACCTGTGCGTCAGCACGTAGCCTGACCCTCCCACGTTTCCGTACACTCACCTGTGCCCTAAGCCTTGCTGTTCCCTAACACTAACCGTAGACCGGAACAGAAAACCACCACCAGCCATACACCTTACCCTACGCCGTAGCCTACTCCTGGCACGTACGCTGACACTGATCCGTGCGTCAGCACGTAGCCTGACCCTCCCACGTTTCCGTACCCTCACCTGTGCCCTAAGCCTTGCCGTTCCCTAACACTAACCCTAGCCTGGAACGGAAACCCACCAACAGCCCTACACCTAACCCCCAAGCCGTAGCCTACTCCTGTCCGGTACGCTGGCACTGACCCCTGCGTCAGCACGTAGCCTGACCCTCCCACGTTTCCGTACACTCACCTGTGCCCTAAGCCTTGCTGTTCCCTAACACTAACCGTAGACCGGAACAGAAAACCACCACCAGCCCTACACCTTACCCTACGCCGTAGCCTACTCCTGGCACGTACGCTGACACTGATCCGTGCGTCAGCACGTAGCCTGACCCTCCCACGTTTCCGTACCCTCACCTGTGCCCTAAGCCTTGCCGTTCCCTAACCCTAACCCTAGCCCAGAACGGAAACCCACCACCAGCCCTACACCTTACCCTACGCCGTAGCCTACTCCTGGCCCGTACGCTGGCACTGACCTGTGCGTCAGCACGTAGCCTGACCCACCCACGTTTCCGTACCCTCACCTGAGCCCTAAGCATTGACGTTCGCTAACCCTAACCCTAGCCCGGAACAGAAACCCACCACCAGCCCTACAACATACCACCACGCCGTAGCCTACTCCTGGCCCATATGCTGGCACTGAACCATGCGTCAACACGTAGCCTGACCCTCCCACGTTTCCGTAACCTCAACTGTGCCCTAAGCCTTGCCGTTCCCTAACCCTAACCCTAGCCCGGAACGAAAACCCACCACCAGCCTTAAACCTTACCCTACGCCGTAGCCTACTCCTGGCCCATACGCTGGCAGTGAACCGTACGTCAGCACATAGCCTGACCCTCCCACGTTTCCGTACCCTCACCTGGGCCCTAAGCCTTGCCGTTCCCTAACCCTATCCCTAGCCCGGAATGGAAAACCACCACCAGCCCTAAACCTTTCCCTACTCCGTAGCCTACTCCTCGCCCGTACGCTCGCACTAACCCGTGCGTCAGCATGTAGTTTGACACTCCCACGTTTCCGTACCCTCACCTGGGCCCTAAGCCTTGCCGTTCTCTAACACTAACCGTAGCCCGGAACGGAAAGCCACCACCAGCCCTACACTTTAACCTACGCCGTAGCCTACTCCTGGCCCGCACACTGGCTCTGACACGTGCGTCAGCACGTAGCCTGACCCTCCCACGTTTCCGTACCCTCAACTGTGCCCTAAGCCTTGCCGTTCCCTAACCCTAACCCTAGCCCGGAACGGAAACCCACCACTAGCCCTACACCTTACCCTACGCCGTAGCCTACTCCTGGCCCGTACACTGGAACTGACCCGTGCGTCACCACATAGCCTGACTTTCCCACATTTCCGTACCCTCACCTGTGCCCTAAGCCTTGCCGTTCCATAACCCTAAACCTAGTACAGAACGGAAACCCACCAACAGCCCTACACCTAACGCCCAAGCCATAGCCTACTCCTGGCCCGTACGCTGGCACTGACACGTGTGTCAGCACGTAGCCTGACCCTCCCACGTTTCCGTACCATCACCTGTGCCCTAAGACTTGCCGTTCCCTAACCCTACCCATAGCCTGGAATGGAAACCCACCACCAGCCCTACACCGTATCGTATGCCGTAGCCTATTCCTGGCCCGTACGCTGGCACAGACCCATGCGTCAGCATGTAGCCTGACCCTCCCACGTTTCCGTACCCTCACCTGTGCCCTAAGCCTTGCCGTTCCCTAACACTAACCCTAGCCCGTAACGGAAACCCACCACAAGCCCTACACCTTACCATACGCCGTAGTGTTCTCCTGGCCCGTACGCTGTCACTGACCCGTGAGTCTGCACGTAGCCTCACCCTCCCACGTTTCCGTAACCTCAACTGTGCCCTAAGCCTTGCCGTTCCCTCACCCTAACCCTAGCCACGAACGGAAACCCACCAGCAGCCCTACACCTAACCCTACGCCGTAGCCTACTCCTGGCCCGTACACTGGCACTGACCCGTGCGTCAGCACGTAGCCTGACCCTCCCACGTTTCCATACCCTCACCTGTGCCCTAAGACTTGCCGTTCCCTAACCCTAACCCTAGCCCGGAGCGAAAACCCACCACCAGCCCTACACATTACCCTATGCCGTAGCCTACACCTGGCCCATACGCGGGTAATGACCTGTGCTTCAGCACGTAGCCTAACCCTCCCATGTTACCGTACCCTCACCTGTGCTCTAAGCCTTGCCGTTCCCTAACCCTAACCCTAGCCCGGAACGAAAACCCACCACCAGCCTTACACCTTACCCTACGCCGTAGCCTACTCCTGGCCCATACGCTGGCAGTGAACCGTACGTCAGCACATAGCCTGACCCTCCCACGTTTCCGTACCCTCACCTGGGCCCTAAGCCTTGCCATTCCTTAACCCTATCCCTAGCCCGGAACGGAAAACCACCACCAGCCCTAAACCTTTCCCTACTCCGTAGCCTACTCCTCGCCCGTACGCTCGCACTAACCCGTGCGTCAGCATGTAGTTTGACACTCCCACGTTTCCGTACCCTCACCTGGGCCCTAAGCCTTGCCGTTCTCTAATGCTAACCGTAGCCCGGAACGGAAAGCCACCACCAGCCCTACACTTTACCCTACGCCGTAGCCTACTCCTGGTCCGCACGCTGGCTCTGACACGTGCGTCAGCACGTAGCCTGACCCTCCCACGTTTCCGTACCCTCAACTGTGCCCTAAGCCTTGCCGTTCCCTAACCCTAACCCTAGCCCGGAACGGAAACCCACCACTAGCCCTACACCTTACCCTACGCCGTAGCCTACTCCTGGCCCGTACACTGGCACTGACTCGTGCGTCAGCACATAGCCTGACCTACCCACATTTCCGTACCCTCACCTGTGCCCTAAGCCTTGCCGTTCCATAACCCTAAACCTAGTACAGAACGGAAACCCACCAACAGCCCTACACCTAACGCCCAAGCCATAGCCTACTCCTGGCCCGTACGCTGGCACTGACACGTGCGTCAGCACGTAGCCTGACCCTCCCACGTTTCCGTACCATCACCTGTGCCCTAAGACTTGCCGTTCCCTAACCCTACCCATAG
This sequence comes from Mesoplodon mirus, assembly GCF_964341445.2. Lineage (NCBI taxonomy): Eukaryota > Metazoa > Chordata > Mammalia > Artiodactyla > Ziphiidae > Mesoplodon > Mesoplodon mirus. The sequence goes on along the minus strand of NW_028295749.1, from coordinate 1,502,204 downwards.
CCTGGAATGGAAACCCACCACCAGCCCTACACCGTATCGTATGCCGTAGCCTAGTCCTGGCCCGTACGCTGGCACAGACCCATGCGTCAGCATGTAGCCTGACCCTCCCACGTTTCCGTACCCTCACCTGTGCCCTAAGCCTTGCCGTTCCCTAACACTAACCCTAGCCCGTAACGGAAACCCACCACAAGCCCTACACCTTACCATACGCCGTAGTGTTCTCCTGGCCAGTACGCTGTCACTGACCCGTGAGTCTGCACGTAGCCTCACCCTCCCACGTTTCCGTAACCTCAACTGTGCCCTAAGCCTTGCCGTTCCCTCACCCTAACCCTAGCCACGAACGGAAACCCACCAGCAGCCCTACACCTAACCCTACGCCGTAGCCTACTCCTGGCCCGTACACTGGCACTGACCCGTGCGTCAGCACGTAGCCTGACCCTCCCACGTTTCCATACCCTCACCTGTGCCCTAAGACTTGCCGTTCCCTAACCCTAACCCTAGCCCGGAACGGAAACCCACCACCAGCCCTACACCTTACCCCCAAGCCGTAGCCTACTCCTGGCCCTTACGCTGGAACTGACCCGTGCGTCAGCACGTAGCCTGACCCTCCCACGTTTGCGGAACCTCACCTGAGCCCTAAGCCTTGCCGTTCCCTAACCCTAACCCTAGGCCTGAACGGAAACCCACCACCAGCCCTACACCTTTCCCTACACCGTAGTCTATTCCTGGCTCGTACGCAGGCACTGACACTTTCATCAGCACATAGCCTGACACTCCCACGTTTCCGTACCCTCACCTGTGCCCTAAGCCTTGCCGTTCACTAACCCTAACCCTAGACCAGAATAGAAACCCACCACCAGCCCTATACCTTACCACCAAGCCGTAGCCTACTCCTGGTCCATACGCTGGCACTGACCCGTGCGTCAGAACGTATCCTGACCCTGCCACGTTGCCGTACCCTCACCTGTGCCCTAAGCCTTGCCGTTCCCTAACCCTAACCCTAGTCTGGAACGGAAAAGCACCACAAGCCCTACAGCTTACCCCCAAGCCGTAGCCTACTCCTAGTCCATACGCTGGCACTGAACTGTGTGTCAGCACGTAGCCTGACCTTCCAACATTACCGTACCCTCACCTGTGCCCTAAGCCTTGCTGTTCCCTAACACTAACCCTAGCCTGGAACAGAAACCCACCACCAGCCCTACACCATAACCTACGCCGTAGCCTACTCCTGGCCCATATGCTGGCAATGACCCGTGCGTCAGCACGTAGCCTAACCCTCCCACGTTTCCATACCCTCACCTGTGCCCTAAGCCTTGACGTTCCCTAACCCTAACCCTAGCCGGGAACAGAAACCCACCAACAGCCCTAAACCTTTCCCTACTGGGTAGCCTACTCCTCGCCCGTACGCTCGCACTGACCCGTGCGTCAGCATGTAGTTTGACCCTCCGAAGTTTCCGTACACTCACCTGTGCCCTAAGCCTTGCCGTTCCCTAACCCTAACCCTAGCCCTGAACGGAAACCCACCACCAGCCCTACACCTTTCCCTACGCCGTAGCCTATTCCTGGCCCGTACGCAGGCACTGACCCTTTCATCAGCACGTAGCCTGACCCTCCCACGTTTCCGTACACACACCTGTGCCCTAAGCCTTGCCGTTCCCTAACCCTAACCCTAGCCCGGAACGGAAACCCACCACCAGCCCTAAACCTTTCCCTACGCTGTAGCCTACTCCTGGCCCGTACAGTGGCACTGACCCGTGCGTCAGCATGTAGACAGACACCCCCAAGTTTCCATACCCTCACCTGGGCCCTAAACCTTGCCGTTCCCTAACCCTAACCCTAGCCCGGAACGGAAACCCACCACCAGCGCTACAACTAACGCACAAGCCATAGCCTAGTCCGGGCCCGTACGCTGGCACTGACCCATGCGGCAGCACGTAGCCTGACCCTCCCACGTTTCTGTAACCTCACCTGTGCCCTAAGCCTTGCCGTTGCCTAACCCTAACCCTAGCCCGAAACGGAAACCCACCACCAGCCCTACAACTTACCCCCAAGCCGTAGCCTACTCCTGGTCCGTACACTGGCACTGACCCGTGTGTCAGCACGTAGCCTGACCCTCCCACCTTTCCGTACCCTCAACTGTGCCCTAAATTTTGCCTTTCCCTAACCCTAACCATAGCCCGGAACGGAAACCCACCACCAGCCCTAGACCATTCCCTACACCGTAGCCTACTCCTGGCCCGTACGCTGGCGCTGACCCATGCGTCAGCACGTAGCCTGACCCTCCCACCTTTCCGTACCCTCACCTGTGCCCTATGCCTTGCCGTTCCCTAAACCTAACCCTAGCCTGGAACGGAAACCCACCTCCAGCCCTACACCTTACCCCCAAGCCATAGCCTACTCCTGGCCCGTACGCTGGCACTGACCCGTGCGTCAGCACGTAGCCTGACCCTCCCACATTTCCGTACCCTCACCTGTGCCCTAAGCCTTGCTGTTCCCTAACACTAACCGTAACCTGGAATGGAAACACACCACCAACCCTACACCTAACCACCAAGCCGTAGCCTACTCCTGGCCGGTACGCTGGCACTGACACGTGCATCAGCATGTAGCCTGACCCTCACACGTTTCCGTAACCTCACCTGTGCCCTACGCTTTGCCATTCCCTAACCCTAACTGTAGCCCGAAAGGGAAACTGCCCTACACATTACCCTACGCCGTAGCCTACTCCTGGCCGGTACGCTGGCACTGACACGTGCATCAGCATGAAGCCTGACTCTCCCACGTTTCCGTACCCTCACCTGTGCCCTAAGCCTTGCCGTTCCCTCACCCTAACCCTAGCCAGGAACGGAAACCCACCAGCAGGCCTAAACCTTACCCTACGCCGTAACCTACTCCTGGCCCGTACGCTGGCACTGACCCGTGCGTCAGCACGTAGCCTGACCCTCACACGTTTCCGTACCCTCACCTGTGCCCTAAGCCTTGCTGTTCCCTAACACTAAACCTTGCCTGGAACGGAAACCCACCACCAGCCCTACACCTAACCACCAAGCCGTAGCCTACTCCTGGCACGTACGCTGGCACTGACCCGTGCGTCAGCACGTAGCCTGACCCTCCCACGTTTCCGTATCCTCACCTGTTCCCTAAGACTTGCCGTTCCGTAACCCTAACCCTAGCCCGGAACGGAAACCCACCGCGAGCCCTAGACCTTACCCTACGCCGTAGCCTATTGCTGGCCTGTACGCTGGCACTGACCCATGCGTCAGAAGGTAGCCTGACACTCCCACGTCTCTGTACCCACACCTGTGCCTTAAGCCTTGCCGTTCCGTAACCCTAACCCTAGCCCGGAACGGAAACCCACCACCAGCCCTACACCTTACCCTACGCCGTAGCCTACTCCTGGCCCGAACGCTGGCACTGACCCATGCGTCAGCACGTAGCCTGACCCTCCCACGTTTCCGTACCCTCACCTGTTCCCTAAGCCTTGCCGTTCCCTAACCCTAACCCTAGCCCGAAACGGAAACCCACCACCAGCCCTATACCTTACCCTACGCCGTAGCCTACTCCTGTCCCGTATGCTGGCACTGACCCGTGCGTCAGCACGTAGCCTGACATTCCCACATTTCCGTACCCTCACCTGTGCCCTAAGCCTTGATGTTCCCTAACCCTATCCCTAGTACGGAACGGAAACCCTCCAACAGCCCTACACCTAACGCCCAAGCCATAGCCTACTCCTGGCCCGTACGCTGGCACTGACCCGTGCGGCAGCACGTAGCCTGACCCTCCCATGTTTCCGTACCCTCACCTGTGCCCTAAGCCTTACCGTTCCCTAACCCTAACCCTAGCCCGGAACGGAAACCCACCACCAGCCCTACACCTTTCCCTACGCCGTAGCCTACTCCTGGCCCGTAAGCTGGCACTGACCCATGCGTCAGCATGTAGAGTGACACCCCACGTTTCCATACCCTCACCTGGGCCCTAAACCTTGCCGTTCCCTAACACTAACCCTAGCCCGGAATGGAAACCCACCACCAGCCCTAAAACTTACCCCCATTCCATAGCCTACTCCTGGCCCATACACAGGCACTGACCCATGCGTCAGCACGTAGCCTGACCTTCCCACTTTCCCATACCCTCAGCTAAGCCCTAAGCCTTGGCCTTCCCTAACTCTAACCCAAGCCCGGAACGGAATCCCACCACCAGCCCTACACCTTAACGTATGCCGTAGCCTATTCCTGGCCCGTACGCTGGCACTGACACGTGCATCAGCACGTAGCCTGACCCTCCCACGTTTCCGTACCCTCACCTGTGCCCTAAGCCTTGCCGTTCCCTCAACATAACCCTAGCCATGAACGGAAATCCACCAGCAGCCCTACACCTTACCCTATGCCGTAGCCTACTCCTGGCCCGTACGCTGGCACTGACCCGTGCGTCAGCACGTAGCCTGACCCTCACACATTTCCGTACCCTCACCTGTGCCCTAAGCCTTGCCGTTCCCTAACCCTAACCCTAGTCTGGAACAGAAACCCACCACCAACCCTACAGCTTACCCCCAAGCCATAGACTATTCCAGGCCCGTACGCTGGCACTGACCCGTGCGTAAACATGTAGCCTGACCCTCCCACGTTTCCGTACCCTCACCTGTGCCCTAAGCCTTGCATTTCCCTAACCCTAACCCTAGCCCAGAACGGAAACCCACCACCAGCCCTACACCTAACCCCCAAGCCGTAGCCTACTCCTGGCCGGTACGCTGGCACTGACCCGTGCGTCAGCATCTAGTCTGACCCCCCCACGTTTCCGTACCCTCACCTGTGCCCTATGCCTTGCCGTTCCCTAACCCTAACCCTAGCCCGGAACGGAAACCCACCACCAGCCCTACACCTTACCCTACGCCGTAGCCTACTCCTGGCCCGAACGCTGGCACTGACCCTTGCGTCAGCACGTAGCCTGACCCTACCACGTTTCCGTACCCGCACCTGTGCCCTAAGTCTTGCCGTTCCCTAAACCTTACCCTAGCCCTGAAAGGAAACCCTGCACCAGCCCTACACCTTACCCTACGCCGTAGCCTACTCCTGGCCCGTACGTTGGCACTGACCCGTGCGTCAGCACGTAGCCTGACCTTCACACATTACCGTACCCTCACCTGTGCCCTAAGCCTTGCCGTTCCCTAACCCTAACCCTAGTACCGAACGGAAACCCACCACCAGCCCTACACCTAAACTCCATGCCATAGCCTACTCATGGCCCGTACGCTGGCACTGACCCGTGCGTCAGCACTTATCCTGACCCTCCCACGTTTCCGTACCCTCACCTGTGCACTAAGCCTTGCCGTTCCCTAACCCTAACCCTAGCCCTGAACGGAAACCCACCACCAGCCCTACACCTAACCCCCAAGCCGTAGCCTACTCCTGGCCGGTACGCTGGCACTGACACATGCGTCAGCACGTAGCCTGACTCTCCCACGTTTCTGTACCCTAACCTGTGCCCTAAGCCTTGCCGTTCCCTAGCCCGGAACGGAAACGCACCACCATCCCTACACGTTAACCTACGCCGTAGCCTACTCTTGGCCTGTACGGTGGCACTGACACTTGCGTCAGCATGTAGCCTGACCCTCCCACGTTTCCATACCCTCACTTGTGCCCTAAGCCTTGCCGTTCCGTAACCCTAACCTTAGCCCGGAATGGAAACCCACCACCAGCCCTGCATCTTACCCCCAAGCCGTAGCCTAATCCTGGCCCGTTCGGTGGCACTAACCTGAGCATCATCAAGTAGCCTGACCCTCCCACGTTTCCGTACCCTCACCCGTGCCCTAAGGCTTGCCGTTCCGTAACCCTAAACCTAGCCAGGAACGGAAACCCACCACCAGCCCTACACCTTACCCTACGCCGTAGCCTACTCCTTGCCCATACGATGGCACTGACCAGTGCGTCTGCACGTAGCCTGACCCTCCCACGTTTCCGTACCCTCACCTGTGCCCTAAGCCTTGCCGTTCCCTATCCCTAACCGTGGTCCACAATGCCAACCCACCACCAGCCCTCCACCTTACCCTACGCCGTAGCCTACTCCTGGCCCGTACGCTGGCACTGATTCATGCATCAGTACGTAGCCTGACCCTCCCACATTTCCGTACCTTCACCTGTGCCCTAAACCTTGACGTTCCCTAACCCTAACCCTAGCCCGGAACGGAAACCCACCACCATCCCTAGACATTACCCTCCGCCGTAGCCTACTCCTGGCCTGTATGCTGGCACTGACCCGTGCGTCAGCACGTAGCCTGACCCTCCCAAGTTTCCGTACACTCACCTGAGCACTAAGCCTTGCCATTCCGTAACCCTAACTCTAGCCCGGAATGGAAAGCCACCACCAGCCCAACACCTTAACCCCAAGCCGTAGCCTACTCCTGGCCCGTATTCTGGCACTGACACGTGCGTCAGCAAGTAGCCTGACCCTCCCACGTTTCAGGACCCTCAACTGTGCCCTAAGACTGGCCGTTCCTAACACTAACCCTAGCCCAGAAAGGAAACCCACCACCAGCTCTACACCTTACCCCCAAGCCGTAGCCTACTCGTGGACCGTATGCTTACACTGACACGTGCGTCAGCACGTAGCCTGACCCTCCCACGTTTCCGTACACTCACCTGTCCCCTAAGCCTTGCCGTTCCCTAACCCTAACCCTAGCCGGAACGGAAAACCACCACCAGCCCTACACCTTACAATATGTCGTAGCCTACACCTGGCCCGTACGCGGGCACTGACCCGTGCGTCAGCACGTAGCCTGACCCTCCCACGTTTCCGTACCCTCACCTGTGCCGTAAGCCTTGCCATTCCCTAACCCTAACCCTAGCGCCGAACAGAAACCCACCACCAGCTCTAAAACTTACCGACAAGCCGTAGCCTACTCCTGGCCCGTACACTGGCACTGACCCGTGCGTCAGCACGTAGCCTGACCCTCCCACGTTTCCGTACCCTCACATGTGCCCTAAGCTTTGCCGTGCCCTAACCCTAAATGTAGCCCGGAACGGAAACCCACAACCAGCCCTACACATTACCCTACGCCGTAGCCTACTCCTGGCCCGTAACCTGGCACTGACCCATGCGTCAGTAAGTAGCCTGACCCTCCCATGTTTCCGTACCCTCACCTGTGCCCTAAGCCTTGACGTTCCCTAACCCTAACCCTAGCCCTGAACGGAAACCCACCACCTGCCCTACACCTTAACCTACGCCGTGGCCTAATCCTGGCCTGTACGGTGGCACTGACACTTGCGTCAGCATGTAGCCTGAACCTCCCACGTTTTCATACCCTCACCTGTGCCCTAAGCCTTGCCGTTCCGTAACCCTAACCTGAACCCGGAACGGAAACCGACCACCAGCCCTAAACCTTACCCTATGTCGTAGCCTACACCTGGCCCATACGCGGGCACTGACATGTGCTTCAGCACGTGGCCTGACCCTCCCATGTTACCGTACCCTCACCTCTGCCCTAAGCCTTGCCGTTTCCTAACTCTAACCCTAGCCCGGAACGGAAACCCACCACCAGCCCTAAACCTTACCCACAAGCTGTAGCCTACTCCTGGCCCGTACGCTGGCACTGACCAATGCGTCAGCATGTAGCCTGACACTCCAACTTTTCCGTACCCGCACCTGTGCCCTAAGTCTTGCCGTTCCCTAACCCTAACCCTAGCCCCCAACGGAAACACACCACCAGCCCTACAACTTACCCCCAAGCCGTAGCCTACTCCTGGTCCATACGCTGGCACTGACATGTGCGTCAGCATGTAGCGTGTCCTTCCCACATTAGCGTAACGTCACCTGTGCCCTAAGCCTTGCCGTTCCTTAACCCTAACACTAGTATGGAAGGGAAACACACCAGAAGCACTACACCTAAGCCCCAAGCCATAGCCTACTCCTGGCCCGTACGCTGGCACTGACCCGTGCGTCAGCACGTAGCCTGACCCTCCCACGTTTCCTTACCCTCCCCTGTGCCCTAAGCATTGCTGTTCCCTAACACTAACCCTAGCCTGGAACGGAAACCCACCAACAGCCCTACACCTAACCCCCAAGCCGTAGCCTACTCCTGGCCCGTACGCTGGCACTGACACGTGTGTCAGCACGTAGCCTGACCCTCCCACGTTTCCGTACCCTCACCTGTGCCCTAAGCCTTGCCGTTCCCTAAACCTAACCGTAGCCCGGAACGAAAACCCACCACCAGCCTTACACCTTACCCTACGCAGTAGCCTACTCCTGGCCCATACGCTGGCAGTGAACCATACGTCAGCACATAGCCTGACCCTCCCACGTTTCCGTACCCTCACCTGGGCCCTAAGCCTTGCCGTTCCCTAACCCTATCCCTAGCCCGGAAGGGAAAACGACCACCAGCCCCAAACCTTTCCCTACTCCGTAGCCTACTCCTCGCCCGTACGCTCGCACTAACCCGTGCGTCAGCATGTAGTTTGACACTCCCACGTTTCCGTACCCTCACCTGGGCCCTAAGCCTTGCCGTTCTCTAACACTAACCGTAGCCCGGAACGGAAAGCCACCACCAGCCCTACGCTTTACCCTACGCCGTAGCCTTCTCCTGGCCCGAACGCTGGCTCTGACACGTGCGTCAGCACGTAGCCTGACCCTCCCACGTTTCCGTACCCTCAACTGTGCCCTAAGCCTTGCCGTTCCCTAACCCTAACCCTAGCCCTGAACGGAAACCCACCACTAGCCCTACACCTTACCCTACGCCGTAGCCTACTCCTGGCCCGTACACTGGCACTGACCCGTGCGTCAGCACATAGCCTGACCTTCCCACATTTCCGTACCCTCAGCTGTGCCCTAAGCCTTGCCATTCCATAACCCTAAACCTAGTACAGAACGGAAACCCACCAACAGCCCTACACCTAACGCCCAAGCCATAGCCTACTCCTGGCCCGTACGCTGGCACTGACACGTGCGTCAGCACGTAGCCTGACCCTCCCACTTTTCCGTACCATCACCTGTGCCCTAAGACTTGCCGTTCCCTAACCCTACCCATAGCCTGGAATGGAAACCCACCACCAGCCCTACACCGTATCGTATGCCGTAGCCTAGTCCTGGCCCGTACGCTGGCACAGACCCATGCGTCAGCATGTAGCCTGACCCTCCCATGTTTCCGTACCCTCACCTGTGCCCTAAGCCTTGCCGTTCCCTAACACTAACCCTAGCCCGTAACGGAAACCCACCACAAGCCCTACACCTTACCATACGCCATAGTCTTCTCCTGGCCCGTACGCTGTCACTGACCCGTGAGTCTGCACGTAGCCTCACCCTCCCACGTTTCCGTAACCTCAACTGTGCCCTAAGCCTTGCCGTTCCCTCACCCTAACCCTAGCCACGAACGGAAACCCACCAGCAGCCCTACACCTAACCCTACGCCGTAGCCTACTCCTGGCCCGTACACTGGCACTGACCCGTGCGTCAGCACGTAGCCTGACCCTCCCACGTTTCCATACCCTCACCTGTGCCCTAAGACTTGCCGTTCCCTAACCCTAACCCTAGCCCGGAACGGAAACCCACCACCAGCCCTACACCTTACCCCCAAGCCGTAGCCTACTCCTGCCCCTTACGCTGGAACTGACCCGTGCGTCAGCACGTAGCCTGACCCTCCCACGTTTGCGGAACCTCACCTGAGTCCTAAGCCTTGCCGTTCCCTAACCCTAACCCTAGGCCTGAACGGAAACCCACCACCAGCCCTACAACTTTCCCTACAACGTAGTCTATTCCTGGCTCGTACTCAGGCACTGACACTTTCATCAGCACGTAGCCTGACACTCCCACGTTTCCGTACCCTCACCTGTGCCCTAAGCCTTGCCGTTCACTAACCCTAACCCTAGCCCAGAAGAGAAACCCACCACCAGCCCTACACCTTACCCCCAAGCCGTAGCCTACTCCTGGTCCATACGCTGGCACTGAACTGTGTGTCAGCACGTAGCCTGACCTTCCAACATTACCGTACCCTCACCTGTGCCCTAAGCCTTGCTGTTCCCTAACACTAACCCTAGCCTGGAACAGAAACCCACCACCAGCCCTACACCATAACCTACGCCGTAGCCTACTCCTGGCCCATATGCTGGCAATGACCTGTGCGTCAGCACGTAGCCTAACCCTCCCACGTTTCCGTACCCTCACCTGTGCCCTAAGCCTTGACGTTCCCTAACCCTAACCCTAGCCCGGAACAGAAACCCACCACCAGCCCTAAACCTTTCCCTACTGGGTAGCCTACTCCTCGCCCGTACGCTCGCACTGACCCGTGCGTCAGCATGTAGTTTGACCCTCCGAAGTTTCCGTACACTCACCTGTGCCCTAAGCCTTGCCGTTCCCTAACCCTAACCCTAGCCCTGAACGGAAACCCACCACCAGCCCTACACCTTTCCCTACGCCGTAGCCTATTCCTGGCCCGTACGCAGGCACTGACCCTTTCATCAGCACGTAGCCTGACCCTCCCACGTTTCCGTACCCACACCTGTGCCCTAAGCCTTGCCGTTCCCTAACCCTAACCCTAGCCCGGAACGGAAACCGACCACCAGCCCTAAACATTTCCCTACGCCGTAGCCTACTCCTGGCCCGTACAGTGGCACTGACCCGTGCGTCAGCATGTAGACAGACACCCCCAAGTTTCCATACCCTCACCTGGGCCCTAAACCTTGCCGTTCCCTAACCCTAACCCTAGCCCGGAACGGAAACCCACCACCAGCCCTACAACTAACGCACAAGCCATAGCCTAGTCCGGGCCCGTACGCTGGCACTGACCCATGCGGCAGCACGTAGCCTGACACTCCCACGTTTCTATACCCTCACCTGTGCCCTAAGCCTTGCCGTTGCCTAACCCTAACCCTAGCCCGAAACGGAAACCCACCACCAGCCCTACAACTTACCCCCAAGCCGTAGCCTACTCCTGGTCCGTACACTGGCACTGTCCCGTGCGTCAGCACGTAGCCTGACCCACCCACCTTTCCGTACACTCACCTGTGCCCTAAACCTTGCCTTTCCCTAACCCTAACCATAGCCTGGAACGGAAACCCACCACCAGCCCTAGACCATTCCCTACACCGTAGCCTACTCCTGGCCCGTACGCTGGCGCTGACCCATGCGTCAGCACGTAGCCTGACCCTCCCACGTTTCCGTACCCTCACCTGTGCCCTAAGCCTTGACGTTCCCTTACCCTAACCCTAGCCCTGAACGGAAACCCACCACCAGCCTTACACCTTATCCCCAAGCTGTAGCCTACTCCTGGCCCGTATGCTGGCACTGACCCGTGCGTTAGCACGTAGCCTGACCCTCCCACGTTTCCGTACCCTCACCTGTGCCCTAAGCCTTGCCGTTCCCTAACCCTAACCCTAGTCTGGAACAGAATCCCACCACCAACCCTACAGCTTACCCCCAATCCATAGACTATTCCTGGCCCGTACGCTGGCACTGACCCGTGCGTAAACATGTAGCCTGACCCTCCCACGTTTCCGTACCCTCACCTGTGCCCTAAGCCTTGCAGTTCCCTAACCCTAACCCTAGCCCAGAACGGAAACCCACCACCAGCCCTACACCTAACCCCCAAGCCGTAGCCTACTCCTAGCCGGTACGGTGGCACTGACCCATGCATCTGCACATAGCCTGACCCTCCCACGTTTCTGTACCCTCACCTGTGCCCTAAGACTTGCCGTTCCCTTACCCTAATCCTAGCCAGGAACGGAAACCCACCACCAGCCCTACAACTTACCCCCAAGCCGTAGGCTACTCCTGGACCTTACGCTGGCACTGACCTGTGTGTCAGCACGTAACCTGACCCTCCCACGTTTGTGGACCCTCACATGTGCCCTAAGCCTTGCCATTCCCTAACCCTAACCCTAGCCCGGAATGGAAACCCACCACCCGCCCTACACCATTCCCTACGCCGTAGCCTATTCCTGGCCCGTAAGCAGGCACTGACCCTTTCATCAGCACTTAGCCTGACCCTCCCACGTTTCCGTACCCTCACCTGTGCCCTAAGCCTTGCCGTTCCCTAACCATAACCCTAGCCCAGAACGGAAACCCACCACCAGCCCTACACCTTACCCCCAAGCCATAGCCTACTCCTGGCCCGTACGCTGGCACTGACCCGTGCGTCAGCACGTAGCCTGACCCTCCCACATTTCCGTACCCTCACCTGTGCCCTAAGCCTTGCTGTTCCCTAACACTAACCGTAACCTGGAATGGAAACACACCACCAACCCTACACCTAACCACCAAGCCGTAGCCTACTCCTGGCCGGTACGCTGGCACTGACACGTGCATCAGCATGTAGCCTGACCCTCACACGTTTCCGAAACCTCACCTGTGCCCTACGCTTTGCCATTCCCTAACCCTAACTGTAGCCCGAAAGGGAAACTGCCCTACACATTACCCTACGCCGTAGCTTACTCCTGGCCGGTACGCTGGCACTGACACGTGCATCAGCATGAAGCCTGACTCTCCCACGTTTCCGTACCCTCACCTGTGCCCTAAGCCTTGCCGTTCCCTAACCCTAACCCTAGCCAGGAACGGAAACCCACCAGCAGCCCTAAACCTTACGCTACGCCGTAACCTACTCCTGGCCCGTACGCTGGCACTGACCCGTGCGTCAGCACGTAGCCTGACCCTCACACGTTTCCGTACCCTCACCTGTGCCCTAAGCCTTGCTGTTCCCTAACACTAAACCTTGCCTGGAACGGAAACCCACCACCAGCCCTACACCTAACCACCAAGCCGTAGCCTACTCCTGGCACGTACGCTGGCACTGACACGTGCGTCAGCACGTAGCCTGACCCTCCCACGTTTCCGTATCCTCACCTGTTCCCTAAGACTTGCCGTTCCGTAACCCTATCCCTAGCCCGGAACGGAAACCCACCGCGAGCCCTAGACCTTACCCTACGCCGTAGCCTATTGCTGGCCTGTACGCTGGCACTGACCCATGCGTCAGAAGGTAGCCTGACACTCCCACGTTTCTGTACCCACACCTGTGCCCTAAGCCTTGCCGTTCCGTAACCCTAACCCTAGCCCGGAACGGAAACCCACCACCAGCCCTACAACTTACCCTACGCCGTAGCCTACTCCTGGCCCGTAAGCTGGCACTGACCCATGCGTCAGCATGTAGACTGACACCCCACGTTTCCATACCTTCACCTGGGCCCTAAACCTTGCCGTTCCCTAACACTATCCCTAGCCCGGAATGGAAACCCACCACCAGCCCTAAAACTTACCCCCATGCCATAGCCTACTCCTGGCCCATACACAGGCACTGACCCGTGCGTCAGCACGTAGCCTGACCCTCCCACTTTTCCGTACCCTCAGCTAAGCCCTAAGCCTTGGCCTTCCCTAACTCTAACCCAAGCCCGGAACGGAATCCCACCACCAGCCCTACACCATAACGTATGCCGTAGCCTATTCCTGGCCCGTACGCTGGCACTGACACGTGCGTCAGCACGTAGCCTGACCCTCCCACGTTTCCGTACCCTCACCTGTGCCCTAAGCCTTGCCGTTCCCTAACCCTAACCCTAGCCAGGAACAGAAACCCACCAGAAACCCTAAACCTTACCATACGCCGTAGCCCAATCCTGGCCCGTACGCTGGCACTGACCCGTGAGTCAGCACGTAGCCTGACCCTCCCACGTTTCCGTACCCTCACCCGTGCCCTAAGCCTTGCCGTTCCCTCACCATAACCCTAGCCATGAACGGAAATCCACCAGCAGCCCTACACCTTATCCTACGCCGTAGCCTACTCCTGGCCTGTATGCTGGCACTGAACCGTGCGTCAGCACGTAGCCTGACCCTCACACATTTACGTAACCTCACCTGTGCCCTAAGCCTTGCCGTTCCCTAACCCTAACCCTAGTCCGGAACAGAATCCCACCACCAACCCTACAGCTTACCCCCAAGCCATAGACTATTCCTGGCCCGTACGCTGGCACTGACCCGTGCGTAAACATGTAGCCTGATCCTCCCACGTTTCCGTACCCTCACCTGTGCCCTAAGCCTTGCATTTCCCTAACCCTAACCCTAGCCCGGAACGGAAACCCACCACCAGCCCTACACCTAACCCCCAAGCCGTAGCCTACTCCTAGCCGGTACGCTGGCACTGACCCATGCATCTGCACATAGCCTGACCCTCCCACGTTTCTGTACCCTCACCTGTGCCCTAAGACTTGCCGTTCCCTTACCCTAATCCTAGCCATGAACGGAAACCCACCACCAGCCCTACAACTTACCCCCAAACCGTAGGCTAATCCTGGACCTTACGCTGGCACTGACCTGTGTGTCAGCACGTAGCCTGAACCTCCCACGTTTGTGGACCCTCACATGTGCCCTAATCCTTGCCATTCCCTAACCCTAACCCTAGCCCGGAACGGAAACCCACCACCAGCCCTACACCTTTCCATACGCCGTAGACTATTCCTGGCCCGTACGCAGGCACTGAGCCTTTCATCAGCACGTAGCCTGACCCTCCCACGTTTCCGTACCCTCACCTGTGCCCTAAGCCTTGCCGTTCCCTAACCCTAACCCTAGCCCGGAACGGAAACACACCACCAGCCCTACACCTTACCCACAAGCCGTAGCCCACTCCTGGCCGGTACGCTGGCATTGACACGTGCATCAGCATGTAGCCTGACTCTCCCACGTTTCCGTAACCTCACCTGTGCCCTACGCTTTGCCATTCCCTAAACCTAACTGTAGCCCGAAAGGGAAACAGCCGTACACATTACCCTACGCCGTAGCCTACTCCTGGCCGGTACGCTGGCACTGACACGTGCATCAGCATGAAGCCTGACCCTCCCACGTTACCGTACCCTCACCTGTGCCCTAAGCCTTGCCGTTCCCTCACCCTAACCCTAGCCAGGAAAGGAAACCCACCAGCAGCCCTAAACCTTACCCTACGCCGTAGCCTATTCCTGGCCCGTACGCTGGCACTGACCCGTGCGTCAGCACGTAGCCTGACCCTCACACGTTTCCGTACCCTCACCTGTGCCCTAAGCCTTGCCGTTCCCTAACCCTAACCCTAGCCCCGAACGGAAACCCAACACCAACCCTACACCTAACCCCCAAGCCGTAGCCTACTCCTGGCTGGTACGCTGGCACTGACACGTGCATCGACACATAACCTGACCCTCCCCCGTTTCCGTACCCTCACCTGTGCCCTAAGCCTTGCCGTTCCCTAACCCTAACCCTAGCCATGAACGTAAACCCACCACCAGCCCTACACCTTACCCCCAAGCCGTAGCCTACTCCTGGTCCATACGCTGGCACTGACCTGTGCGTCAGCACGTAGCCTGAACTTCCCACATTACCGTACCCTCACCTGTGCCCTAAGCCTTTCCGTTCCCTAACCCTAACCCTAGTACGGAACGGAAACACACCACAAGCCCTAAACCTAACCCCCAAGCCATAGCCTAATGCTGGCCCGTACGCTGGCACTGACCTGTGCGTCAGCACGTAGCCTGCCCCTCCCACGTTTCCGTACCCTCACCTGTGCCCTAAGCCTTGCTGTTCCCTAACACTAAACCTTGCCAGGAATGGAAACCCACCACCAGCCCTACACCTAACCACCAAGCCGTAGCCTACTCCTGGCCCGTACGCTGGCACTGACCCGTGCGTCAGCACGTAGCCTGACCCTCCCACGTATCTGTATCCTCACCTGTGCCCTAAGACTTGCCGTTCCCTAACCCTAACCCTAGCCCGGAACGGAAACCCACCGCGAGCCCTAGACCTTACCCTACGCCGTAGCCTATTGCTGGCCTGTACGTTGGCACTGACCCATGCGTCAGAAGGTAGCCTGACACTCCCACGTTTCTGTACCCTCACCTGTGCCCTAAGCCGTGCCGTTCCGTAACCCTAACCCTAGCCCGGAACGGAAACCCACCACCAGCCCTACAACTTACCCTACGCCGTAGCCTACTCCTGGCCCGTAAGCTGGCACTGACCCATGCGTCAGCATGTAGACTGACACCCCACGTTTCCATACCTTCACCTGGGCCCTAAACCTTGCCGTTCCCTAACACTATCCCTAGCCCGGAATGGAAACCCACCACCAGCCCTAAAACTTACCCCCATGCCATAGCCTACTCCTGGCCCATACACAGGCACTGACCCGTGCGTCAGCACGTAGCCTGACCCTCCCACTTTTCCGTACCCTCAGCTAAGCCCTAAGCCTTGGCCTTCCCTAACTCTAACCCAAGCCCGGAACGGAATCCCACCACCAGCCCTACACCATAACGTATGCCGTAGCCTATTCCTGGCCCGTACGCTGGCACTGACACGTGCGTCAGCACGTAGCCTGACCCTCCCACGTTTCCGTACCCTCACCTGTGCCCTAAGCCTTGCCGTTCCCTAACCCTAACCCTAGCCAGGAACAGAAACCCACCAGAAACCCTAAACCTTACCATACGCCGTAGCCCAATCCTGGCCCGTACGCTGGCACTGACCCGTGAGTCAGCACGTAGCCTGACCCTCCCACGTTTCCGTACCCTCACCTGTGCCCTAAGCCTTGCCGTTCCCTCACCATAACCCTAGCCATGAACGGAAATCCACCAGCAGCCCTACACCTTATCCTACGCCGTAGCCTACTCCTGGCCTGTATGCTGGCACTGAACCGTGCGTTAGCACGTAGCCTGACCCTCACACATTTACGTAACCTCACCTGTGCCCTAAGCCTTGCCGTTCCCTAACCCTAACCCTAGTCCGGAACAGAATCCCACCACCAACCCTACAGCTTACCCCCAAGCCATAGACTATTCCTGGCCCGTACGCTGGCACTGACCCGTGCGTAAACATGTAGCCTGATCCTCCCACGTTTCCGTACCCTCACCTGTGCCCTAAGCCTTGCATTTCCCTAACCCTAACCCTAGCCCGGAACGGAAACCCACCACCAGCCCTACACCTAACCCCCAAGCCGTAGCCTACTCCTAGCCGGTACGCTGGCACTGACCCATGCATCTGCACATAGCCTGACCCTCCCACGTTTCTGTACCCTCACCTGTGCCCTAAGACTTGCCGTTCCCTTACCCTAATCCTAGCCATGAACGGAAACCCACCACCAGCCCTACAACTTACCCCCAAACCGTAGGCTAATCCTGGACCTTACGCTGGCACTGACCTGTGTGTCAGCACGTAGCCTGAACCTCCCACGTTTGTGGACCCTCACATGTGCCCTAATCCTTGCCATTCCCTAACCCTAACCCTAGCCCGGAACGGAAACCCACCACCAGCCCTACACCTTTCCATACGCCGTAGACTATTCCTGGCCCGTACGCAGGCACTGAGCCTTTCATCAGCACGTAGCCTGACCCTCCCACGTTTCCGTACCCTCACCTGTGCCCTAAGCCTTGCCGTTCCCTAACCCTAACCCTAGCCCGGAACGGAAACACACCACCAGCCCTACACCTTACCCACAAGCCGTAGCCCACTCCTGGCCGGTACGCTGGCATTGACACGTGCATCAGCATGTAGCCTGACTCTCCCACGTTTCCGTAACCTCACCTGTGCCCTACGCTTTGCCATTCCCTAAACCTAACTGTAGCCCGAAAGGGAAACAGCCGTACACATTACCCTACGCCGTAGCCTACTCCTGGCCGGTACGCTGGCACTGACACGTGCATCAGCATGAAGCCTGACCCTCCCACGTTACCGTACCCTCACCTGTGCCCTAAGCCTTGCCGTTCCCTCACCCTAACCCTAGCCAGGAAAGGAAACCCACCAGCAGCCCTAAACCTTACCCTACGCCGTAGCCTATTCCTGGCCCGTACGCTGGCACTGACCCGTGCGTCAGCACGTAGCCTGACCCTCACACGTTTCCGTACCCTCACCTGTGCCCTAAGCCTTGCCGTTCCCTAACCCTAACCCTAGCCCCGAACGGAAACCCAACACCAACCCTACACCTAACCCCCAAGCCGTAGCCTACTCCTGGCTGGTACGCTGGCACTGACCCGTGCATCGACACATAACCTGACCCTCCCCCGTTTCCGTACCCTCACCTGTGCCCTAAGCCTTGCCGTTCCCTAACCCTAACCCTAGCCATGAACGTAAACCCACCACCAGCCCTACACCTTACCCCCAAGCCGTAGCCTACTCCTGGTCCATACGCTGGCACTGACCTGTGCGTCAGCACGTAGCCTGAACTTCCCACATTACCGTACCCTCACCTGTGCCCTAAGCCTTTCCGTTCCCTAACCCTAACCCTAGTACGGAACGGAAACACACCACAAGCCCTAAACCTAACCCCCAAGCCATAGCCTAATGCTGGCCCGTACGCTGGCACTGACCTGTGCGTCAGCACGTAGCCTGCCCCTCCCACGTTTCCGTACCCTCATCTGTGCCCTAAGCCTTGCTGTTCCCTAACACTAAACCTTGCCAGGAATGGAAACCCACCACCAGCCCTACACCTAACCACCAAGCCGTAGCCTACTCCTGGCCCGTACGCTGGCACTGACCCGTGCGTCAGCACGTAGCCTGACCCTCCCACGTATCTGTATCCTCACCTGTGCCCTAAGACTTGCCGTTCCCTAACCCTAACCCTAGCCCGGAACGGAAACCCACCGCGAGCCCTAGACCTTACCCTACGCCGTAGCCTATTGCTGGCCTGTACGTTGGCACTGACCCATGCGTCAGAAGGTAGCCTGACACTCCCACGTTTCTGTACCCTCACCTGTGCCCTAAGCCGTGCCGTTCCGTAACCCTAACCCTAGCCCGGAACGGAAACCCACAACCAGCCCTACACCTTACCCTATGCCGTAGCCTACTCCTGGCCCGAACACTGGCACTGACCCATGCGTCAGCACGTAGCCTGACCCTCCCACGTTTCCGTACCCTCACCTGTTCCCTAAGCCTTGCCGTTCCCTAACCCTAACCCTAGCCCGAAACGGAAACCCACCACAAGCCCTATACCTTACCCTACGCCGTAGCCTACTCCTGTCCCGTACGCTGGCACTGACCCGTGCGTCTGCACGTAGCCTGACCTTCCCACATTTCCGTACCCTCACCTGTGCCCTAAGCCTTGCTGTTCCCTAACCCTATCCCTAGTATGGAACGGAAACCCTCCACCAGCCCTACACCTAACGCCCAAGCCATAGCCTACTCCTGGCCCGTACGCTGGCACTGACCCGTGCGGCAGCACGTAGCCTGACCCTCCCACGTTTCCGTACCCTCACCTGTGCCCTAAGCCTTACCGTTCCCTAACCCTAACCCTAGCCCGGAACGGAAACCCACCACCAGCCCTACACCATTCCCTACGCCGTAGCCTATTCCTGGCCCGTACGCAGGCACTGACCCTTTCATCATCACGTAGCCTGACCCTCCCACGTTTCCGTACAAACACCTGTGCCCTAAGCCTTGCCGTTCCCTAACCTTAACTCTAGCCCCGAACGGAAACCCACCAGCAGCCCTAAACATTTCCCTATGCCGTAGCCTACTCCTGGCCCGTACGGTGGCACTGACCCGTGCGTCAGCATGTAGACAGACACCCCCAAGTTTCCATACCCTCACCTGGGCCCTAAACCTTGCCGTTCCCTAACCCTAACCCTAGCCCGGAACGGAAACCCACCACCAGCCCTACAACTAACGCACAAGCCATAGCCTAGTCCGGGCCCGTACGCTGGCACTGACCCATGCGGCAGCACGTAGCCTGACCCTCCCCCGTTTCCGTACCCTCACCTGTGCCCTAAGCCTTGCCGTTGCCTAACCCTAACCCTAGCCCGAATCGGAAACCCACCATCAGCCCTACAACTTACCCCCAAGCCGTAGCCTACTCCTGGTCCGTACACTGGCACTGACCCGTGCGTCAGCACGTATCCTGACCCTCCCACCTTTCCGTACCCTCACCTGTGCCCTAAACATTGCCTTTCCCTAACCCTAACCCTAGCCCGGAACGGAAACCCACCACAAGCCCTAGACCATTCCCTACACCGTAGCCTACTCCTGGCCCGTACGCTGGCAATGACCCATGCGTCAGCACGTAGCCTGACCCTCCCACGTTTCCGTACCCTCACCTGTGCCCTATGCCTTGCCGTTCCCTAACCCTAACCCTAGCACAGAACGGAAACCCACCTCCAGCCCTACACCTTACCCTATGCCGTAGCCTACACCTGGCCCGTACGTTGGAACTGACCCGTGCGTCAGCACGTAGCCTGACCCGGCCACGTTTCCGTACCCTCACCTGTGCCCTAAGCCTTGACTTTCCCTTACCCTAACCCTAGCCCGGAACGGAAACCCACCACCAGCCCTACAACTTACCCCCAAGCTGTAGCCTACTCCTGGCCCGTATGCTGGCACTGACCCGTGCGTCAGCACGTAGCCTGACACTCCCACGTTTCCGTACCCTCACCTGTGCCCTATGCCTTGCCATTCCCTTACCCTAACCCTAGCACAGAACGGAAACCCACCTCCAGCCCTATACCTTACCCTACGCTGTAGCCTACTGCTGGCCCGTATGCTGGCACTGACCCATGCGTAAGCACGTAGCCTGACCCTCCCACGTTTCTGTACCCTCACCTGTGCCCTAAGCCTTGACGTTCCCTAACCATAACCCTAGCCCAGAACGGAAAACCACCACCAGCCCTAGACCTTACCCTACGGCGTAGCCTACTCCTGGCCTGTACGCTGACACTGACCCGTGAGTCAGCATGTAGCCTGACCCTCCCACGTTTCCGTACCCTCACCTGTGCCCTAAGCCTTGCTGTTCCCTAACTCTAACCCTAGTACGGAACGGAAACACACCACCAGCCCTACACCTAACCACCAAGCCATAGCCTACTCCTGGCCTGTACGCTGGCACTGACCCGTGCGTCAGCACGTAGCCTGACCCTCCCACATTTCCTTACCCTCACCTGTGCCCTAATCCTTGCTGTTCCCTAACACTAACCCTAGCCTGGAACGGAAACACACCACCAACCCTACACCTAACCACCAAGCCGTAGCCTACTCCTGGCCGGTACGCTGGCACTGACACGTGCATCAGCATGTACCCTGACCCTCCCACGTTTCCGTAACCTCACCTGTGCCCTACGCTTTGCCATTCCCTAACCCTAACTGTAGCCCGAAAGGGAAACAGCCCTACACATTACCCTACGCCGTAGCCTACTCCTGGCCGGTACGCTGGCACTGACACGTGCATCAGCATGAAGCCTAACCCTCCCACGTTTCCGTACCCTCACCTGTGCCCTAAGCCTTTCCGTTCCCTAACCATAACCCAAGCCGGAACGGAATCCCACCACCAGACCTACACATTACCGTATGCCGTAGCCTACTCCTGTCCCGTACGCTGGCACTGACCCGTGCGTCAGCACGTAGCCTGACATTCCCACATTTCCGTACCCTCACCTGTGCCCTAAGCCTTGCTGTTCCCTAACCCTATCCCTAGTATGGAACGGAAACCCTCCACCAGCCCTACACCTAACGCCCAAGCCATAGCCTACTCCTGGACCGTACGCTGGCACTGACCCGTGCGGCAGCACGTAGACTGACCCTCCCACGTTTCTGTACACTCACCTGTGCCCTAAGCCTTACCGTTCCCTAACCCTAACCCTAGCCCGGAATGGAAACCCACCATCAGCCCTACAACTAACCCCGAAGCCTTAGCCTACACCTGGCTGGTATCCTGGCACTGACACGTGCGTCAGCACGTAGCCTGACCCTCACAGTTTTCCTTACCCTCACCTGTGCCCTAAGCCTTGCCGTTCCCTAACACTAACCCTAGCCCAGAACAGAAACCCACCACCCGCCCTAAACTCTACCCTACGCCGTAGCCTATTCCTGGCCCGTACGCTGGCAGTGACCCATGCGTCAGCACGTAGCCTGACCCTCCCAAGTTTCCGTACCCTCACCTGTGCCCTAAGCCTTGACGTTCCCTAACCCTAACCCTAGCCTGGAACAGAGACCCAACACCAGCCCTACACCTTACCACCATGCCGTAGCCTGCTCCTGGCCCATATGCTGGCACTGAGCCGTGTGTCAGCACGTAGCCTGACCCACCCACGATTCCGAAACCTCACCTGTGCCCTAAGCCTTGCCGTTCCCCAATCCTAATCCTAGCCCGGAACGGAAACACACCCCCCAGCCCTACACCTTACCCTATGCCGTAGCCTACACCTGGACCGTACGCGGGCACTGACCTGTGCTTCAGCATGTAGCCTGACCCTCCCATGTTACCGTACCCTCACCTGTGCCCTAAGCCTTGCCGTTCCCTAACTCTAACCCTAGCCCGGAACGGAAACCCACCACCAGCCCTAATTCTAACCCACAATCCGTGGCTTACTCCTGGCCCGTACGCTGGCACTGACCCGTGCGTCAGCACGTAGCCTGACCCTCCCACGTTTCCGTACCCTCACCTGTGCCCTAAGCCTTGCCGTTCCCTAACCCTGACCCTAGCCCTGCACAGAAACCCACCACCAGCCCTACACTTTACCCTACGCCGTAGCCTACTCCTGGACCGAACGCTGGCACTGACCCGTGCGTCAGCACGTAGCCTGACCCTCCCACGTTTCCGTACCCTCACCTGTGCCCTAAGCCTTGCTGTTCCCTAACCATAACCCTAGCCCGGAACGGAAACCCACCACCTGCCCTAAACCTTACCCACAAGCCGTAGCCTACACCTGGCCCGTACACTGGCACTGACCCGTGCGTCAGCACGTAGCCTGACCCTCCCACTTTTCTGTACCCTTACCTGAGCCCTAAGACTTGCCGTTCCCAAACCCTAACCCTAGACCGGAACGGAATCCCACCACCAGCCCTACACCTTACCATATGCCGTAGCCTACTCCTGGCCGGTACGCTGCCACTGAGCCGTGCATCAGCACGTAGCCTGACCCTCCCACGTTTCCGTACCCTCACCTATGCCCTAAGCCTTGCTCTTCCCTAACACTAACCCTAGCCCGTAACGGAAAACCACCACCAGCCCTACACTAACCCCCAAGCCGTAGCCTATTCCTGGCCGGTACGATGGCACTGACCCGTGCGTCAGCACGTAGCCTGACCCTCCCACGTTTCCGTACCCTCACCTGGGCCCTAAGCCTTGCCTTTCCCTAACCCTAACCCTAGCCCGGAACGGAAACCCACCACCAGCCCTAAACCTAACCCACAATCCGTGGCTTACTCCTGGCCCGTACGCTGGCACTGACCCGTGCGTCAGCACGTAGCCTGACCCTCCCACATTTCCGTACCCTCACCTGTGCCCTAAGCCTTGCCGTTCCCTAACCCTAACCCTAGCCCTGCACAGAAACCCACCACCAGCCCTACACTTTACCCTACGCCGTAGCCTACTCCTGGACCGAACGCTGGCACTGACCCGTGCGTCAGCTCGTAGCCTGAACCTCCCACGTTTCCGTACCCTCACCTGTGGCCTAAGCCTTGCCGTTCCCTCACCCTAACCCTAGCCAGGAACGGAACCCCACCAGCAGCCCTAAACCTTACCCTAAGCCGTAGCCTACTCCTGGCCCGTACGCTGGCAGTGACCCGTGCGTCAGCACGTAGCCTGATCCTCACACGTTTCCGTACCCTCACCTGTGCCCTAAGCGTTGCCGTTCCCTAACCCTAACCCTAGTCCGGAACGGAAACCCACCACCAGCCCTAAAGCTTACCACGAAGCCATAGCCTATTCCTGGCCCGTACGCTGGCACTGACCCGTGTGTCAGCATGTAGCCTGAACCTCCCACGTTTCCGTACCCTCACCTGTGCCCTAAGCCTTGCCGTTCCCTAACCCTAACCCTAGCCCCGAAAGGAAACCCAACACCAACCCTACACCTAACCCCCAAGCCGTAGCCTACTCCTGGCTGGTACGCTGGCACTGACCCGTGCATCGACACATAACCTGACCCTCCCCCGTTTCCGTACCCTCACCTGTGCCCTAAGCCTTGCCGTTCCCTAACCCTAACCCTAGCCATGAACAGAAACCCACCACCAGCCCTACACCTTACCCCCAAGACGTAGGCTACTCCTGGACCTTACGCTGGCACTGACCCGTGCGTCAGCACGTAGCCTGAGCCTCCCACGTTTGCGGACCCTCACCTGTGCCCTAAGCCTTGCCATTCCCTAACCCTAACCCTAGCCCGGAACGGAAACCCACCATCAGCCCTACATCTTTCCCTACGCCGTAGCCTATTCCTGGCCCATACGCAGGCACTGACCCTTTCATCAGCACGTAGCCTGGCCCTCCCACGTTTCCGTACCCTCACCTGTGCCCTAAGCCTTGCCGTTCCCTAACCCTAACCCTAGCCCGGAACGGAAACCCAACACCAGCCCTACACCTTACCCCCAAGCCGTAGCCTACTCCTGGTCCATACGCTGGCACTGACCTGTGCGTCAGCACGTAGCCTGAAATTCCCACATTACCGTACCCTCACCTGTGCCCTAAGCCTTGCCGTTCCCTAACCCTAACCCTAGTACGGAACGGAAACACACCACAAGCCCTACACCTAACCACCAAGCCGTAGCCTACTCCTGGCCCGTACGCTGGCACTGACCCGTGCGTCAGCACGTAGCCTGACCCTCCCACGTTTCCGTATCCTCACCTGTGCCCTAAGCCTTGCCGTTCCCTAACCATAAACCTAGCCCGGCACGGAAACCCACCGCGAGCCCTAGACCTTACCCTACGCCGTAGCCTATTGCTGGCCTGTACGCTGGCACTGACCCATGCGTCAGCAGGTAGCCTGACACTCCCACGTTTCTGTACCCTCACCTGTGCCCTAAGCATTGCCGTTCCGTAACCCTAACCCTAGCCCGGAACGGAAACACACCACCAGCCCTACACCTTACCCTACGCCGTAGCCTACTCCTGGCCCGAACGCTGGCACTGACCCATGCGTCAGCACGTAGCCTGACCCTCCCACGTTTCCGTACCCTCACCTGTTCCCTAAGCCTTGCCGTTCCCTAACCCTAACCCTAGCCCGAAACGGAAACCCACCACCAGCCCTATACCTTACCCTACGCCGTAGCCTACTCCTGTCCCGTACGCTGGCACTGACCCGTGCGTCAGCACGTAGCCTGACATTCCCACATTTCCGTACCCTCACCTGTGCCCTAAGCCTTGCTGTTCCCTAACCCTATCCCTAGTATGGAACGGAAACCCTCCACCAGCCCTACACCTAACGCCCAAGCCATAGCCTACTCCTGGACCGTACGCTGGCACTGACCCGTGCGGCAGCACGTAGACTGACCCTCCCACGTTTCTGTACACTCACCTGTGCCCTAAGCCTTACCGTTCCCTAACCCTAACCCTAGCCCGGAATGGAAACCCACCATCAGCCCTACAACTAACCCCGAAGCCTTAGCCTACACCTGGCTGGTATCCTGGCACTGACACGTGCGTCAGCACGTAGCCTGACCCTCACAGTTTTCCTTACCCTCACCTGTGCCCTAAGCCTTGCCGTTCCCTAACACTAACCCTAGCCCAGAACAGAAACCCACCACCCGCCCTAAACTCTACCCTACGCCGTAGCCTATTCCTGACCCGTACGCTGGCAGTGACCCATGCGTCAGCACGTAGCCTGACCCTCCCACGTTTCCGTACCCTCACCTGTGCCCTAAGCCTTGACGTTCCCTAACCCTAACCCTAGCCTGGAACAGATACCCAACACCAGCCCTACACCTTACCACCATGCCGTAGCCTGCTCCTGGCCCATATGCTGGCACTGAGCCGTGTGTCAGCACGTAGCCTGACCCACCCCCGATTCCGAAACCTCACCTGTGCCCTAAGCCTTGCCGTTCCCCAATCCTAATCCTAGCCCGGAACGGAAACACACACCCCAGCCCTACACCATACCCTATGCCGTAGCCTACACCTGGACCGTACGCGGGCACTGACCTGTGCTTCAGCATGTAGCCTGACCCTCCCATGTTACCGTACCCTCACCTGTGCCCTAAGCCTTGCCGTTCCCTAACTCTAACCCTAGCCCGGAACGGAAACCCACCACCAGCCCTAATCCTAACCCACAATCCGTGGCTTACTCCTGGCCCGTACGCTGGCACTGACCCATGCGTCAGCACGTAGCCTGACCCTCCCACGTTTCCGTACCCTCACCTGTGCCCTAAGCCTTGCCGTTCCCTAACCCTAAACCTAGCCCTGCACAGAAACCCACCACCAGCCCTACACTTTACCCTACGCCGTAGCCTACTCCTGGACCGAACGCTGGCACTGACCCGTGCGTCAGCACGTAGCCTGACCCTCCCACGTTTCCGTACCCTCAACTGTGCCCTAAGCCTTGCTGTTCCCTAACCATAACCCTAGCCCGGAACGGAAACCCACCACCTGCCCTAAACCTTACCCACAAGCCGTAGCCTACACCTGGCCCGTACACTGGCACTGACCCGTGCGTCAGCACGTAGCCTGACCCTCCCACTTTTCTGTACCCTTACCTGAGCCCTAAGACTTGCCGTTCCCTAACCCTAACCCTAGACCGGAACGGAATCCCACCACCAGCCCTACACCTTACCATATGCCGTAGCCTACTCCTGGCCGGTACGCTGCCACTGAGCCGTGCAGCAGCACGTAGCCTGACCCTCCCACGTTTCCGTACCCTCACCTATGCCCTAAGCCTTGCTCTTCCCTAACACTAACCCTAGCCCGTAACGGAAAACCACCACCAGCCCTACACTAACCTCCAAGCCGTAGCCTATTCCTGGCCGGTACGATGGCACTGACCCGTGCGTCAGCACGTAGCCTGACCCTCCCACGTTTCCGTACCCTCACCTGGGCCCTAAGCCTTGCCTTTCCCTAACCCTAACCCTAGCCCTGCACAGAAACCCACCACCAGCCCTACACTTTACCCTACGCCGTAGCCTACTCCTGGACCGAACTCTGGCACTGACCCGTGCGTCAGCACGTAGCCTGACCCTCCCACGTTTCCGTACCCTCACCTGTGCCCTAAGCCTTGCTGTTCCCTAACCATAACCCTAGCCCGGAACGGAAACCCACCACCTGCCCTAAACTTTACCCACAAGCCGTAGCCTACACCTGGCCCGTACACTGGCACTGACCCGTGCGTCAGCACGTAGCCTGACCCTCCCACTTTTCTGTACCCTTACCTGAGCCCTAAGACTTGCCGTTCCCAAACCCTAACCCTAGACCGGAACGGAATCCCACCACCAGCCCTGCACCTTACCATATGCCGTAGCCTACTCCTGGCCGGTACGCTGCCACTGAGCCGTGCATCAGCACGTAGCCTGACCCTCCCACGTTTCCGTACCCTCACCTATGCCCTAAGCCTTGCTCTTCCCTAACACTAACCCTAGCCCGTAACGGAAAACCACCACCAGCCCTACACTAACCCCCAAGCCGTAGCCTATTCCTGGCCGGTACGATGGCACTGACCCGTGCGTCAGCACGTAGCCTGACCCTCCCACGTTTCCGTACCCTCACCTGGGCCCTAAGCCTTGCCTTTCCCTAACCCTAACCCTAGCCCGGAACGGAAACCCACAACCAGCCCTAAACCTAACCCACAATCCGTGGCTTACTCCTGGCCCGTACGCTGGCACTGACCCGTGCGTCAGCACGTAGCCTGACCCTCCCACATTTCCGTACCCTCACCTGTGCCCTAAGCCTTGCCGTTCCCTAACCCTAACCCTAACCCTGCACAGAAACCCACCACCAGCCCTACACTTTACCCTACGCCGTAGCCTACTCCTGGACCGAACGCTGGCACTGACCCGTGCGTCAGCTCGTAGCCTGACCCTCCCACGTTTCCGTACCCTCACCTGTGGCCTAAGCCTTGCCGTTCCCTCACCCTAACCCTAGCCAGGAACGGAACCCCACCAGCAGCCCTAAACCTTACCCTAAGCCGTAGCCTACTCCTGGCCCGTACGCTGGCAGTGACCCGTGCGTCAGCACGTAGCCTGATCCTCACACGTTTCCGTACCCTCACCTGTGCCCTAAGCGTTGCCGTTCCCTAACCCTAACCCTAGTCCGGAACGGAAACCCACCACCAGCCCTACAGCTTACCACGAAGCCATAGCCTATTCCTGGCCCGTACGCTGGCACTGACCCGTGTGTCAGCATGTAGCCTGAACCTCCCACGTTTCCGTACCCTCACCTGTGCCCTAAGCCTTGCCGTTCCCTAACCCTAACCCTAGCCCCGAAAGGAAACCCAACACCAACCCTACACCTAACCCCCAAGCCGTAGCCTACTCCTGGCTGGTACGCTGGCACTGACCCGTGCATCGACACATAACCTGACCCTCCCCCGTTTCCGTACCCTCACCTGTGCCCTAAGCCTTGCCGTTCCCTAACCCTAACCCTAGCCATGAACAGAAACCCACCACCAGCCCTACACCTTACCCCCAAGACGTAGGCTACTCCTGGACCTTACGCTGGCACTGACCCGTGCGTCAGCACGTAGCCTGAGCCTCCCACGTTTGCGGACCCTCACCTGTGCCCTAAGCCTTGCCATTCCCTAACCCTAACCCTAGCCCGGAACGGAAACCCACCATCAGCCCTACACCTTTCCCTACGCCGTAGCCTATTCCTGGCCCATACGCAGGCACTGACCCTTTCATCAGCACGTAGCCTGACCCTCCCACGTTTCCGTACCCTCACCTGTGCCCTAAGCCTTGCCGTTCCCTAACCGTAACCCTAGCCCGGAACGGAAACCCAACACCAGCCCTACACCTTACCCCCAAGCCGTAGCCTACTCCTGGTCCATACGCTGGCACTGACCTGTGTGTCAGCACGTAGCCTGAAATTCCCACATTACCGTACCCTCACCTGTGCCCTAAGCCTTGCCGTTCCCTAACCCTAACCCTAGTACGGAAGGGAAACACACCACAAGCCCTACACCTAACCACCAAGCCGTAGCCTACTCCTGGCCCGTACGCTGGCACTGACCCGTGCGTCAGCACGTAGCCTGACCCTCCCACGTTTCCGTATCCTCACCTGTGCCCTAAGCCTTGCCGTTCCCTAACCATAAACCTAGCCCGGCACGGAAACCCACCGCGAGCCCTAGACCTTACCCTACGCCGTAGCCTATTGCTGGCCTGTACGCTGGCACTGACCCATGCGTCAGCAGGTAGCCTGACACTCCCACGTTTCTGTACCCTCACCTGTGCCCTAAGCATTGCCGTTCCGTAACCCTAACCCTAGCCCGGAACGGAAACACACCACCAGCCCTACACCTTACCCTACGCCGTAGCCTACTCCTGGCCCGAACGCTGGCACTGACCCATGCGTCAGCACGTAGCCTGACCCTCCCACGTTTCCGTACCCTCACCTGTTCCCTAAGCCTTGCCGTTCCCTAACCCTAACCCTAGCCCGAAACGGAAACCCACCACCAGCCCTATACCTTACCCTACGCCGTAGCCTACTCCTGTCCCGTACGCTGGCACTGACCCGTGCGTCAGCACGTAGCCTGACATTCCCACATTTCCGTACCCTCACCTGTGCCCTAAGCCTTGCTGTTCCCTAACCCTATCCCTAGTATGGAACGGAAACCCTCCACCAGCCCTACACCTAACGCCCAAGCCATAGCCTACTCCTGGACCGTACGCTGGCACTGACCCGTGCGGCAGCACGTAGACTGACCCTCCCACGTTTCTGTACACTCACCTGTGCCCTAAGCCTTACCGTTCCCTAACCCTAACCCTAGCCCGGAATGGAAACCCACCATCAGCCCTACAACTAACCCCGAAGCCTTAGCCTACACCTGGCTGGTATCCTGGCACTGACACGTGCGTCAGCACGTAGCCTGACCCTCACAGTTTTCCTTACCCTCACCTGTGCCCTAAGCCTTGCCGTTCCCTAACACTAACCCTAGCCCAGAACAGAAACCCACCACCCGCCCTAAACTCTACCCTACGCCGTAGCCTATTCCTGGCCCGTACGCTGGCAGTGACCCATGCGTCAGCACGTAGCCTGACCCTCCCACGTTTCCGTACCCTCACCTGTGCCCTAAGCCTTGACGTTCCCTAACCCTAACCCTAGCCTGGAACAGAGACCCAACACCAGCCCTACACCTTACCACCATGCCGTAGCCTGCTCCTGGCCCATATGCTGGCACTGAGCCGTGTGTCAGCACGTAGCCTGACCCACCCACGATTCCGAAACCTCACCTGTGCCCTAAGCCTTGCCGTTCCCCAATCCTAATCCTAGCCCGGAACGGAAACACACCCCCCAGCCCTACACCATACCCTATGCCGTAGCCTACACCTGGACCGTACGCGGGCACTGACCTGTGCTTCAGCATGTAGCCTGACCCTCCCATGTTACCGTACCCTCACCTGTGCCCTAAGCCTTGCCGTTCCCTAACTCTAACCCTAGCCCGGAACGGAAACCCACCACCAGCCCTAATCCTAACCCACAATCCGTGGCTTACTCCTGGCCCGTACGCTGGCACTGACCCGTGCGTCAGCACGTAGCCTGACCCTCCCACGTTTCCGTACCCTCACCTGTGCCCTAAGCCTTGCCGTTCCCTAACCCTAAACCTAGCCCTGCACAGAAACCCACCACCAGCCCTACACTTTACCCTACGCCGTAGCCTACTCCTGGACCGAACGCTGGCACTGACCCGTGCGTCAGCACGTAGCCTGACCCTCCCACGTTTCCGTACCCTCACCTGTGCCCTAAGCCTTGCTGTTCCCTAACCATAACCCTAGCCCGGAACGGAAACCCACCACCTGCCCTAAACCTTACCCACAAGCCGTAGCCTACACCTGGCCCGTACACTGGCACTGACCCGTGCATCAGCACGTAGCCTGACCCTCCCACTTTTCTGTACCCTTACCTGAGCCCTAAGACTTGCCGTTCCCTAACCCTAACCCTAGACCGGAACGGAATCCCACCACCAGCCCTACACCTTACCATATGCCGTAGCCTACTCCTGGCCGGTACGCTGCCACTGAGCCGTGCAGCAGCACGTAGCCTGACCCTCCCACGTTTCCGTACCCTCACCTATGCCCTAAGCCTTGCTATTCCCTAACACTAACCCTAGCCCGTAACGGAAAACCACCACCAGCCCTACACTAACCCCCAAGCCGTAGCCTATTCCTGGCCGGTACGATGGCACTGACCCGTGCGTCAGCACGTAGCCTGACCCTCCCACGTTTCCGTACCCTCACCTGGGCCCTAAGCCTTGCCTTTCCCTAACCCTAACCCTAGCCCGGAACGGAAACCCACCACCAGCCCTATACCTTAACCTACGCCGTAGCCTACTCCTGGCTTGTACGCTGGCACTGACCCATGCGTCAGCATGTAGCCTGACGCTCCCACGTTTCCGTACCCTCACCTGTGCCCTAACACTTGCCGTTCCGTAACCCTAACCCTAGCCCGGAACAGAAACCCATCACCAGCCCTACACTTTACCGTACGCCGTAGCCTACTCCTGGACCATACGCGGACACTGACCCGTGCGTCAGCACGTAGCCTGACCCTCCCACCTTTCCGTAACCCTCACCAGTGCCCTAAGCCTTGCTGTTCCGTAAACCTAACCCTAGCATGGAACGGAAACGGACCACCAGCCCTACATCTAACCCCCAAGCCTTAGACTACTCCTGGCCCATACGCTGGCACTGACCCGTGGGTCAGCAAGTAGCCTGACCCTCCCACGTTTCCGTACCTTCACCTGTGCCCTAAGCCTTGCCGTTGCCTAACCCTAACCCTAGCCCGAAACGGAAACCCACCACCAGCCCTACACCTTACCCTATGACGTAGCCTATACCTGGCCAGTACGCGGGTAATAGCCTGTGCTTCCGCACGTTGCCTGACCCTACCATGTTACCGTACGCTCACCTGTGCTCTAAGACTTGTCGTTCCCTTACCCTAACCCTAGCCCGGAACGGAAACCCACCACAATCCCTAAACCTTACGCACAAGCCGTAGCCTACTCCTGGCCCGTACGCTGGCACTGACCCGTGTGTCAGCACGTAGCCTGACACTCCCACGTTTCAGTACCCTCACCTGTGCCCTATGCCTTGCCGTTCCCTAACCCTAACCCTAGCCCGGAACCGAAACCCACCACCAGCACTAAACCTTACCCTACGCCGTAGCCTACTCCTGGCCCATACGCTGGCACTGACCCGTGCGTCAGCACGTAGCCTGAACCTCCCACGTTTCTGTACCCTCACCTGTGCCCTAAGCCTTGCCGTTCCCTAACCCTAACCCTAGCCCGGAACGGAAACCCACCACCAGCCCTACACTCTATCCTACGCCGTAGCCTATACCTGGCCCGTACGCTGGCACTGACCCGTGCGTCAGCACGTAGCCTGTCCCTACAACGTTTCCGTACCCTCACCTGTGCCCTAAGCATTGACGTTCGCTAACCCTAACCCTAGCCCGGAACAAAAACCCACCACCAGCCCTACAACTTACCACCACGCCGTAGCCTACTCCTGGCCCATATGCTGGCACTGACCCGTGCGTCAGCACGTAGCCTGACCCTCCCACGTTTCCGTATCCTCACCTGTGCCCTAAGCCTTGCCGTTCCCTAACCCTAACCCTAGCCCGGAACGAAAACCCACCACTAGCCCTACACCTTACCCTATGCCGTAGCCTACACCTGGCCCGTACTGGGTAATGACCCGTGCTTCAGCACGTAGCCTAAACCTCCCATGTTACCGTACACTCACCTGTACCCTAAGCCTTGCCGTTCCCAAACCCTAACCCTAGCCCGGAACGGAAACACACCACCAGCCCTAAATCTTACACACAAGCCGTAGCCTACTCCTGGCCCGTACGCTGGCAATGACCCGTGCGTCAGCACGTAGCCTGACCCTCCCACGTTTCAGTACCCTCACCTGTTCCCTAAGCCTTGCCGTTCCCTAACCCTAACCATAGCCCGGAACGAAAACCCACCACCAGCCTTACACCTTACCCTACGCCGTAGCCTACTCCTGGTCCATACGCTGGCAGTGACCCGTACGTCAGCACGTAGCCTGACCCGCCCAAGTTTCCGTACCCTCACCTGTGCCCTAAGCCTTGCCGTTCCCTAACCCTAACCCTAGCCCGGTACGGAAAACCACCACCAGCCCTATACCTTTCCCTACTCCGTAGCCTACTCCTCGCCCGTACGCTCGCCCTAACCCCTGCGTCAGCATTTAGCTTGAAACTCCCACGTTTCCGTACCCTTACCTGGGCCCTAAGCCTTGCCGTTCCCTAACACTAACCGTAGCCCGGAACGGAAACACACCACCAGCCCTACACCTTACTCTACGCCGTAGCCTACTCCTGGCCCGAACGCTGGCACTGACCCGTGCGTCAGCACGTAGCCTGACCCTCCCACGTTTCCGTAACCTCACCTGTGCCCTAAGCCTTGCCTTTCCCTAACCCTAACCCTAGCCCGGAACAGAAACCCACCACCAGCCCTACACCTGACACCAAGCCGTAGCCTATTCCTGGCCCGTACGCAGGCACTGACCCTTTCATCAGCACGTAGCCTGACCCTCCCACGTTTCCGTACCCTCATCTGTGCCCTAAGCCTTGCAGTTCCCTAAGCCTAACCCTAGCCCGGAACCGAAACCCACCACCAGCCCTACACCATAACCTACGCCGTAGCCTAGTCCTGGCCTGTACGGTGGCACTGACCCTTGCGTCAGCATGTAGCCTGACCCTCCCACGTTTCCGTACCCTCACCTGTGCCCTAAGCCTTGCCGTTCCGAAACCCTAACCCTAGCCCGGAACGGAAACCCACCACCAGCCCTACACCTTACCCCCAAGCCGTAGCCTACTCCTGGCCCGTTCGGTGGCACTAACCCTAGCATCAGCAAGTAGCCTGACCCTCCCACGTTTCTGTACCCTCACACGTGCCCTAAGCCTTGCCGTTCTGTAACCCTAACCCTAGACCGGAACGGAAACCCACCACCAGCCCTACAACTTTCCCTACGCCGTAGCCTATTCCTGGCTCGTACGCAGGCACTGACACTTTCATCAGCACTTAGCCTGACCCTTCCAGGTTTATGTACCCTCACCTGTGCCCTAAGCCTTGCCGTTCACTAACCCTTACCCTAGCCCGGCACGGAATCCCACCACCATCCCTACACCTTATCATATGCTGTAGCCTATTCCTGGCCCGTACGCTGGCACTGACCCTTGCGTCAGCATGTAGCCTGACCCTCCCACGTTTCCGTAACCTCCCCTGTGCCCTAAGCCTTGCCGTTCCCTAACCCTAACCCTAGCCCGGAACAGAAACCCACCACCAGCCCTATACCATTCCCTACGCCGTAGCCTATTCCTGGCCCATACGCAGGCACTGACCCTTTCATCAGCACGTAGCCTGACCCTCCCACGTTTCCGTACCCTCACCTGTGCCCTAAGCCTTGCCGTTCCCTAACCCTAACCCTAGCCCGGAACGGAAACCAACCACCAGCCCTAAACCTTACCCCCAAGCCGTAGCCTACTCCTGGTCCATACGCTGGCACTGACCTGTGCGTCAGCACGTAGCCTGAACTTCCCACATTACCGTACCCTCACCTGTGCCCTAAGCCTTGCCGTTCCCTAACCCTAACCCTAGTACGGAACAGAAACACACCACAAGCCATACACCTAACCCCCAAGCCGTAGCCTACTCCTGGCCCGTACGCTGGCACTGACCCGTGGGTCAGCACGTAGCCTGACCCTCCCACGTTTCCGTACCCTCACCTGTGCCTTAAGCCTTGCCGTTCCCTAACCCTAACCCTAGCCCGGAACGGAAACCCACCACCAGCCCTACACCTTACCCTACGCCGTAGCATACTCTTGGCCCGTACGCTGGCACTGACCCATGCGTCAGCACGTAGTCTGACCCTCCCACGTTTCCGTACCCTCACCTGGGCCCTAAGCCTTGCCGTTTCCTAACCCTAACCCTAGCCCATGAACGGAAACCCACCAACAGCCCTACACCTTACCCTACGCCGTAGCATACTCTTGGCCCGTACGCTGGCACTGACCCGTGCGTCAGCACGTACCCTAACCCTCTTACGTTTCCGTACCCTCACCTGTGCTGTAAGCCTTGCCGTTCCCTAACCCTTACCCTAGACCATAACGGAAACCCATCAAAAGCCCTACACCTTACCCTACGACGTAGCCTACTCCTGGCCCGAATGCTGGCACTGACCCGTGCGTCAGCACGTAGCCAGACCCTCCCACGTTTCCGTACCCTCACCTGTGCCCTAAGCCTTGCCGTTCCCTAACCCTAACCCTAGCCCGGAACGGAAACCCACCACCAGCCCTACAACTTACCCCCAAGCCGTAGCCTACTCCTGGCCGGTACGCTGGCACTGACCCGTGCGTCATCACGTAGCCTGACCCTCCCACGTTTCCGTACCCTCACCTGTGCCCTAAGCTTTGCCGTTCCCTAACCCTAACTGTAGCCCAGAACGGAAACCCACCACCAGCCCTACCACTTACCCCCAAGCCGTAGCCTACTCCTGGTCCATACGCTGCCACTGACCCGTGCCTCAGCACGTATCCTGACCCTGCCACGTTGCCGTACCCTCACATGTGCCCTAAACCTTGCCGTTCCCTAACCCTAACCCTAGCGCGGAACGGAAACCCACCACAAGCCCTACACCTAACCCCGAAACCGTAGCCTACTCGTTGTCCATACGCTGGCACTGACCTGTGCGTCAGCATGTAGCCTGACCTTCCCACGTTACCGTAACGTCACCTGTGCCCTACCCTTGCCGTTCCTTAACCCTAACCCTAATACGGGACGGAAACACACCACAAGCCCTACACCTAACCGATAAGTCATAGCATACTCCTGGCCCGTACGCTGGCACTGAACCATGCGTCAGCACGTAGCCTGACCGTCCCAGATTTCCGTACCCTCACCTATGCCCTAAGCCTTCCTGTTCCCTAACACTAACCCTAGCCCAGAACGGAAACCCACCTCCAGCACTACACCTAACCCCCAAGCCGTAGCCTACTCCTGGCCGGTTCGCTGGCACTGACCCGTGCATCATCACGTAGCCTGACCCTCCCACGTTTCCGTACCCTCACCTGGGCCCTAAGCCTTGCCTTTCCCTAACCCTAACCCAAGCCCGGAACAGTAACGCACTACCAGCCCTACACCTTGCCCTACGCCGTAGCCTACTCCTGGCACGTACGCTGGCACTGACACGTGCGTCAGCACGTAGCCTGACCCTCACACGTTTCCGTACCCTCACCTGTGCCCTAAGCCTTGCCGTTCCCTAACCCTAACCCTAGTCTGGAACGGAAACACACCACCAGCCCTACAGCTTACCCCCAAGCCATAGCCTATTCCTGGCCCATACGCTGGCACTAACCCGTGCGTCAGCATGTAGCGTGACCCTCCCACGTTTCCGTACCCTCACTTGTGCCCTAAGCCTTGCCGTTCCCTAACCCTAACCCTAGCCCGAAACGGAAACCCACCACCAGCCCTACAACTTACCCCCAAGCCGTAGCCTACTCCTGGCCCGTACGCTGGCACAGACCCGTGCGTCAGCACAAAGCCAGACCCTCCCACGTTTGCGGACCCTCACCTGTGCCCTAAGCCTTGCCGTTCCCTAACACTAACCCTAGACCGGAACGGAAATCCACCACCAGCCTTACACCTTTCCCTACGCCGTAGCCTATTCCTGGCTCATACGCAGGCACTGACCCTTTCATCAGCAAGTAGCCTGACCCTCCCACGTTTCCGTACCCTCACCTGTGCCCTAAGCCTTGCCGTTCACTAACCCTAACCCTAGCCCGGAACGGAAACCCACCACCAGCCCTACACCTTACTCTATGCCGTAGCCTACACCTGGCCCGTACGCGGGCACTGACCTGTGCTTCAGCACGTAGCCTGACCCTCCCATGTTACCGTACGCTCACCTGTGCCCTAAGCCTTGCCGTTCCCTAACCCTTACCCTAGCCCGGCACGGAATCCCACCACCAGCCCTACACCTTATCGTAAGCCGTAGCCTAGTCCTGGCCCATACGCTGGCACTGACCCGTGCGTCAGCATGTAGCCTGACCCTCCCAAGTTTCCGTAACCTCACCTGTGCCCTAAGACTTGCCGTTCCCTAACCCTAACCCTAGCCCGGAACAGAAACCCACCACCAGCACTATACCTTTCCCTATGCCGTAGCTTATTCCTGGCCCGTACACAGGCACTGACCATTTCATCAGCACGTAGCCTGACCCTCCCACGTTTCCGCACCCTCACCTGTGTCCTAAGCCTTGCCGTTCCCTAACCCTAACCCTAGCCCGGCACGGAAACCCACCACCATCCCTACACTTTACCCTACGCTGTAGCCTACTCCTGGCCCGAACGCTGGCACTGACACGTGCGTCAGCACGTAGCCTGACTCTCCCACGTTTCCATACCCTCACCTGTGCCCTAAGACTTGCCGTTCCCTAACTCTTACTCTAGCCCGGAACAGAAACCCACCACCAGCCCTATATCTTACCCACAAGCCGTAGCCTACTCCTGGCCCGTACACTGGCACTGACCTGTGAGTCAGCACGTAGCCTGACCCTCCCACTTTTCTGTACCCTTACCTGAGCCCTAAGCCTTGCCGTTTCCTAACCCTAATCCTAGCCCGGAACGGAATCCCACCACCAGCCCTACACCTTACAATATGCCGTAGACTACTCCTGCCCGGTACGCTGCCACTGAGCCGTGCATCAGCACGTAGCCTGACCCTCCCACGTTTCCGTACCCTCACCTGTGCCCTAAGCCTTGCCGTTCCCTAACCCTAACCCTAGCCCGGAACGGAAACCCACCACCAGCCCTACACCTTTCCCTACGCCGTAACCTATTCCTGGCCCGTACGCAGGCACTGACCCTTTCATCAGCACGTAGCCAGACTCTCCCACGTTTCCGTACCCTCATCTGTGCCCTAAGGCTTGCCGGTCCGTAACCATAACCCTAGCCCGGAATGGAAACCCACCACCAGCCCTAAAACTTACCCACAAGCCGTAGCCTACTCCTGGCCCGTACGATGGCACTGACCCGTGCGTCAGCACGTAGCCTGACCCTCCCACGTTTCCGTACCATCACCTGTGCCCGAAGCCTTGCTGTTCCCTCACCCTCACCCTAGCCAGGAACAGAAACCCATCAGCAGCCCTACACCTTACCCTACGCCATAGCCTACTCCTGGCACGTACGCTGGCACTGACACGTGAATCAGCACGTTGCCTGACCCTCACACGTTTCCGTACCCTCACCTGTGCCCTAAGCCTTGCCGTTCCCTAACCCTAACCCTAGTCCGGAGCGGAAACCCACCACCAGCCCTACAGCTTACCCCCAAGCCATAGCCTATTCCTGGCCCGTATGCTGGCACTGACCCGTGCGTCAGCATGTAGCCTGACCCTCCCACGTTTCCGTACCCTCACCTGTGCCATAAGCCTTGCCGTTCCCTAACCCTAAACCTAGCCCGGAACAGAAACCCACCACCAGCCCTACAACTTACCCACAAGCCGAAGCCTACTCCTGGTCCGTACGCTGGCACTGACACTTGCATCAGCACGTAGCCTGACCCTCCCACGTTTCCATACCCTCACCTGTGCCCTAAGCCTTGCCGTTCCCTAACCCTAACCCTAGCCCTGAATGGAAAACCACCACCAGCACTACACCATACCCTACGCCGTAGCCTACTCCTTTCCCGTACGCTGGCACTGACCCGTGAGTCAGCACGTAGCCTGACCCTCCCACGTTTCCGTACCATCACCTTTGCCCTAAGCCTTGCCGTTCCCTAACACTAAACCTAGCCTGGAATGAAAACACACCACCAGCCCTACACCTAACCCCCAAGCCGTAGCCTACTCCTGGCGGTACGCTGGCACTAACCCGTGCGTCAGCACGTAGCCTGACCCTCCCACGTTTCCGTAACCTCACCTGTGCCCTAAGCTTTGACGTTCCCTAACCCTAACCCTCGCCCGGAACGGAAACCCACCACCAGCCCCACAACTTACACCCAAGCCGTAGCCTACTCCTGGCCCGTACGCTGGCACTGACCCGTGCGTCAGCAAGTAGCCTGACCCTCCAACGTTTCCGTACCCTCACCTGTGCCCTAAGCCTTGCCGTTCCCTAACCCTAACCCTAGCCCGGAACGGAAACGCACCACCAGCCCTACACTTTACCTTATGCCGTAGCCTACTCCTGGCCCATACGCTGGCACTGACCCGTGCCTCAGCACGTAGCCTGACCCTCCCACGTTTCCGTACCCTCACCACTGCCCTAAGACTTGCCGTTCCCTAACCCTAACCCTAGCCCGGAACGGAAACCCACCACCAGCCCTACACCTTACCCTACGCCATACCCTACTCCTGGCCCGTACCCTGGCCCTGACACATGAGTCAGCACGTAGCCTGACCGTCACACGTTTCCGTACCATCACCTGTGCCCTAAGCCTTGCCGTTCCCTCAACCTATCCCTAGCCAGGAACGGAAACCCACCACCAGCCCTACACCTTACCCTAACTTGTAGCGTACTCCTGGCCCATACGCAGGCACTGACCCGTGCGTCAGCACGTAGCCTGACCCTCACAAATTTCCGTACCCTCACCTGTGACCTAAGACTTGCCGTTCCCTTACCCTAACCCTAGCCCGGAACGGAAACCCACCACCATCCCTACAGCTTACCCACAAGCCATAGCCTACTCCTGGCATGTACGCTGGCACTGACCCATGCGTCAGCCTGTAGCCTGACCGTCCCACGTTTCCGTACCCTCACCTGTGCCCTAAGCCTTGCCGTTCCCGAACCCTAACCCTAGCCCGGAACGGAAACCCACTACCAGCCCTACACCTAACCCGCTAGCCGTAGCCTACTCTTGGCCGGTACGCTGGCACTGACCCGTGCATCAGCACGTAGCCTGACCCTCCCACGTTTCCGTACCCTCACCTGTGCCCTAAGCCTTGCCGTTCCCTAACCCTAACCCTAGCCCGGAACCTAAACCCACCACCATCCCTACACCTAAACCCCAAGCCGTAGCCTAATCCTGGCCCGTACGCTGGCACTGAACCGTGCGTCAGCACGTAGCCTGAGCCTCCCTCGTTTCCGTACCCTCACAAGTGCCCTAAGCCTTGCCGTTCCCTATCCCTAACCCTAGCCCGGAACAGAAACCCACCACTAGCCCTACACCTTACTCTATGCTGTAGACTACACCTGGCCCGTATGCGGGCACTGACCTGTGCTTCAGCACGTAGCCTGACCCTCACACTTTTCAGTACCCTCACCTGTGCACTAAGCCTTCTTGTTCCCTAACCCTAACCATAGTCCGTAACTGAAACCCACCACCAGCCCTACAGCTTAACCCCAAGACATAGCCTACTCCTGGCCGGTACGCTGGCACTGACCCGTGCATCAGCATGTAGCCTGACCGTCCCACGTTTCCGTACCCTCACCTGTGCCCTAAGCCTTGCCGTTCCCTAACCCTAACCCTACCCCAGAACAGAAACACACCACCAGCCCTACAACTTACCAAGCCGTAACCTACTACTGGCCCGTATGCTGGCACTGACCCGTGCATCAGCACGTAGCCTGACCCTCCCACGTTTCCGTACCATCACCTGTGCCCGAAGCCTTGCTTTTCCCTCACCCTCACCCTAGCCAGGAACAGAAACCCATCAGCAGCCCTACACCTTACCCTACGCCATAGCCTACTCTTGGCACATACGCTGGCACTGACACGTGAATCAACACGTTGCCTGACCCTCACACGTTTCCGTACCCTCACCTGTGCCCTAAGCCTTGCCGTTCCCTAACCCTAACCCTAGTCCGGAGCGGAAACCCACCACCAGCCCTACAGCTTACCCCCAAGCCATAGCCTATTCCTGGCCCGTATGCTGGCACTGACCCGTGTGTCAGCATGTAGCCTGACCCTCCCACGTTTCCGTACCCTCACCTGTGCCCTAAGCCTTGCCGTTCCCTAACCCTAAACCTAGCCCGGAACAGAAACCCACCACCAGCCCTACAACTTACCCACAAGCCGAAGCCTACTCCTGGTCCGTACGCTGGCACTGACACTTGCATCAGCACGTAGCCTGACCCTCCCACGTTTCCATACCCTCACCTGTGCCCTAAGCCTTGCCGTTCCCTAACCCTAACCCTAGCCCGGAATGGAAAACCACCACCAGCACTACACCATACCCTACGCCGTAGCCTACTCCTTGCCCGTACGCTGGCACTGACCCGTGAGTCAGCACGTAGCCTGACCCTCCCACGTTTCCGTACCCTCACCTTTGCCCTAAGCCTTGCCGTTCCCTAACACTAAACCTAGCCTGGAATGAAAACACACCACCAGCCCTACACCTAACCCCCAAGCCGTAGCCTACTCCTGGCGGTACGCTGGCACTAACCCGTGCGTCAGCACGTAGCCTGACCCTCCCACGTTTCCGTAACCTCACCTGTGCCCTAAGCTTTGACGTTCCCTAACCCTAACCCTCGCCCGGAACGGAAACCCACCACCAGCCCCACAACTTACACCCAAGCCGTAGCCTACTCCTGGCCCGTACGCTGGCACTGACCCGTGCGTCAGCACGAAGCCTGACCCGCCCACGTTTCCGTACCCTCACCTGTGCCCTAAGCCTTGCCGTTCCCTAACCCTAACCCTAGCCCGGAACGGAAACCCAACACCAGCCCTACACCTTACCCCCAAGCCGTAGCCTACTCCTGGTCCATACGCTGGCACTGACCTGTGCGTCAGCACGTAGCCTGAACTTCCCACATTACCGTACCCTCACCTGTGCCCTAAGCCTTGCCGTTCCCTAACCCTAACCCTAGTACGGAACGGAAACACACCACAAGCCCAACACCTAACCACCAAGCCGTAGCCTACTCCTGGCCCGTACGCTGGCACTGACCCGTGCGTCAGCACGTAGCCTGACCCTCCCACGTTTCCGTATCCTCACCTGTGCCCTAAGCCTTGCCGTTCCCTAACCATAAACCTAGCCCGGAACGGAAACCCACCGCGAGCCCTAGACCTTACCCTACGCAGTAGCCTATTGCTGGCCTGTACGCTGGCACTGACCCATGCGTCAGCAGGTAGCCTGACACTCCCACGTTTCTGTACCCTCACCTGTGCCCTAAGCATTGCCGTTCCGTAACCCTAACCCTAGCCCGGAACGGAAACACACCACCAGCCCTACACCTTACCCTACGCCGTAGCCTACTCCTGGCCCGAACGCTGGCACTGACCCATGCGTCAGCACGTAGCCTGACCCTCCCACGTTTCCGTACCCTCACCTGTTCCCTAAGCCTTGCCGTTCCCTAACCCTAACCCTAGCCCAAAACGGAAACCCACCACCAGCCCTATACCTTACCCTACGCCGTAGCCTACTCCTGTCCCGTACGCTGGCACTGACCCGTGCGTCAGCACGTAGCCTGACATTCCCACATTTCCGTACCCTCACCTGTGCCCTAAGCCTTGCCGTTCCCTAACCCTATCCCTAGTATGGAACGGAAACCCTCCACCAGCCCTACACCTAACGCCCAAGCCATAGCCTACTCCTGGACCGTACGCTGGCACTGACCCGTGCGGCAGCACGTAGACTGACCCTCCCACGTTTCTGTACACTCACCTGTGCCCTAAGCCTTACCGTTCCCTAACCCTAACCCTAGCCCGGAATGGAAACCCACCATCAGCCCTACAACTAACCCCGAAGCCTTAGCCTACACCTGGCTGGTATCCTGGCACTGACACGTGCGTCAGCACGTAGCCTGACCCTCACAGTTTTCCTTACCCTCACCTGTGCCCTAAGCCTTGCCGTTCCCTAACACTAACCCTAGCCCAGAACAGAAACCCACCACCCGCCCTAAACTCTACCCTACGCCGTAGCCTATTCCTGGCCCGTACGCTGGCAGTGACCCATGCGTCAGCACGTAGCCTGACCCTCCCACGTTTCCGTACCCTCACCTGTGCCCTAAGCCTTGACGTTCCCTAACCCTAACCCTAGCCTGGAACAGAGACCCAACACAAGCCCTACACCTTACCACCATGCCGTAGCCTGCTCCTGGCCAATATGCTGGCACTGAGCCGTGTGTCAGCACATAGCCTGACCCACCCACGATTCCGAAACCTCACCTGTGCCCTAAGCCTTGCCGTTCCCCAATCCTAATCCTAGCCCGGAACGGAAACACACCCCCCAGCCCTACACCTTACCCTATGCCGTAGCCTACACCTGGACCGTACGCGGGCACTGACCTGTGCTTCAGCATGTAGCCTGACCCTCCCATGTTACCGTACCCTCACCTGTGCCCTAAGCCTTGCCGTTCCCTAACTCTAACCCTAGCCCGGAACGGAAACCCACCACCAGCCCTAATCCTAACCCACAATCCGTGGCTTACTCCTGGCCCGTACGCTGGCACTGACCCGTGCGTCAGCACGTAGCCTGACCCTCCCACGTTTCCGTACCCTCACCTGTGCCCTAAGCCTTGCCGTTCCCTAACCCTAAACCTAGCCCTGCACAGAAACCCACCACCAGCCCTACACTTTACCCTACGCCGTAGCCTACTCCTGGACCGAACGCTGGCACTGACCCGTGTGTCAGCACGTAGCCTGACCCTCCCACGTTTCCGTACCCTCACCTGTGCCCTAAGCCTTGCTGTTCCCTAACCATAACCCTAGCCCGGAACGGAAACCCACCACCTGCCCTAAACCTTACCCACAAGCCGTAGCCCACACCTGGCCCGTACACTGGCACTGACCCATGCGTCAGCACGTAGCCTGACGCTCCCACGTTTCCGTACCCTCACCTGTGCCCTAACACTTGCCGTTCCGTAACCCTAACCCTAGCCCGGAACAGAAACCCACCACCAGCCCTACACTTTACCGTACGCCGTAGCCTATTCCTGGACCATACGCGGACACTGACCCGTGCGTCAGCACGTAGCCTGACCCTCCCACCTTTCCGTAACCCTCACCAGTGCCCTAAGCCTTGCCGTTCCGTAACCCTAACCGTAGCACGGAACGAAAACGGACCACCAGCCCTACATCTAACCCCCAAGCCGTAGACTACTCCTGGCCCATACGCTGGCACTGACCCGTGGGTCAGCAAGTAGCCTGACACTCCCACGTTTCCGTACCTTCACCTGTGCCCTAAGCCTTGCCGTTGCCTAACCCTAACCCTAGCCCAAAACGGAAACCCACCACCAGCCCTACACCTTACCCTATGACGTAGCCTATACCTGGCCAGTACGTGGGTAATAGCCTGTGCTTCCG
This sequence comes from Mesoplodon mirus, assembly GCF_964341445.2. Lineage (NCBI taxonomy): Eukaryota > Metazoa > Chordata > Mammalia > Artiodactyla > Ziphiidae > Mesoplodon > Mesoplodon mirus. The sequence continues at coordinate 1,458,128 of NW_028295749.1, read as the reverse complement.
CACGTTGCCTGACCCTACCATGTTACCGTACGCTCACCTGTGCTCTAAGACTTGTCGTTCCCTTACCCTAACCCTAGCCCGGAACGGAAACCCACCACCATCCCTAAACCTTACGCACAAGCCGTAGCCTACTCCTGGCCCGTACGCTGGCACTGACCCGTGCGTCAGCACGTAGCCTGACCCTCCCACGTTTCCGTACCCTCACCTGTGCCCTATGCCTTGCCGTTCCCTAACCCTAACCCTAGCCCGGAACCGAAACCCACCACCAGCACTAAACCTTACCCTACGCCGTAGCCTACTCCTGGCCCGTACGCTGGCACTGACCCGTGCGTCAGCATGTAGCCTGAACCTCCCACGTTTCTGTACCCTCACCTGTGCCCTAAGCCTTGCCGTTCCCTAACCCTAACCCTAGCCCGGAACGGAAACCCACCACCAGCCCTACACTCTATCCTACGCCGTAGCCTATACCTGGCCCGTACGCTGGCACTGACCCGTGCGTCAGCACGTAGCCTGTCCCTACAACGTTTCCGTACCCTCACCTGTGCCCTAAGCATTGACGTTCGCTAACCCTAACCCTAGCCCGGAACAAAAACCCACCACCAGCCCTACACCTTACCACCACGCCGTAGCCTACTCCTGGCCCATATGCTGGCACTGACCCGTGCGTCAGCACGTAGCCTGACCCTCCCACGTTTCCGTAACCTCACCTGTGCCCTAAGCCTTGCCGTTCCCTAACCCTAACCTTAGCACGGAACGAAAACCCACCACTAGCCCTACACCTTACCCTATGCCGTAGCCTACACCTGGCCCGTACGGGGGTAATGACCCGTGCTTCAGCACGTAGCCTAAACCTCCCATGTTACCGTACACTCACCTGTACCCTAAGCCTTGCCGTTCCCTAACCCTAACCCTAGCCCGGAACGGAAACACACCACCAGCCCTAAATCTTACCCACAAGCCGTAGCCTACTCCTGGCCCGAACGCTGGCACTGACCCGTGCATCAGCACGTAGCCTGACCCTCCCACGTTTCCGTAACCTCACCTGTGCCCTAAGCCTTGCCTTTCCCTAACCCTAACCCTAGCCCGGAACAGAAACCCACCACCAGCCCTACACCTGACACCAAGCCGTAGCCTATTCCTGGCCCGTACGCAGGCACTGACCCTTTCATCAGCACGTAGCCTGACCCTCCCACGTTTCCGTACCCTCATCTGTGCCCTAAGCTTTGCAGTTCCCTAAGCCTAACCCTAGCCCGGAACGGAAACCCACCACCAGCCCTACACCTTAACCTATGCCGTAGCCTAGTCCTGGCCTGTACGGTGGCACTGACCCTTGCGTCAGCATGTAGCCTGACCCTCCCACGTTTCCGTACCCTCACCTGTGCCCTAAGCCTTGCCGTTCTGAAACCCTAACCCTAGCCCGGAACGGAAACCCACCACCAGCCCTACACCTTACCCCCAAGCCGTAGCCTACTCCTGGCCCGTTCGGTGGCACTAACCTTAGCATCAGCAAGTAGCCTGACCCTCCCACGTTTCTGTACTCTCACACGTGCCCTAAGCCTTGCCGTTCTGTAACCCTAACCCTACACCGGAACGGAAACCCACCACCAGCCCTACAACTTTCCCTACGCCGTAGCCTATTCCTGGCTCGTACGCAGGCACTGACACTTTCATCAGCACTTAGCCTGACCCTTCCAGGTTTCTGTACCCTCACCTGTGCCCTAAGCCTTGCCGTTCACTAACCCTTACCCTAGCCCGGCACGGAATCCCACCACCATCCCTACACCTTATCATATGCTGTAGCCTATTCCTGGCCCGTACGCTAGCACTGACCCTTGCGTCAGCATGTAGCCTGACCCTCCCACGTTTCCGTAACCTCCCCTGTGCCCTAAGCCTTGCCGTTCCCTAACCCTAACCCTAGCCCGGAACAGAAACCCACCACCAGCCCTATACCATTCCCTACGCCGTAGCCTATTCCTGGCCCGTACGCAGGCACTGACCCTTTCATCAGCACGTAGCCTGACCCTCCCACGTTTCCGTACCCTCACCTGTGCCCTAAGCCTTGCCGTTCCCTAACCCTAACCCTAGCCCGGAACGGAAACCAACCACCAGCCCTAAACCTTACCCCGAAGCCGTAGCCTACTCCTGGTCCATACGCTGGCACTGACCTGTGCGTCAGCACGTAGCCTGAACTTCCCACATTACCGTACCCTCACCTGTGCCCTAAGCCTTGCCGTTCCCTAACCCTAACCCTAGTACGGAACGGAAACACACCACAAGCCATACACCTAACCCCCAAGCCGTAGCCTACTCCTGGCCCGTACGCTGGCACTGACCCGTGGGTCAGCACGTAGCCTGACCCTCCCACGTTTCCGTACCCTCACCTGTGCCTTAAGCCTTGCCGTTCCCTAACCCTAACCCTAGCCCGGAACGGAAACCCACCACCAGCCCTACACCTTACCCTACGCCGTAGCATACTCTTGGCCCGTACGCTGGCACTGAACCATGCGTCAGCACGTAGTCTGACCCTCCCACGTTTCCGTACCCTCACCTGGGCCCTAAGCCTTGCCGTTTCCTAACCCTAACCCTAGCCCATGAACGGAAACCCACCACCAGCCCTACACCTTACCCTACGCCGTAGCATACTCTTGGCCCGTACGCTGGCACTGACCCGTGCGTCAGCACGTAGCCTAACCCTCTCACGTTTCCGTACCCTCACCTGTGCTGTAAGCCTTGCCGTTCCCTAACCCTTACCCTAACCCATAACGGAAACCCATCAACAGCCCTACACCTTACCCTACGCCGTAGCCTACTCCTGGCCCGAATGCTGGCACTGACCCGTGCGTCAGCACGTAGCCAGACCCTCCCACGTTTCCGTACCCTCACCTGTGCCCTAAGCCTTGCCGTTCCCTAACCCTAACCCTAGCCCGGAACGGAAACCCACCACCAGCCCTACAACTTACCCCCAAGCCGTAGCCTACTCCTGGCCGGTACGCTGGCACTGACCCGTGCGTCATCACGTAGCCTGACCCTCCCACGTTTCCGTACCCTCACCTGTGCCATAAGCTTTGCCGTTCCCTAACCCTAACTGTAGCCCGGAACGGAAACCCACCACCAGCCCTACCACTTACCCCCAAGCCGTAGCCTACTCCTGGTCCATACGCTGCCACTGACCCGTGCCTCAGCACGTATCCTGACCCTGCCACGTTGCCGTACCCTCACATGTGCCCTAAACCTTGCCGTTCCCTAACCCTAACCCTAGCGCGGAACGGAAACCCACCACAAGCCCTACACCTAACCCCGAAACCGTAGCCTACTCGTTGTCCATACGCTGGCACTGACCTGTGCGTCAGCATGTAGCCTGACCTTCCCACGTTACCGTAACGTCACCTGTACCCTACCCTTGCCGTTCCTTAACCCTAACCCTAATACGGGACGGAAACACACCACAAGCCCTACACCTAAACGATAAGTCATAGCATACTCCTGGCCCGTACGCTGGCACTGAACCGTGCGTCAGCACGTAGCCTGACCGTCCCAGATTTCTGTACCCTCACCTATGCCCTAAGCCTTCCTGTTCCCTAACACTAACCCTAGCCCAGAACGGAAACCCACCTCCAGCACTACACCTAACCCCCAAGCCGTAGCCTACTCCTGGCCGGTTCGCTGGCACTGACCCGTGCATCATCACGTAGCCTGACCCTCCCACGTTTCCGTACCCTCACCTGGGCCCTAAGCCTTGCCTTTCCCTAACCCTAACCCAAGCCCGGAACAGAAACGCACTACCAGCCCTACACCTTGCCCTACGCCGTAGCCTACTCCTGGCACGTACGCTGGCACTGACACGTGCGTCAGCACGTAGCCTGACCCTCACACGTTTCCGTACCCTCACCTGTGCCCTAAGCCTTGCCGTTCCCTAACCCTAACCCTAGTCTGAAACGGAAACACACCACCAGCCGTACAGCTTACCCCCAAGCCATAGCCTATTCCTGGCCCGTACGCTGGCACTGACCCGTGCGTCAGCATGTAGCGTGACCCTCCCACGTTTCCGTACCCTCACTTGTGCCCTAAGCCTTGCCGTTCCCTAACCCTAACCCTAGCCCGAAACGGAAACCCACCACCAGCCCTACAACTTACCCCCAAGCCGTAGCCTACTCCTGGCCCGTACGCTGGCACAGACCCGTGCGTCAGCACAAAGCCAGACCCTCCCACGTTTGCGGACCCTCACCTGTGCCCTAAGCCTTGCCGTTCCCTAACACTAACCCTAGACCGGAACGGAAATCCACCACCAGCCCTACACCTTTCCCTACGCCATAGCCTATTCCTGGCTCATACGCAGGCACTGACCCTTTCATCAGCAAGTAGCCTGACCCTCCCACGTTTCCGTACCCTCACCTGTGCCCTAAGCCTTGCCGTTCACTAACCCTAAACCTAGCCCGGAACGGAAACCCACCACCAGCCCTACACCTTACTCTATGCCGTAGCCTACACCTGGCCCGTACGCGGGCACTGACCTGTGCTTCAGCACGTAGCCTGACCCTCCCATGTTACCGTACGCTCACCTGTGCCCTAAGCCTTGCCGTTCCCTAACCCTTACCCTAGCCCGGCACGGAATCCCACCACCAGCCCTACACCTTATCGTATGCCGTAGCCTAGTCCTGGCCCATACGCTGGCACTGACCCGTGCGTCAGCATGTAGCCTGACCCTCCCAAGTTTCCGTAACCTCACCTGTGCCCTAAGACTTGCCGTTCCCTAACCCTAACCCTAGCCCGGAACAGAAACCCACCACCAGCCCTATACCTTTCCCTATGCCGTAGCTTATTCCTGGCCCGTACACAGGCACTGACCATTTCATCAGCACGTAGCCTGACCCTCCCACGTTTCCGTACCCTCACCTGTGTCCTAAGCCTTGCCGTTCCCTAACCCTTACCCTAGCCCGGCACGGAAACCCACCATCATCCCTACACTTTACCCTACGCTGTAGCCTAATCCTGGCCCGAACGCTGGCACTGACACGTGCGTCAGCACGTAGCCTGACTCTCCCACGTTTCCATACCCTCACCTGTGCCCTAAGACTTGCCGTTCCCTAACTCTTACCCTAGCCCGGAACAGAAACCCACCACCAGCCCTATATCTTACCCACAAGCCGTAGCCTACTCCTGGCCCGTACACTGGCACTGACCTGTGCGTCAGCACGTAGCCTGACCCTCCCACTTTTCTATACCCTTACCTGAGCCCTAAGCCTTGCCGTTCCCTAACCCTAATCCTAGCCCGGAACGGAACCCACCACCAGCCCTACACCTTACAATATGCCGTAGACTACTCCTGCCCGGTACGCTGCCACTGAGCCGTGCATCAGCACGTAGCCTGACCCTCCCACGTTTCCGTACCCTCACCTGTGCCCTAAGCCTTGCCGTTCCCTAACCCTAACCCTAGCCCGGAACGGAAACCCACCACCAGCCCTACACCTTTCCCTACGCCGTAACCTATTCCTGGCCCGTACGCAGGCACTGACCCTTTCATCAGCACGTAGCCAGACCCTCCCACGTTTCCGTACCCTCATCTGTGCCCTAAGGCTTGCCGGTCCGTAACCCTAACCCTAGCCCGGAATGGAAACCCACCACCAGCCCTAAACCTTACCCACAAGCCGTAGCCTACTCCTGGCCCGTACGCTGGCACTGACCCGTGCGTCAGCACGTAGCCTGACCCTCCCACGTTTCCGTACCATCACCTGTGCCCGAAGACTTGCTGTTCCCTCACCATCACCCTAGCCAGGAACAGAAACCCATCAGCAGCCCTACACCTTACCCTACGCCATAGCCTACTCCTGGCACGTACGCTGGCACTGACACGTGAATCAGCACGTTGCCTGACCCTCACACGTTTCCGTACCCTCACCTGTGCCCTAAGCCTTGCCGTTCCCTAACCCTAACCCTAGTCCGGAGCGGAAACCCACCACCAGCCCTACAGCTTACCCCCAAGCCATAGCCTATTCCTGGCCCGTATGCTGGCACTGACCCTTGCGTCAGCATGTAGCCTGACTGTCCCACGTTTCCGTACCCTCACCTGTGCCCTAAGCCTTGCCGTTCCCTAACCCTAAACCTAGCCCGGAACAGAAACCCACCACCAGCCCTACAACTTACCCACAAGCCGAAGCCTACTCCTGGTCCGTACGCTGGCACTGACACTTGCATCAGCACGTAGCCTGACCCTCCCACGTTTCCATACCCTCACCTGTGCCCTAAGCCTTGCCGTTCCCTAACCCTAACCCTAGCCCGGAATGGAAAACCACCACCAGCACTACACCATACCCTACGCCGTAGCCTACTCCTTGCCCGTACGCTGGCACTGACCCGTGAGTCAGCACGTAGCCTGACCCTCCCACGTTTCCGTACCCTCACCTTTGCCCTAAGCCTTGCCGTTCCCTAACACTAAACCTAGCCTGGAATGAAAACACACCACCAGCCCTACACCTAACCCCCAAGCCGTAGCCTACTCCTGGCGGTACGCTGGCACTAACCCGTGCGTCAGCACGTAGCCTGACCCTCCCACGTTTCCGTAACCTCACCTGTGCCCTAAGCTTTGACGTTCCCTAACCCTAACCCTCGCCCGGAACGGAAACCCACCACCAGCCCCACAACTTACACCCAAGCCGTAGCCTACTCCTGGCCCGTACGCTGGCACTGACCCGTGCGTCAGCAAGTAGCCTGACCCTCCAACGTTTCCGTACCCTCACCTGTGCCCTAAGCCTTGCCGTTCCCTAACCCTAACCCTAGCCCGGAACGGAAACGCACCACCAGCCCTACACTTTACCTTATGCCGTAGCCTACTCCTGGCCCATACGCTGGCACTGACCCGTGCCTCAGCACGTAGCCTGACCCTCCCACGTTTCCGTACCCTCACCACTGCCCTAAGACTTGCCGTTCCCTAACCCTAACCCTAGCCCGGAAAGGAAACCCACCACCAGCCCTACACCTTACCCTACGCCATAGCCTACTCCTGGCCCGTACCCTGGCACTGACCCATGAGTCAGCACGTAGCCTGACCGTCACACGTTTCCGTACCATCACCTGTGCCCTAAGCCTTGCCGTTCCCTCAACCTATCCCTAGCCAGGAACGGAAACCCACCACCAGCCCTACACCTTACCCTAACTTGTAGCGTACTCCTGGCCCGTACGCAGGCACTGACCCGTGCGTCAGCACGTAGCCTGACCCTCACAAATTTCCATACCCTCACCTGTGACCTAAGACTTGCCGTTCCCTAACCCTAACCCTAGCCCGGAACGGAAACCCACCACCATCCCTACAGCTTACCCACAAGCCATAGCCTACTCCTGGCATGTACGCTGGCACTGACCCATGCGTCAGCCTGTAGCCTGACCGTCCCACGTTTCCGTACCCTCACCTGTGCCCTAAGCCTTGCCGTTCCCGAACCCTAACCCTAGCCCGGAACGGAAACCCACTACCAGCCCTACACCTAACCCCCTAGCCGTAGCCTACTCTTGGCCCGTACGCTGGCACTGACCCGTGCATCAGCACGTAGCCTGACCCTCCCACGTTTCCGTACCCTCACCTGTGCCCTAAGCCTTACCGTTCCCTAACGCTAACCCTAGCCCGGAACCTAAACCCACCACCATCCCTACACCTAAACCCCAAGCCGTAGCCTAATCCTGGCCCGTACACTGGCACTGAACCGTGCGTCAGCACGTAGCCTGAGCCTCCCTCGTTTCCGTACCCTCACAAGTGCCCTAAGCCTTGCCGTTCCCTATCCCTAACCCTAGCCCGGAACAGAAACCCACCACTAGCCCTACACCTTACTCTATGCTGTAGACTACACCTGGCCCGTACGCGGGCACTGACCTGTGCTTCAGCACGTAGCCTGACCCTCACACTTTTCAGTACCCTCACCTGTGCACTAAGCCTTCTTGTTCCCTAACCCTAACCATAGTCCGTAACTGAAACCCACCACCAGCCCTACAGCTTAACCCCAAGCCATAGCCTACTCCTGGCCGGTACGCTGGCACTGACCCGTGCATCAGCATGTAGCCTGACCGTCCCACGTTTCCGTACCCTCACCTGTGCCCTAAGCCTTGCCGTTCCCTAACCCTAACCCTACCCCAGAACAGAAACACACCACCAGCCCTACAACTTACCAAGCCGTAGCCTACTACTGGCCCGTATGCTGGCACTGACCCGTGCATCAGTACGTAGCCTGACCCTCCCACGTTTCCGTACCCTCACCTGTGCCCTAAGACTTGCCGTTCCCTATCCCTAACCCTAGCCCAAAATGGAAACCCACCACAAGCCCTACACATTACCCTACGCCGAAGCCTACTCCTGACCCGTATGCTGGCACTGACCCGTGCGTCAGCACGTAGCCTGACCCTCCCACGTTTCCGTAACCTCACCTCTGCCCTAAGCCTTGCAGTTCCCTAACACTAACGCTAGCCCGGAACAAAAACCCACCACCAGCCCTACACCTTACCGTATGCCGTAGCCTAATCCTGGCTCATACGCTGGCACTGACCCGTGCGTCAGCACGTAGCGAGACACTCCCACTTTTCCATACCCTCACCTGAGGACTAAGCCTTGCCGTTCCGTAACCCTAACCCTAGCCCGGAACGGAAACCCACCACCAGCCCTACACTTTACCCTACGCCGTAGCCTACTCCTGGCCCGTACGCTGGCACTGAACCGTGCGTCAGCACGTTGTCGAACCCTCCCACGTTTCCGTACCCTCACCTGTGCCCTAAGCCTTGCCGTTCCCTAACCCTAACCCTAGCCCCCAATGGAAAGGCACCACCAGCCCTAGAACTTACCCCCAAGCCGTAGCCTACTCCTGGCCCGTATTGTGGCACTGACACGTGCGTCAGCATGTAGCGTGACCCTCCCACGTTTCCGTATCCTCACCTGTGCCCTAAGCCTTGCCTTTCACTAACCCTAACCATAGCCCGGAACGGAAACAAACCACCAACCCTACAACTTACACCCAAGCCATAGCCTAATCCTGGCCTGTACGCTGGCACTGACCCATGCGTCAGCACGTAGCCTGACCCTCCCACGTTTCCATAACCTCACCTGTGCCCTAAGCCTTTCCGTTCCCTATCCCTAACCCTAGCCCAGAAAGGAAACCCACCACCAGCCATACACCTTTCTCTACGACGTAGCCTACTCCTGGCCCGTACGCTAGCATTGACACGTGCATTAGCACGTAGCCTGAACCTCCAACTTTTCTGTACCCTCACCTGAGCCCTAAGCCTTGCCGTTCCCTAACACTAACCCTAGCCCGGAACGGAAACGAACCACCAGCCCTAGACCTTACCCTACCCCGTAGCCTACTCCTTGCCCGTACGCTGGCACTGACACGTGCGTCAGCACGTAGCCTGACCCTCCCACGTTTCCGTTCCCTCACCTATGCCCTAAGCCTTGCCGTTCCCTAACCCTAACCCTATTCCCAAAAGGAAACACACCACCAGCCCTACAGCTTACCCACAAGCCATAGCCTACTCCTGGCCCGTACGCTGGCACTGACCCGTGCGTCAGCATGTAGCCTGACCCTCCCACGTTTCTGTACCCTCACCTGTGCCCTATGCCTTGCCATTCCCTAACCCTAACCCTAGCCCGGAACGGAACCCACCACCAGCCCTACACCTTACCCTACGCCGTAGCCTACTCCTGGCCCGCACGCTGGCACTGACCCGTGCGTCAGCACGTAGCCTGACCCTCCCACGTTTCCGTACCCTCACCTGTGCCCTAAGCCTTGCTGTTCCCTAACCATAACCCTAGCCCGGAACGGAAACCCACCACCAGCCCTAAAACTTACCCACAAGCCGTAGCCTACACCTGGCCCGTACACTGGCACTGACCCGTGCGTCAGCACGTAGCCTGACCCTCCCACTTTTCTGTACCCTTACCTGAGCCCTAAGACTTGCCGTTCCCTAACCCTAACCCTAGACCGGAACGGAATCCCACCACCAGCCCTACACCTTACCATATGCCGTAGCCTACTCCTGTCCGGTACGCTGCCACTGAGCCGTGCATCAGCACGTAGCCTGACCCTCCCACGTTTCCGTACCCTCACCTATGCCCTAAGCCTTGCTCTTCCCTAACACTAACCCTAGCCCGGAACGGAAACCCACCACCAGCCCTACACTAACCCCCAAGCCGTAGCCTATTCCTGGCCGGTACGATGGCACTGACCCGTGCGTCAGCACGTAGCCTGACCCTCCCACGTTTCCGTACCCTCACCTGGGCCCTAAGCCTTGCCTTTCCCTAACCCTAACCCTAGCCCGGAACGGAAACCCACCACCAGCCCTAAACCTTAACCTACGCCGTAGCCTACTCCTGGCTTGTACGCTGGCACTGACCCATGCGTCAGCACGTAGCCTGACGCTCCCACGTTTCCGTACCCTCACCTGTGCCCTAACACTTGCCGTTCCGTAACCCTAACCCTAGCCCGGAACGGAAACCCACCACCAGCCCTACACTTTACCGTACGCCGTAGCCTACTCCTGGACCATACGCGGACACTGACCCGTGCGTCAGCACGTAGCCTGACCCTCCCACGTTTCCGTAACCCTCACCAGTGCCCTAAGCCTTGCCGTTCTGTAACCCTAACCCTAGCACGGAACGGAAACGGACCACCAGCCCTACATCTAACCCCCAAGCCGTAGACTACTCCTGGCCCATACGCTGGCACTGACCCGTGGGTCAGCAAGTAGCCTGACACTCCCACGTTTCCGTACCTTCACCTGTGCCCTAAGCCTTGCCGTTGCCTAACCCTAACCCTAGCCCGAAACGGAAACCCACCACCAGCCCTACACCTTACCCTATGACGTAGCCTATACCTGGCCAGTACGCGGGTAATAGCCTGTGCTTCCGCACGTTGCCTGACCCTACCATGTTACCGTACCCTCACCTGTGCTCTAAGCCTTGCCGTTCCCTTACCCTAAGCCTAGCCCGGAACGGAAACCCACCACCATCCCTAAACCTTACCCACAAGCCGCAGCCTACTCCTGGCCCGTACGCTGGCACTGACCCATGCGTCAGCACATAGCCTGACCCTCCCACGTTTCCGTACCCTCACCTGTGCCCTAAGCCTTGCCGTTCCCTAACCCTAACCCTAGCCCGGAACGGAAACCCACCACCAGCACTAAACCTTACCCTACGCCGTAGACTACTCCTGGCCCGTACGCTGGCACTGACCCGTGCGTCAGCACGTAGCCTAACCCTCTCACGTTTCCGTACCCTCACCTGTGCTGTAATTCTTGCCGTTCCCTAACCCTAACCCTAGCCCGGAACGGAAACCCACCACCAGCCCTACACCTTTCCCTACGCCGTAACCTATTCCTGGCCCGTACGCAGGCACTGACCCTTTCATCAGCACGTAGCCAGACGCTCCCACGTTTCAGTACCCTCAACTGTGCCCTAAGGCTTGCCGTTCCCTAACCCTTACCCTAGCCCGGCACGGAATCCCACCACCAGCCCTACACCTTATCGTATGCCGTAGCCTAGTCCTGACCCGTACGCTGGCACTGACCCGTGAGTCAGCATGTAGCCTGACCCTCCCAAGTTTCCGTAACCTCACCTGTGTCCTAAGCCTTGCCGTTCCCTAACCGTAACCCTAGCCCGGAACAGAAACTCACGACCAGACCTAAACCTTTCCCTGTGCCGTAGCTTATTCCTGGCCCGTACACAGGCACTGACCCTTTCATCAGCACGTAGCCAGACGCTCCCACGTTTCAGTACCCTCAACTGTGCCCTAAGGCTTGCCGTTCCCTAACCCTTACCCTAGCCCGGCACGGAATCCCACCACCAGCCCTACACCTTATCGTATGCCGTAGCCTAGTCCTGACCCGTACGCTGGCACTGACCCGTGAGTCAGCATGTAGCCTGACCCTCCCAAGTTTCCGTAACCTCACCTGTGTCCTAAGCCTTGCCGTTCCCTAACCCTAACCCTAGCCAGGCACGGAAACCCACCACCATCCCTACACTATACCCTACGCTGTAGCCTACTCCTGGCCCGAACGCTGGCACTGAGACGTGTGTCAGCACGTAGCCTGACTCTCCCACGTTTCCATACCCTCACCTGTGCCCTAAGACTTGCCGTTCCCTAACTCTTACCCTAGCCCGGAACGGAAACCCACCACCAGCCCTATAACTTACCCACAAGCCGTAGCCTACTCCTGGCCCGTACACTGGCACTGACCCGTGCGTCAGCACGTAGCCTGACCCTCCCACTTTTCTGTACCCTTACCTGAGCCCTAAGCCTTGCCGTTCCCTAACCCTAACCCTAGCCCGGAACGGAATCCCACCACCCGCCCTACACCTTACAATATGCCGTAGACTACTCCTGCCCGGTACGCTGCCACTGAGCCGTGCATCAGCACGTAGCCTGACCCTCCCACGTTTCCATACCCTCACCTGTGCCCTAAGCCTTGCCGTTCCCTAACCCTAACCGTAGCCCGGAACGAAAACCCACCACCAGCCCTACACCTTACCCCGAAGCCGTAGCCAACTCCTGGCCCGTACGCTGGCACAGACCCGTGCGTCAGCACGAAGCCTGACCCTCCCACGTTTGTGGACCCTCAACTGTGCCCTAAGCCTTGCCGTTCCCTAACCCTAACCCTAGCCCGGAACGGAAACCCACCACCAGCCCTACACCTTTCCCTACGCCGTAGCCTATTCCTGGCCCGTACGCAGGCACTGACCCTTTCACCAGCACGTAGCCTGAACCTCCCACGTTTCCGTACCCTCACCTGTGCCCTAAGCCTTGCCGTTCCCTAACCCAAACCCTAGCCCGGAACGGAAACCCACCACCAGCCCTACACCATACCCTACACCGTAGCCTACTCCTGGCCCGAACGCTGGCACTTAACCATGCGTCAGCATGTAGCCTGACACTCCCACGTTTCCGTACAACACCTGTGCCCTAAGCCTTGCCGTTCTCTATCACTAACCATAGCCCCAAACAGAAAGCCACCACCAGCCCTAAAACTTAGCCACAAGCCTTAGCCTACTCCTGGACTGTACGCTGGCAATGACACGAGCGTCAGCACGTAGACTGACCCTCCCACGTTTCCGTACCCTCACATGTGCCCTAAGCCTTGCCGTTCCCTAACACTAACCCTAGCCCGGAACGGAAACCCACCACCAGCCCTACACCATACCCTACACCGTAGCCTACTCCTGGCCCGAACGCTGGCACTGAACCATGCGTCAGCATGTAGCCTGACCCTCTCACGTTTCTGTACCCTCACCTGTGCCCTAAGCCTTGACGTTCCCTAACCCTAACCCTAGCCCGGAACGCAAGCCCACCACCAGCCCTACACCTTTCCCTATGCCGTAGCCTACTCCTGGCCCGTACGCTGGCACTGAACCGTGCGTCACCACGTAGCCTGACCCTCCCGCTTTTCCGTACCCTCACCTGTGCCCTAAGCCTTGCCGTTCCCTTACCCTAGCCCTAACCCAGAACGGAAACCCACCACCAGCCCTACTCCTTAGCCTATGCCGTAGCCTACTCCTTGCCTGTACCCTGGCACTGACCCGTGCGTCAGCACGTAGCCAAACCCTCCCACGTTTCCGTACCCTCACATGTGCCCTAAGCCTTGCCTTTCCATATCCCTAACCATAGCCCGGAACAAAAACCCTCCACCAGGCCTAAACCTTTCCCTACGCCGTAGCCTATTCCTGGCCCGTACGCTGGCACTGACCCATGCGTCACCACGTAGCCTGACCCTCCCACGTTTCCTTACCCTCACCTGTGCCCTAAGCCTTGCCGTTCCCTAACCCTAACCCTAGCCCGGAACGGAAACCCACCACTAGCCCTAAACCTTTCCCTACACCGTAGCCTACACTTGGCCTGGACGCTGGCACTGACCCATGCGTCAGCACGTAGTCTGACCCTCCCACGTTTCCGTACCCACACCTGGGCCCTAAGCCTTGCCGTTTCCTAACCCTAACCCTAGCCCATGAACGGAAACCCACCACCAGCCCTACACCTTACCCTACGCCGTAGCCTACTCCTGGCCCGTACGCTGGCACTGACCCGTGCGTCAGCACGTAGCCTAACCCTCTCACGTTTCCGTACCCTCACCTGTGCTGTAAGCCTTGCCGTTCCCTAACCCTAACCCTAGCCCGGAACGGAAACCCACCACCAGCCCTAAACCTTTCCCTATGCCGTAACCTATTCCTGGCCCGTACGCAGGCACTGACCCTTTCATCAGCACGTAGCCAGACCCTCCCACGTTTCCGTACCCTCATCTGTGCCCTAAGGCTTGCCGGTCCGTAACCCTAACCCTAGCCCGGAATGGAAACCCACCACCAGCCCTAAACCTTACCCACAAGCCGTAGCCTACTCCTGGCCCGTACGCTGGCACTGACCCGTGCGTCAGCACGTAGCCTGACCCTCCCACGTTTCCGTACCATCAACTGTGCCCGAAGCCTTGCTGTTCCCTCACCCTCACCCTAGCCAGGAACAGAAACCCATCAGCAGCCCTACAACTTACCCTACGCCGTAGCCTACTCCTGGCACGTACGCTGGCACTGACACGTGCGTCAGCACGTTGCCTGACCCTCACAAGTTTCCATACCCTCACCTGTGCCCTAAGCCGTGCCGTTCCCTAACCCTAACCCTAGTCCGGAGCGGAAACCCACCACCAGCCCTACAGCTTACCCCCAAGCCATAGCCTATTCCTGGCCCGTATGCTGGCACTGACCCGTGCGTCAGCAGGTAGCCTGACCCTCACAAATTTCCGTACCCTCACCTGTGACCTAAGACTTGCCGTTCCCTAACCCTAACCCTAGCCCGGAACGGAAACCCACCACCATCCCTACAGCTTACCCACAAGCCATAGCCTACTCCTGGCATGTACGCTGGCACTGACCCATGCGTCAGCCTGTAGCCTGACCGTCCCACGTTTCCGTACCCTCACCTGTGCCCTAAGCCTTGCCGTTCCCGAACCCTAACCCTAGCCCGGAACGGAAACCCACTACCAGCCCTACACCTAACCCCCTAGCCGTAGCCTACTCTTGGCCGGTACGCTGGCACTGACCCGTGCATCAGCACGTAGCCTGACCCTCCCACGTTTCCGTACCCTCACCTGTGCCCTAAGCCTTGCCGTTCCCTAACCCTAACCCTAGCCCGGAACCTAAACCCACCACCATCCCTACACCTAAACTCCAAGCCGTAGCCTAATCCTGGCCCGTACGCTGGCACTGAACCGTGCGTCAGCACGTAGCCTGAGCCTCCCTCGTTTCCGTACCCTCACAAGTGCCCTAAGCCTTGCCGTTCCCTATCCCTAACCCTACCCCGGAACAGAAACCCACCACTAGCCCTACACCTTACTCTATGCTGTAGAATACACCTGGCCCGTACGCGGGCACTGACCTGTGCTTCAGCACGTAGCCTGACCCTCCCACGTTTCCGTACCCTCACCTGTGCCCTAAGCCTTGCCGTTCCCTAACCCTAACCCTAGCCCGGAATGGAAAACCACCACCAGCCCTACACCAAACCCTACGCCGTAGCCTACTCCTGGCCCGTACGCTGGCACTGACCCGTGAGTCAGAACGTAACCTGACCCTCCCACGTTTCCGTACCCTCACCTGTGCCCTAAGCCTTGCGTTTCCCTAACCCTAAACCTAGTACGGAACGGAAACCCACCACCAGCCCTACACCTAACCCCCAAGCCATAGCCTACTCCTGGCCCGTACGCTGGCACTGACCCGTGCGTCAGCAAGTAGCGTGACCCTCCCACGATTCCGTACCCTCACCTGTGCCCTAAGCCTTGCCGTTCCCTAACACTAACCCTAGCCCGGAACGGAAACCCACCACCAGCCCTACACCTAACCACCAAGCCGTAGCCTACTCCGGGCCCGTACGCTGGCACTGACCTGTGCGTCAGCACGTAGCCTGAACTTCCCACGTTACCGTAACGTCACCAGTGCCCTAAGCCTTGCCGTTCCCTAACCCTAACCCTAGTACGGGACGGAAACAAACCACAAGTCCTACACCTAACCCCCAAGCCATAGCATACTCCTGGCCCGTACACTGGCACTGAACCGTGCGTCAGCACGTAGCCTGACCCTCCCAGGTTTCCGTACCCTCACCTATGCCCTAAGCCTTCCTGTTCCCTAACACTAACCCTAGCCCGGAACGGAAACCCACCACCAGCCCTACACCTAACCACCAAGCCGTAGCCTACTCCTGGCCGGTACGCTGGCACTGACTTGTGCGTCAGCACGTAGCCTGACCCTCTCACGTTTCCGTAACCTCACCTCTGCCCTAAGCCTTTCCGTTCCCTAACCCTAACCCTCGCCCGGAACGGAAAACCACCACCAGCCCTACACCTTACCCTACGCCGTATCCTACTCCTGGCCCGTACGCTGGCACTGACCAGTGCGTCAGCACATAGCCTGACCCTCACACTTTTCAGTACCCTCACCAGTGCACTAAGCCTTCTTGTTCCCTAACCCTAACCATAGTCCATAACTGAAACCCACCACCAGCCCTACAGCTTAACCCCAAGCCATAGCCTACTCCTGGCCGGTACGCTGGCACTGACCCGTGCATCAGCATGTAGCCTGACCGTCCCACGTTTCCGTACCCTCACCTGTGCCCTAAGCCTTGCCGTTCCCTAACCCTAACCCTACCCCAGAACAGAAACACACCACCAGCCCTACAACTTACCAAGCCGTAGCCTACTACTGGCCCGTATGCTGGCACTGACCCGTGCATCAGCACGTAGCCTGACCCTCCCACGTTTCCGTACCCTCACCTGTGCCCTAAGACTTGCCGTTCCCTATCCCTAACCCTAGCCCAAAATGGAAACCCACCACAAGCCCTACACATTACCCTACGCCGAAGCCTATTCCTGACCCGTATGCTGGCACTGACCCGTGCGTCAGCACGTAGCCTGACCCTCCCACGTTTCCGTAACCTCACCTCTGCCCTAAGCCTTGCAGTTCCCTAACACTAACGCTAGCCCGGAACAAAAACCCACCACCAGCCCTACACCTTACCGTATGCCGTAGCCTAATCCTGGCTTGTACGCTGGCACTGACCCGTGCGTCAGCACGTAGCGAGACACTCCCACTTTTCCGTACCCTCACCTGAGGACTAAGCCTTGCCGTTCCGTAACCCTAACCCTAGCCCGGAACGGAAACCCACCACCAGCCCTACACTTTACCCTACGCCGTAGCCTACTCCTGGCCCGTACGCTGGCACTGAACCGTGCGTCAGCACGTTGTCGAACCCTCCCACGTTTCCGTACCCTCACCTGTGCCCTAAGCCTTGCCGTTCCCTAACCCTAACCCTAGCCCCCAACGGAAAGGCACCACCAGCCCTAGAACTTACCCCCAAGCCGTAGCCTACTCCTGGCCCGTATTGTGGCACTGACACGTGCGTCAGCACGTAGCGTGACCCTCCCACGTTTCCGTATCCTCACCTGTGCCCTAAGCCTTGCCTTTCACTAATCCTAACCATAGCCCGGAACGGAAACAAACCACCAACCCTACAACTTACACCCAAGCCATAGCCTAATCCTGGCCTGTACGCTGGCACTGACCCATGCGTCAGCACGTAGCCTGACCCTCCCACGTTTCCTTAACCTCACCTGTGCCCTAAGCCTTTCCGTTCCCTATCCCTAACCCTAGCCCAGAAAGGAAACCCACCACCAGCCATACACCTTTCTCTACGATGTAGCCTACTCCTGGCCCGTACGCTAACATTGACACGTGCATTAGCACGTAGCCTGAACCTCCAACTTTTCTGTACCCTCACCTGAGCCCTAAGCCTTGCCGTTCCCTAACACTAACCCTAGCCCGGAACGGAAACGAACCACCAGCCCTAGACCTTACCCTACACCGTAGCCTACTCCTTGCCCGTACGCTGGCACTGACCCGTGCGTCAGCACGTAGCCTGACCCTCCCACGTTTCCGTTCCCTCACCTATGCCCTAAGCCTTGCCGTTCCCTAACCCTAACCGTACCCCGCAATGAAAACCCACCAACAACCCTACACGTTACCCTACACCGTAGCCTACTCCTGGCCTGTACGCTGGCACTGACCCATGCATCAGTACGTAGCCTGACCCTCCCACATTTCCGTACCCTCACCTGTGCCCTAAGCCTTGACGTTCCCTAACCCTAACCCTAGCCCGGAACGGAAACCCACCACCATCCCTAGACATTACCCTACGCCGTAGCCTACTCCTGGCCTGTACGTTGGCACTGACCTGTGCGTCATCACGTAGCCTGACACTCCCACATTTAAGTACCCTCACCTGTGCCCTAAGCCTTACCGTTCCCTCACCCTAACCCTAGCCAGGAACGGAAACACACCACCAGCCCTACACCTTACCCTACGCCGTAGCCTACTCCTGGCCCGTACGCTGGCACTAACCCGCGCGTAAGCACGTAGCCTGGCCCTCACACGTTTCCGTACCCTCACCTGTGCCCTAAGCCTTGCCGTTCCCTAACCCTAACCCTATTCCCAAAAGGAAACACACCACCAGCCCTACAGCTTACCCACAAGCCATAGCCTACTCCTGGCCCGTACGCTGGCACTGACCCGTGCGTCAGCATGTAGCCTGACCCTCCCACGTTTCTGTACCCTCACCTGTGCCCTATGCCTTCCCGTTCCCTAACCCTAACCCTAGCCCGGAACGTAACCCACCACCAGCCCTACACCTTACCCTACGCCGTAGCCTACTCCTGGCCCGCACGCTGGCACTGACCCGTGCGTCAGCACGTAGCCTGACCCTCCCACGTTTCCGTACCCTCACATGTGCCCTAAGCCTTGCTGTTCCCTAACCCAAACCCTAGCCTGGAACAGAATCCAAGCACCAGCCCTACACTTTACCCTACGCCGTAGCATATTCCTGGCCCATACGCTGGCACTGATCCTTGCGTCAGCACGTAGCCTGACCCTCCCAAGTTTCCGTACCCTCACCTGTGCCCTAAGCCTTGACGTCCGCTAACCCTAACCCTAGCCTGGAACAGAAACCCACCACCAGCCCTACACCTTACCACCACGCCGTAGCCTACTCCTGGCCCATATGCTGGCACTGACCCGTGCGTCAGCACATAGCCTGACCCTCCCACGTTTCCGTAACCTCACCTGTGCCCTAAGCCTTGCCGTTCCGTAACCCTAACCCTAGCCCGGAACGGAAACCCACCACCAGCCCTACACTTTACCCTACGCCGTAGCCTACTCCTGGCCCGTACGCTGGCACTGAACCGTGCGTCAGCACGTTGTCGAACCCTCCCACGTTTCCGTACCCTCACCTGTGCCCTAAGCCTTGCCGTTCCCTAACCCTAACCCTAGCCCCCAACGGAAAGGCACCACCAGCCCTAGAACTTACCCCCAAGCCGTAGCCTACTCCTGGCCCGTATTGTGGCACTGACACGTGCGTCAGCACGTAGCGTGACCCTCCCACGTTTCCGTATCCTCACCTGTGCCCTAAGCCTTGCCTTTCACTAATCCTAACCATAGCCCGGAACGGAAACAAACCACCAACCCTACAACTTACACCCAAGCCATAGCCTAATCCTGGCCTGTACGCTGGCACTGACCCATGCGTCAGCACGTAGCCTGACCCTCCCACGTTTCCTTAACCTCACCTGTGCCCTAAGCCTTTCCGTTCCCTATCCCTAACCCTAGCCCAGAAAGGAAACCCACCACCAGCCATACACCTTTCTCTACGATGTAGCCTACTCCTGGCCCGTACGCTAACATTGACACGTGCATTAGCACGTAGCCTGAACCTCCAACTTTTCTGTACCCTCACCTGAGCCCTAAGCCTTGCCGTTCCCTAACACTAACCCTAGCCCGGAACGGAAACGAACCACCAGCCCTAGACCTTACCCTACACCGTAGCCTACTCCTTGCCCGTACGCTGGCACTGACCCGTGCGTCAGCACGTAGCCTGACCCTCCCACGTTTCCGTTCCCTCACCTATGCCCTAAGCCTTGCCGTTCCCTAACCCTAACCGTACCCCGCAATGAAAACCCACCAACAACCCTACACGTTACCCTACACCGTAGCCTACTCCTGGCCTGTACGCTGGCACTGACCCATGCATCAGTACGTAGCCTGACCCTCCCACATTTCCGTACCCTCACCTGTGCCCTAAGCCTTGACGTTCCCTAACCCTAACCCTAGCCCGGAACGGAAACCCACCACCATCCCTAGACATTACCCTACGCCGTAGCCTACTCCTGGCCTGTACGTTGGCACTGACCTGTGCGTCATCACGTAGCCTGACACTCCCACATTTAAGTACCCTCACCTGTGCCCTAAGCCTTACCGTTCCCTCACCCTAACCCTAGCCAGGAACGGAAACACACCACCAGCCCTACACCTTACCCTACGCCGTAGCCTACTCCTGGCCCGTACGCTGGCACTAACACGCGCGTAAGCACGTAGCCTGGCCCTCACACGTTTCCGTACCCTCACCTGTGCCCTAAGCCTTGCCGTTCCCTAACCCTAACCCTATTCCCAAAAGGAAACACACCACCAGCCCTACAGCTTACCCACAAGCCATAGCCTACTCCTGGCCCGTACGCTGGCACTGACCCGTGCGTCAGCATGTAGCCTGACCCTCCCACGTTTCTGTACCCTCACCTGTGCCCTATGCCTTGCCGTTCCCTAACCCTAACCCTAGCCCGGAACGTAACCCACCACCAGCCCTACACCTTACCCTACGCCGTAGCCTACTCCTGGCCCGCACGCTGGCACTGACCCGTGCGTCAGCACGTAGCCTGACCCTCCCACGTTTCCGTACCCTCACCTGTGCCCTAAGCCTTGCTGTTCCCTAACCATAACCCTAGCCCGGAACGGAAACCCACCACCAGCCCTAAAACTTACCCACAAGCCGTAGCCTACACCTGGCCTGTACACTGGCACTGACCCGTGCGTCAGCACGTAGCCTGACCCTCCCACTTTTCTGTACCCTTACCTGAGCCCTAAGACTTGCCGTTCCCTAACCCTAACCCTAGACCGGAACGGAATCCCACCACCAGCCCTACACCTTACCATATGCCGTAGCCTACTCCTGGCCGGTACGCTGCCACTGAGCCGTGCATCAGCACGTAGCCTGACCCTCCCACGTTTCCGTACCCTCACCTATGCCCTAAGCCTTGCTCTTCCCTAACACTAACCCTAGCCCGGAACGGAAAACCACCACCAGCCCTACACTAACCCCCAAGCCGTAGCCTATTCCTGGCCGGTACGATGGCACTGACCCGTGCGTCAGCACGTATCCTGACCCTCCCACGTTTCCGTACCCTCACCTGGGCCCTAAGCCTTGCCTTTCCCTAACCCTAACCCTAGCCTGGAACGGAAACCCACCACCAGCCCTAAACCTTAACCTACGCCGTAGCCTACTCCTGGCTTGTACGCTGGCACTGACCCATGCGTCAGCATGTAGCCTGACGCTCCCACGTTTCCGTACCCTCACCTGTGCCCTAACACTTGCCGTTCCGTAACCCTAACCCAAGCCCGGAACGGAAACCCACCACCAGCCCTACACTTTACCGTACGCCGTAGCCTACTCCTGGACCATATGCGGACACTGACCCGTGCGTCAGCACGTAGCCTGACCCTCCCACGTTTCCGTAACCCTCACCAGTGCCCTAAGCCTTGCCGTTCCGTAACCCTAACCCTAGCACGGAACGGAAACGGACCACCAGCCCTACATCTAACCCCCAAGCCGTAGACTACTCCTGGCCCATACGCTGGCACTGACCCGTGCGTCAGCACGTAGCCTGAACCTCCCACGTTTCTGTACCCTCACCTGTGCCCTAAGCCTTGCCGTTCCTTAACCCTAACCCTAGCCCGGAACGGAAACCCACCACCAGCCCTACACTCTATCCTACGCCGTAGCCTATACCTGGCCCGTACGCTGGCACTGACCCGTGCGTCAGCACGTAGCCTGTCCCTCCAACGTTTCCGTAACCTCACCTGTGCCCTAAGCATTGACGTTCGCTAACCCTAACCCTAGCCCGGAACAAAAACCCACCACAAGCCCTACAACTTACCACCACTCCGTAGCCTACTCCTGGCCCATATGCTGGCACTGACCCGTGCGTCAGCACGTAGCCTGACCCTCCCACGTTTCCGTAAACTCACCTGTGCCCTAAGCCTTGCCGTTCCCTAACCCTAACCCTAGCCCGGAACGAAAACCCTCCACCAGCCCTACACCTTACCCTATGCCGTAGCCTACACCTGGCCCGTACGGGGGTAATGACCCGTTCTTCAGCACGTAGCCTAAACCTCCCATGTTACCGTACACTCACCTGTACCCTAAGCCTTGCCGTTCCCTAACCCTAACCCTATCCCGGAACGGAAACACACCACCAGCCCTAAATCTTACCCACAAGCCGTAGCCTACTCCTGGCCCGTACGCTGGCAATGACCCGTGCGTCAGCACGTAGCCTGACCCTCCCACGTTTCAGTACCCTCACCTGTTCCCTAAGCCTTGCCGTTCCCTAACCCTAACCATAGCCCGGAACGAAAACCCACCACCAGCCTTACACCTTACCCTACGCCGTAGCCTACTCCTGGTCCATACGCTGGCAGTGACGCGTACGTCAGCACGTAGCCTGACCCGCCCACGTTTCCGTACCCTCACCTGTGCCCTAAGCCTTGCCGTTCCCTAACACTAACCCTAGCTAGGAACGGAAAACCACCACCAGCCCTAAACCTTTCCCTACTCCGTAGCCTACTCCTCGCCCGTACGCTCGCCCTAACCCCTGCGTCAGCATTTAGCTTGACACTCCCACGTTTCCGTACCCTCACCTGGACCCTAAGCCTTGCCGTTCCCTAACACTAACCGTATCCCGAAACGGAAACCCACCACCAGCCCTACACCTTACCCTACGCCGTAGCCTACTCCTGGCCCGAACGCTGGCACTGACCCGTGCGTCAGCACGTAGCCTGACCCTCCCACGTTTCCGTACCCTCACCTGGGCCCTAAGCCTTGCCTTTCCCTAACCCTAACCCAAGCCCGGAACAGAAACGCACTACCAGCCCTACACCTTGCCCTACGCCGTAGCCTACTCCTGGCACGTACGCTGGCACTGACACGTGCGTCAGCACGTAGCCTGACCCTCACACGTTTCCGTACCCTCACCTGTGCCCTAAGCCTTGCCGTTCCCTAACCCTAACCCTAGTCCGGAACGGAAACACACCACCAACCCTACAGCTTACCCCCAAGCCATAGCCTATTCCTGGCCCGTACGCTGGCACTGACCCGTGCGTCAGCATGTACTGTGACCCTCCCACGTTTCCGTACCCTCACCTGTGCCCTAAGCCTTGCCGTTCCCTAACCATAACCCTAGCACAGAACAGAAACCCACCACCAGCCCTACAACTAACCCCCAAGCCGTAGCTTACTCCTGGCCAGTACGCTGGCACTGACCCGTGCATCATCACGTAGCCTGACCCTCCCACGTTTCCGTACCCTCACCTGTGCCCTAAGCCTTGCCGTTCCCTAACCCTAACCCTAGCCCGGAACAGAAACCCACCACCAGCCCTACAACTTACCCCCAAGCCGTAGCCTACTCCTGGCCCGTACGCTGGCACAGACCTGTGCGTCAGCACAAAGCCTGACCCTCCCACGTTTGCGGACCCTCACCTGTGCCCTAAGCCTTGCCATTCCCTAACACTAACCCTAGACCGGAACGGAAATCCACCACCATCCCTACACCTTTCCCTACGCCGTAGCCTATTCCTGGCTCATACGCAGGCACTGACCCTATCATCAGCAAGTAGCCTGACCCTCCCACGTTTCCGTACCCTCACCTTTGCCCTAAGCCTTGCCGTTCACTAACCCTAACCCTAGCCCGGAACGGAAACCCACCACCAGCCCTACACCTTACTCTATGCCGTAGCCTACACCTGGCCCGTACGCAGGCACTGACCTGTGCTTCAGCACGTAGCCTGACCCTCCCATGTTACCGTACGCTCACCTGTGCCCTAAGCCTTGCCGTTCCCTAACCCTTACCCTAGCCCGGCACGGAATCCCACCACCAGCCCTACACATTATCGTATGCCGTAGCCTAGTCCTGGCTTGTACGCTGGCACTGACCCATGCGTCAGCATGTAGCCTGACCCTCCCAAGTTTCCGTAACCTCACCTGTGCCCTAAGCCTTGCCGTTCCCTAACCCTAACCCTAGCCCGGAACAGAAACCCACCACCAGCCCTATACCTTTCCCTATGCCGTAGCTTATTCCTGGCCCGTACACAGGCACTGACCCTTTCATCAGCACGTAGCCTGACCCTCCAACGTTTCCGTACCCTCACCTGTGTCCTAAGCCTTACCGTTCCCTAACCCTAACCGTAGCCCAGCACGGAAACCCACCACCATCCCTACACTTTACCCTACGCTATAGCCTACTCCTGGCCCGAACGCTGGCACTGACCCGTGCGTCAGCACGTAGCCTGACTCTCCCACGTTTCCATACCCTCACCTGTGCCCTAAGACTTGCCGTTCCCTAACTCTTACCCTAGCCCGGAACGGAAACCCACCACCAGCCCTATATCTTACCCACAAGCCGTAGCCTATTCCTGGCCCGTACGCAGGCACTGACCCTTTCACCAGCACGTAGCCTGACCCTCCCACTTTTCTGTACCATTACCTGAGCCCTAAGCCTTGCCGTTCCCTAACCCTAACCCTAGCCCGGAACGGAATCCCACCACCAGCCCTACACCTTACAATATGCCGTAGACTACTCCTGCCCGGTACGCTGCCACTGAGCCGTGCATCAGCACGTAGCCTGACCCTCCCACGTTTCCGTACCCTCACCTGTGCCCTAAGCCTTGCCGTTCCCTAACCCTAACCGTAGCCTGGAACGAAGACCCACCACCAGCCCTACACCTTACCCCCAAGCCGTAGCCTACTCCTGGCCCGTACGCTGGCACAGACCCGTGCGTCAGCACGAAGCCTGACCCTCCCACGTTTGTGGACCCTCACCTGTGCCCTAAGCCTTGCCGTTCCCTATCCCTAACCCTAGCCCGGAACGGAAACCCACCACCAGCCCTACACCTTTCCCTACGCCGTAGCCTATTCCTGGCCCGTACGCAGGCACTGACCCTTTCACCAGCACATAGCCTGACCCTCCCACGTTTCCGTACCCTCACCTGTGCCCTAAGCCTTGCCGTTCCCTAACCCTAACCCTAGCCCGGAACGGAAACCGACCACCAGCCCTACACCTTACCCTATGCTGTAGCCTACACCTGGCCCATAAGCGGGCAATGAAGCGTGCGTCAGCACGTAGCCTGACCCTCCCACGTTTCCGTACCCTCACCTGTGCCCTAAGCCTTGCCGTTCTCTATCCCTAACCATAGCCCCAAACAGAAAGCCACCACCAGCCCTAAAACTTAGCCACAAGCGTTAGCCTACTCCTGGACTGTACGCTGGCACTGACCCGTGCGTCAGCACGTAGCCTGACCCTCCCACGTTTCTGTACCCTCACCTGTGCCCTAAGCCTTGCCGTTCCCTAACACTAACCCTAGCCCGGAATGGAAACCCACCACCAGCCCTACACCATACCCTACACCGTAGCCTACTCCTGGCCCGTACGCTGGCACTGAACCGTGCGTCATCACGTAGCCTGACCCTCCCGCTTTTCCGTACCCTCACCTGTGCCCTAAGCCTTGCCGTTCCCTTACCCTAGCCCTAACCCAGAACGGAAACCCACCACCAGCCCTACACCTTAGCCTATGCCGTAGCCTACTCCTTGCCTGTACCCTGGCACTGACCCGTGCGTCAGCACGTAGCCAGACCCTCCCACGTTTCCGTACCCTCACATGTGCCCTAAGCCTTGCCGTTCCATATCCCTAACCATAGCCCGGAACAAAAACCCTCCACCAGGCCTACACCTTTCCCTACGCTGTAGCCTACTCCTGGCCCGTACGCTGGCACTGACCCGTGCGTCAGCACGTAGCCTGACCCTCCCACGTTTCCTTACCCACACCTGGGCCCTAAGCCTTGCCGTTTCCTAACCCTAACCCTAGCCCATGAACGGAAACCCACCACCAGCCCTACACCTTACCCTACGCCATAGCCTACTCCTGGCACGTACGCTGGCACTGACCCGTGCGTCAGCACGTAGCCTAAGCCTCTCACGTTTCCGTACCCTCACCTGTGCTGTAAGCCTTGCCGTTCCCTAACCCTAACCCTAGCCCGGAACGGAAACCCACCACCAGCCCTACACCTTTCCCTACGCCGTAACCTATTCCTGGCCCGTACGCAGGCACTGACCCTTTCATCAGCACGTAGCCAGACACTCCCAAGTTTCCGTACCCTCATCTGTGCCCTAAGGTTTGCCGGTCCGTAACCCGAACCCTAGCCCGGAATGGAAACCCACCACCAGCCCTAAACCTTACCCACAAGCCGTAGCCTACTCCTGGCCCGTACGCTGGCACTGACCCGTGAGTCAGCACGTAGCCTGACCCTCCCACGTTTCCGTACCATCACCTGTGCCCGAAGCCTTGCTGTTCCCTCACCCTCACCCTAGCCAGGAACAGAAACCCATCAGCAGCCCTACACATTACCCTACGCCGTAGCCTACACCTGGCACGTACGCTGGCACTGACACGTGCGTCAGCACGTTGCCTGACCCTCACACGTTTCCGTACCCTCACCTGTGCCCTAAGCCTTGCCGTTCCCTAACCCTAACCCTAGTCCGGAGCGGAAACACACCACCAGCCCTACAGCTTACCCCCAAGCCATAGCCTATTCCTGGCCCGTACGCTGGCACTGACCCGTGCGTCAGCACGTAGCCTGACCCTCCCACGTTTCCGTACCCTCACCTGTGCCCTAAGCCTTGCTGTTCCCTAACACTAACCCTAGCCTGGAATGGAAACCCACCACCAGCCCTACACCTAACCACCAAACCGTAGCCTACTCCTGGCCGGTACGCTGGCACTGACACGTGCGTCATCACGTAGCCTGAACCTCCCTCGTTTCCGTACCCTCACGTGTGCCCTAAGCTTTGCCGTTCCCTAACCCTAACTGTAGCCCGGAACGGAAACCCACCAACAGCCCTACACCTTACCCACAACTGTAGCCTACTCCTGGTCCATACGCTGGCACTGACCCGTGCGTCAGAACGTATCCTGAACCTGCCACATTGCTGTACCCTCACCTGTGCCCTAAACCTTGCCATTCCCTAACCCTAACCCTAGCCCGGAACGGAAACCCACCACAAACCCTACATCTTACCCCCAAGCCATAGCCTACTCATGTTCCATACGCTGGCACTGACCTGTGCGTCAGCATGTAGCCTGACCTTCCCACGTTACCGTAACGTCACCTGTGCCCTAAGCCTTGCCGTTCCCTAACCCTAACCCTAGTACGGGACAGAAACACACCACAAGCCCTAAAACAAACCCACAAGCCATAGCCTACTCCTGGCCCGTAAGCTGGCACTGACCCATGCGTCAGCACGTAGCCTGACCCTCCCACGTTTCCGTACGCTCGCCTATGCCCTAAGCCTTGCTGTTCCCTAACACTAACCCTAGCCCGGAACGGAAACCCACCACCAGCCCTAAACTAACCCCCAAGCCGTAGCCTATTCCTGGCCGGTACGATGGCACTGACCCGTGCGTCAGCACGTAGCCTGACCCTCCCACGTTTCCGTACCCTCACCTGGGCCCTAAGCCCTGCCTTTCCCTAACCCTAACCCTAGCCCGGAACGGAAACCCACCACCAGCCTTAGACCTTAACCTATGCCGTAGCCTACTCCTGGCCTGTACGCTGGCACTGACCCATGCGTCAGCATGTAGCCTGACGCTCCCACGTTTCCGTACCCTCACCTGTGCCCTAAGCCTTGCCGTTCCGTAACCCTAACCCTAGCCCGGAACGGAAACCCACCACCAGCCCTAGACCTTAACCTATGCTGTAGCCTACTCCTGGCCTGTACGCTGGCACTGACCCATGCGTCAGCACGTAGCCTGACGCTCCCACGTTTCCGTACCCTCACCTGTGCCCTAAGCCTTGCCGTTCCGTAACCCTAACCCAAGCCCGGAACGGAAACCCACCACCAGCCCTACACTTTACCGTACGCCGTAGCCTACTCCTGGACCATACGCGGACACTGACCCGTGCGTCAGCACTTAGCCTGACCCTCCCACGTTTCCGTAACACTCAACAGTGCCCTAAGCCTTGCCGTTCCGTAACCCTAACCCTAGCCCGGCACGGAAACGGACCACCAGCCCTACATCTTACCCCCAAGCCGTAGACTACTCCTGGCCCATACGCTGGCACTGACCCGTGGGTCAGCAAGTAGCCTGACCCTCCCACGTTTCCGTACCCTCACCTGTGCCCTAAGCCTTGCCGTTGCCTAACCCTAACCCTAGCCCGAAACGGAAACCCACCACCAGCCCTACAACTTACCCCCAAGCCGTAGCCTACTCCTGGTCCGTACACTGGCACTGCCCCGTGCGTCAGCACGTAGCCTGACCCTCCCACGTTTCCGTACCCTCTGCTAAGCCCTAAGCCTTGGCCTTCCCTAACTCTAACCCAAGACCGGAATGGAATCCCACCACCAGCCCTACACCTTAATGTACGCCGTAGCCTATTCCTGGCCCGTACGCTGGCACTGACCCGTGCGTCAGCACGTAGCCTGACCCTCCCACGTTTCCGTACCCTCACCTGAGCCCTAAGCCTTGCCGTTCCCTAACCCTAACCCTAGCCCGGAACGGAAACCCACCACCAGCCCTAAACCTTTCCCTACGCCGTAGCCTACTCCTGGCCCGTACGCTGGCACTGACCCGTTCGTCAGCATGTAGTCTGACCCCCACACGTTTCCGTACCCTCACCTGGGCCCTAAGCCTTGCCGTTCCCTAACCCTAACCCTAGCCCGGAACGGAAACCCACCACAAGCCCTACACCTTACCCTAAGCCGTAGCCTACTCCTGGCCCGAACGCTGGCACTGACCCGTGCGTCAGCACGTAGCCTGACCTTCCCACATTTCCGTACCTTCACCTGTGCCGTAAGCCTTGCTGTTCCCTAACCCTAACCCTAGTACGGAACGGAAAACCACCACCAGCCCTACACCTAACCTCCAAGCCATAGCCTACTTATGGCCCGTACGCTGGCACTGACCTTTGCGTCAGCATGTAGCCTGACCCTCCCACTTTTCCGTACAATCACCTTTGCCCTAAGCCTTGCCGTTCCCTAACCCTAACCCTAGCCCGGTACAGAAACCCACGACCAGCCCTACACCAAAACCCCAAGCCGTAGCCTACTCCTGGCCGGTACGATTGCACTGTCCCGTGCGTCAGCACGTAGCCTGACCCTCCCACGTTTCTGTATCCTCACCTGTGCCCTAAGCCTTGCCGTTCCCTAACCCTAACCCTAGCCCTGAACTGAAAACCACCACCAGCCCTACACTTTACCCTAAGCCGTAGCCAACTCCTGGCCCGTACGCTGGCACTGACCCGTGCGTCAGCAAGTAGCCTGACCCTCCCACTTTTCTGTACCCTTACCTGTGCCCTAAGCCTTGCCGTTCCCTAACCCTAACCATAGCCCAGAACGGAAACCCACCACCAGCCCTACAACTTACCCCCAAGCAGTAGCCTAATCCTGGCCCGTATGCTGGCTCTGACACATGCGTCAGCACGTAGCCTGACCCTCCCACGTTTCCGTACCCTCACCTGTGCCCTAAGCCTTGCCGTTCCCTAACCCTAACCCTAGCCCGGAACGGAAACCCACCACCAGCCCTACACCTTACCCTACGCCGTAGCCTACTCCTGGCCCGTACGCTGGCACTGAACCGTGCGTCAGCAACTAGCCTCACCTTCCCACATTTCCGTACCCTCACCTGTGCCCTAAGCCTTGCCGTTCCCTAACCCTAACCCTAGCCCGTAAAGGAAACCCACCACCTGCCCTACACCATACCCTACATCATAGCCTACTCGTGGCCCATACGCTGGCACTGACCCGTGCGTCAGCATGTAGCCTGCCCCTCTCACGTTTCCGTACCCTCACCTGTGCCCTAAGCCTTGACGTTCCCTAACCCTAACCCTAGCCCGGAACGAAAACCAACCACCAGCCCTACACCTTTCCCTACGCCGTAGCCTACTCCTGGCCCATACGCTGGCACTGACCCGTGCGTCAGCACGTAGCCTGACCCTCCCACGTTTCCGTACCCTCACTTGTGCCCTAAGCCTTGCCGTTCCCTAACCAAAACCCTAACCCGGAACGGAAACCCAACACCATCCCTAAACCTTTCCCTACTGGGTAGCCTACTCCTCGTCCGTACGCTCGCACTGACCCGTGCGTCAGCATGTAGCCTAAACCTCCCACGTTTCCGTACCCTCACCTGTGCCCTAAGCCTTGACGTTCCCTAACCCTAACCCTAGCCCGGAATGGAAACCCACCACCAGCCCTAGACCATTCCCTACGCCGTAGCCTACTCCTGGCCCGTACGCTGGCACTGACCCATGCGTCAGCACGTAGCCTGACCCTCCCACGTTTCCGTACCCTCACCTGTGCCCTATACCTTGCCGTTCCCTAACCCTAACCCTAGCACAGAACGGAAACCCACCTCGAGCCCTACACCTTACCCTATGCCGTAGCCTACACCTGGCCCGTACATTGGCACTGACCCGTGTGTCAGCACGTAGCCTGACACGCCCACGTTTCCGTACCCTCACCTGTGCCATAAGCCTTGACGTTCCCTTACCCTAACCCTAGCCCGGAACGGAAACCCACCACCAGCCCTACAACTTACCCCCAAGGTGTAGCCTTCTCCTGGCCCGTATGCTGGCACTGACCCGTGCGTCAGCACGTAGCCTGACCCTCCCACGTTTCCGTACCCTCACCTGTGCCCTATGCCTTGCAGTTCCCTAACCCTAACCCTAGCACAGAACGGAAACCCACCTCCAGCCCTATACCTTACCCTACGCTGTAGCCTACTGCTGGCCCGTATGCTGGCACTGACCCATGCGTAAGCACGTAGCCTGACCCTCCCACGTTTCCGTACCCTCACCTGTGCTCTAAGCCTTGCCGTTCCCTAACCCTAACCCTAGCCAGGAACAGAAACCCACCACCAGCCCTACACCTTACCCCCAAGCCTAGGCTACTCCTGGACCTTACGCTGGCACTGACCCGTGTGTCAGAACGTAGCCTGACCCTCCCACGTTTGCGGACCCTCACCTGTGCCCTAAGCCTTGCCATTCCCTAACCCTAACCCTAGCCCGGAACGGAAACCCACCACCAGCCCTACACCTTTCCCTACGCCGTAGCCTATTCCCGGCCCATACGCAGGCACTGACCCTTTCATCAGCACGTAGCCTGACCCTCCCACGTTTCCGTACCCTCAGCTGTGCCCTAAGCCTTGCCGTTCCCTAACCCTAACCCTAGCCCGGAACGGAAACCCAACACCAGCCCTAAACCTTACCCCCAAGCCATAGCCTACTCCTGGTCCATACGCTGGCACTGACCTGTGCGTCAGCACGTAGCCTGAACTTCCCACATTACCGTACCCTCACCTGTGCCCTAAGCCTTGCCGTTCCCTAACCCTAACCCTAGTACAGAACGGAAACACACCACAAGCCCTACAACTAACCCCCAAGCCATAGCCTAATGCCGGCCCGTACGCTGGCACTCACCCGTGCGTCAGCACGTAGCCTGCCCCTCCCACGTTTCCGTACCCTCACCTGTGCCCTAAGCCTTGCTGTTCCCTAACACTAACCCTAGCCTGGAACGGAAACCCACCACCAGCCCTACACCTAACCACAAAGCCGTAGCCTACTCCTGGCCCGTACGCTGGCACTGACCCGTGTGTCAGCACGTAGCCTGACCCTCCCACGTTTCCGTATCCTCACCTGTGCCCTAAGCCTTGCCGTTCCCTAACCCTAACCCTAGCCCGGAACGGAAACCCACCGCGAGCCCTAGACCTTACCCTACGCCGTAGCTTATTGCTGGCCTGTACGCTGGCACTGACCCATGCGTCAGCAGGTAGCCTGACACTCCCACGTTTCTGTACCCTCACCTGTGCCCTAAGCCTTGCCGTTCCGTAACCCTAACCCTAGCCCGGAACGGAAACCCACCACCAGCCCTAATCCTAACCCACAAGCCGTGGCTTACTCCTGGCCCGTACGCTGGCACTGACCGTGCATCAGCACGTAGCCTGACCCTCCCACGTTTCTGTACCATCACCTGTGCCCTAAGCCTTGCCGTTCCCTATCCCTAACCCTAGCCCGGCACAGAAACCCACCACCAGCCCTACACTTTACCCTACGCCGTAGCCTACTCCTGGCCCGAACGCTGGCACTGACCCGTGCGTCAGCACGTAGCCTGACCCTCCCACGTTTCCGTACCCTCACCTGTGCCCTAAGCCTTTCTGTTCCCTAACCATAACCCTAGACCAGAACGGAAACCCACCACCAGCCCTAAACCTTACCCACAAGCCGTAGCCTACACCTGGCCCGTACACTGGCACTGACCCGTGTGACAGCATGTAGCCTGACCCTCCCACTTTCCTGTACCCTTACCTGAGCCCTAAGACTTGCCGTTCCCTAACCCTAACCCTAGACCGGAACGGAATCCCACCACCAGCCCTACACCTTACCATATGCCGTAGCCTACTCCTGGCCGGTACGCTGCCACTGAGCCGTGCATCAGCACGTAGCCTGACCCTCCCAAGTTGCTGTACCCTCAGCTGTGCCCTAAGCCTTGCCGTTCCCTAAACCTAACCCTCGCCCGGAAAGGAAACCCACCACCAGCCCTACACCTTACCCCCAAGCCGTAGCCTACTCCTGGCCCGTACGCTGGCACTGACCCGTGCGTCAGCACATAGCCTGACCCTCCCACGTTTCCGTACCCTCACCTGTGCCCTAAGCCTTGCTGTTCCCTAACACTAACCCTAGCCTGGAATGGAAACCCACCACCAGCTCTACAACTAACCACCAAACCGTAGCCTACTCCTGGCCGGTACGCTGGCACTGACACGTGCGTCATCACGTAGCCTGAACCTCCCTCGTTTCCGTACCCTCACGTGTGCCCTAAGCTTTGCTGTTCCCTAACCCTAACTGTAGCCCGGAACGGAAACCCACCAACAGCCCTACACCCTACCCACAACTGTAGCCTACTCCTGGTCCATACGCTGGCACTGACCCGTGCGTCAGAACGTATCCTGACCCTGCCACGTTGCTGTACCCTTACCTGTGCCCTAAACCTTGCCATTCCCTAACCCTAACCCTAGCCCGGAACGGAAACACACCACAAGCCCTACAACTTACCCCCAAGCCATAGCCTACTCGTGGTCCATACGCTCTCACTGACCTGTGCGTCAGCATGTAGCCTGACCTTCCCACGTTACCATAACGTCACCTGTGCCCTAAGCCTTGCCGTTCCCTAACCCTAACCCTAGTACGGGACAGAAACACACCACAAGCCCTACACCTAACCCACAAGCCATAGCCTACTCCTGGCCCGTACGCTGGCACTGACCCATGCGTCAGCACGTAGCCTGGCCCTCCCACGTTTCCGTACCCTCACCTATGCCCTAAGCCTTGCTCTTCCCTAACACTAACCCTAGCCCGGAAGGAAAACCCACCACCAGCCCTACACTAACCCCCAAGGCGTAGCCTACTCCTGGCCGGTATGATGGCACTGACCCGTGCGTCAGCACGTAGCCTGACCCTCCCACGTTTGCGGACCCTCACCTGTGCCCTAAGACTTGCCTTTCCCTAACACTAACCCAAGCCCGGAACGGAATCCCACCACCATCCCTACACCTTTCCCTAAGCCGTAGCCTATTCCTGGCTCGTACGCAGGCACTGACACTTTCATCAGCACGTAGCCTGACACTCACACGTTTCTGTACCCTCACCTGTGCCCTAAGCCTTGCCGTTCACTAACCCTAACCCTAGCCCGGAACGGAAACCCACCACCAGCCCTACACCTTACCCCCAAGCCGTAGCCTACTCCTGGCCGGTACGCTGGCACTGACACGTGCGTCAGCACGTAGCCTGACCCGCCCACGTTTCCGTACCCTCACCTGTGCCCTAAGCCTTGCCGTTCCCTAACCTTAACCCTAGCCCGGAACGGAATCCCACCAGCAGCCCTACACCTAACCCTACACCGTAGCCTACTCCTGGCCCGTACACTGGCACTGACCCGTGCGTCAGCACGTAGCCTTACCCGCCCACGTTTCCGTACCCTCACCTGTGCCCTAAGCCTTGCCGTTCCCTAACCCTAACCCTAGCCCGGAACGGAAAACCACCACCAGCCCTAAACCTTTCCCTACTCCGTAGCCTACTCCTCGCCCGTACGCTCGCACTAACCCGTGCGTCAGCATTTAGTTTAACACTCCCACGTTTCCGTACCCTCACCTGGGCCCTAAGCTTTGCCGTTCCCTAACACTAACCGTAGCCCAGAACGGAAACCCACCACCAGCCCTACACCTTACCCAACGCCGTAGCCTACTCCTGGCACGAACGCTGGCACTGACATGTGCGTCAGCACGTAGCCTGACCCTCCCACTTTTCCGTACCCTCAACTGTGCCCTAAGCCTTGCCGTTCCCTAACCCTAACCCTAGCCCGGAACGGAAACCCACCACCAGCCCTACACCTTACCCTACGCCGTAGCCTACTCCTGGCCCGTACTCTGGCACTGACCCGTGCGTCATCACATAGCCTGATCTTCCCACATTTCCGTACCCTCACCTGCGCCCTAAGCCTTGCAGTTCCCTAACCCTAACCCTAGCCTTGAATGGAAACCCACCATCAGCCCTACACCTTATCGTATGCCGTAGCCTAGTCCTGGACCGTACGCTGGCACAGACCCGTGCGTCAGCATGTACTCTGACCCACCCACGTTTCCGTACCATCACCTGGGCCCTAAGCCTTGCCGTTCCCTCACCCTAACCCTAGCCTGGAACAGAAACCCACCACCAGCCCTAAACCTTTCCCTACTGGGTAGCCTACTCCTCGCCCGTACGCTCGCACTGACCCATGCGTCAGTATGTAGTTTGAC
This sequence comes from Mesoplodon mirus, assembly GCF_964341445.2. Classification (NCBI taxonomy): domain Eukaryota; kingdom Metazoa; phylum Chordata; class Mammalia; order Artiodactyla; family Ziphiidae; genus Mesoplodon; species Mesoplodon mirus. Next base: position 1,423,138 of record NW_028295749.1, on the reverse strand, counting down.
CCTCTCACGTTTCCGTACCCTCACCTGTGCCCTAAGACTTGCCGTTCCCTAACCGTAACCCTTGCCCGGAACGGAAACCCACCACCAGCCCTAAAACTTACCCACAAGCCGTAGCCTACTCCTGGCCCGTACGCTGGCACTGACCCGTGTGTCAGCACGTAGCATGACCATCCCACTTTTCTGTACCATCACCTGGGCCCTAAGCATTGCCGTTCCCTCACCCTCACCATAGCCAGGAATAGAAACCCACCAGCAGCCCTACACCTTACCCTACGCCGTAGCCTACTCCTGGCACGTACGCTGGCACTGACACATGCGTCAGCATGTAGCCTGAACCTCCCACGTTTCCGTACCCTCACCTGTGCCCTAAGCCTTGCTGTTCCCTAACACTAACCCTAGCCTGGAATGGAAACCCACCACCAGCCCTACACATAGCCACCAAACCGTAGCCTACTCCTGCCCGGTACGCTGGCACTGACACGTGCGTCATCACATAGCCTGAACCTCCCATGTTTCCGTACCCTCACATGTGCCCTAAGCTTTGCCGTTCCCTAACCCTAACTGTAGCCCGGAACGGAAACCCACCAACAGCCCTACACCTTACCCCCAAGCTGTAGCCTACTCCTGGTCCATACGCTGTCACTGACCCGTGCGTCAGAACGTATCCTGAACCTGCCACGTTGCTGTACCCTCACCTGTGCCCTAAACCTTGCCATTCCCTAACCCTAACCCTAGCCCGGAACGGAAACCCACCACCAGCCCTAAACCTTACCCTACGCCGTAGCCTACTCCTGGCCCGTACGCTGGCACTGACCCGTGCGTCAGCACGTAGCCTGAACCTCCCACGTTTCCGTACCCTCACCTGGGCACTAAGCATTGCCGTTCCCTAACACTAACCCTAGCCCTGAAAGGAAACCCACCACCAGCCCTACACCTTTCCCTACGCCCTCGCCTACTCCTGGCCCGTACACTGGCACTGACATGTGCGTCAGCACTTAGCCTGACCTTACCACATTTCCGTACCCTCACCTGTGACCTAAGGCTTGCCGTTCCCTAACCCTAACCCTAGTACGGAACGGAAACCCACCACCAGCCCTAAATCTAACGCCCAAACCATAGCCTACTCCTGCACCGTACGCTGGCACTGACGTGTGCGTCACCATGTAGCCTGACCCTCGCACGTTTCCGTACCCTCACCTGTGCCCTAAGCTTTGCCGTTCCCTAACCATAACCCTAGCCTTGAATGGAAACCCGCCACCAGCCCTACATCTAACCCGCAAGCCGTAGCCTACTCCTGGCCGGTACGCTGGCACTGACACGTGCGTCAGCACGAAGCCTGACCCTCCCACTTTTCCGTACCCTCAACTGTGCCCTAAGCCTTGCCGTTCCCTAACCCTAACCCTAGCCCGGAACGGAAACCCACCACCAGCCCTACACCATACCCTACGCCGTAGCCTACTCCTGGCCCGTACCCTGGCACTGACCCGTGCGTCATCACATAGCCTGATCTTCCCACATTTCCGTACCCTCACCTGCGCCCTAAGCCTTGCAGTTCCCTAACCCTAACCCTAGCCTTGAATGGAAACCCACCATCAGCCCTACACCTTATCGTATGCCGTAGCCTAGTCCTGGACCGTACGCTGGCACAGACCCGTGCGTCAGCATGTAGCCTGACCCTCCCACGTTTCTGTACCCTCACCTGGGCCCTAAGCCTTGCCGTTCACTAACCCTAACCCTAGCCCGGAACGGAAACCCACCACAAGCCCTACACCTTACCATACGCCGTAGCGTTCTCCTGGCCCATACGCTGGCACTGACCCGTGAGTCTGCACGTAGCCTCACCCTCCCACGTTTCCATAACCTCAACTGTGCCCTAAGCCTTGCCGTTCCCTCACCCTAACCCTAGCCAGGAACAGAAAACCAACAGCAGCCCTACACCTAACCCTACGCCGTAGCCTACTCCTGGCCCGTACACTGGCACTGACCCGTGCGTCAGCACGTAGCCTGACCCTCCCACGTTTCCGTACCCTCACCTGGGCCCTAAGCCTTGCCGTTCCCTCACCCTAACCCTAGCCTGGAACAGAATCCCAACACCAGCCCTAAATCTAACGCCCAAACCATAGCCTACTCCTGCAACGTACGCGGGCACTGACCCGTGCGTCACCATGTAGCCTGACCCTCGCACGTTTCCGTACCCTCACCTGTGCCCTAAGCCTTGCCGTTCCCTAACCATAACCCTAGCCTTGAATGGAAACCCGCCACCAGCCCTACATCTAACCCCCAAGCCGTAGCCTACTCCTGGCTGGTACGCTGGCACTGACACGTGCGTCAGCACGTACCCTGACCCTCCCACGTTTCCGTACCCTCACCTGTGCCCTAAGATTTGCCGTTCCCTAACCCAAACCCTAGCCTGGAACAGAATCCAAGCACCAGCCCTACACTTTACCCTACGCCGTAGCATATTCCTGGCCCATACGCTGGCACTGATCCTTGCGTCAGCACGTAGCCTGACCCTCCCAAGTTTCCGTACCCTCACCTGTGCCCTAAGCCTTGACGTCCGCTAACCCTAACCCTAGCCTGGAACAGAAACCCACCACCAGCCCTACAACTTACCACCACGCCGTAGCCTACTCCTGGCCCATATGCTGGCACTGACCCGTGCGTCAGCACATAGCCTGACCCTCCCACGTTTCCGTAACCTCACCTGTGCCCTAAGCCTTGCCGTTCCCTAACCCTAACCCTAGCCCGGAACGGAAACCCACCACCAGCCCTGCACCTTACCCTATGACGTAGCCTATACCTGGCCCGTACGCGGGTAATAGCCTGTGCTTCAGCACGTAGCCTGACACTACCATGTTACCGTACCCTCAGCTGTGCTCTAAGCCTTGCCGTTCCCTTTCCCTAACCCTAGCCCGGAACGGAAACCCACCACCAGCCCTAAAACTTACCCACAAGCCATAGCCTACTCCTGGCCCGTACGCTGGCACTGACCCGTGCGTCAGCACGTAGCCTGACCCTCCCACTTTTCCGTACCATCACCTGTGCCCTAAGCCTTGCCGTTCCCTAACCCTAACCCTAGCCCGGAACGGAAACCCACCACCAGCACTAAATCTTACCCGACGCCGTAGCCTACTCCTGGCCCGTACGCTGGCACTGACCCCTGCGTCAGCACGTAGCTGACCCTCCCACGTTTCCGTACCCTCACATGTGCCCTAACCCTTGCCGTTTCCTAACCCTAACCCTAGCCCGGAACGGAAACCCACCACCAGCCCTACACTCTATCCTACGCCGTAGCCTACACCTGGCCCGTACGCTGGCACTGATCCATGCGTCAGCACGTAGCCTGACCCTCCAACGTTTCCGTACCCTCACCTGTGCCCTAAGCATTGACGTTCGCTAACCCTAACCCTAGCCCGGAACAAAAACCCACCACCAGCCCTACACCTTACCACCACGCCGTAGCCTACTCCTGGCCCATATGCTGGCACTGACCCATGCGTCAGCACGTAGCCTGACCCTCCCACGTTTCCGTAACCTCACCTGTGCCCTAAGTCTTTCCATTTCCTAACCCTAACCCTAGCCCGGAACGAAAACCCACCACTAGACCTACACCTTACCCTATGCCGTAGCCTACACCTGGCCCGTACGCGGGTAATGACCCGTGCTTCAGCACGTAGCCTAACCCTCCCATGTTACTGTACACTCACCTGTACCCTAAGCCTTGCCGTTCCCTAACCCTAACCCTAGCCCGGAACGGAAACACACCACCAGCCCGAAAACTTACCCACAAGCTGTAGCCTACTCCTGGCCCGTACGCTGGCACTGACCCGTGCATCAGCACGTAGCCTGAACCTCCAACTTTTCTGTACCCTCACCTGTGCCCTAAGCCTTGACGTTCCCTAACACTAACCCTAGCTTGTAACGGAAACCCACTACCAGCCCTACACCTTACCCTACGCCGTAGCCTACTCCTTGCCCATACACTGGCACTGACCCGTGCGTCAGCACGTAGCCTGACCCTCCCACGTTTCCGTACCCTCACCTGTGCCCTAAGGCTTGCCCTTCCCTAACCCTAAACGTAGCCCGGAATGAAAACCCACCACCAGCCCTACACCTTATCCGCAAGCCTAACCTACTCCTGGCCTATATGCTAGCACTGACCCGTGTGTCAGCACGTAGCCTGACCCTCCCACGTTTCCGTAAACTCAGCTGTGCCTAAGCCTTGCCGTTCCCTAACCTTAACCCTAGCCCGGAACGGAAACCCACCACCAGCCCTATACCTTACCCTATGCCGTAGCCTACACCTGGCCCGTACACGGGCACTGACCTGTGCTAAGCACGTAGCCTGATCCTCCCAAGTTACCGTACCCTCACCTGTGCCCTAAGAATTGCCGTTCCCTAACCCTAACCCTAGCCCGGAACGGAAACCCACCACCAGCCCTAAAACTTACCCACAAGCCGTAGCCTACTCCTGGCCCGTACGCTGGCACTGATCCTTGCGTCAGCACGTAGCCTGACCCTCCCAAGTTTCCGTACCCTCACCTGTGCCCTAAGCCTTGACTTTCGCTAACCCTAACCCTAGCCTGGAACAGAAACCCACCACCAGCCCTACACCTTACCACCACGCCGTAGCCTACTCCTGGCCCATATGCTGGCACTGACCCGTGCGTCAGCACAGAGCCTGACCCTCCCACGTTTACGTAACCTGACCTGTGCCCTAAGCCTTGCCGTTCCCTAACCCTAACCCTAGCCCGGAACGGAAACCCACCACCAGCCCTACACCTTACCCTATGACGTAGCCTATACCTGGCCCGTACGCGGGTAATAGCCTGTGCTTCAGCACGTAGCCTGACACTACCATGTTACCGTACCCTCAGCTGTGCTCTAAGCCTTGCCGTTCCCTTACCCTAACCCTAGCCCGGAACGGAAACCCACCACCAGCCCTAAAACTTACCCACAAGCCGTAGCCTACTCCTGGCCCGTACGCTGGCACTGACCCGTGCGTCAGCACGTAGCCTGACCCTCCCACGTTTCCGTACCATCACCTGTGCCCTAAGCCTTGCCGTTCCCTAACCCTAACCCTAGCCCGGAACGGAAACCCACCACCAGCACTAAACCTTACCCTACGCCGTAGCCTACCCCTGGCCCGTATGCTGGCACTGACCCGTGCGTCAGCACGTAGCCTGACCCTCCCACGTTTCCGTACCCTCACATGTGCCCTAAGCCTTGCCGTTCCCTAACCCTAACCCTAGCCCGGAACGAAAACCCACCACAAGCCCTACACTATATCCTACGCCGTAGCCTATCCCTGGCCCGTACGCTGGCACTGATCCGTGCGTCAGCACGTAGCCTGACCCTCCAACGTTTCCGTACCCTCACCTGTGCCCTAAGCATTGACGTTGGCTAACCCTAACCCTAGCCCGGAACAAAAACCCACCACCAGCCCTCCACCTTACCACCACGCCGTAGCCTACTCCTGGCCCATATGCTGGCACTGACCCATGCGTCAGCACGTAGCCTGACCCTCCCACGTTTCTGTAACCTCACCTGTGCCCTAAGCCTTGCCGTTCCCTAACCCTAACCCTAGCCCGGAACGAAAACCCACCACCAGCCTTACACCTTACACTACGCTGTAGCCTACTCCTGGTCCATACGCTGGCAGTGACCCGTACGTCAGCACGTAGCCTGACCGGCCCACATTTCCGTACCCTCACCTGTGCCCTAAGCCTTGCCGTTCCCTAACCCTAACCCTAGCCCGGAACGGAAACCCACCACCAGCCCTAAAACTTACCGACAAGCCGTAGCCTAATCCTGGCCCGTACGCTGGCACTGACCCATGTGTCAGCACGTAGCCTGACCCTCCCACTTTTCTGTACCATCACCTGTGCCCTAAGCCTTGCCGTTCCCTCACCCTCACCATAGCCAGGAATAGAAACCCACCAGCAGCCCTACACCTTACCCTACACCGTAGCCTACTCCTGGCACGTACGCTGGCACTGACACATGCGTCAGCATGTAGCCTGAACCTCCCACGTTTCCGTACCCTCACCTGTGCCCTAAGCCTTGCTGTTCCCTAAAACTAACCCTAGCCTGGAATGGAAACCCACCACCAGCCCTACCCCTAACCACCAAACCGTAGCCTACTCCTGCCCGGTACGCTGGCACTGACACGTGCGTCATCACGTAGCCTGAACCTCCCACGTTTCCGTACCCTCACATGTGCCCTAAGCTTTGCCGTTCCCTAACCCTAACTGTAGACCGGAACGGAAACCCACCAACAGCCCTACACCTTACCCCCAAGCTGTAGCCTACACCTGGTCCATACGCTGGCACTGACCCGTGCGTCAGAACGTATCCTGAACCTGCCACGTTGCTGTACCCTCACCTGTGCCCTAAACCTTGCCATTCCCTAACCCTAACCCTAGCCCGGAACGGAAACCCACCACCAGCCCTAAACCTTACCCTACGCCGTAGCCTACTCCTGGCCCGTACGCTGGCACTGACGCGTGCGTCAGCACGTAGCCTGAACCTCCCACGTTTCCGTACCCTCACCTGGGCCCTAAGCATTGCCGTTCCCTAACACTAACCCTTGCCCGGAAAGGAAACCCACCACCAGCCCTACACCTTACCCTACGCCGTAGCCTACTCCTGGCCCGAACTCTGGCACTGACCCGTGCGTCAGCACGTAGCCTGACCCTCCCTTGTTTCCGTACCCTCAGCTGTGCCCTAAGCTTTGCCGTTCCCTAACCCTAACCCTAGACCGCAACGGAAACCCACCACCAGCCCTACACCTTACCCTACGCCCTCGCCTACTCCTGGCCCGTACACTGGCACTGACATGTGCGTCAGCACTTAGCCTGACCTTACCACATTTCCGTACCCTCACCTGTGACCTAAGGCTTGCCGTTCCCTAACCCTAAACCTAGTACGGAACGGAAACCCACCACCAGCCCTAAATCTAACGCCCAAACCATAGCCTACTCCTGCACCGTACGCTGGCACTGACCCGTGCGTCACCATGTAGCCTGACCCTCGCACGTTTCCGTACCCTCACCTGTGCCCTAAGCCTTGCCGTTCCCCAACCATAACCCTAGCCTTGAATGGAAACGCGCCACCAGCCCTACATCTAAACCCCAAGCCGTAGCCTACTCCTGGCCGGTACGCTGGCACTGACACGTGCGTCAGCACGTACCCTGACCCTCCCACGTTTCCGTACCCTCACCTGTGCCCTAAGCTTTGCCGTTCCCTAACCCTAACCCTAGCCCGGAACAGAATCCAACCACCAGCCCTACACTTTACCCTACGCCGTAGCATATTCCTGGCCCATACGCTGGCACTGATCCTTGCGTCAGCACGTAGCCTGACCCTCCCAAGTTTCCGTACCCTCACCTGTGCCCTAAGCCTTGACGTTCGCTAACCCTAACCCTAGCCTGGAACAGAAACCCACCACCAGCCCTACACCTTACCACCACGCCGTAGCCTACTCCTGGCCCATATGCTGGCACTGACCCATGTGTCAGCACATAGCCTGACCCTCCCACGTTTCCGTAACCTCACCTGTGCCCTAAGCCTTGCCGTTCCCTAACCCTAACCCTAGCCCGGAACGGAAACCCACCACCAGCCCTACACCTTACCCTATGACGTAGCCTACACCTGGCCCGTACGCGGGTATTGACCCGTGCTTCAGCACGTAGCCTAACCCTCCCATGTTACTCTACACTCACCTGTACCCTAAGCCTTGCCGTTCCCTAACCCTAACCCTAGCGCGGAACGGAAACACACCACCAGCCCGAAAACTTACCCACAAGCTGTAGCCTAATCCTGGCCCGTACGCTGGCACTGACCCGTGCGTCAGCACGTAGCCTGACCCTCCCACGTTTCCGTACCCTCACCTGTGCCCTAAGCCTTGCCGTTCCCTAACCCTAACCCTAGCCCGGAACGGAAACCCACCACCAGCACTAAACCTTACCCTACGCCGTAGCCTACCCCTGGCCCGTATGCTGGCACTGACCCGTGCGTCAGCACGTAGCCTGACCCTCCCACGTTTCCGTACCCTCACATGTGCCCTAAGCCTTGCCGTTCCCTAACCCTAACCCTAGCCCGGAACGAAAACCCACCACAAGCCCTACACTCTATCCTACGCCGTAGCCTATCCCTGGCCCGTACGCTGGCACTGATCCGTGCGTCAGCACGTAGCCTGACCCTCCAACGTTTCCGTACCCTCACCTGTGCCCTAAGCATTGACGTTGGCTAACCCTAACCCTAGCCCGGAACAAAAACCCACCACCAGCCCTACACCTTACCACCACGCCGTAGCCTACTCCTGGCCCATATGCTGGCACTGACCCATGCGTCAGCACGTAGCCTGACCCTCCCACGTTTCTGTAACCTCACATGTGCCCTAAGCCTTGCCGTTCCCTAACCCTAACCCTAGCCCGGAACGAAAACCCACCACCAGCCTTACACCTTACCCTACGACGTAGCCTACTCCAGTCCATACGCTGGCAGTGACCCGTACGTCAGCACGTAGCCTGACCGGCCCACATTTCCGTACCCTCACCTGTGCCCTAAGCCTTGCCGTTCCCTAACCCTAACCCTAGCCCGGAACGGAAACCCACCACCAGCCCTAAAACTTACCCACAAGCCGTAGCCTACTCCTGGCCCGTACGCTGGCACTGACCCGTGTGTCAGCACGTAGCCTGACCCTCCCACTTTTCTGTACCATCACCTGTGCCCTAAGCCTTGCCGTTCCCTCACCCTCACCATAGCCAGGAATAGAAACCCACCAGCAGCCCTACACCTTACCCTACGCCGTAGCCTACTCCTGGCACGTACGCTGGCACTGACACATGCGTCAGCATGTAGCCTGAACCTCCCACGTTTCCGTACCCTCACCTGTGCCCTAAGCCTTGCTGTTCCCTAACACTAACCCTAGCCTGGAATGGAAACCCACCACCAGCCCTACCCCTAACCACCAAACCGTAGCCTACTCCTGCCCGGTACGCTGGCACTGACACGTGCGTCATCACGTAGCCTGAACCTCCCACGTTTCCGTACCCTCACATGTGCCCTAAGCTTTGCCGTTCCCTAACCCTAACTGTAGACCGGAACGGAAACCCACCAACAGCCCTACACCTTACCCCCAAGCTGTAGCCTACACCTGGTCCATACGCTGGCACTGACCCGTGCGTCAGAACGTATCCTGAACCTGCCACGTTGCTGTACCCTCACATGTGCCCTAAACCTTGCCATTCCCTAACCCTAACCCTAGCCCGGAACGGAAACCCACCACCAGCCCTAAACCTTACCCTACGCTGTAGCCTACTCCTGGCCCGTACGCTGGCACTGACCCGTGCGTCAGCACGTAGCCTGAACCTCCCACGTTTCCGTACCCTCACCTGGGCCCTAAGCATTGCCGTTCCCTAACACTAACCCTAGCCCGGAAAGGAAACCCACCACCAGCCCTACACCTTACCCTACGCCGTAGCCTACTCCTGGCCCGAACTCTGGCACTGACCCGTGCGTCAGCACGTAGCCTGACCCTCCCTTGTTTCCGTACCCTCAGCTGTGCCCTAAGCCTTGCCGTTCCCTAACCCTAACCCTAGACCGCAACGGAAACCCACCACCAGCCCTACACCTTACCCTACGCCCTCGCCTACTCCTGGCCCGTACACTGGCACTGACATGTGCGTCAGCACTTAGCCTGACCTTACCACATTTCCGTACCCTCACCTGTGACCTAAGGCTTGCCGTTCCCTAACCCTAACCCTAGTACGGAACGGAAACCCACCACCAGCCCTAAATCTAACGCCCAAACCATAGCCTACTCCTGCACCGTACGCTGGCACTGACCCATGCGTCACCATGTAGCCTGACCCTCGCACGTTTCCGTACCCTCACCTGTGCCCTAAGCCTTGCCGTTCCCCAACCATAACCCTAGCCTTGAATGGAAACCCGCCACCAGCCCTACATCTAAACCCCAAGCCGTAGCCTACTCCTGGCCGGTACGCTGGCACTGACACGTGCGTCAGCACGTACCCTGACCCTCCCACGTTTCCGTACCCTCACCTGTGCCCTAAGCTTTGCCGTTCCCTAACCCTAACCCTAGCCCGGAACAGAATACAACCACCAGCCCTACACTTTACCCTACGCCGTAGCATATTCCTGGCCCATACGCTGGCACTGATCCTTGCGTCAGCACGTAGCCTGACCCTCCCAAGTTTCCGTACCCTCACCTGTGCCCTAAGCCTTGACGTTCGCTAACCCTAACCCTAGCCTGGAACAGAAACCCACCACCAGCCTTACACCTTACCACCACGCCGTAGCCTACTCCTGGCCCATATGCTGGCACTGACCCATGTGTCAGCACATAGCCTGACCCTCCCACGTTTCCGTAACCTCACCTGTGCCCTAAGCCTTGCCGTTCCCTAACCCTAACCCTAGCCCGGAAAGGAAACCCACCACCAGCCCTACACCTTACGCTATGACGTAGCCTACACCTGGCCCGTACGCGGGTAATGACCCGTGCTTCAGCACGTAGCCTAACCCTCCCATGTTACTGTACACTCACCTGTACCCTAAGCCTTGCCGTTCCCTAACCCTAACCCTAGCCCGGAACGGAAACACACCACCAGCCCGAAAACTTACCCACAAACTGTAGCCTAATCCTGGCCTGTACGCTGGCACTGACCCGTGCGTCAGCACGTAGCCTGACCCTCCCACGTTTCCGTACCCTCACCTGTGCCCTAAGCCTTGCCGTTCCCTAACCCTAACCATAGCCCGGAAAGAAAACCCAGCACCAGCCTTACACCTTACCCTACGCCGTAGGCTACTCCTGGTCCATACGCTGGCAGTGACGTGTACGTCAGCACGTAGCCTGACCCGCCCTCGTTTCCGTACCCTCACCTGTGCCCTAAGCCTTGCCGTTCCCTAACCCTAACCCTAGCCCGGAACAGAAAACCAACACAAGCCCTAAACCTTTCCCTACTCCGTAGCCTACTCCTCGCCCGTACACTCGCACTAACCCGTGCGTCAGCATTTAGTTTGACACTCCCACGTTTCCGTACCCTCACCTGGGCCCTAAGCCTTGCCGTTCCCTAACACTAACCGTAGCCCGGAACGGAAACCCACCACCAGCCCTACACCTTACCCTACGCCGTAGCCTACTCCTGGCCCGAAGGCTGGCACTGACACGTGCGTCAGCACGTAGCCTGATCTTCCAACATTTCCGTACCCTCACCTGCGCCCTAAGCCTTGCCGTTCCCTAACCCTAACCCTAGCCTTGAATGGAAACCCACCACCAGCCCTACACCTTATCGTATGCCGTAGCCTAGTCCTGTCCCGTACGCTGGCACAGACCCGTGCGTCAGCATGTAGCCTGATCCTCCCACGTTTCCGTACCCTCACCTGGGCCCTAAGCCTTGCCGTTCCCTAACCCTAACCCTAGCCCGGAATGGAAACCCACCACAAGCCCTACACCATACCATACGCCGTAGCGTTCTCCTGGCCCGTACGCTGGCACTGACCCGTGAGTCTGCACGTAGCCTCACCCTCCCACGATTCCATAACCTCAACAGTGCCCTAAGCCTTGCCGTTCCCTCACCCTAACCCTAGCCAGGAACGGAAACCCACCAGCAGCCCTACACCTAACGCCCAAACCATAGCCTACTCCTGGACCGTACGCTGGCACTGACCCATGCGTCAGCACGTAGCCAGACCCTCCCACGTTTCCGTAACCTCAACTGTGCCCTAAGCCTTGCCGTTCCCTAACCCTAACCCTAGCCCGGAACAGAAAACCACCACCAGCCATACACCTTTCTCTACGATGTAGCCTACTCCTGGCCCGTACGCTGGCACTGAACCGTGCATCAGCACGTAGCCTGAACCTCCAACTTTTCTGTACCCTCACCTGTGCCCTAAGCCTTGACGTTCCCTAACACTAACCCTAGCTCGTAACGGAAACCCACTACCAGCCCTACACCTTACCCTACGCCGTAGCCTACTCCTTGCCCATACACTGGCACTGACCCGTGCGTCAGCACGTAGCCTGACCCTCCCACGTTTCCGTACCCTCACCTGTGCCCTAAGCCTTGCCCTTCCCTAACCCTAAACGTAGCCCGGAATGAAAACCCACCACCAGCCCTACACCTTATCCGCAAGCCTAGCCTACTCCTGGCCTATATGCTAGCACTGACCCGTGTGTCAGCACGTAGCCTGACCCTCCCACGTTTCCGTAAACTCAGCCGTGCCTAAGCCTTGCCGTTCCCTAACCTTAACCCTAGCCCGGAACGGAAACCCACCACCAGCCCTATACCTTACCCTATGCCGTAGCCTACACCTGGCCCGTACACGGGCACTGACCTGTGCTAAGCACGTAGCCTGATCCTCCCATGTTACCGTACCCTCACCTGTGCCCTAAGAATTGCCGTTCCCTAACCCTAACCCTAGCCCGGAACGGAAAACCACCACCAGCCCTAAAACTTACCCACAAGCCGTAGCCTACTCCTGGCCCGTACGCTGGCACTGACCCGTGTGTCAGCACGTAGCCTGACCCTCCCACGTTTCTGTACCATCACCTGTGCCCTAAGGCTTGCCGTTCCCTCACCCTCACCATAGCCAGGAATAGAAACCCACCAGCAGCCCTACACCTTACCCTACGCCGTAGCCTACTCCTGGCACGTACGCTGGCACTGACACATGCGTCAGCATGTAGCCTGAACCTCCCACGTTTCCGTACCCTCACCTGTGCCCTAAGCCTTGCTGTTCCCTAACACTAACCCTAGCCTTGAATGGAAACCCACCACCAGCCCTACCCCTAACCACCAAACCGTAGCCTACTCCTGGCCGGTACGCTGGCACTGACACGTGCGTCATCACGTAGCCTGAACCTCCCACGTTTCCGTACCCTCACATGTGCCCTAAGCTTTGCCGTTCCCTAACCCTAACTGTAGCCCGGAACGGAAACCCACCAACAGCCCTACACCTTACCCCCAAGCTGTAGCCTACACCTGGTCCATACGCTGGCACTGACCCGTGCGTCAGAATGTATCCTGAACCTGCCACGTTGCTGTACCCTCACCTGTGCCCTAAACCTTGCCATTCACTAACCCTAACCCTAGCCCAGAACGGAAACCCACCACCAGCCCTAAACCTTACCCTACGCTGTAGCCTACTCCTGGCCCGTACGCTGGCACTGACCCGCGCGTCAGCACGTAGCCTGAACCTCCCACGTTTCCGTACCCTCACCTGGGCCCTAAGCATTGCCGTTCCCTAACACTAACCCTAGCCCGGAAAGGAAAGCCACCACCAGCCCTACACCTTACCCTACGCCGTAGCCTACTCCTGGCCCGAACTCCGGCAGTGACCCATGCGTCAGCACGTAGCCTGACCCTCCCACGTTTCCGTACCCTCACCTGTGCCCTAAGCCTTGCTGTTCCCTAACCCTAACCCTAGACCGCAACGGAAACCCACCACCAGCCCTACACCTTACCCTACGCCCTCGCCTACACCTGGCCCGTACACTGGCACTGACATGTGCGTCAGCACTTAGCCTGACCTTACCACATTTCCGTACCCTCACCTGTGCCCTAAGCTTTGCCGTTCCCTAACCCTAACCCTAGCCCGGAACAGAATCCAACCACCAGCCCTACACTTTACCCTACGCCGTAGCATATTCCTGGCCCATACGCTGGCACTGATCCTTGCGTCAGCACGTAGCCTGACCCTCCCAAGTTTCCGTACCCTCACCTGTGCCCTAAGCCTTGACGTTCGCTAACCCTAACCCTAGCCTGGAACAGAAACCCACCACCAGCCCTACACCTTACCACCACGCCGTAGCCTACTCCTGGCCCATATGCTGGCACTGACCCGTGCGTCAGCACATAGCCTGACCCTCCCACGTTTACGTAACCTCACCTGTGCCCTAAGCCTTGCCGTTCCCTAACCCTAACCCTAGCCCGGAACGGAAACCCACCACCAGCCCTACACCTTACCCTATGACGTAGCCTATACCTGGCCCGTACGCGGGAAATAGCCTGTGCTTCAGCACGTAGCCTGACACTACCATGTTACCGTACCCTCAGCTGTGCTCTAAGCCTTGCCGTTCCCTTACCCTAACCCTAGCCCGGAACGGAAACCCACCACCAGCCCTAAAACTTACCCACAAGCCGTAGCCTACTCCTGGCCCGTACGCTGGCACTGACCCGTGCGTCAGCACGTAGCCTGACCCTCCCACGTTTCCGTACCATCACCTGTGCCCTAAGCCTTGCCGTTCCCTAACCCTAACCCTAGCCCGGAATGGAAACCCACCACCAGCACTAAACCTTACCCTACGCCGTAGCCTACCCCTGGCCCGTATGCTGGCACTGACCCGTGCGTCAGCACGTAGCCTGACCCTCCAACGTTTCCGTACCCTCACCTGTGCCCTAAGCATTGACGTTCGCTAACCCTTACCCTAGCCCGGAACAAAAACCCACCACAAGCCCTACACCTTTCCACCACGCCGTAGCCTAATCCTGGCCCATATGCTGGCACTGACCCGTGCGTCAGCACGTAGCCTGACCCTCCCACGTTTCCGAAACCTCACCTGTGCCCTAAGCCTTGCCGTTCCCTAACCCTAACCCTAGCCCGGAATGAAAACCCACCACCAGCCCTACACCTTACCCTATGCCGTAGCCTACACCTGGCCCATACGCGGGTAATGACCCGTGTTTCAGCACGTAGCCTAACCCTCCAATGTTACCGTACACTCACCTGTACCCTAAGCCTTGCCGTTCCCTAACCCTAACCCTAGCCCAAAACGGAAACACTCCACCAGCCCTAAAACTTACCCACAAGCCGTAGCCTACTCCTGGCCTGTACGCTGGCACTGACCCGTGCGTCAGCACGTAGCCTGTCCCTCCCACGTTTCCGTACCCTCACCTGTGCCCTAAGCCTTGCCGTTCCCTAACACTAACCCTAGCCCGGAACGGAAACCCACCACCAGCCCTACACCATACCCTACACCGTAGCCTACTCCTGGCCCGTATGCTGGCACTGAACCATGCATCAGCATGTAGCCTGACCCTCTCACGTTTCTGTACCCTCACCTGTGCCCTAAGCCTTGACGTTCCCTAACCCTAACCCTAGCCCGGAACGCAATCCCACCACCAGCCCTACACCTTTCCCTATGGCGTAGCCTACTCCTGGCCCATA
The DNA here is from genome assembly GCF_964341445.2 of Mesoplodon mirus. Lineage (NCBI taxonomy): Eukaryota > Metazoa > Chordata > Mammalia > Artiodactyla > Ziphiidae > Mesoplodon > Mesoplodon mirus. Next base: position 1,407,946 of record NW_028295749.1, on the reverse strand, counting down.
CGCTGGCACTGACCCATGCGTCATCACGTAACTTGACCCTCCCACTTTTCCGTACCCTCACCTGTCCCCTAAGCCTTGCCGTTCCCTTACCCTAGCCCTAGCCTGGAATGGAAACCCACCACCAGGCCTACTCCTTAGCCTATGCCGTAGCCTACTCCTTGCCCGTACCCTGGCACTGACCCATGCGTCAGCACGTAGCAAGACCCTCCAACGTTTCCGTACCCTCACTTGTGCCCTAAGCCTTGCCGTTCCCTAACCCTAACCATAGCCCGGAACGAAAACCCACCACCAGCCCTAAACCTTTCCCTACGCCGTAGCCTACTCCTGGCCCGTACGCTGGCACTGACACGTGCGTCAGCACGTAGCCTGACCCTCCCACTTTTCCGTACCCTCACCTGTGCCCTAAGCCTTGCCGTTCCCTAACCCTAACCCTAACCCGGAAGAGAAACCCACCAACATCCCTAAACCTTTCCCTACTGGGTAACCTTCTCCTCGCCCGTACGCTCGCACTGACCCGTGCGTCAGCATGATGTTTGACCCTCCCACGTTTCCGTACCCTCACCTGGGCCCTAAGCCTTGCCATTCCCTAACACTAACCCTAGCCCGGAACGGAAACCCACCACCAGCCCTACACCTTACCCTATGCCGTAGCCTACACCTGGCCCTTACGCGGGCACAGACCGGTGCTTCAGCACGTAGCCTGACCCTCCCACGTTTGCGGACCCTCACCTGTGCCCTAAGCCTTGCCGTTCCCTAACCCTAACCCTAGCCATGAACGGAAACCCACCACCAGCCCTACACCTTTCCCAACGCCGTAGCCTATTCCTGGCTCGTACGCCGGCACTCACCGTTTCATCAGCACGTAGCCTGACCCTCCCACGTTTCCATACCCTCAACTGTGCCCTAAGCCTTGCCGTTCACTAACCCTAACCCTAGCCCTGAACGGAAACCCACCACCAGCCCTACACCTTACCCCCAAGCCGTAGCCTACTCCTGGCCGGTACGCTGGCAATGACACGTGCGTCAGCACTTAGCCTGACCCTCACACGTTTCCGTACCCTCACCTGTGCCCTAAGCCTTGCCGTTTCCTAACCCTAACCCTAGCCTGGAACAGAAACCCACCACCAGCCCTACACTCTACCCTACGCCACAGCCTATTCCTGGCCCGTACGCTGGCACTGACCCATGTGTCAGCACGTAGCCTGACCCTCCCACTTTTCTGTACCATCACCTGTGCCCTAAGCCTTGCCGTTCCCTCACCCTCACCATAGCCATGAATAGAAACCCACCAGCAGCCCTACACCTTACCCTACGCCGTAGCCTACTCCTGGCACGTACGCTGGCACTGACACATGCGTCAGCATGTAGCCTGAACCTCCCACGTTTCCGTACCCTCACCTGTGCCCTAAGCCTTGCTGTTCCCTAACACTAACCCTAGCCTGGAATGGAAACCCACCAACAACCCTACCCCTAACCACCAAACCGTAGCCTACTCCTGCCCGGTACGCTGGCACTGACACGTGCGTCATCACGTAGCCTGAACCTCCCACGTTTCCGTACCCTCACATGTGCCCTAAGCTTTGCCGTTCCCTAACCCTAACTGTAGCCCGGAACGGAAACCCACCAACAGCCCTACACCTTACCCCCAAGCTGTAGCCTACACCTGGTCCATACGCTGGCACTGACCCGTGCGTCAGAACGTATCCTGAACCTGCCACGTTGCTGTACCCTCACATGTGCCCTAAACCTTGCCATTCCCTAACCCTAACCCTAGCCCGGAACGGAAACCCACCACCAGCCCTAAACCTTACCCTACGCTGTAGCCTACTCCTGGCCCGTACGCTGGCACTGACCCGTGCGTCAGCACGTAGCCTGAACCTCCCACGTTTCCGTACCCTCACCTGGGCCCTAAGCATTGCCGTTCCCTAACACTAACCCTAGCCCGGAAAGGAAACCCACCACCAGCCCTACACCTTACCCTACGCCGTAGCCTACTCCTGGCCCGAACTCTGGCACTGACCCGTGCGTCAGCACGTAGCCTGACCCTCCCTTGTTTCCGTACCCTCAGCTGTGCCCTAAGGCTTGCCGTTCCCTAACCCTAACCCTAGACCGCAACGGAAACCCACCACCAGCCCTACACCTTACCCTACGCCCTCGCCTACTCCTGGCCCGTACACTGGCACTGACATGTGCGTCAGCACTTAGCCTGACCTTACCACATTTCCGTACCCTCACCTGTGACCTAAGGCTTGCCGTTCCCTAACCCTAACCCTAGTACGGAACGGAAACCCACCACCAGCCCTAAATCTAACGCCCAAACCATAGCCTACTCCTGCACCGTACGCTGGCACTGACCCGTGCGTCACCATGTAGCCTGACCCTCGCACGTTTCCGTACCCTCACCTGGGCCCTAAGCCTTGCCGTTCCCCAACCATAACCCTAGCCTTGAATGGAAACGCGCCACCAGCCCTACATCTAAACCCCAAGCCGTAGCCTACTCCTGGCCGGTACGCTGGCACTGACACGTGCGTCAGCACGTACCCTGACCCTCCCACGTTTCCGTACCCTCACCTGTGCCCTAAGCTTTGCCGTTCCCTAACCCTAACCCTAGCCCGGAACAGAATCCAACCACCAGCCCTACACTTTACCCTACGCCGTAGCATATTCCTGGCCCATACGCTGGCACTGATCCTTGCGTCAGCACGTAGCCTGACCCTCCCAAGTTTCCGTACCCTCACCTGTGCCCTAAGCCTTGACGTTCGCTAACCCTAAACCTAGCCTGGAACAGAAACCCACCACCAGCCCTACACCTTACCACCACGCCGTAGCCTACTCCTGGCCCATATGCTGGCACTGACCCATGTGTCAGCACATAGCCTGACCCTCCCACGTTTCCGTAAACTCACCTGTGCCCTAAGCCTTGCCGTTCCCTAACCCTAACCCTAGCCCGGAACGGAAACCCACCACCAGCCCTACACCTTACCCTATGACGTAGCCTATACCTGGCCCGTACGCGGGTAATAGCCTGTGCTTCAGCACGTAGCCTGACACTACCATGTTACCGTACCCTCAGCTGTGCTCTAAGCCTTGCCGTTCCCTTACCCTAACCCTAGCCCGGAACGGAAACCCACCACCAGCCCTAAAACTTACCCACAAGCCGTAGCCTACTCCTGGCCCGTACGCTGGCACTGACCCGTGCGTCAGCACGTAGCCTGACCCTCCCACTTTTCCGTACCATCACCTGTGCCCTAAGCCTTGCCGTTCCCTAACCCTAACCCTAGCCCGGAACGGAAACCCACCACCAGCACTAAACCTTACCCTACGCCGTAGCCTACTCCTGACCCGTACGCTGGCACTGACCCATGCCTCAGCACGTAGCCTGACCCTCCCACGTTTCCGTACCCTCACATGTGCCCTAAGCCTTGCCGTTCCCTAACCCTAACCCTAGCCTGGAACGGAAACCCACCACCAGCCCTACACTCTATCCTACGCCGTAGCCTATACCTGGCCCGTACGCTGGCACTGATCCGTGCGTCAGCACGTAGCCTGACCCTCCAACGTTTCCGTACCCTCACCTGTGCCCTAAGCATTGACGTTTGCTAACCCTAACCCTAGCCCTGAACAAAAACCCACCACCAGCCCTACACCTTACCACCACGCCGTAGCCTACTCCTGGCCCATATGCTGGCACTGACCCATGCGTCAGCACGTAGCCTGACCCTCCCACGTTTCCGTAACCTCACCTGTGCCCTAAGCCTTGCCGTTCCCTAACACTAACCCTAGCCCAGAACGAAAACCCACCACCAGCCCTACACCTTACCCTATGCCGTAGCCTACACCTGGCCCGTACGCGGGTAATGACCCGTGCTTCAGCACGTAGCGTAACCCTCCCATGTTACTGTACACTCACCTGTACCCTAAGCCTTGCCATTCCCTAACCCTAACCCTAGCCCGGAACGGAAACACACCACCAGCCCGTAAACTTACCCACAAGCTGTAGCCTACTCCTGGCCCGTACGCTGGCACTGACCCATGCGTCAGCACGTAGCCTGACCCTCCCACGTTTCCGTACCCTCACCTGTGCCCTAAGCCTTGCCGTTCCCTAACCCTAACCATAGCCCTGAACGAAAACCCACCACCAGCCTTACACCTTACCCTACGCCGTAGCCTACTCCTGGTCCATACGCTGGCAGTGACGCGTACGTCAGCACGTAGCCGGACCCGCCCACGTTTCCGAACCCTCACCTGTGCCCTAAGCCTTGCCGTTCCCTAACCCTAACCCTAGCCCGGAACGGAAAACCAACACAAGCCCTAAACCTTTCCCTACTCCGTAGCCTACTCCTCGCCCGTACGCTCGCACTAACCCGGGCGTCAGCATTTAGTTTGACACTCCCACGTTTCCGTACCCTCACCTGGGCCCTAAGCCTTGCCGTTCCCTAACACTAACCGTAGCCCGGAACGGAAACCCACCACCAGCCCTACACCTTACCCTACGCCGTAGCCTACTCCTGGCCCGAACGCTGGCAATGACACGTGCGTCAGCACGTAGCCTGACCCTCCCACTTTTCCGTACCCTCAACTGTGCCCTAAGCCTTGCCGTTCCCTAACCCTAACCCTAGCCCGGAACGGAAACCCACCACCAGCCCTACACCATACCCTACGCCGTAGCCTACTCCTGGCCCGTACTCTGGCACTGACCCATGCGTCAGCACATAGCCTGATCTTCCAACATTTCCGTACCCTCACCTGCGCCCTAAGCCTTGCCGTTCCCTAACCCTAACCCTAGCCTTGAATGGAAACCCACCACCAGCCCTACACCTTATCGTATGCCGTAGCCTAGTCCTGTCCCGTACGCTGGCACAGACCCGTGCGTCAGCATGTAGCCTGATCCTCCCACGTTTCCGTACCCTCACCTGGGCCCTAAGCCTTGCCGTTCCCTAACCCTAACCCTAGCCCGGAATGGAAACCCACCACAAGCCCTACACCTTACCATACGCCGTAGCGTTCTCCTGGCCCGTACGCTGGCACTGACCCGTGAGTCTGCACGTAGCCTCACCCTCCCACGATTCCATAACCTCAACAGTGCCCTAAGCCTTGCCGTTCCCTCACCCTAACCCTAGCCAGGAACGGAAACCCACCAGCAGCCCTACATCTAACCCTACGCCATAGCCTACTCTGGCCCGTACACTGGCACTGACCCGTGCGTCAGCACGTAGCCTGACCCTCCCACGCTTCCGTACCCTCACCTGGGCCCTAAGCCTTGCCGTTCCCTCACCCTAACCCTAGCCCGGAACAGAAACCCACCACCAGCCCTAAACCTTTCCCTACTGGGTAGCCTACTCCTCGCCCGTATGCTCGCACTGACCCATGTGTCAGTATGTAGTTTGACCCTCTCACGTTTCCGTACCCTCACCTGGGCCCTAAGCCTTGCCGTTCCCTAACACTAACCCTAGCCCGGAACGGAAACCCACCACCAGCCCTACACCTTACCGTACGCCGTAGCCTAATCCTTGCCCGAACGCTGGCATTGACCCGTGCGTCAGCACGTAGCCTGACCCTCCCACGTTTCCGTACCCTCACCTATGCCCTAAGCCTTGCAGTTCCCTAACACTAACCCTAGCCCGGAACGGAAACCCACCACCAGCCCTACACCATACCTTACGCCGTCACCTACTCCTGGCGCGTACACTGGCACTGACACGTGCGTAAGCACGTAGCCTGACCTTCCCACATTTCCGTACCCTCACCTGTGCCCTAAGGCTTGAGTTCCCTAACCCTAACCCTAGTACAGAAAGGAAACCCACCACCAGCCCTACACCTAACGCCCAAACCATAGCCTACTCCTGGCCCGTACGCTGGCACTGACCCATGCGTCAGCACGTAGCCTGACCCTCCCACGTTTCCGTAACCTCAACTGTGCCCTAAGCCTTGCCGTTCCCTAACCCTAACCCTAGCCCGGAACAGAAAACCACCACCAGCCATACACCTTTCTCTACGACGTAGCCTACTCCTGGCCCGTACGCTGGCACTGACCCGTGCATCAGCACGTAGCCTGAACCTCCAACTTTTCTGTACCCTCACCTGTGCCCTAAGCCTTGACGTTCCCTAACACTAACCCTAGCTCGTAACGGAAACCCACTACCAGCCCTACACCTTACCCTACGCCATAGCCTACTCCTTGCCCAGACACTGGCACTGACCCGTGCGTCAGCACGTAGCCTGACCCTCCCACGTTTCCGTACCCTCACCTGTGCCCTAAGCCTTGCCCTTCCCTAACCCTAACCGTAGCCCGGAATGAAAACCCACCACCAGCCCTACACCTTATCCGCAAGCCGTAGCCTACTCCTGGCCTATATGCTAGCACTGACCCGTGTGTCAGCACGTAGCCTGACCCTCCCACGTTTCCGTAAACTCAGCTATGCCCTAAGCCTTGCCGTTCCCTAACCTTAACCCTAGCCCGGAACGGAAACCCACCACCAGCCCTACACCTTACCCTATGCCGTAGCCTACACCTGGCCCGTACACGGGCACTGACCTGTGCTAAGCACGTAGCCTGACCCTCCCATGTTACCTTACCCTCACCTGTGCCCTAAGAATTGACGTTCCCTAACCCTAACCCTAGCCCGGAACGGAAACCCACCACCAGCCCTAAAACTTACCCACAAGCCGTAGCCTACTCCTGGCCCGTACGCTGGCACTGACCCGTGTGTCAGCACGTAGCCTGACCCTCCCACGTTTCTGTACAATCACCTGTGCCCTAAGCCTTGCCGTTCCCTCACCCTCACCATAGCCAGGAATAGAAACCCACCAGCAGCCCTACACCTTACCCTACGCCGTAGCCTACTCCTGGCACGTACGCTGGCACTGACACATGCGTCAGGATGTAGCCTGAACCTCCGACGTTTCCGTACCCTCACCTGTGCCCTAAGCCTTGCTGTTCCCTAACACTAACCCTAGCCTGGAATGGAAACCCACCACCAGCCCTACCCCTAACCACCAAACCGTAGCCTACTCCTGCCCGGTACGCTGGCACTGACACGTGCGTCATCACGTAGCCTGAACCTCCCACGTTTCCGTACCCTCACATGTGCCCTAAGCTTTGCCGTTCCCTAACCCTAACTGTAGCCCGGAACGGAAACCCACCAACAGCCCTACACCTTACCCCCAAGCTGTAGCCTACACCTGGTCCATACGCTGGCACTGACCCGTGCGTCAGAACGTATCCTGAACCTGCCACTTTGCTGTACCCTCACCTGTGCTCTAAACCTTGCCATTCACTAACCCTAAACCTAGCCCGGAACGGATACCCACCACCAGCCCTAAACCTTACCCTACGCTGTAGCCTACTCCTGGCCCGTACGCTGGCACTGACCCGCTCGTCAGCACGTAGCCTGAACCTCCCACGTTTCCGTACCTTCACCTGGGCCCTAAGCATTGCCGTTCCCTAACACTAACCCTAGCCCGGAAAGGAAACCCACCACCAGCCCTACACCTTACCCTACGCCGTAGCCTACTCCTGGCCCGAACTCTGGCACTGACCCGTGCGTCAGCACGTGGCCTGACCCTCCCACGTTTCCGTACCCTCACCTGTGCCCTAAGCCTTTCCGTTCCCTAACCCTAACCCTAGACCGCAACGGAAACCCACCACCAGCCCTACACCTTACCCTACGCCCTCGCCTACTCCTGGCCCGTACACTGGCACTGACATGTGCGTCAGCACTTAGCCTGACCTTACCACATTTCCGTACCCTCACCTGTGACCTAAGGCTTGTTGTTCCCTAACCCTAACCCTATTACGGATAGGAAACACACCACCAGCCCTAAATATAACGCCCAAACCATAGCCTACTCCTGCACCGTACGCTGGCACTGACCCGTGCGTCACCATGTAGCCTGACCCTCGCACGTTTCCGTACCCTCACCTGTGCCCTAAGCCTTGCCGTTCCCCAACCATAACCCTAGCCTTGAATGGAAATCCGCCACCAGCCCTACATCTAAACCCCAAGCCGTAGCCTACTCCTGGCCGGTACGCTGGCACTGACACGTGCGTCAGCACGTAGCCTGACCCTCCCACGTTTCCGTACCCTCACCTGTGCCCTAAGCTTTGCCGTTCCCTAACCCTAACCCTAGCCCGGAACAGAATCCAACCACCAGCCCTACACTCTACCCTACGCCGTAGCATATTCCTGGCCCAGACGCTGGCACTGATCCTTGCGTCAGAACGTAGCCTGACCCTCCCAAGTTTCCGTACCCTCACCTGTGCCCTAAGCCTTGACGTTCGCTAACCCTAACCCTAGCCTGGAACAGAAACCCACCACCAGCCCTACACCTTACCACCACGCCGTAGCCTACTCCTGGCCCATATCCTGGCACTGACCCGTGCGTCAGCACATAGCCTGACCCTCCCACGTTTCCGTAACCTCACCTGTGCCCTAAGCCTTGCGGTTCCCTAACCCTAACCCTAGCCCGGAACGGAAACCCACCACCAGCCCTACACCTTACCCTATAACGTAGCCTATACCTGGCCCGTACGCGGGTAATAGCCTGTGCTTCAGCACGTAGCCTGAAACTACAATGTTACCGTACCCTCAACTGTGCTCTAAGCCTTGCCGTTCCCTTACCCTAACCCTAGCCCAGAACGGAAACCCATCACCAGCCCGAAAACTTACCCACAAGCTGTAGCCTACTCCTGGCCCGTACGCTGGCACTGACCCATGCGTCAGCACGTAGCCTGACCCTCCCACGTTTCCGTACCCTCACCTGTGCCCTAAGCCTTGCCGTTCCCTAACCCTAACCATAGCCCTGAACGAAAACCCAGCACCAGCCTTACACCTTACCCTACGCCGTAGCCTACTCCTGGTCCATACGCTGGCAGTGACGCGTACGTCAGCACGTAGCCTAACCCGCCCACGTTTCCGAACCCTCACCTGTGCCCTAAGCCTTGCCGTTCCCTAACCCTAACCCTAGCCCGGAACGGAAAACCAACACAAGCCCTAAACCTTTCCCTACTCCGTAGCCTACTCCTCGCCCGTACGCTCGCACTAACCCATGCGTCAGCATTTAGTTTGACACTCCCACGTTTCCGTACCCTCACCTGGGCCCTAAGCCTTGCCGTTCCCTAACACTAACCGTAGCCCGGAACGGAAACCCACCACCAGCCCTACACCTTACCCTACGCCGTAGCCTACTCCTGGCCCGAACGCTGGCACTGACACGTGCGTCAGCACGTAGCCTGACCCTCCCACTATTCCGTACCCTCAACTGTGCCCTAAGCCTTGCCGTTCCCTAACCCTAACCCTAGCCCGGAACGGAAACCCACCACCAGCCCTACACCATACCCTACGCCGTAGCCTACTCCTGGCCCGTACTCTGGCACTGACCCATGCGTCAGCACATAGCCTGATCTTCCAACATTTCCGTACCCTCACCTGCGCCCTAAGCCTTGCCGTTCCCTAACCCTAACCCTAGCCTTGAATGGAAACCCACCACCAGCCCTACACCTTATCGTATGCTGTAGCCTAGTCCTGTCCCGTACGCTGGCACAGACCCGTGCGTCAGCATGTAGCCTGATCCTCCCACGTTTCCGTACCCTCACCTGGGCCCTAAGCCTTGCCGTTCCCTAACCCTAACCCTAGCCCGGAATGGAAACCCACCACAAGCCCTACACCTTACCATACGCCGTAGCGTTCTCCTGGCCCGTACGCTGGCACTGACCCGTGAGTCTGCACGTAGCCTCACCCTCCCACGATTCCATAACCTCAACAGTGCCCTAAGCCTTGCCGTTCCCTCACCCTAACCCTAGCCAGGAACGGAAACCCACCAGCAGCCCTACATCTAACCCTACGCCATAGCCTACTCTGGCCCGTACACTGGCACTGACCCGTGCGTCAGCACGTAGCCTGACCCTCCCACGCTTCCGTACCCTCACCTGGGCCCTAAGCCTTGCCGTTCCCTCACCCTAACCCTAGCCCGGAACAGAAACCCACCACCAGCCCTAAACCTTTCCCTACTGGGTAGCCTACTCCTCGCCCGTACGCTCGCACTGACCCATGCGTCAGTATGTAGTTTGACCCTCTCACGTTTCCGTACCCTCACCTGGGCCCTAAGCCTTGCCGTTCCCTAACACTAACCCTAGCCCGGAACGGAAACCCACCACCAGCCCTACACCTTACCGTACGCCGTAGCCTAATCCTTGCCCGAACGCTGGCATTGACCCGTGCGTCAGCACGTAGCCTGACCCTCCCACGTTTCTGTACCCTCACCTATGCCCTAAGCCTTGCAGTTCCCTAACACTAACCCTAGCCCGGAACGGAAACCCACCACCAGCCCTACACCATACCTTACGCCGTCACCTACTCCTGGCGCGTACACTGGCACTGACACGTGCGTAAGCACGTAGCCTGACCTTCCCACATTTCCGTACCCTCACCTGTGCCCTAAGGCTTGAGTTCCCTAACCCTAACCCTAGTACAGAAAGGAAACCCACCACCAGCCCTACACCTAACGCCCAAACCATAGCCTACTCCTGGCCCGTACGCTGGCACTGAACCATGCGTCAGCACGTAGCCTGACCCTCCCACGTTTCCGTAACCTCAACTGTGCCCTAAGCCTTGCCGTTCCCTAACCCTAACCCTAGCCCGGAACAGAAAACCACCACCAGCCATACACCTTTCTCTACGACGTAGCCTACTCCTGGCCCGTACGCTGGCACTGACCCGTGCATCAGCACGTAGCCTGAACCTCCAACTTTTCTGTACCCTCACCTGTGCCCTAAGCCTTGACGTTCCCTAACACTAACCCTAGCTCGTAACGGAAACCCACTACCAGCCCTACACCTTACCCTACGCCATAGCCTACTCCTTGCCCAGACACTGGCACTGACCCGTGCGTCAGCACGTAGCCTGACCCTCCCACGTTTCCGTACCCTCACCTGTGCCCTAAGCCTTGCCCTTCCCTAACCCTAACCGTAGCCCGGAATGAAAACCCACCACCAGCCCTACACCTTATCCGCAAGCCGTAGCCTACTCCTGGCCTATATGCTAGCACTGACCCGTGTGTCAGCACGTAGCCTGACCCTCCCACGTTTCCGTAAACTCAGCTATGCCCTAAGCCTTGCCGTTCCCTAACCTTAACCCTAGCCCGGAACGGAAACCCACCACCAGCCCTACACCTTACCCTATGCCGTAGCCTACACCTGGCCCGTACACGGGCACTGACCTGTGCTAAGCACGTAGCCTGACCCTCCCATGTTACCTTACCCTCACCTGTGCCCTAAGAATTGACGTTCCCTAACCCTAACCCTAGCCCGGAACGGAAACCCACCACCAGCCCTAAAACTTACCCACAAGCCGTAGCCTACTCCTGGCCCGTACGCTGGCACTGACCCGTGTGTCAGCACGTAGCCTGACCCTCCCACGTTTCTGTACAATCACCTGTGCCCTAAGCCTTGCCGTTCCCTCACCCTCACCATAGCCAGGAATAGAAACCCACCAGCAGCCCTACACCTTACCCTACGCCGTAGCCTACTCCTGGCACGTACGCTGGCACTGACACATGCGTCAGCATGTAGCCTGAACCTCCCACGTTTCCGTACCCTCACCTGTGCCCTAAGCCTTGCTGTTCCCTAACACTAACCCTAGCCTGGAATGGAAACCCACCACCAGCCCTACCCCTAACCACCAAACCGTAGCCTACTCCTGCCCGGTACGCTGGCACTGACACGTGCGTCATCACGTAGCCTGAACCTCCCACGTTTCCGTACCCTCACATGTGCCCTAAGCTTTGCCGTTCCCTAACCCTAACTGTAGCCCGGAACGGAAACCCACCAACAGCCCTACACCTTACCGCCAAGCTGTAGCCTACACCTGGTCCATACGCTGGCACTGACCCGTGCGTCAGAACGTATCCTGAACCTGCCACTTTGCTGTACCCTCACCTGTGCCCTAAACCTTGCCATTCACTAACCCTAACCCTAGCCCGGAACGGATACCCACCACCAGCCCTAAACCTTACCCTACGCTGTAGCCTACTCCTGGCCCGTACGCTGGCACTGACCCGCTCGTCAGCACGTAGCCTGAACCTCCCACGTTTCCGTACCCTCACCTGGGCCCTAAGCATTGCCGTTCCCTAACACTAACCCTAGCCCGGAAAGGAAACCCACCACCAGCCCTACACCTTACCCTACGCCGTAGCCTACTCCTGGCCCGAACTCTGGCACTGACCCGTGCGTCAGCACGTGGCCTGACCCTCCCACGTTTCCGTACCCTCACCTGTGCCCTAAGCCTTTCCGTTCCCTAACCCTAACCCTAGACCGCAACGGAAACCCACCACCAGCCCTACACCTTACCCTACGCCCTCGCCTACTCCTGGCCCGTACACTGGTACTGACATGTGCGTCAGCACTTAGCCTGACCTTACCACATTTCCGTACCCTCACCTGTGACCTAAGGCTTGTTGTTCCCTAACCCTAACCCTATTACGGATAGGAAACACACCACCAGCCCTAAATATAACGCCCAAACCATAGCCTACTCCTGCACCGTACGCTGGCACTGACCCGTGCGTCACCATGTAGCCTGACTCTCGCACGTTTCCGTACCCTCACCTGTGCCCTAAGCCTTGCCGTTCCCCAACCATAACCCTAGCCTTGAATGGAAATCCGCCACCAGCCCTACATCTAAACCCCAAGCCGTAGCCTACTCCTGGCCGGTACGCTGGCACTGACACGTGCTTCAGCACGTAGCCTGACCCTCCCACGTTTCCGTACCATCACCTGTGCCCTAAGCTTTGCCGTTCCCTAACCCTAACCCTAGCCCGGAACAGAATCCAACCACCAGCCCTACACTCTACCCTACGCCGTAGCATATTCCTGGCCCATACGCTGGCACTGATCCTTGCGTCAGCACGTAGCCTGACCCTCCCAAGTTTCCGTACCCTCACCTGTGCCCTAAGCCTTGACGTTCGCTAACCCTAACCCTAGCCTGGAACAGAAACCCACCACCAGCCCTACACCTTACCACCACGCCGTAGCCTACTCCTGGCCCATATCCTGGCACTGACCCGTGCGTCAGCACATAGCCTGACCCTCCCACGTTTCCGTAACCTCACCTGTGCCCTAAGCCTTGCGGTTCCCTAACCCTAACCCTAGCCCGGAACGGAAACCCACCACCAGCCCTACACCTTACCCTATAACGTAGCCTATACCTGGCCCGTACGCGGGTAATAGCCTGTGCTTCAGCACGTAGCCTGAAACTACAATGTTACCGTACCCTCAACTGTGCTCTAAGCCTTGCCGTTCCCTTACCCTAACCCTAGCCCGGAACGGAAACCCATCACCAGCCCTAAAACTTACCCACAAGCCGTAGCCTACTCCTGGCCCGTACGCTGGCACTGACCCGTGCGTCAGCACGTAGCCTGACCCTCCCACGTTTCCGTACCCTCACCTGTGCCCTAAGCCTTGCCGTTCCCTAACCCTAACCCTAGCCCGGAACGGAAACCCACCACCAGCCCTACACTCTATCCTACGCCGTAGCCTATACCTGGCCCGTACGCTGGCACTGACCCGTGCGTCAGCACGTAGCCTGACCCTCCAACGTTTCCGTACCCTCACCTGTGCCCTAAGCATTGACGTTCGCTAACCCTTACCCTAGCCCGGAACAAAAACCCACCACAAGCCCTACAAATTTCCACCACGCCGTAGCCTAATCCTGGCCCATATGCTGGCACTGACCCGTGCGTCAGCACGTAGCCTGACCCTCCCACGTTTCCGAAACCTCACCTGTGCCCTAAGCCTTGCCGTTCCCTAACCCTAACCCTAGCCCGGAATGAAAACCCACCACCAGCCCTACACCTTACCCTATGCCGTAGCCTACACCTGGCCCGTACGCGGGTAATGACCCGTGTTTCAGCACGTAGCCTAACCCTCCAATGTTACCGTACACTCACCTGTACCCTAAGCCTTGCCGTTCCCTAACCCTAACCCTAGCCCAGAACGGAAACCCACCACCAGCCCTAAAACTTACCCACAAGCCGTAGCCTACTCCTGGCCTGTACGCTGGCACTGACCCGTGCGTCAGCACGTAGCCTGTCCCTCCCACGTTTCCGTACCCTCACCTGTGCCCTAAGCCTTGCCGTTCCCTAACACTAACCCTAGCCCGGAACGGAAACCCACCACCAGCCCTACACCATACCCTACACCGTAGCCTACTCCTGGCCCGTATGCTGGCACTGAACCGTGCATCAGCATGTAGCCTGACCCTCTCACGTTTCTGTACCCTCACCTGTGCCCTAAGCCTTGACGTTCCCTAACCCTAACCCTAGCCCGGAACGCAATCCCACCACCAGCCCTACACCATTCCCTATGGCGTAGCCTACTCCTGGCCCATACGCTGGCACTGACCCATGCGTCATCACGTAACTTGACCCTCCCACTTTTCCGTACCCTCACCTGTCCCCTAAGCCTTGCCGTTCCCTTACCCTAGCCCTAGCCTGGAACAGAAACCCACCACCAGCCCTACACTCTACCCTACGCCACAGCCTATTCCTGGCCCGTACACTGGCACTGACCCTTGTGTCAGCACGTAGCCTGACCCTCCCACTTTTCTGTACCATCACCTGTGCCCTAAGCCTTGCCGTTCCCTCACCCTCACCATAGCCAGGAATAGAAACCCACCAGCAGCCCTACACATTACCCTACGCCGTAGCCTACTCCTGGCACGTACGCTGGCACTGACACATGCGTCAGCATGTAGCCTGAACCTCCCACGTTTCCGTACCCTCACCTGTGCCCTAAGCCTTGCTGTTCCCTAACACTAACCCTAGCCTGGAATGGAAACCCACCACCAGCCCTACCCCTAACCACCAAACCGTAGCCTACTCCTGCCCGGTACGCTGGCACTGACACGTGCGTCATCACGTAGCCTGAACCTCCCACGTTTCCATACCCTCACATGTGCCCTAAGCTTTGCCGTTCCCTAACCCTAACTGTAGCCTGGAACGGAAACCCACCAACAGCCCTACACCTTACCCCCAAGCTGTAGCCTACACCTGGTCCATACGCTGGCACTGACCCGTGCGTCAGAACGTATCCTGAACCTGCCACGTTGCTGTAACCTCACATGTGCCCTAAACCTTGCCATTCCCTAACCCTAACCCTAGCCCGGAACGGAAACCCACCACCAGCCCTAAACCTTACCCTACGCTGTAGCCTACTCCTGGCCCGTACGCTGGCACTGACCCGTGCGTCAGCACGTAGCCTGAACCTCCCACGTTTCCGTACCCTCACCTGGGCCCTAAGCATTGCCGTTCCCTAACACTAACCCTAGCCCGGAAAGGAAACCCACCACCAGCCCTACACCTTACCCTACGCCGTAGCCTATACCTGGCCCGTACGCGGGTAATAGCCTGTGCTTCAGCACGTAGCCTGACACTACCATGTTACCGTACCCTCAGCTGTGCTCTAAGCCTTGCCGTTCCCTTACCCTAACCCTAGCCCGGAACGGAAACCCACCACCAGCCCTAAAACTTACCCACAAGCCGTAGCCTACTCCTGGCCCGTACGCTGGCACTGACCCGTGCGTCAGCACGTAGCCTGACCCTCCCACTTTTCCGTACCATCACCTGTGCCCTAAGCCTTGCCGTTCCCTAACCCTAACCCTAGCCCGGAACGGAAACCCACCACCAGCACTAAACCTTACCCTACGCCGTAGCCTACTCCTGACCCGTACGCTGGCACTGACCCATGCCTCAGCACGTAGCCTGACCCTCCCACGTTTCCGTACCCTCACATGTGCCCTAAGCCTTGCCGTTCCCTAACCCTAACCCTAGCCTGGAACGGAAACCCACCACCAGCCCTACACTCTATCCTACGCCGTAGCCTATACCTGGCCCGTACGCTGGCACTGATCCGTGCGTCAGCACGTAGCCTGACCCTCCAACGTTTCCGTACCCTCACCTGTGCCCTAAGCATTGACGTTTGCTAACCCTAACCCTAGCCCTGAACAAAAACCCACCACCAGCCCTACACCTTACCACCACGCCGTAGCCTACTCCTGGCCCATATGCTGGCACTGACCCATGCGTCAGCACGTAGCCTGACCCTCCCACGTTTCCGTAACCTCACCTGTGCCCTAAGCCTTGCCGTTCCCTAACACTAACCCTAGCCCAGAACGAAAACCCACCACCAGCCCTACACCTTACCCTATGCCGTAGCCTACACCTGGCCCGTACGCGGGTAATGACCCGTGCTTCAGCACGTAGCGTAACCCTCCCATGTTACTGTACACTCACCTGTACCCTAAGCCTTGCCATTCCCTAACCCTAACCCTAGCCCGGAACGGAAACACACCACCAGCCCTTAAACTTACCCACAAGCTGTAGCCTACTCCTGGCCCGTACGCTGGCACTGACCCATGCGTCAGCACGTAGCCTGACCCTCCCACGTTTCCGTACCCTCACCTGTGCCCTAAGCCTTGCCGTTCCCTAACCCTAACCATAGCCCTGAACGAAAACCCACCACCAGCCTTACACCTTACCCTACGCCGTAGCCTACTCCTGGTCCATACGCTGGCAGTGACGCGTACGTCAGCACGTAGCCGGACCCGCCCATGTTTCCGAACCCTCACCTGTGCCCTAAGCCTTGCCGTTCCCTAACCCTAACCCTAGCCCGGAACGGAAAACCAACACAAGCCCTAAACCTTTCCCTACTCCGTAGCCTACTCCTCGCCCGTACGCTCGCA
The DNA here is from genome assembly GCF_964341445.2 of Mesoplodon mirus. Taxonomy (NCBI): domain Eukaryota; kingdom Metazoa; phylum Chordata; class Mammalia; order Artiodactyla; family Ziphiidae; genus Mesoplodon; species Mesoplodon mirus. The sequence continues at coordinate 1,391,210 of NW_028295749.1, read as the reverse complement.
CTAACCCGGGCGTCAGCATTTAGTTTGACACTCCCACGTTTCCGTACCCTCACCTGGGCCCTAAGCCTTGCCGTTCCCTAACACTAACCGTAGCCCGGAACGGAAACCCACCACCAGCCCTACACCTTACCCTACGCCGTAGCCTACTCCTGGCCCGAACGCTGGCAATGACACGTGCGTCAGCACGTAGCCTGACCCTCCCACTTTTCCGTACCCTCAACTGTGCCCTAAGCCTTGCCGTTCCCTAACCCTAACCCTAGCCCGGAACGGAAACCCACCACCAGCCCTACACCATACCCTACGCCGTAGCCTACTCCTGGCCCGTACTCTGGCACTGACCCATGCGTCAGCACATAGCCTGATCTTCCAACATTTCCGTACCCTCACCTGCGCCCTAAGCCTTGCCGTTCCCTAACCCTAACCCTAGCCTTGAATGGAAACCCACCACCAGCCCTACACCTTATCGTATGCCGTAGCCTAGTCCTGTCCCGTACGCTGGCACAGACCCGTGCGTCAGCATGTAGCCTGATCCTCCCACGTTTCCGTACCCTCACCTGGGCCCTAAGCCTTGCCGTTCCCTAACCCTAACCCTAGCCCGGAATGGAAACCCACCACAAGCCCTACACCTTACCATACGCCGTAGCGTTCTCCTGGCCCGTACGCTGGCACTGACCCGTGAGTCTGCACGTAGCCTCACCCTCCCACGATTCCATAACCTCAACAGTGCCCTAAGCCTTGCCGTTCCCTCACCCTAACCCTAGCCAGGAACGGAAACCCACCAGCAGCCCTACATCTAACCCTACGCCATAGCCTACTCTGGCCCGTACACTGGCACTGACCCGTGCGTCAGCACGTAGCCTGACCCTCCCACGCTTCCGTACCCTCACCTGGGCCCTAAGCCTTGCCGTTCCCTCACCCTAACCCTAGCCCGGAACAGAAACCCACCACCAGCCCTAAACCTTTCCCTACTGGGTAGCCTACTCCTCGCCCGTATGCTCGCACTGACCCATGTGTCAGTATGTAGTTTGACCCTCTCACGTTTCCGTACCCTCACCTGGGCCCTAAGCCTTGCCGTTCCCTAACACTAACCCTAGCCCGGAACGGAAACCCACCACCAGCCCTACACCTTACCGTACGCCGTAGCCTAATCCTTGCCCGAACGCTGGCATTGACCCGTGCGTCAGCACGTAGCCTGACCCTCCCACGTTTCCGTACCCTCACCTATGCCCTAAGCCTTGCAGTTCCCTAACACTAACCCTAGCCCGGAACGGAAACCCACCACCAGCCCTACACCATACCTTACGCCGTCACCTACTCCTGGCGCGTACACTGGCACTGACACGTGCGTAAGCACGTAGCCTGACCTTCCCACATTTCCGTACCCTCACCTGTGCCCTAAGGCTTGAGTTCCCTAACCCTAACCCTAGTACAGAAAGGAAACCCACCACCAGCCCTACACCTAACGCCCAAACCATAGCCTACTCCTGGCCCGTACGCTGGCACTGACCCATGCGTCAGCACGTAGCCTGACCCTCCCACGTTTCCGTAACCTCAACTGTGCCCTAAGCCTTGCCGTTCCCTAACCCTAACCCTAGCCCGGAACAGAAAACCACCACCAGCCATACACCTTTCTCTACGACGTAGCCTACTCCTGGCCCGTACGCTGGCACTGACCCGTGCATCAGCACGTAGCCTGAACCTCCAACTTTTCTGTACCCTCACCTGTGCCCTAAGCCTTGACGTTCCCTAACACTAACCCTAGCTCGTAACGGAAACCCACTACCAGCCCTACACCTTACCCTACGCCATAGCCTACTCCTTGCCCAGACACTGGCACTGACCCGTGCGTCAGCACGTAGCCTGACCCTCCCACGTTTCCGTACCCTCACCTGTGCCCTAAGCCTTGCCCTTCCCTAACCCTAACCGTAGCCCGGAATGAAAACCCACCACCAGCCCTACACCTTATCCGCAAGCCGTAGCCTACTCCTGGCCTATATGCTAGCACTGACCCGTGTGTCAGCACGTAGCCTGACCCTCCCACGTTTCCGTAAACTCAGCTATGCCCTAAGCCTTGCCGTTCCCTAACCTTAACCCTAGCCCGGAACGGAAACCCACCACCAGCCCTACACCTTACCCTATGCCGTAGCCTACACCTGGCCCGTACACGGGCACTGACCTGTGCTAAGCACGTAGCCTGACCCTCCCATGTTACCTTACCCTCACCTGTGCCCTAAGAATTGACGTTCCCTAACCCTAACCCTAGCCCGGAACGGAAACCCACCACCAGCCCTAAAACTTACCCACAAGCCGTAGCCTACTCCTGGCCCGTACGCTGGCACTGACCCGTGTGTCAGCACGTAGCCTGACCCTCCCACGTTTCTGTACAATCACCTGTGCCCTAAGCCTTGCCGTTCCCTCACCCTCACCATAGCCAGGAATAGAAACCCACCAGCAGCCCTACACCTTACCCTACGCCGTAGCCTACTCCTGGCACGTACGCTGGCACTGACACATGCGTCAGGATGTAGCCTGAACCTCCGACGTTTCCGTACCCTCACCTGTGCCCTAAGCCTTGCTGTTCCCTAACACTAACCCTAGCCTGGAATGGAAACCCACCACCAGCCCTACCCCTAACCACCAAACCGTAGCCTACTCCTGCCCGGTACGCTGGCACTGACACGTGCGTCATCACGTAGCCTGAACCTCCCACGTTTCCGTACCCTCACATGTGCCCTAAGCTTTGCCGTTCCCTAACCCTAACTGTAGCCCGGAACGGAAACCCACCAACAGCCCTACACCTTACCCCCAAGCTGTAGCCTACACCTGGTCCATACGCTGGCACTGACCCGTGCGTCAGAACGTATCCTGAACCTGCCACTTTGCTGTACCCTCACCTGTGCTCTAAACCTTGCCATTCACTAACCCTAAACCTAGCCCGGAACGGATACCCACCACCAGCCCTAAACCTTACCCTACGCTGTAGCCTACTCCTGGCCCGTACGCTGGCACTGACCCGCTCGTCAGCACGTAGCCTGAACCTCCCACGTTTCCGTACCTTCACCTGGGCCCTAAGCATTGCCGTTCCCTAACACTAACCCTAGCCCGGAAAGGAAACCCACCACCAGCCCTACACCTTACCCTACGCCGTAGCCTACTCCTGGCCCGAACTCTGGCACTGACCCGTGCGTCAGCACGTGGCCTGACCCTCCCACGTTTCCGTACCCTCACCTGTGCCCTAAGCCTTTCCGTTCCCTAACCCTAACCCTAGACCGCAACGGAAACCCACCACCAGCCCTACACCTTACCCTACGCCCTCGCCTACTCCTGGCCCGTACACTGGCACTGACATGTGCGTCAGCACTTAGCCTGACCTTACCACATTTCCGTACCCTCACCTGTGACCTAAGGCTTGTTGTTCCCTAACCCTAACCCTATTACGGATAGGAAACACACCACCAGCCCTAAATATAACGCCCAAACCATAGCCTACTCCTGCACCGTACGCTGGCACTGACCCGTGCGTCACCATGTAGCCTGACCCTCGCACGTTTCCGTACCCTCACCTGTGCCCTAAGCCTTGCCGTTCCCCAACCATAACCCTAGCCTTGAATGGAAATCCGCCACCAGCCCTACATCTAAACCCCAAGCCGTAGCCTACTCCTGGCCGGTACGCTGGCACTGACACGTGCGTCAGCACGTAGCCTGACCCTCCCACGTTTCCGTACCCTCACCTGTGCCCTAAGCTTTGCCGTTCCCTAACCCTAACCCTAGCCCGGAACAGAATCCAACCACCAGCCCTACACTCTACCCTACGCCGTAGCATATTCCTGGCCCAGACGCTGGCACTGATCCTTGCGTCAGAACGTAGCCTGACCCTCCCAAGTTTCCGTACCCTCACCTGTGCCCTAAGCCTTGACGTTCGCTAACCCTAACCCTAGCCTGGAACAGAAACCCACCACCAGCCCTACACCTTACCACCACGCCGTAGCCTACTCCTGGCCCATATCCTGGCACTGACCCGTGCGTCAGCACATAGCCTGACCCTCCCACGTTTCCGTAACCTCACCTGTGCCCTAAGCCTTGCGGTTCCCTAACCCTAACCCTAGCCCGGAACGGAAACCCACCACCAGCCCTACACCTTACCCTATAACGTAGCCTATACCTGGCCCGTACGCGGGTAATAGCCTGTGCTTCAGCACGTAGCCTGAAACTACAATGTTACCGTACCCTCAACTGTGCTCTAAGCCTTGCCGTTCCCTTACCCTAACCCTAGCCCAGAACGGAAACCCATCACCAGCCCGAAAACTTACCCACAAGCTGTAGCCTACTCCTGGCCCGTACGCTGGCACTGACCCATGCGTCAGCACGTAGCCTGACCCTCCCACGTTTCCGTACCCTCACCTGTGCCCTAAGCCTTGCCGTTCCCTAACCCTAACCATAGCCCTGAACGAAAACCCAGCACCAGCCTTACACCTTACCCTACGCCGTAGCCTACTCCTGGTCCATACGCTGGCAGTGACGCGTACGTCAGCACGTAGCCTAACCCGCCCACGTTTCCGAACCCTCACCTGTGCCCTAAGCCTTGCCGTTCCCTAACCCTAACCCTAGCCCGGAACGGAAAACCAACACAAGCCCTAAACCTTTCCCTACTCCGTAGCCTACTCCTCGCCCGTACGCTCGCACTAACCCATGCGTCAGCATTTAGTTTGACACTCCCACGTTTCCGTACCCTCACCTGGGCCCTAAGCCTTGCCGTTCCCTAACACTAACCGTAGCCCGGAACGGAAACCCACCACCAGCCCTACACCTTACCCTACGCCGTAGCCTACTCCTGGCCCGAACGCTGGCACTGACACGTGCGTCAGCACGTAGCCTGACCCTCCCACTATTCCGTACCCTCAACTGTGCCCTAAGCCTTGCCGTTCCCTAACCCTAACCCTAGCCCGGAACGGAAACCCACCACCAGCCCTACACCATACCCTACGCCGTAGCCTACTCCTGGCCCGTACTCTGGCACTGACCCATGCGTCAGCACATAGCCTGATCTTCCAACATTTCCGTACCCTCACCTGCGCCCTAAGCCTTGCCGTTCCCTAACCCTAACCCTAGCCTTGAATGGAAACCCACCACCAGCCCTACACCTTATCGTATGCTGTAGCCTAGTCCTGTCCCGTACGCTGGCACAGACCCGTGCGTCAGCATGTAGCCTGATCCTCCCACGTTTCCGTACCCTCACCTGGGCCCTAAGCCTTGCCGTTCCCTAACCCTAACCCTAGCCCGGAATGGAAACCCACCACAAGCCCTACACCTTACCATACGCCGTAGCGTTCTCCTGGCCCGTACGCTGGCACTGACCCGTGAGTCTGCACGTAGCCTCACCCTCCCACGATTCCATAACCTCAACAGTGCCCTAAGCCTTGCCGTTCCCTCACCCTAACCCTAGCCAGGAACGGAAACCCACCAGCAGCCCTACATCTAACCCTACGCCATAGCCTACTCTGGCCCGTACACTGGCACTGACCCGTGCGTCAGCACGTAGCCTGACCCTCCCACGCTTCCGTACCCTCACCTGGGCCCTAAGCCTTGCCGTTCCCTCACCCTAACCCTAGCCCGGAACAGAAACCCACCACCAGCCCTAAACCTTTCCCTACTGGGTAGCCTACTCCTCGCCCGTACGCTCGCACTGACCCATGCGTCAGTATGTAGTTTGACCCTCTCACGTTTCCGTACCCTCACCTGGGCCCTAAGCCTTGCCGTTCCCTAACACTAACCCTAGCCCGGAACGGAAACCCACCACCAGCCCTACACCTTACCGTACGCCGTAGCCTAATCCTTGCCCGAACGCTGGCATTGACCCGTGCGTCAGCACGTAGCCTGACCCTCCCACGTTTCTGTACCCTCACCTATGCCCTAAGCCTTGCAGTTCCCTAACACTAACCCTAGCCCGGAACGGAAACCCACCACCAGCCCTACACCATACCTTACGCCGTCACCTACTCCTGGCGCGTACACTGGCACTGACACGTGCGTAAGCACGTAGCCTGACCTTCCCACATTTCCGTACCCTCACCTGTGCCCTAAGGCTTGAGTTCCCTAACCCTAACCCTAGTACAGAAAGGAAACCCACCACCAGCCCTACACCTAACGCCCAAACCATAGCCTACTCCTGGCCCGTACGCTGGCACTGAACCATGCGTCAGCACGTAGCCTGACCCTCCCACGTTTCCGTAACCTCAACTGTGCCCTAAGCCTTGCCGTTCCCTAACCCTAACCCTAGCCCGGAACAGAAAACCACCACCAGCCATACACCTTTCTCTACGACGTAGCCTACTCCTGGCCCGTACGCTGGCACTGACCCGTGCATCAGCACGTAGCCTGAACCTCCAACTTTTCTGTACCCTCACCTGTGCCCTAAGCCTTGACGTTCCCTAACACTAACCCTAGCTCGTAACGGAAACCCACTACCAGCCCTACACCTTACCCTACGCCATAGCCTACTCCTTGCCCAGACACTGGCACTGACCCGTGCGTCAGCACGTAGCCTGACCCTCCCACGTTTCCGTACCCTCACCTGTGCCCTAAGCCTTGCCCTTCCCTAACCCTAACCGTAGCCCGGAATGAAAACCCACCACCAGCCCTACACCTTATCCGCAAGCCGTAGCCTACTCCTGGCCTATATGCTAGCACTGACCCGTGTGTCAGCACGTAGCCTGACCCTCCCACGTTTCCGTAAACTCAGCTATGCCCTAAGCCTTGCCGTTCCCTAACCTTAACCCTAGCCCGGAACGGAAACCCACCACCAGCCCTACACCTTACCCTATGCCGTAGCCTACACCTGGCCCGTACACGGGCACTGACCTGTGCTAAGCACGTAGCCTGACCCTCCCATGTTACCTTACCCTCACCTGTGCCCTAAGAATTGACGTTCCCTAACCCTAACCCTAGCCCGGAACGGAAACCCACCACCAGCCCTAAAACTTACCCACAAGCCGTAGCCTACTCCTGGCCCGTACGCTGGCACTGACCCGTGTGTCAGCACGTAGCCTGACCCTCCCACGTTTCTGTACAATCACCTGTGCCCTAAGCCTTGCCGTTCCCTCACCCTCACCATAGCCAGGAATAGAAACCCACCAGCAGCCCTACACCTTACCCTACGCCGTAGCCTACTCCTGGCACGTACGCTGGCACTGACACATGCGTCAGCATGTAGCCTGAACCTCCCACGTTTCCGTACCCTCACCTGTGCCCTAAGCCTTGCTGTTCCCTAACACTAACCCTAGCCTGGAATGGAAACCCACCACCAGCCCTACCCCTAACCACCAAACCGTAGCCTACTCCTGCCCGGTACGCTGGCACTGACACGTGCGTCATCACGTAGCCTGAACCTCCCACGTTTCCGTACCCTCACATGTGCCCTAAGCTTTGCCGTTCCCTAACCCTAACTGTAGCCCGGAACGGAAACCCACCAACAGCCCTACACCTTACCGCCAAGCTGTAGCCTACACCTGGTCCATACGCTGGCACTGACCCGTGCGTCAGAACGTATCCTGAACCTGCCACTTTGCTGTACCCTCACCTGTGCCCTAAACCTTGCCATTCACTAACCCTAACCCTAGCCCGGAACGGATACCCACCACCAGCCCTAAACCTTACCCTACGCTGTAGCCTACTCCTGGCCCGTACGCTGGCACTGACCCGCTCGTCAGCACGTAGCCTGAACCTCCCACGTTTCCGTACCCTCACCTGGGCCCTAAGCATTGCCGTTCCCTAACACTAACCCTAGCCCGGAAAGGAAACCCACCACCAGCCCTACACCTTACCCTACGCCGTAGCCTACTCCTGGCCCGAACTCTGGCACTGACCCGTGCGTCAGCACGTGGCCTGACCCTCCCACGTTTCCGTACCCTCACCTGTGCCCTAAGCCTTTCCGTTCCCTAACCCTAACCCTAGACCGCAACGGAAACCCACCACCAGCCCTACACCTTACCCTACGCCCTCGCCTACTCCTGGCCCGTACACTGGTACTGACATGTGCGTCAGCACTTAGCCTGACCTTACCACATTTCCGTACCCTCACCTGTGACCTAAGGCTTGTTGTTCCCTAACCCTAACCCTATTACGGATAGGAAACACACCACCAGCCCTAAATATAACGCCCAAACCATAGCCTACTCCTGCACCGTACGCTGGCACTGACCCGTGCGTCACCATGTAGCCTGACTCTCGCACGTTTCCGTACCCTCACCTGTGCCCTAAGCCTTGCCGTTCCCCAACCATAACCCTAGCCTTGAATGGAAATCCGCCACCAGCCCTACATCTAAACCCCAAGCCGTAGCCTACTCCTGGCCGGTACGCTGGCACTGACACGTGCTTCAGCACGTAGCCTGACCCTCCCACGTTTCCGTACCATCACCTGTGCCCTAAGCTTTGCCGTTCCCTAACCCTAACCCTAGCCCGGAACAGAATCCAACCACCAGCCCTACACTCTACCCTACGCCGTAGCATATTCCTGGCCCATACGCTGGCACTGATCCTTGCGTCAGCACGTAGCCTGACCCTCCCAAGTTTCCGTACCCTCACCTGTGCCCTAAGCCTTGACGTTCGCTAACCCTAACCCTAGCCTGGAACAGAAACCCACCACCAGCCCTACACCTTACCACCACGCCGTAGCCTACTCCTGGCCCATATCCTGGCACTGACCCGTGCGTCAGCACATAGCCTGACCCTCCCACGTTTCCGTAACCTCACCTGTGCCCTAAGCCTTGCGGTTCCCTAACCCTAACCCTAGCCCGGAACGGAAACCCACCACCAGCCCTACACCTTACCCTATAACGTAGCCTATACCTGGCCCGTACGCGGGTAATAGCCTGTGCTTCAGCACGTAGCCTGAAACTACAATGTTACCGTACCCTCAACTGTGCTCTAAGCCTTGCCGTTCCCTTACCCTAACCCTAGCCCGGAACGGAAACCCATCACCAGCCCTAAAACTTACCCACAAGCCGTAGCCTACTCCTGGCCCGTACGCTGGCACTGACCCGTGCGTCAGCACGTAGCCTGACCCTCCCACGTTTCCGTACCCTCACCTGTGCCCTAAGCCTTGCCGTTCCCTAACCCTAACCCTAGCCCGGAACGGAAACCCACCACCAGCCCTACACTCTATCCTACGCCGTAGCCTATACCTGGCCCGTACGCTGGCACTGACCCGTGCGTCAGCACGTAGCCTGACCCTCCAACGTTTCCGTACCCTCACCTGTGCCCTAAGCATTGACGTTCGCTAACCCTTACCCTAGCCCGGAACAAAAACCCACCACAAGCCCTACAAATTTCCACCACGCCGTAGCCTAATCCTGGCCCATATGCTGGCACTGACCCGTGCGTCAGCACGTAGCCTGACCCTCCCACGTTTCCGAAACCTCACCTGTGCCCTAAGCCTTGCCGTTCCCTAACCCTAACCCTAGCCCGGAATGAAAACCCACCACCAGCCCTACACCTTACCCTATGCCGTAGCCTACACCTGGCCCGTACGCGGGTAATGACCCGTGTTTCAGCACGTAGCCTAACCCTCCAATGTTACCGTACACTCACCTGTACCCTAAGCCTTGCCGTTCCCTAACCCTAACCCTAGCCCAGAACGGAAACCCACCACCAGCCCTAAAACTTACCCACAAGCCGTAGCCTACTCCTGGCCTGTACGCTGGCACTGACCCGTGCGTCAGCACGTAGCCTGTCCCTCCCACGTTTCCGTACCCTCACCTGTGCCCTAAGCCTTGCCGTTCCCTAACACTAACCCTAGCCCGGAACGGAAACCCACCACCAGCCCTACACCATACCCTACACCGTAGCCTACTCCTGGCCCGTATGCTGGCACTGAACCGTGCATCAGCATGTAGCCTGACCCTCTCACGTTTCTGTACCCTCACCTGTGCCCTAAGCCTTGACGTTCCCTAACCCTAACCCTAGCCCGGAACGCAATCCCACCACCAGCCCTACACCATTCCCTATGGCGTAGCCTACTCCTGGCCCATACGCTGGCACTGACCCATGCGTCATCACGTAACTTGACCCTCCCACTTTTCCGTACCCTCACCTGTCCCCTAAGCCTTGCCGTTCCCTTACCCTAGCCCTAGCCTGGAACAGAAACCCACCACCAGCCCTACACTCTACCCTACGCCACAGCCTATTCCTGGCCCGTACACTGGCACTGACCCTTGTGTCAGCACGTAGCCTGACCCTCCCACTTTTCTGTACCATCACCTGTGCCCTAAGCCTTGCCGTTCCCTCACCCTCACCATAGCCAGGAATAGAAACCCACCAGCAGCCCTACACATTACCCTACGCCGTAGCCTACTCCTGGCACGTACGCTGGCACTGACACATGCGTCAGCATGTAGCCTGAACCTCCCACGTTTCCGTACCCTCACCTGTGCCCTAAGCCTTGCTGTTCCCTAACACTAACCCTAGCCTGGAATGGAAACCCACCACCAGCCCTACCCCTAACCACCAAACCGTAGCCTACTCCTGCCCGGTACGCTGGCACTGACACGTGCGTCATCACGTAGCCTGAACCTCCCACGTTTCCATACCCTCACATGTGCCCTAAGCTTTGCCGTTCCCTAACCCTAACTGTAGCCTGGAACGGAAACCCACCAACAGCCCTACACCTTACCCCCAAGCTGTAGCCTACACCTGGTCCATACGCTGGCACTGACCCGTGCGTCAGAACGTATCCTGAACCTGCCACGTTGCTGTAACCTCACATGTGCCCTAAACCTTGCCATTCCCTAACCCTAACCCTAGCCCGGAACGGAAACCCACCACCAGCCCTAAACCTTACCCTACGCTGTAGCCTACTCCTGGCCCGTACGCTGGCACTGACCCGTGCGTCAGCACGTAGCCTGAACCTCCCACGTTTCCGTACCCTCACCTGGGCCCTAAGCATTGCCGTTCCCTAACACTAACCCTAGCCCGGAAAGGAAACCCACCACCAGCCCTACACCTTACCCTACGCCGTAGCCTACTCCTGGCCCGAACTCTGGCACTGACCCGTGCGTCAGCACGTAGCCTGACCCTCCCTTGTTTCTGTACCCTCAGCTGTGCCCTAAGGATTGCCGTTCCCTAACCCTAACCCTAGTCCGCAACGGAAACCCACCACCAGCCCTACACCTTACCCTACGCCCTCGCCTACTCCTGGCCCGTACACTGGCACTGACATGTGCGTCAGCACTTAGCCTGACCTTACCACATTTCCGTACACTCACCTGTGACCTAAGGCTTGCCGTTCCCTAACCCTAACCCTAGTACGGAACGGAAACCCACCACCAGCCCTAAATCTAACGCCCAAACCATAGCCTACTCCTGCACCGTACGCTGGCACTGACCCGTGCGTCACCATGTAGCCTGACCCTCGCACGTTTCCGTACCCTCACCTGTGCCCTAAGCCTTGCCGTTCCCCAACCATAACCCTAGCCTTGAATGGAAACCCGCCACCAGCCCTACATCTAAACCCCAAGCCGTAGCCTACTCCTGGCCGGTACGCTGGCACTGACACGTGCGTCAGCACGTACCCTGACCCTCCCACGTTTCCGTACCCTCACCTGTGCCCTAAGCTTTGCCGTTCCCTAACCCTAACCCTAGCCCGGAACAGAATCCAACCACCAGCCCTACACTTTACCCTACGCCGTAGCATAATCCTGGCCCATACGCTGGCACTGATCCTTGCGTCAGCACGTAGCCTGACCCTCCCAAGTTTCCGTACCCTCACCTGTGCCCTAAGCCTTGACGTTCGCTAACCCTAACCCTAGCCTGGAACAGAAACCCACCACCAGCCCTACACCTTACCACCACGCCGTAGCCTACGCCTGGCCCATATGCTGGCACTGACCCATGTGTCAGCACATAGCCTGACCCTCCCACGTTTCCGTAACCTCACCTGTGCCCTAAGCCTTGCCGTTCCCTAACCCTAACCCTAGCCCGGAACGGAAACCCACCACCAGCCCTAAACCTTACCCTATGACGTAGCCTATACCTGGCCCGTACGCGGGTAATAGCCTGTGCTTCAGCACGTAGCCTGACACTACCATGTTACCGTACCCTCAGCTGTGCTCTAAGCCTTGCCGTTCCCTTACCCTAACCCTAGCCCGGAACGGAAACCCACCACCAGCCCTAAAACTTACCCACAAGCCGTAGCCTACTCCTGGCCCGTACGCTGGCACTGACCCGTGCGTCAGCACGTAGCCTGACCCTCCCACTTTTC